>NC_044311.2:39974030-40669380 GCF_007474595.2 Lynx canadensis | reverse complement strand
ATACATGTTCTAGTTGTAGTTAATCGAATGGAAATATTGCCTAGTCTGCATCAGACTATGATGAGTGTAAGTGAAAGAAATCATGTCATGCCAAAAAGATTTAATTTTATATCATAGCATAACCTATCTTATCCTCACATTTCTGGTACTAAGACTTCTCACCCAGCAGATTTCAAAAGCATAAAAATGAAACAGAGTCTCTGAATGGGTCAAACAACTGACATTCCAGCTTCCACCCCTTTGTTCCTGGACCCACACATTTTGGCGTTAAAAAAAAAAAAAAGTACTACATTGCCCATTAGTTATTGTTATTTCAGTAGGATGGTGAAGGGGGTATGCCTTTTGTCCTTTTCTTTTCGTTGGGATAAAAAATAATAATCTAGTTCAATAGTGGCAGCTTAATCTCTGATAAGTTTTTAATGCTAAAGAAATTAAAGTTCATGCTGGTGCATGAATAATTTATTCAAAGGTAAAATTATTCAAAGGTAAATGTTGAAAATTATATTCTAGGATTTTAATAAATGTAGTAGAGGAAGGGATGGTTTGATATAGAAAGAATTAAAGCACTCGAGTTCATTCTAATACCATCCAATGCCCGTTGTATGGCTGCTCCTGGATGTTATATAGATTCTCCAAAATTCAACCATCTTCTTTGTAAAATGGTCTTAGTATGAACAAATATAAACAGTAAGTGACTCACTTACTTAAAAACTATTATATAATATACTAGATAAATGTTGAATCTTAACACAAGTAACACCACTTTTGCTGGCTTAATTTCTAGATCTTGGACATATAATGAATTTTTCTTCTTTGCTTTGACTCTAATATTCCTTGTGAGTAATATGTTGACACACCTATTTCTAGCCAAATATGTGACTAAAATTTCAGAAATTCAGAAATCCTGCTTCTCCATCTATAATGCAAGGGCAATAAATTGTGACATAAATCAGAGAAAGAATCTGATTAAAGAAATTATTATTTTAAACGTATTTTAGAGGCTGGTCCTCAAATTACCAGAGACACATGTGGTGAAGAAGAACCAGAAATATTTTGTAATTAAAGATCACAACACCTTTTTCCCAGTAGGTAAAGAAGGATAATGAAGGAGGTGAAAGGTTACAAAGCGAACAGCCAACCTCCAGGTTGATCTGCCTTGAAATCGGCAGGCACGCCTCTCTGTCCCAGCTCTTCTCCTGTTAGCCACCTAAAACTCCTGTCAGCTTCAACTTCAAAATATATGTTCAGTCTAACACTTGCCTTCATCTGAAACTGTTACCTTTGCAGACAAAGTCATCATCATTTCTTGCTTGGATCTGCAATCAATGCTACTTTTTTTCCTCCCGTTTATATGAAGACATGTTTCAAGTACAGGGAACTGCATATATTTAAAGTGTATAATTGGATAGGTTGGGACATAAGTGTACAACTGTGAAACCATCACTTGAATCAAGACGATGAACATGTCCATCGCCCCCCAAAGTTTTCTCATGCACCTTTGGAATCATCTATCCTTTCTCTCCATCCCCAGGCAGAGCGGTTTGCTTCATGACACTGAAAGCCTGCGTTTTCTGTATATAAGTCATACCTTATCTGTTCTTCCTTTTTCTGCCTTCTTTCACTTTGTGTAATTATTTTGAAATTCATCATTTGTTGCCTACAAATTTTCATTATATGGATATACTAAATCTGCCTCTCCATTCACTTCTTGGTGGTATTTGATTGTTTCTTAGTTTTGGCTATCACGATTCAATCTACCATCAACATTTGTATACATTGTTTACATGGATTCATGTTTTCTCTTCTCTTTGCTAAATGTCAACATTTGATAGAGGCTTAATTTTAGCTATTGTGAGTGGCGTGTAGTGTATGGACTAATTGTGTTGAGCATCTTTTCATATGTTTGTCATTCACAGATCCCTGGTTGCTATATTTGCTCACACCCTTTGCCCATTTTAAATGGGTTTGTGTGTTGAGTTGTGAGATTTCTTGACTTCTTGACAGAATCTTTCCCCCTGCATCAGTGTGGCGAATATTTTCTAGTAGTCTGTGGTGTAGGAGACTCTTAACTGGTCTTCCTGCTTTACTCTTTCATACTCTCAAAATATTAATAATTTGAGATTCAAGTTGGTCTTTTGCTTAAGAGCCTCGAGAATATTCACTTTGACTTAGAATAATATCCAACCTCCTCACCATTGTCTCAAGGCCTTTTGTAATCTGACTGCTGCTATTTTCTGGTCTCATCTCCTCCAACTTTCTTCCTCACTCCTGCCTCCACCCATCCGACCTCCTTTCTGTACCTGGCATGCCAGACTAGTTCCTGCCACTGCTCTCCTCTCTGCTTGAAACACTCAACCCGAAACGTTTTCTGACTGTTTCCTTTTATTGCTCAGGACTCTGTTTGAATGCAAGGTCCTCCCTAATTAGTTCTAAATTAATCCCAAACGCCCACTCTGTTTTACAGATTCACAGAACTTATCAAAAATCTGGTGTTTTTAAACTTTGTTTAAATCCATTTTAAACTTTTGTTTTCTGCCTGCCCCAAATAGCATGTAAATTTCATGTAGCTAGGGACCATTTCTGCAATGTTTACCACATATCTTAAAACAGTACTTGGTACAGAGGAGCTCAATAAACATTTTCTGAATGAATGAAAATTAATGACCCACTGTGTAGCAGTCAGCAGTATGCTGGTGTTGGCCGGACTGACTCAGGGCACCCATGGTGTACATCTCTCCCCAGCTGTCCATCAGAGACTGACTTCACATTGTTAGCTTGAGGCAGGTCATAGTAGAAATATTTCCACCATGGAAAATCAGTAAATGCCACAAATCAAGACTATTTTCTTTCTTTCCTTTTTTTTTCTTGTCAAGTCAGTTATTCAACATTTACTAGTATAGCCCAGGTTATAGTTTTTCTACTGCATGGTTGTTAACTAATTTTTGATGAGTTCTATTTTGACTGTCAAGGGGTGCTGGTTTTGATCCTCAGGGCTTGGTGTTTGCCACCAGTGATAGTAGGACGAGAGAGCTGAATAGCTGGTGAATGTTCTCCTTAATTCAACTTTATGGTTGGCTTACTTCTAGTCCTTCAGAATTTGCTGGCTTTAGGGAGCAGGTCTCAGTGCCCATAGTCACTGCTTTAGCCTACAAGTAAATGCCACTGTTGACTGCTGCCTAATCAAGGCATCACATGGGCTCCATGGCTCAGGTTCCATAATGCAACATCCAGCCGATCACGTGATGACTGCCCCAGGGTCCCCCCTGCCTTTTGCTTTCCATTCCTTCTTGACTGACTAACAGATTTCTACCCCCAGAACAATTCTCTCCCTTGCATATTTTCAGCTGTGGCTAACTCTTATCTTTTCTCCTATCAGTCCTATTGTTTCTGAATCCTATAATTTACAAATTTCTCCTGGTTTTTATTCAGTGCTTCACACTGTTAATTTTATATACTTTTAAAATTAAAGTTGTTAATTTAAGGGATTGGGGCAAGAGATAAGGTACATATTTCTGTGTAGCGGGCCATATAATCCTGTGGTATAACATGATAATGTAAATGTGAGAATGAATGGGTTAATCAATGACATGTCATACTTTATAGTATATAGTATTATTGTATTAATGAGAAACTAATCTCTCCGTGGAAAGAGCATAGGATAGCTGGCTGACTAAATTTTATGCTAATTTCTATGCTATCTTTTCTACAACTAAAAAGTAGTTCATGTAAGAAACTAGAATAAAGCAAGTAGTTTAAATTATTTAATATCTTTATTTTTCCTTATAGTTTTTTTAATAATAAAGGTACTAGAAATGAACTTAAATCTCTTGTTCTTTACTTGCCTATGACAAGGAGAAGCAAGGAAAGGATGATAAATCCTTGCTAGTGAACCACAGTAAAAATGAAACCATTCAGCCATTTAACATATATTACCAAATGTAAACTTTGGTCCCTTTATAATTATCGACCTATTTCATTTTAGTATACATGATGAATATGCCTAATCATTCACTTTGATGGCATTGTTGACAAGTGTTTATTTTTTTAATGAAGAATGCATTAAATTGAATGAGAAACATCTTTTTTTTAATAATTTAAGGTATGTGGATCAAGATTATATAATGACATTCTGTACGGAACAGGACATGAATAATAGTAGCTGGAAAAGGGTTGAGATATTTTGTGATTGGAAATATAGGAAAGTGCATATCATTGTAAATTGAAATAAAAGTAACTGCATATGTGTACAATCAATTATGAGATGATAACAAGAAATAATAGGGTAGGTTTGGTAAATATTTATGCCTGTAATTAAGTACGATTTCAAATTATAAATTCCTTATAATTGCGTAATATATTATAAATACGTTCTTTTTATATATCCACTTTATATTTACCAACTAGTTTTATTAAAAACTTATGCTTGTTAAAGGTAGGGACAAAAAGAATTTAAGAATATCCACAGCCCCTCAAGCTATTAAGAAAAAAACAAAAAAAAAAAATGCATGAATACTTTAACATGTTTTCCTTTTGTACTTCTTTTCTAAACACACGTAGTAATTTTTGTTTTCTTAATTTCCTTCAATAAAATTGGCATAATATTACAGCCCTAAGTATCATGGTGAGTTCTGTCCAGTGCAACAGCTTTTTCCAGAGGAATGCATGGGTCCTAATACATAGTTATTTCTCTAATGAAAGATACCACATTAGAATGAAATAGTTTACTTTTATTATTCCTAAGGCAATTAGATCTTTTATCTCTCTTATGAACATACTGTCAAATTTCATCATGCAAAATTTTGTTAAATGATGATTCTCCTGAAGACTCTTAACCAGCTAACTCTCCTGAATAGTGATAGTTTTAGTTGGGCAAGATACAAATCATTTGATACAGTGAATCTTCCTATTGACCTCTTAGTGTTGACTCAACCATCAGTTTATTCCTTTATATCTTCAAGTGATCTTTCATTTTTATCAATCATAAGTTTACCACTGTGAATCTGAAATAGAATTTCCAATGCTATACCAACGGAAGATTGCACATAAATAATTGTTGATCACAAACTAGAAGCAATGTAGTTTTAAGTGCTGTCATTCAAATAGTGTTGACAATTCTCCATATTCTTCTAAAATTCACTTTTTCTAGGGGCGCCTGGGTGCTCAGTCGGTTGAGCATCCAGCTTCGGCTCAGGTCATGATCTCACAGCTCGTGAGTTCGAGCCCCGCATCGGGCTCTATGCTGACAGCTTAGAGCCTGGAGCCTGCTTCGGATTTTTGTCTCCCTCTCTCTCTGCTCCTCCCTTGCTCCTGCATTGTCTCTCTCTCTCCTTCAAAATAAATTTTAAAAAAAAATTAAGAAAATTATAAAAAAAATTCACTTTTTGTATATAACTTTTTAAAATTTAATTCAGGGGCGCCTGGGTGGCTCAGGTCATGATCTCATGGTTGGTGAGTTCAAGCCCCACGTTGGGCTCTGTGCTGACAGCTCAGAGCCTGGAGCCTGCTTTGGATTCTGTGTCTCCCTCTCTCTCTGCCCCTCTCCTGCTCACGCTCTGTTTCTCTCCTCTCTCCCTCAAAAATAAATAACATTAAAAAGAATTTAATTTTTATCTTCACCCTTGACACTAAAAAAAGATGAATTCCTTACATGTCAGAGTGTTTAAATAACTTCACAAAGATCATTCAGCCAAAAAATAACAGAAACTTAGATTCAAACCTGGATCAGCTGCCCAACTTCCAGGCATTTACATTACAAACAAGTAACTGAATTATTTAGTGAAAAAATATCAAAATATATCAGAACTGTTTTTTGCTCTTTAAAAAAATTTGTATAAACTAAGGAATTCAAGGGTCCTTTGTTTGACCATATGGATGTTTAATTTTACCAGGTTCTTCAAAATCTGTTAATTCTGTTCCCAGAAAGAAGGTAGTGCTTGATTCTAGATTCATATACAACGGATTCATCTTTCAATGATCAACTTAGACTCAGTGCAGCAATGCTTTAATGATTTTTTTTTTTACAAAATATAATTGGATTAAATAATAAAACATTAAATCCGGAGTCTCAACTGTTGAATTTTTAACTCTAGCATGCTCATTTAAAAATAATTTGTGTAATAATAGTTTGAAGAAATATTAATATTTGAATTGAGCCAGGTAATATTTTATTCTAACCCTATAGGCTTTACACCTATTTCTCAAATTATAAGTTTTCCTTAGTGAAGATAAGTAGATGATAGCATAAAGGTGACCAAACGGACTCTATTTAAGTCAGATACTCTTTAGGCTTATGTGAATTTCGGACTCAGTTGTCCCATCTTTGATGATGCCACAAACTTTGGTCATTATATAAATAGTTTTTTCTCATATTTGACCAGTATTACTCTTTATTTGCCTACTTAAAGTGATTAAAGTTATATGTAATTAAAAACACTGGATAGGAAATAAGTCAAAAAATTTGAGTAATTAAATTTTCAAATGATTCTTTATAAGTTTGTGCCATTATGTTTTTGAAGTTATTGAGGCTCAAAACTGCACTATGATTTGGGGACCACCCTCTAGATATAACTGTGTTTCTAATCAGGAGAAAAAATTTCCTTCTACTATTTTGTCTTTTACTCCAGTTTGTGATAACAGTGCCACCTGCTTATTCAATTCTCTTTAATATCTTTCCAGAATGATTGTATTTATGTCATGGAATCACTGAGTCATGCAGCTGATCATAATACTTTCGTTGTGTGTGCAGCTATTAAGGAGCTCCGATCCTAATTTTCCCTTTGTATCTACCAATGACTATAGGAAAAAATGAAATATATTATCTACAATGTAATCTCTCTCCCAATTTATATGTTCCTTTCTGATTTTCACACGTTAGCGTTCACTTTCTTATACTCTGTGTGACTTTGTCAGCTGCCTGTAAGACTCTTTATTGAGCAAATCTGTGTGTAGAATAAACAGATGAATTGCAGTGTCTCTTCAGACTTGCTCGGTGATATGTCTGTGATGTAAACTCTGAAAAGTTATGCTACCATTTAATGCGCTAAAAGAAACGAGGTGGTTAAAATTGGTCTTGTAAAGAAAGGGATTGTTTAGGAATATCGATTGTTTAGGAGTACAGGACTTTCATTTCTGGCTGTGCAAACCAAAAGAACCAAGCAACTAATTCTGAACCTATGGCAGGCGATATTTATTGCCAACAGATCTCCATGTGAAGAAGTATATTATCTTCCATCAGGATACTTATTATTTTGAAGTGAGATTTATAATCAGGATTGATTGATTGATTGATTGATTGATTTAGTAGGCTTCATGCCCAGCACAGTGTGGAGCTCAGCTTGGAATTTGAACTCACAACCATGAGATCAAGACCTGAGCTGATGTCAAGAGTTGGTTACTTAACCAACTGAGGCCAGCATTATGTGCCTATATTCAGAATTTTAAAAATCCTTATCCCTTAGCCTGGCTTTTGTAGTTCTGTACTAATTTTCACCAGTACTCTGACTCAAGAAAGCTAGGTTTAGTCCCACTTTTGCTATTAATTAGTTTTTGACCATAAGCAAATATTTAATTTGAAAGAATCTCAGTTTTCTGTCTCATAAAGCCAGGGGCTTAGATTGGGTACTTTCAAATGTTGGTCCCAGCTTTTAAAAGTACATGACTCTGGGGAACCTGGGTGGCTCAGTCGGTTAAGCTCCGACTCCGGCTCAGGTCATGATCTCACGATTTGCGGGTTTGAGCCCTCCCTAGGGCTCTGTGCTGACAGTTTGGAGCCTGCTTCAGATTCTGTGTCTCTCGCTCAAAAATAAAATAAACATTAAAAAAACCTTTTAAAAATTAAATAGATGTCCATCATTCTATTTCTTTTCATATTTTACAAATATTTCATATGTATCCAGGGAATATGATTGATATGTATTATTACAGTGAATAAATGCTTAATTTCTCTTTTTTTAAGTTAGCTATTCCCTATCAAAATATTATAGTAAACAAAGTTAATTTTATTTCTCTTACTAAGTTCTTGTCTCACAGAAGAAAATTGCAGAGCCTTGAAATTTTAAGAATTAGAAGGAATGCTTCACATCCCTAGAGTATGTATTTTCAAGGGGACAAAATAAATAAACCATGGACTCTTATTTTTCCTTCTTTAACAATGAACCGTTATTCTATATAGAATTCCATATTCCAATATAGATTGCACAATATGCATTTAAAAACATACCCTAATAAGTCATATTGCAACACCTACACTGAATTTACTATTATAAATTAATAAACACTAAATATAACTTCAAAATGTTACTGAAATTCAGAAAAAAATATTTAAACCTTAAATTCAATTTAATTCCAAATAATGTTTCGTATCACTTGGAGTTATTCAATTGTCATATTTCACAGAACTATTCGGGTAGTGATATAATTTGGTGCCTCTATGCATTTAGTTATTTGTAGTCATTGTCTGACCCAAGTTTATTACCCAGACTTAGCAAATTACTTTCCAGTACGCCAGCACTTTATATTTCTGTTTCATAACGTGACGTGATTTTTATATTTCAGTGAAAAAATTTGACAAGGTACCTGAAAACGAGGGAATCCCACCACTATTACATCCTTAATGTTGAAATTTGGGGCTTAGTATAAAAGATCCAAACTGAGACAGAATGATATGGAAAAGACAATTATGTACTTTACTGATAGCAGTGTGGCCTTAATAGGTTAAGAGCCTAGATTTTGGAAATGGGTGAGTATAGGTTTAAACCAGTTTTAATCACTTACTTCCTATGAGTAGCCTGACTTGAATATTAATGCTTTTATCTTCACAACGATAAAAATAAGATTAGCACCTCGCTTCATAATAAATTGCGTTATGTAAGATGATTAGCGGAATACTCGATAAGTTGTAACTGGTGAGTACACTGGAGTTGTTCTGGGTTTATTACTATTTTTGGTGCTTGGGATACTGAAAACAGGGAGAATGTGCTTTATTCTGGTTCCTGCTGAATTTCCTTAAACCTTGAAAATAATGTCTTAGCAGACACCCTGCCAAAGTAAAAGTTCTTCACTAGAGAGCTTTTATGAGAAACTGGAAGAACATGAGATATCACAATGAGATTGCTAAAATCTAGTTCAGCATAGCCTAGGCCAGCATTCTACACAAAGAAGAGAAACAAAGGGTAATGTCTGGGTCTTTAATTATCTGACTGTAATGGCTCTTCTACTGTTGACACTGGATTGACAACTAACCCCAAAACATTCATTTCACTGTCCTCACAAAGTAAGACCAGCAAATTATTTGCCGTTAAATTGTTGGTTAATTATAGGACCTTCCAATTATCAGCCATTATCAGCAAAATGTTCCATTCACTGGACAGAGTACTTTGCTTCCTTTGGCATGGTAATTTATATGTATGTTTAAATTGCTTTGGTAGATGTTTGTCCACAATAAATATCCTTTCTCCAAACATTATAAGAAGAATTAATACCATACTTTTCCTGATGCCCATTTGTTCTTACAGATCTTCCTCACTTTATGATGTGGGTACGTCCTGATAAACCTATCATAAATTGAATATTATTAAGTTGAAAATACATGTCTTTTCTTTTTTAATGTTTACTTATTTTGAGAGAGAGAGAGAGAGACAGAGAGAGAGACAGAGACAGAGACAGGATGCAAGCCGGCAAGGGGTAGAGAGAGAGGGAGACACAGAATCTGAAGCAGGCTCTGGCTCTGAGCTGTCAGCACGGATCCCAATGTGGGGGCTCGAACTCGTGAATCACGATTATGACCTGAGCTGAAGTCAGACGTTTAACCAACTGAGCCACCCAGGGGGTCCTGAAAATGCATTTCATACATTCACCTATCAAACACTATAATTTAGCTCAGCCTACCTTAAATGTGCTCAGAACACTTACATTAGCCTATAGTTGTGCAAAACCATCTAACACAAAGCCTATTTTATAATAAAGTGTTGGATATCTCTGTTATTTATTTATTTATTTACTTATTTATTTACTTATTTATTTAATTTTATTTAAACCAAGTAAGTTAACATATAGTGTAATAATGGTTTCAGGAGCAGAACCCAGTGATTCATCTCTTACATATAACACCCAGTGCTCATCCCAACAAGTGCCCTCCTTCATACCCATTACCCATTTAGCCCATCCTGCTACCCACGTCTCCTCCAGCAACTCTCAGTTTGTTCTCTCTAAATAAGAGTCTCTTAGGGTTTGTCTCGTGTTATTGATTAAAAACTGTACTGAAAGTGAAAGCAGCATAATTGTGTTCACGAAATATCATAAGTATTAGGTGGCTCACCCTCATGACAGCATGGCTGCCTCAGAGCTATGGCTGCTTCTGCCCTTGCCCAGCATCAAGAGACAACAGCTACTGCGTATCACTAGCCCAGGAAAAGAGTAAAATCCAAAACTCCAAGTACAGTTTCTACTGAATGGATGTTACCTTCACATCATCATAAAGTCAAAAAATTGTAAGTTCAATCATGTTGTGTCAGGGACCATCTGCTATTTTCCTTTCAGTTTAGCCTTCGTATCTGAACTTTTAAAGATGTTATTTCTACTTATTTTCTGAGAGCTACAACATTTCTTTCTAGGTGTTTTTGTTTGTCTACCTGTCTCACTTAATCTTTTTATAATTCTAATTTGTGTTCTTCTATTCCACTTCTAGCATTTTGTTCATATCTTTCAGACCATTTATTGCATAGTGTTCCTCTGCTTTTTGGTTATTGTTTTCTGAGGACTCTAGTTTCTCAGATAGGTAATTAGTTTTTCAGATACCCATTTTCCTCCATTATCCTCCTTTTCTTACAGTATATTCTTATGGGGGTCAAAAATCACCCTTAGAGGATGGAGTGGACCAGAATAGTAATCAGAACCTCCATGAATGACAACCTGCTCCACCCTATATCTGTATATACATCAATTTCCCCCTTACTCCTACTTTCCTCTTTTTTTTTTTTTTTTTTTTTGCTAAATTGAACTATGACAAGCAGAGGTTTTTGCTTCAGACAGAAGAAACTTCAGCCAGATAGACATGGCAGAGCTAGAGAGAGTTTTAACTAGGAACAACAGATATTCTCAAATCTCAAAGATGAGTTGTTCATACTTTACCCTTAGCATTCTTGTGATTTCCTTCTCATCATCAGACACATCTTAAAGTAGATAGGAAGAGCAGTATTGGAAATCTGAAGGGGAGAGGGTGCCTGAGTGGCTCAGTTGGTTGAGTATCACTCTTGATTTTGGCTCAGGTCATGATCACAAGGTTGTGGGATCAAGCCCATGATGGGCTCCACACTCAGTGTGGAGCCTGCTTAACATTCTCTCTCTCTCTCTCTCTCTCTCTCTCTCTCTCTCTCTCCCTCTCTCTCTCCCTCTCTTCATCTGCCCCTCTCCCCCACTTGTGCATGCTCTCTTTCTATAAAATAAATAAAATAAAATAATTTAAAAAAAGCTGAAAGTGAGTCTTACTTACAAATGCAGCCTTTCATTGAATGGCTAAACTCAGTGGGGTAAAAACATAAAAAAAGCTTATTTTATCTGATCACAGCTGTGAATATCCCTCTGTTATACTTCCCCGGATGTCCCTTAACATTTAAGGAAATCTAATTTTTTGATCACACATTTCATTATTACTAATGTCCTATCTGAAACTTCTATCTCATATCCAGCATATGCGTAAGCCCTCTCCACCCCCTCACCACAGATTAGGTTCAGAGCCAGCTACTTGAAACTGAGGAGTTTATAATCTCTGCTTCTCTTCCACATGTGAATCTTCTGTTATATTTTCTGTTATTGGCAGGGAAGCAGGATTTGGGAAATTAGTCACTAGTTGTTGTTGATTTTAATTACCTGGGTATATAATTCCTTCTTCTGTGGGCGATGTTTCTCTGGCCATAATGATGACCATTAACGACTTCTGTGAGCAGTGACCAAATGTTGGTCCGCAGTGAAGTGTGCCTACACTAAATGGGGAGCACGTGAGAGGCTACTCTAGTGAAGAGTCAGTCTCCATCTGACACAAACATTGACTTTTGCTTCCGGAGTCTCTTCACTTACAAGTCATCATTTTTGAGGCCGACAAGTTATGCCTAGTTGGCTACACCTCTCTTGACAACCACTTAACCCACAGGAGATCTTGGCCACCTCAAAGCCTGAGTGTATCAGCTGGTCCACTGCGTGTCCATTCCTCTACAGGCTTCCTACTGCATTTCCTCTTTCTTGCTGGTCCGGGAGGAAGAACAGCCAGTGTACTGCAGGGCACAAGTCCAACGAGGGAATTAAGGGTCCATTTATTCTACTTGCAGGTATCTCTAGGCTCTGGGAGTGGCTTCCTTGTGGCACACCATTCACCTGACTAGAGGTTGAAGACGCATTTCTCTGACAATGGGAGCTAGCAATAAAAATAAAAAGTATTGGGAGTGGGGCACTGGGAAGATGACACTAACAACAGCTAGTGTGGGTCAACCACTTGGTTAAGCCAAAATGGACTATCTTACCCCCATTTATTTTTGGGTCTCTATAGTGGGGTACCTGATACCTTATGATGTGATATACTGAGGAAGACCTAATACTACTTAAGTATTATTCCACACCAACCCCATAGCCTCTACTTAATTAGAAGACATAATCAGAGAAACCCAAACTAAGGGACATTCTATAAAACAACTATCCTGTACTCGTCCAAAATGTCAATGTCATTATTCTTTTGAAACACACTGAATTATTTAAAGGTGAAGTTTCATTATGTCTACAAACTACTCTCCAATGATTCAGGACACAAATAAATTAGGAAAATAAAGTGTGTCAAAGAGGTGACAATCGGTGAATCCAGATAAAGGGTATATGCAATTCATTGTATTATCCTTTACAATTTTTGTGTAGGTTTAAAATATTTCAACAGAAAAATGTTGAAAGTGGATTGAACAGTAATATTTACACTATTTTCCTGATTTGATGATTTTAATGGTTTTTTGAAAATATATCCCTATTACACAGGAATATATATGTGAAAGTTACTATTGTAATATCGAATTTGCTAGTGTAATATATCAAATTACCATAAACCATATGGCCTAAAACAACAGAAATATTCTCGTCGCAGTTGTGGAGGCTTGAAGTACAAAGTCAAGGTGTCTCTAAAGCTGTATGACCTCCAGAGTTCTAGAGGAGCATCCTTTTTTTCCTCTTGGGGCGTCTGGTAGCTCCATGTATTCCTTGGCTTGGGGCTGCAGAGCTTCAGTGTCTGCCTCCATAGTCACATAACCTTCTCCCGTGAGTGTCTCTCTGTATTAAATATCTCTGCTTTTCCTCTTATACGGATACCTGTCCTTGAATCATGGCCCATTTTGCATACAGAATAATCTCCTCTCAAGATCCGCAGCCTGCAGAGAATCTATTTATAAATAAGGCCACATTCACAGTGGGGTTAGGATTGGGACATATCTTTTGGGTGTGGGGGGGTCACCAACAACCCAATGTAGATACATAGATGTCTTTGAAAAAATTTCTTATAGCTAAACTTAATATGTTTCATCATTAATGAATATTAATTCCAGGCTTAACTTTTCTTTTTAAAATTTTTAAATGTTTATTTATTTTTGAGACAGAGAGAGACAGAGCATGAACGGGGAGGGTCAGAGAGAGAGGGAGACACATAATCTGAAGCAGGCTCCAGGCTCTGAGCTGTCAGCACAGAGCCTGACGTGGGGCTTGAACTCACAGACTGTGAGATCATGACCTGAGCCGAAGTCGGAAGCTCAACCGACTGAGCCACCCAGGCGCCCCCAGGCTTTACTATTTGAGTGAAATTTCTCCTGTTTAGACAATCACGTATATAAAAATATTTTGTTACCATGTTGTTAATAATACCAATAAACTGGAAAACACTTGATCATCTATCTACATAGAAGTAATCAAATAAACCATAGTGTCCATAATATGTAAAACTATGTCCATAATATGTAAAACAGTTCCTAATGCGAATGATGTAGATTTTTATGATTGGCATGGACTAATGCCCAATAGTATTTTATACTAAAAAAGAATCAAAATCACATAAAACATGTATAATATGATCCTGTTTATTTTTTAAACATATTAATAAAATGGTGGACTTAAAATGCAGAAACATATGTAAATGCATAGGAAGACATGAATGAAGAATACATATCAAAATCAAAACAGTGGTGACCTCTGAGGAGAGTAGGATCTTGAGAAGTGGGCTGACGAAGGGGAAGATTTCTTCTATTATTTTACTCTATTTTACATTTGTAACTTGTAAAAGTGAATATTTCAAAATAAAATCTCTAAAATATAATTTTATATAAGCTTATAAAACATAAGAAAGTGAAGACATTCTTAAAAATGGCCACAAAGAGTAGCATATAAAGAAATGTGATGGTAGCTGGAAGTGATTTGCCTTCTAGGAAAGGGTTTGGTTTGTTTTGCTTTTTAAGTAGAGTACATTTAGAAGCTTATGGGAATGATCTCATACAAAGATATGATAATAAAATAAAATATCGGGGTGCCTGGGTGGCGCAGGTCGGTTAAGCGTCCAACTTCAGCCAGGTCACGATCTCGCGGTCCGTGAGTTCGAGCCCCGCATCAGGCTCTGGGCTGATGGCTCAGGGCCTGGTGCCTGTTTCCATTCTGTGTCTCCCTCTCTCTCTGCCCCTCCCCCGTTCATGCTCTGTCTCTCTCTGTCCCAAAATGAATAAAAAAACGTTGAAAAAAATTAAAAAAATATGAAGATATAGTATATAATAATAAAATATAACATAATGCAATGTAATAAAGTGATGGGAGATGGAGCTGATAAGGCTGAACACAGGGGAATTTTGACTACATGTGGAGGGACTAGCCTTGGATAAAAGCAGGAGTATTCCTCACCTATGATCAAAGTATAGAAGGAGAAAATGAATGAAGATTCAGGAAAACCATAACATTTGTCATGGGAAAATAATAGAGTGTGCATCTGGTAGCTCCAATTTTTCTTTTTTTTTTTTTTCAACGTTTTTTATTTATTTTTGGGACAGAGAGAGACAGAGCATGAACGGGGGAGGGGCAGAGAGAGAGGGAGACACAGAATCGGAAACAGGCTCCAGGCTCTGAGCCATCAGCCAGAGCCCGACGCGGGGCTCGAACTCACGGACCGCGAGATCGTGACCTGGCTGATGTCGGACGCTTAACCGACTGCGCCACCCAGGCGCCCCTCCAATTTTTCTTTTAATTTAATTTTATTATATTTGTTTAAGTATTCTCTACACCCAACAAGTGCTCAACCTCATGACCCCAAGATCAAAAGTCACACGCTCCACCGATGGAGACAGCCAGGCATCCCCAATAGCTCAGTTTTTTAATACGCAGTATGAATGATGTCATCAGTTGAGATAGAGTTTTAAAGGCAAATGGGAGTTTTGAGTACAAAGAATATTATGAAATGGACACTTAGGAAATGAGAACTTAAATGGTGAGCAGTAGTGGTGCCAATTAGGTTTTGGTGTTGCTTTTTTTCCTCTGCAATATTTAGCTACTAAGCCAACTAGCATAGAGAATGCAGAGGTAAGTCATATATAAAGAGAAGAATTTTCCAGAAGACTAGGATGAAGTATTTAGGAATAAGGAAGGTGAGAAAAAAAATCATTGTCAATGAAATTGAAATAGTGTTTTCCTTGAATATGTGGACTTGGAGGAAAATGGGACTTTAAAATTAGGGTTTGGAAGGGCGCCTGGGTGGCTCAGTCGCTTAAGCTTCCAACTTTGGCTCAGGTCATGATCTCACTGTTTGTGAGGTTGAGTCCCGCACAGGGCCCTGTGCTGATAGCTCAGAGCCTGGAGCCTGCTGCAGATTCTGTTTTTCCCTCTCTCTCTCTGTCCCTCCCTCGCTCGTGCTCTGTCTCTCTCTGTCTCTCAAAAACAAATAAACATTAAAATTAGGGTTTGGAAGTAGTACACTTTCTGATGGTGACAAGTTCGTGGTTTAACTATGGCAATGTATGACTGCACATAAGTTCAAGACACTGTTAGGTTAGGTATATATGGTTATTTATTTATAGTTGAATTTACTCAAGATATTAATTAAAATACTTGATGTATGACTACTAAAAATAAATTTGTGATGACAGTGACAGGACTACATTGCATATTATGATATGCATGCTTTCATTCACTCATTCACCCATTCAAGAGCTATTTATTTAGCATCTACTACCTGTGGGAAAGAGTACCTCTAAGGATTCAAATTGCTTTCTCTCTTTTTTTTAATTTTTAAAAATGCTTATTTTTGAGAGAGAGAGAGAGAGAGAGAGAGAGAGCGCGCATGAGCAGGGAAGGAGCAGAGAGAAAGGGAGATACCAGGCTCTGAGCTGTCAGCATGGAACCCGATGCAGAAGCCCCATGTGGGGGCTCAAAGTCATGAACCTGTGAGGTCATGACCTAAGCCAAAGTCCAATGCTTAACCAACTGAGCCACCCAGCCGCCCTTCAACTTACTTCCCTTAAATGTCTGATGTCTTGAACTTATTTTCTAATGGTAATTGTAGTTACTGCCTCTTAACTTTACAGTGATTTTGCAAACTTAGAAAAAATCTGAAGTCCAGAATATTTCAAGTAACCAATAATTTGAAATATTTCTTTGCCAATATAAATTCATTGTAGGAAAATAAGAAAATCCACACAAGCATAAAATGCACATGTAAAACTCAAAATTCTATTAAACTTATAGATGTGAGGTAGCCAGACTAAAGTCAAAGAATATTATTAGATGTTAGATTTTAATAGGTACTGGTAAGTTGCCTTCAAAAAAGTTTATTGCTGATTAATATTATGAGTGATTTGAAAGCTAAAGAAAATCTGATTGTATTATTATCATCTCTGTGAAGATTTAACTCTACCTCTCCTTAATATAATTGTTCCCTAAATGTCTCTCCCTTTTTCTTTCTTGGCAGGGGTGATATGAGCATAATTAAAATTTCTAAGACCCAGAAACACATATACTAGATAGTTTTGTATATACTCTTTTTAAAATTTTTTATTGTCTTATTTATTTTTGAGAGAGAGACAGAGAGACAGAGTGTGACTGGGAGAAGGGCAGAGAGAGAGGGAGACACAGAATCTGAAGCAGGCTCCAGGCTCCTTGCTGTCAGCACAGAGTCCGACGCGGGGCTCAAACTCATGAACCATGAGATCTTGACTTGACTGAAGTCGGACCCTTAACCGACTGAGCCACCCAGGTGTCCCAGTTTTGTATTTACTTTATGTAAGGGCTACATTTAGAAATCAAATATATATAAAGGCTTTGCAAGATAAAGAAAGCCCATCTTTGTGTAGAAGTAAGCAGTATAAGCTGCCCCTATAGAACAAACTGACAACAATCTGAGCAAATACAATTTGTACTGTCAGTGTAGTGGGAAGAGATACTGGAACAGTGGGAATTCATTTACTAAAGAACTCTAGAATCGTGATGCAAAAAAGATTACTTCATCATCCATTTTCACCACTTTTAAGAGTTTTACAGTCTTTATTCATACAAACTAACTCAATATGCTATACTAGTTCTCTCTTTATTATATGAATAAAAGTCAGTGTATGGGCTGAATTGTGTCTGCTTGGCCCGATTTATGTTGGAGCCCTGATAACCCAGTACCTCAGAATGTCACTGACTTGGAGATAGATATGATAGATGTGATTAATTTCAATTGAGGCCATACAAGTGGGCCCTAACCTGATCTGCCTTGTGCTCTCATAAGATCGGGAAATTTAGACACACAAAGGGACAGCAGGGACGTCATACACAGAGAAAAGACTATTTGAGAACACAGCAAGAAGCTAGCCATCTATAAGCCAAGGAGAGAGGCCTCAGAAGAAATCAAACTTGCTAAAACACCCTGATCTTAGTCCTCTAACCTCCAGAACTGTGAGAAAATAGATGTTTGCTGTCTAAGTCACTCTGTCTGTGATATTTTATGGCAGTCCTAGCAAGCCAATACAGTTTTTAAGGAAAATGTGAATTTAAGTAGGAACTGCTTTTTATTGTGCTTAATATTTTTGAAATTAGTGATCACAGTTTTTGGGTTAAATTATTCAAATAAAACTTTTATTTAATTATGTTTATATTTGCATTATAATATATTATAAATTACCATTGCAGGTTTCTAATTATCAGAGATTATTTCTCCCCAAATCATAATAATACATATTGCTACTAAGGCTAATAAATTTATTGTCCTGGATTTTAGAGCTTCGAAAGATGTTAAGAGATTATTTAATCAAAATTAATCTACTGTATGTATCTTCACTTTTGCGAGAAATATGACATTTTTATATTTCTCATTAAAAATGAAGGGCAATGCAATGATTAAATTATTATTTCTTCAATTGCATGCACCAAATTGCACGTTAAAAAGAAATATTTCTATGTCGTGACTAACAAATTTTTGAATTTAAAAAATTATCCAGTTAAATTTTACTGATTCTAAAATGATGCATCACTTCATCATTTGAAGCTTTACACTTTCAAGAGGATAATATTATAATTTTTCAGTAGAGCATTCTTGACTTTTTGAAACAGGTAGACATAACAAGATAGAAATATCCACTATTAAACTGCAAGCTAATAAACTTGAAGATTTATCATGTTTGAAGGGAAAGAAAAGCTCATGGGCTTAAGAGTGTGGGTTCTGGAGTTAGGGTGCCCAAGTTTTAATTTTGAAAGGTTAAAGTAAATTCCTGAGAGTTCTATAAACATGCGAAATTTACTTTAGTGTCTTCATGACTCCGTTGTTTCAATAGTAATCTGGGTTCTTAAAATAATTACGTTACAGGATTAATGTAACAATACCTGTAAAGAGGGGCATCTCGGTGGCTCAATCAGTTGTGTCTGACTCTTGATTTTGGCTCAGATCATGATCTTATGGTTCGTGAAATTGAACCCCACCATCCAGCTCTGCAAAGATAGCACACAGCACAGAACCTGCTTGGTATTCTCTCTCCCTCTCTCTCTTCCCCTTCCCAGTTGTGCGCTTGTGTTTTCTCTCTCTCTCTCTCTCTCTCAAAATAAATAAATAAACTTCAAAAAGTAATATCTGTAAAGAGTTTAAAACAATGCCATATTCCTATTATTATTATTTATGTTCATATGAAATGTGTGGCAGAGTTTAACCTAGACATAGTGTTTCTTTAAAAATAGTGGGTGCATAACTTCTTCAGCAATAATACAGTTTTGTAATGTGATATTGAATACCAGAAGGAGAAAATTGTTTTGCATTCATTAATTTTCAACTAGCATCCAAAGTTTACTTACCATTACTACAGGTGCCTCTTCACACATGGTGGGTACTCTATCCAAGCTTACTAAAACAATTCATGTCGTTTACTTGGAGATGGAATTGTCTCTCACCAAAGTTAGTGAAAGTTACTATGAAAAATTATTTTCCATTGGGTAAAAAAAAACAAACAAATTTTATCAGAATTTCTTTTAAACGAGCTGGATGTAATCGAGGGGAAAATGGAAGAGTTAATGTGAATTCAAAATTTGTACTTATAACTCTTTTATCCCGATAAGAACATCTTCTCTAGTATTTATTAAAGAGCTTAAAGCTCTTTTGCCTGTTTTTATCTCTACTGGAGAAAAATGCATAAGCTAAGGCATTACATGAAATAATAGTTTTATTTGACAGAACTAATTAATCTAGCTAAAACTTAAAGTGATTTTAGAATAAATAGCCCCCTGTCCCAAGTACATTATGTGATGACATTGTAGATTTTGCAGTTCCAAGAGGATATGGAAATACTGTAACTGGATTCAAGAGAAGATTAAATGATTGCTAAAAATAGCTCTACTTTGCAAAGTAAGCATGGTAAAGATGTAGATAATTAAATCTGCAGCTTAGGGCATGAGATAACTACCTTTGGGGAATGAGAAAAAAATTAAGCTACATCCTCCTTACTGCACAATTTCCTAGTTCACCACAAAGAGAAAAATCAGCAGATACTTAATGTGTCCTAAGAGGTTATTTACCAGAACAAAATGAAAAATAGTTTTATCCAAATGTATATATGTAAGTAGCGTGTCCATGTGTATGTAAATAGTGTGTGTGTGTGTGTATGGTGTATATGTGCATATAATAGTGTCCACGTGGGCGTGCATTAGCGTTGAATCTTCAGACGTGTATTCCTAAAAGTAAATTCTGAGAAGAGGCATTGTCTAATCTTGAGACCAAATCTATCTGTCCTTTCAGCATAGAAAATTTCTGTGAAAGATGTTTAGGTAACTGTGGCACGCTGATAATATATGACCACTGTGAAGATAGGGTGAGCTCGAAAATAAACGCATTGAAGAGCTCTTTACGAGTCAAATTTCTTTTCTGCAACTCGGTAAAATGTGGTAAACGCTGTATAAAACATCGGGACTGGAGAACCATAGTTCTCCCTAATTTTTCTGGTAACAACAGAAAGAAATAATGATGCTACTCTGGGATTTGATTATGTCTGCTTAGAGAAAATGCTTTATCCCTCCAGAGGAGAATTGTTTAGTGTGGAGTAGAGGATCTGTTGAAAATAGAGTAAACAGAATTTGATTGAATTATCTTGTGCTCTATGTTCTCACTACTTAGGCCATACTATCAACCTGTGCTGGGAAG
The DNA here is from genome assembly GCF_007474595.2 of Lynx canadensis. Classification (NCBI taxonomy): domain Eukaryota; kingdom Metazoa; phylum Chordata; class Mammalia; order Carnivora; family Felidae; genus Lynx; species Lynx canadensis. Next base: position 40,648,727 of record NC_044311.2, on the reverse strand, counting down.
TAATAATATGAAAGTGTAGCTTAAATTGGATATATGTAACATTCCAATCCTACTAACTCACTTTATATCTCACGTTTGGGCATGAGGAAAACAGTAAAAATGAAAAAAACAAATTTTTCTACCAAGCACCCACATTCCTGATTTTCTACTGAAGAAGCTAAGGAATGGGGCTAGAAATGAAATAATATTAATGTGATTTTTATTGTAAAAATATCCAAAATATTTGCCTCAAGCCACTTTTTCTTCACATCTATTTTATAGACATGTCTGTCTCTCTAATGAAAGAGATCGATGTTCGTTGAATAATTTTTGGTTTTCACTTGTCTATACTGGGCAAGACTCAGTCATATCTTCTCTTTAAAACTACTTTTAGTTTTATATATTTTTCTAAAAGGTATTTAAAGAGAGTTTGTCCCAACCTCATTCAGGGGTTACTTAAGCATAAGTTCTAATAATCTTTAGCTCGAGTGATTCATCCCATACTCTGTATCCAGGTCTGTATCTCACCACACTACTGCCTAGTAGTTTGAGAATTTTCTTCTCAAATGCTACATACTTTTCCAGAAAATAGAGAAGGAAGGGATGCTTCGCAATTCATTCTGTAAGGCCAGTATTACTTTGACACCAAAGCCAGATAAAAATATCATATGAAAAGCAAAAACAGATCAGAATCCCTTATTAATATTGATGCAAAAATCATAATGAAATATTAGCATACTAAATCCAGCAACATACTAGGATTATATATCTTGACTAAGTGGGATTTATCCTAGGAATTTAAATTTGCTTAACATTTGAAATTTAATTAATTAAATATACCAAATTATTGGAATAAAGGACAAATAATACACGATCTTCTAAATATAGAGAATAAAGCATTTGATAAAATCCAGGATGCATTTATGATAAAACCTCACAATAAACTTGGAACAGAAGGAAAATTTCTAAACCTGACAAAGGGCTATGAAAAACCTACATCAAACTTAATGGTGAAAGCCTGAATGCTTTTCCCTTAGATGAGGAAGAAGTCAAGAATGTTTATTCTTGCCACTTCTGTTCAACTCTGTACTGGAGGTTGTAGCCAGTACAATTGGCCAAAAGGAAAAAAAGAAAATGTAAAAGAAAAATGCATTCCAATGGAAATAAAGAAATAAAAGGTAAATAAAAATTGTCAGATGAATCATGTTTATATGTTTTTGTTCATTGTTTCAGATTATGGGAATGATTTATGTGTAGTACATAAAGTAGGAAAGAGCAAAAAATGGTGAAAAAACCAGTCCATATTTACACTGCCAGAATATGCCAAAGTGAACATTTTGGCATCATCTGGTCTGTTTGGGCTGCCAATAACAAAATACCACAGGTCAAGTCGTTTATAACAACGGAAATTTATTTTTCACAGTTCTGAAGGCTGGCAGTCTTAGATATGAATGCCCATGTGGTTGGGTGAGGGCCCACTTCTGGGTCATAGGCTTCTCTTTATAACTTCACATAGAAGTAGGGCCGAGAGACCTCTGTAGGATCTCTTCTATAAGAGCATTAATCCCATCCATGAAAGTTCTAATGATCTACATCAAATGGTCTAATGATCTAATCAAATCCCAAAGGCCTCACCTCCTAACATCATCACATTGAGCTTTAGGATTCCAACATGTGAATTTGGGAAGGACCAAACATTGAGACCACGTTGAGCACATTTTATGTTTCCAAGATAATTACTTCCTGCATATTCAACATTGTATGATTGTATGTATGATGGCAGTTTTCCATACATAATGGTCAAAAATGTATTTAAATGTAATTGTCAGTTTAATGAATTACAATATTCCCCTTTGTTGGCCCTTTGGTTTCCAATGCTGCTTCTAAAAATCATTCATACATGATTAATCTATTAGATCTACATTTTTTTCATTTTAGGTTAATACCTTGAGATTTCTAGAATTAGATTAGGACAAATATACGAAAGCACTTACTATAGATTGTCAAATCATTTCCGGAATTAAAAATATATATATTACCTATTTTGAGAGAGAGAGGGATGGAGAGTGAGTGGGGAGGGGCAGAGAGAAAGGGAAGAGAGAGAATCACAGTAGGTTCTGCATTTTCAGCACAGAGCCCTACATGGGCTCAAACTCATGAACCATGAGGTTATGACCTGAGCCCAAACCAAGACTATGCTTAATCAGCTTAGTCACCCAGGGGCCCCTTCCAGAATTTTTTTGATCAGCATATTCACTAACAGTATTTGGTAATACTGATAGCATCACACAATTTCCAGTATTATGTGTAATTTAATTTTAGCAAATTAAATATAAAGTTGATGCTTTACCTAGTTAGTATTCTTATGATGACTAATGAAGTTGAAGTCTTAAAATATATACATTAGACATTTGTATGTTTTGATCTTTTTGTTGTGAAACAACATAAGAGAAGTTTGTGAAACAATTGTAAAGTTTAAGAAATCATTATGAAGTGAGGGCTCAGATAACAACCAATCAGTTCAAGAAAGAGAAATCATCAGTCCTCCAAAAATTTTCTGCCACAACTTCTTCCCTACCACCTAAGGATAACAGCTAATCTGACTGCTGTGATGGTTCATTTTTTCTGCTTTTACTCATGTTTTTACTATTCCATTGTTGGGATATATACTGTTTAATTTGTTATGTTTTATTTGTTATGTTTTGAATGGAGCTCAGCAAACTGGGGTTATATAGTATGTAATCCTTGACCTGGAGGCTCTTTCATAATCACTGTATTTGTAGAATTCATCCAGGTTATGTGATACTATATTTTATTTTTTGTGCATTTCACTGTATGTACGTACACCTTATTTTTTTTCCATTTCTACTGTTGATGGTATATCTTAGTAGTCCCAGTCTTGACTTTTAAAAATAAGGGCACTGTGATTATTCTTGTAAACACCTGTCTGTGCATATGCACACACATACATTTTTGTGGATTATATACCTAGGTGTGGGGTTCTGAGCAGGAGTAGTTGTGCCTGTTCGTCTTTAGTAGATGGTGCCAAACTTTTTACCAAGTGAATGTATTAATTTCCTCTGCTTCCAGAAAACATATAAGAGGTTCCCTTGCTCTAAATCCTTGCCATGCCTGCTCTGTCAGTCTTTTTCCTTGTAGCCATTCTTTGGATAATCATAGTACTATCTTGCTGCTGTAATCTACATTGCATGGCCTTACACTTATTGGCCACTCAGCTAGCCTTTCTGTCCTCATGTATGAAAACTGATATGCCATTGTCCTATTTTTTTGTCAGTTGGTATATAAACTAAATATAAAGTCTTCATCTGTTGTATGTGAGGTTAATAGCTAATACATTCTCCCACCCCGTGGCTTATGTGTTCTATCTCTGAATGATATTTTTGATGTTATAAACATAGTCAAATATACCCAACATTTCCCTTAGGATCAGAAAATATTCCTACCAAAGGTCATAAAAGTCTTTTATATAAAAAATTATAAAAATCTTTTTGTTTGGCCATTCTCACTTATTTAAGAAAGTCTTTAAATACATAGGAGATTTAGAACCTGAAGGCACTGACTAGTATAACCTTGGATTTCCTGATTTGTACAAATAGGGTTCACCTTCTCCTAGTCCATTGCTTGACAGCAATATATCATTCCTCAATTTTTGATGTCTACAGTTAATTAATAAAAGTCCCTGTTAGTGACCTTTGTTTGTCTTGGGGATGTGTGCGGTTCAATCAGGGACAGAAAAGTGATTAGATTTTATTTGTGAAAATTTTTCTCAGGCAATAGGGCACATTGAGGTAACTTCGACTACCTCATTTGTGCTACCATCCCAGGGAAGAATAAACCACTCAGTTACAATGACAGTCCTGCCGTATAATCAATGCAATCCATAATGAGCACAGACAGCAGTGTAAATATCACACTGCAACACATGTCAGGGAAAACAATTCTTAAAAAAACACCCATTTTCTCTAATGTGTTTCTATAGGAACTGAAATTGGATGTCAGGCTGATGCCTGTAAATAGATTATTTTTGAATCTGAAGGTCTATGCTGGAAGAAGCCATTAGTTCTCAATCCTGAACAAATCATGCTGCATCATGAAAGCGGTCTGGTGATAAATTGATCTGGTTATTGTGTTTTAGAGTCTAAAAACTATGGAAGCAACAGTCATAATTAAGCATCTTTTTATTCGAGCACATGGGGAAAAGGTCACTTTAGTTTTCAGTCAAGAACATGGATCTGAATCCATTCATATTCATTCATCATCAAACCTTCATTGAATGCTAAGTCTGCATTACCGCAGTCACTGTGTTCTCCAGGAGAGTTTCAGAAACACCTATTATTTCCCTTAAGCACCTCTTAGTTTGGTATAAACATATCTTCTGTGCCAGAAAGATTGCATTCTCAATAATCTGCTCAAAACTACGTGAGCGCGTGTCTCTGAGTGTGCGCATGCACACTTCCTAAGGAGCGCTTGCCTTTGTGTCTCAAGATAACAATAAATATTGAATTACTAATTACCTTTAAGGCTCTGATGAACTTAAATTAGAAGTCAGTGTAGGACTTCATTTATTCTGAAAAGCAATTTTCGCAGTATTTTCATGAGGTGAAATAAAGCGCCAGCTACTTTATAACCTGAAAATGTATATGGAAGGACCATATTAAATATTTAAAACTATTAGACCAATTAAGTATTTAAAACTCATCAAGTCATGTGTTTCTAAGCAGGCAAATTATTCTTTCATATTTTTACAACATAATTATACTCTACCTAATCATCTCTATATAACATGAAATACAAAGCTTTTGAGAATTCGTGTGTGTTAGATATGGTGGTGGTGGTGGTAGTAAATCGACAGCAAAAATTGCAAAACTTTGGGTGTAGATGTTCATTCTGATGACTGGATTTTTCCTATCGAATATGAAATTTTCTTTTTTTCTAAAATATTAACACAGTTTCCTCTTTTTAATCCTGTTCTCATACTTGCCTTCCTCTTGCATAATATGTATTTCACTATTTATTTGATTTATTGTTAGCCTCCCTGTAGCCTTGTTAGAATGTAAGCTTCATTAGAGCAGAAAATATTGTCTCTTACTTCGTGTACAGTTTTGCTCCTAGCCCTTCTAAAAATGCCTGGTACGTAGTGAGAGCTCACTAAGTATTTTCGAAGGAATACTTCTCAGTGAATATGTTTGAACAGCTGAGAACAAAATCTAGGAGTAATTTCCAGGGTAGCAAGAATTTTCTACTAGATGCTAAACATTTGCATGGCAGTCACAATTTATTGTTTAAAAAATACAATCAACAATTAACCACTATGTGCAGAGAGTAACTTCATCCTACTTTTGCCTGTGTTTTCTACTCCTCTCATGGCCAACACCCCAAGTTGCCCTCTTCTTCAACTCCTGTATAGCATAAAGAAAACCCTATTTCTTATACTTTCTGATTTGGATATAGACACCCTGCAGTCATATGGTTATTTGCACCCCAAGTTATCACCCTAGCTCTCTTGTATAGTAAGAAACATGGTATGGTGCCAGCTTTTGGAAAATGTCCTCAGTGTTCTAGAGGGGCATATACACTGTTACCATATTACCCAATTACCCAAGGTAAATGAAACGTGTGGACCAAATAGAAAAAGGATGGGGGCGCCTGGGTGGCTCAGTCGGTTGGGTGTCCGACTTCAGCTCAGGTCATGATCTCGCAGTCCGTGAGTTCGAGCCCCGCATCGGGCTCTGTCCTGACAACTCAGAGCCTGGAGGCCTGTTTCAGATTCTGTATCTCCCTCTCTCTCTGACCCTCCCCCATTCATGTTCTGTCTCTCTCTGTCTCAAAAATAAATAAACGTTAAAAAATTAAAAAAAAAAGAAAAAGGATGAGGGATCTGGCCAAAGCTTCACTGAAGAAGCTAGCCAAAGACCTATTTTATCGGATATCATGGTTTCTGACATATACCAGAAATATTTGGTATAAATAAAAGTGCTCATTCTAAACAAGACCTGTCAGTCTATAAACGAATCACGTGACAATTTTTGAAGAGAGAAAGAAGCCATCTGTTGCCCATGTCAATCAGAATTCACTCTAGGTTGATATGTCTTTCCAAAATAATTACCACTTTGGAGTAACTAACGCAGTACAAACGTGGCTTAGTCCTTTGTTACTGCGTTTATCTGGGTCTTCTGTTTTAAACAAGACTGAGCAATTCCTGCCTGATTTCCTCAGTAGTCCTATTAATTATTATCTTCTCCTTGTTGCCTAGAAGTCACCTTTGCTTTAATCGTAAGCCTATGATTAACTAACAACATTTTATCACCAAGAAGCATCATGTTTGGAACCAAAGAACTCAGTTCTGTGAAGAGGGTCAAATAATGTGTCATCTCATAGTATTCATGCTATAAAATGACTATGGAGTGTCCTTAAGAAGTGTGGTACGGTTCAGGGTTCGTGCCCCGCGTCGGGCTCTGTGCTGACAGCTCAGAGCCTGGAGCCTGCTTCCGATTCTGTGTCTCCCTCTCTCTCCGGCCCTCCCCTATTCATGCTCTGTCTCACTCTCTTTCTTAAAAATAAATAAACATTAAAAAAATTTAAAAAAGAAAAACAAGAGAAGTGTGGTAAATTGTATACCTTTTGGAAATATGTTGTATTGACTTTGTGCTTTACAGAGAATATGAGTCTTTGGGATTTTCTTATATTGCTTTGTGAGCATTAATTTGTTCAAGTAATTAAAGTCACAGTAACAAATGTTTTTCCAAACCACACAAATCAATTCCAAAAGATGATTGGAATTCTATGGCTCCCATTTATATAATGTTTACTAGAGTTTCTTATTCTGGTAAGAGGGGTAATTGGATCATGTAGTCAACTGTAAGATATATTCTGTTTAATTTTATTTATATATATATATTCTACACATAGTTTAAAAAGGCAGAGGATTCAAAGGCCCAAACCAAAACCACAATTTCCTGCACTAAACATAACACACTCATTTTCCAAGCTCCAGAGGAAAACACTTTCAATTCTTTATCTCTTCTGATATAAACATAGCAGTTACCAAATAATAGGTTTATAGAGCTGTTGTTTTCCTACGTACATTACCTATCATCTGCTACTACTGAAGAGATAAATTCTCTTAAATTTATCGCTGAAAAAAGATGCTTTGGAAATAGGCCTTTGAGATCTTGCAAATCTGAAAACTGCTCATTTTACCTTCACATTTGATTGGTAATTGTATGGATTTAGATTCTCAGTTGCAAGTAAATTTTCCTTAGAATTTTTAAGGCACTATTCCTTGCTCTTCTAGCTTCTTGTGCTATTGAGAAGTCCATTGTCATTATCATTTTGGTCCTTCACACGAAGACCTGAACTTTCTTCCCTCACTTTCAAAGCTTTTAGCATAATTCTTTTTATCTTTATTGTTTTGCAATTTCACAAATGATGTACCTTTGTGTGTGTGTGGGGGGCAGGGGAGATCCTTTATTGTGGTGAGCATTTTGCATACCTTTCATGTGAAAACGCATATTCTTAGTTCTGCAATTTATTTTTTCATGTAATTTAAAAATAATTTCTTCAGCTCCATTTTCCTCCTTTTTTTCCCTTTCTGTAACTCATGTTGGCTAGACTAAGTGTATTAAGTAACTTTCCTATCACTTCTCTGTTATTCTGTCTGATTTTTATTTTTCTATTCATGATATTTCCTCAACTTTCTTATCTGTTTAGTGGTTTTAGAGTCTGTAATATATATTTTTTTTAATTTCCAAAGGCTTTTTGTTATTATCTAAATGTTCCCTTTTGCCTTTTTAATAATAAACTGGTCATGTGTAAGGAACAAAATATCTTCTTATGTCTGTGAGTGTATTAACTATAGATTTTTTCTTAATGTTTATTCTTTTTTTTTTTTCATTTGTGTAGGTTGCTTCTCAGGTTAAGAAGTTTTGTTCACTGAGGTCTCTCTCTCTCTCTCTCTCTCTCTCTCTCTCTCTCTCTTTATGGAGGGTGTAATAGGCCACGGACTGGGGCCAAGGAAGAGGGTTTTTTTTATGTTTATTTTTGAGTGAGGAAGAGCAAACAGGGGAGGGGTAGAGAGGGGAAGACAGGATGTGAAGCAGGGTCTGTGCTGACAGCAGAGAGCCCAATGCGGGGCTCAAACTCATGAACCACGAGATCCTGAGCAGAGCTGAGGTCAGATGCTTAACTGACTAAGCCATCCAGGCACCCCAGGGTGTCTCATTTTTTAGAACAGCAATTGGTCAACAAATACTTGTTGATTGAATGAATGGATGGACGATATTTGTCAGTCTTTCTTACTTAAAAAGGAGATACTAAAAATCTAGTAAGAATTTCTATGAGCATAGGGTGACCTTGTTAACATCTCAGTTTTAAGTGGAGAGGTCACAAGGAGAGAGCTGGACCATTTGGTTTGATGACCCTCAAACATTAGTATCGATGGACCTTTTCTCTTGGTCTTGTTCCTAAAAGGGTTTCCTAATCTCCATCTTGATGGGGGTGAGTATGGGTAATGCTGCTTTCTAGAATCTGTAACCTGAGTGGGGAAAGAATACTAAAGGATCTCACCCTCTTCCTTATCTAGACTCTCTCTTAATCCCAGTGTTTTCATAATGGTACCTCACCTGCCTTGCCCTAGGGAGTACCTGTCCCTAAATCCAGTTTCTGGTTCAGTTTCTTTAGGGAGCAAAACCCATTACCTGCTGGTAGCTGGAGGGGTGTTTTCTTCTACTGGTGGGGTGAGAGATGAGATCTAGAGATGACAATGCTTCTTGTATGTACTTTCAACTACTTCCTATACAGCTTTATGCATCACTTCTTACACCACTCTCGAGGCAGGTGAAAGGTTTAGTTTCTAAAATCAGAGGGTGCTTAGTTACACTTGAATTTCAGAGAAATGGTGATTTTTTTTAAATAATAAATATTTGCAACAATATCTGTGCCAAGAAATATTTAATTTTCAAATTTAACCGAGTGTCGTCTATTTTATGTGGCAACTCTATCAGAGTCACGTTTGCCTTCAGTTCCTAATCTCATCTTGAGTATTTTTGCTATCCATTGAATTCAGTTTCATTAGCTTTCCCCTCCCCTGGTTACTAGATTTCAACTTTCTCTAGTCTGGAAGTCATTCATCCACATGCTTTGCATCCTCCTAAAATATTGTTAATATATTTCATCTGCTTTCTTTTCCTTTATGTTTCCTATGTGTTTGAGATTATATGCCTTTTGTTCATTTATTATCTTTTTGTTGGAGTTTTTTGAGAGAGTGGCAATTAACAAATGTTTACTGGGAAGTCTTTGTGATTATTTTAAAACTTTGAGATTTAGTGTCCAAAATATTCCTTCACATAATACTTTGCATTTTTCTAGGATAATTGTCTAGAGTGAATGAAAACATGCTAATATTTTATGATTTTGTGCTATTTTGCTCGGTTTTATATGCAAATTGTAAAATAAAACCTATAGAAAACTTTTATTTTCACACCCAATTAAAATATTTAAGCTCAATAATTAAATATTTTGATGCGATGAAATTGTTTAATTCAATTCTATATGGACCACTAAATTATATGATGTACACATGTGGAAAATAGAAATATTTTTGACATGCATGCTTCTTGTCACACAAACAAGGATGAAATCAGTAGTTTCAAACCTAAACAATAAAGTCAGGATGGATTTCACACCGTCAAAGAGATCTTTAACAAGAGAAATGGATTTTCATATATTTGCACCTAGTAAACTCAAATATACATGAGCATGTTTAGTAAATTAAATGGAAACATTGTTTTATTTGCCTTAAGGAGACATTACGGTACATTCTCTAAAAGATAAACGAAGAGAGTTGAAATACGGCCCAAGATTGAACATTTATCAAGTCAAAATTGAAGGCAGCAGGCAGTAAATTGGATTTTCTTTTACAATAACATGTAGTTCACCTTCTATCATTGTAACAAATATTATAATGTATGCTTTATGACATCATATCTTTCATCTACTTTTGTTGCTGAAATTTTAAGAATAACATGGGTCTTTATTGTTGCTATACCACAATTCCCTCACATGCAAAGTGTTTCCTTAAGGATGTATTTTTCCACAGAGGAAATATTAGCCATCACTTGTCAACTCAGATACAGAATAAATAGCACTATCAGTACTCAGTTCAGGTTCAAAGGAGTCTCTGAATTGTGGTGTTGAGCCTGCTAGAGGTACTAATCATCTCTCAGAGCCCAGCTGCTCTCAACTGCAGGGAAAGATACAACTTGGGTATTTTATTTCATTGTGTCTTTTTTTCCCCAGATGCTATGGAAGAACAGGAAAAAAAAATAGCCCTGCTTCTTTCATCAAAACACAGAAAGTATCTGCTAACACAGGTTATGTGTAAGAATATAACTGAGTAAAAAACCATCTTCCCCAGGAATTTTATAACATTTATACTGTGATGTTTTGAGGTTTGATCAAGAGATGCTAACTGATTTGTGATCACTGATGGAAAATATCTGATGATTCTCATTTCCCCTCTTGAAGAGGAAAATGCAGTTTCCCTGGGGCTGTATTCTTAAGCTAATGTGAGATGTTTGATACAAAGAATTCTAAAAATTGAAATAGCACTCAGTGCTCAATGGGAGAAAGCACATACTTTTATGGAGTCCTTTACCTTTTTAAAGAGAAAGCCTGGTGTAATTGTTAAGTTTCTGCTACGCACTTAAGTCTAATCTGCTGCTGTTGGACTAATTCCTTTTATGTACCTCTCATAATCTTCCACATGTGGTGAGTATTTTTACAGTAATTTTACAGGCAAGAACAATGGGTTTTAGAGAGGTTTTTCAGTCTTTCAATCAGCAACTAATAAGCGCTACATAAGAGATTTGAGCCAAGACAGACCGATGTGAAATCTGCTTCTCCGCTACAGTGAGTCACATGGTTCAATCAATCACCCATTCATCCGTTCTTGAGAGGGACAAATACTTTTAAGTATTGAAACATCCACTTGCCTGCTGATTGACAAAGATTTTTTTTTTTTGATCTGAAAGCTTTAGCGGGGATTATTTATGGTAATTAAAATATTGAAATGTTTTAAATGATCCTGAAGAATTAAATTTATTCTTTAATTGAGAAGCTAAGTCATAACATGAAGATAGAAGATAGATAAGTGATAAATAGATCAGGTAGATAGATAGATAGATAGACAGATGATAGATAAATGATAGATGATAGATGACAGAGAAACAGAGGTGACATTTAGAGTGACTGCTATGACAATCCAGGGAACAGATGTGTTCATGAAAGGAAATTGCCCAATATGATACCTCTTCCAGAAACTTCAGTAAACATTTAAATTACTTCATAGCATTAATTACCTTTAACATTATTTTTGAATATATCATCATTTGTGACTATAAGGAAGCACAGATTTGATTAGGTTAATATTTAGTACTTATTAGATGCCAAGCATGATCCTAGATGTTAGAAATACAAAGATGAAAAAAAATGAAATGAAACAAAGCAAAACCATGATTCCTGCCTTCATGAAGATTTCAGCTTAATAAGGAAGACATATGTGTAATAAAGAAATAATCATGCAAATGACAGTGGAGTCACAATTTTCTTAAGGGTTATGAGGGAAACATAACAGTACATTTTAAGTAAAGATGATGGGCAGGGAGATATTTTGTTTGTTTATTTATTTATGAGAGAGCACATGCTTGTGTCTATGAGTGAAAGCCAGGGAGGGGCAGAGCGAAAGAGAGAGAGAGAGAGAGAGCGAGCGAGAGCGCAAATCCCAAGCAGGCTCTACACTCAGTGTGGAACCCGACGTGGGACTTGATCTCAGAACCCTGGGATCATGACCTGAACCGAAATCAAGAGTTGGTTTCTCAACTGACTGAGCCACCCAGGTGGGGCAGGGGGGCATTTTAAGTTGGGGAAGTTATATTAAACACAAAACTGAAAGAGTATAAAAAATTAAAGGGCCAGGAAGAACATTCCATGCAGAGGAAGCTACCTGTGAGAAAGCTCCTGAGACAGGAGACTGGAGGAAGGCAAATAATGGTAGAGAGAAGTGAGACTGCCTGGGTGGGTATGAATTAAATTCAACAAGGCCTAGGATTAAATATTTACAGGCTTTCCTCCTCTTCCACCTACTATTTGCAAAGCACTGCTCTAGATGCTAGGAATATAATACTTAACCTACTAGAGTCCCTGCCCTCATGGGCTTCTATTCCAGTGGAAAAGAAAAAGATGATAAAATGATATATGTAGGTGATATGTGATGTGAAGAAAAGTACAGCCAGTTAACATACTGGACAAACATGGCCAAATTACAGCCAGTGGGTCAAATGTCACCCATGGCCTGACTTTGTACAACCACAAGCTAAGACTGTTCTTTATATTTTAAAAGTGTTATACAAATAATAATAATAAAAAAATACGCAACAGAGACTATATGTGGCCTGTGATACCTAAAATATTTACTACCTTGCCCTTTACAGAACGTATTTGCTGACATGACCCCTGGGTTAGAGAGAGGCAGGGAATACCATTTTTGATTGTGTGGTGAAGGAAGTCATCCCTGGTATTTCGGTAAAGACCTCTCTGGGGCAAGAGAGTATCTTTTCTCCTATCAGATGATCTGCATTAGAGACAGAGGGAATGGCTAGGACAAGGATGCTGAGAGAGGAACAGGGTTGTGGGCACAGAGAAGCGAATAAACCAGTGATACTTCAGCAGTGATGGAGATTTCATAGATGAAGACGGGAAGAGTAGTATGTTTGGCTTTATCAAGATTTTCTATATTATTCCAAGCATGGTGGGAAGCCTTTGAATGGTTGACAGCAGAGAAGTCATATGATCCAGTGAAATGTTTAGGTGAACAGCTGTGTGGAAAAGAGCCTCCAGGGGCCAGGGTGGAAGCAAAGAGTTTGGCCAAGAGGCTTTCGTGACTGTGGAGAGAGGAGTGATGGTGGCTAGTCTAGGGTGCTCAAACTGTTGAAAAGTTAGGAAGTGAGCAGTTGTTGGATTCATGCGATATGTTTTAAAGAGCTGATAGAATTTCATTATGAGTTAAATGTGAGAGATGAGAGAAAATATAGTAAGTATCAAAGGAGTTTTGCTATAAAGGGGAGTAGAAAAATATGACAGTGCCTGTTAGGGGCCATGGGATCATGGTATTTATTATTTTATGATTCTATTCTATTTCCTTTATTCTGTTCTATTTTATTCTATTTTATTTTGAAGAAAGTTATTAAGGGATACCTGGGTGGTTCAGGTGGTTAAGCGTCTGATTTATGATTTCAGCTCAGGTCATGATCTCATAGTTTGTGAGATTGACCCCCGCCATTGGGATGGGCCCTGACAGGTGAAGCCTGCTTGGGATTCTCTCTCTTTCCCTCTCTCTGTCTCTCTCTCTTTCTCTCTGCACCGCCCCCTCTCAAAATAAATAAACATTAGAAAAAGAAGAAGATATCTAGTAAACATGTTTGGTAGCTGGTGAGACTGGCTCTGTGCAGAGAAGAAAAAATTAATTTGAAGGAGAGAGGAGATATTTCTAAGGGTTGAAGTCTTCAGTAGGTAGGTAGAGACAGAACCTATTAAAAAAATCAGTGGTTTATCTTAATTAATGGCCCAGGCAGTTCATCTGTTTTAATTGAAGAGAAGGCAGAATGCATATATGCATGTGCTTATTGATAGTGGGAAGATGGAAAAGGTAACATATTGATTATTTTATTTCTGTGAATTTCTAAGCAAGGTCATTAGCCGAATGGGGGGGGGGGTGAAGATAGTGTTAGCGGTAAAAGCAAGGAAAAATGTGAAATGCATAGTTTGTAAGAGGGAGTGAGAATTTGCTAGCAGCAGAGGATAGATAGTATTACTATAAGGATATCAGGATATCAGCAATTAAGAATATTTTTCTGAGGTAACACTAACAAAACACTTGTTTCCCAGATAAATTTAATTTGTGTCCTTAACACTCGAAATCTACCTTTGCAAGGAAGTAGCTGCTAGCTGCGTGTGGCTGTTGAACACGGGAACCGTGAATAGCGCGTGTTGTTTGTATGCAAGTGTATGTGCGCTCACTTCACGTGTTACGGGCAGGCAGGATTTCACGCATATCGCATGTATGTTGCATAGTATTTTCAATTGCATATATGAGACTGTTTTGCACCAGACTAAAACTTTAGACTAAGTTGAAGGAGTGAAGGAGTACATGTACACGTGGTCTTATAGAAAAGGCGATGAGTTGACATTCATGTAGTTATTGAGTGCTTATAATGTGCCAGGCGCTAAGTGAGTGACATGTTTCATTTAATCCTGGCAAAATGCCTTGAATAGGCATTGTTAATCCCTCTCTAAAAAGCACAAGAAAATGGTAGTTAAGGAGCATAGAACCAGTAAAGTAGCAGATGCCAGATTCAAAACCTGGTCTATTTTCCTCCCAAGCCCATGTGCTTTTCACCTATTTCCTGCTGCATTACTATTTTCCATGAAGACAAAAGTTAAATGTTTCTAGAGGCACAGACTCTTCTAATTCCCAGGGTCTCCCATAAATCAGGAACACTCGTCCTGCCTGGGGGCCCCAAAGTCTGGCCTTCATTACCCAATCTCACTTTTTTCCTATTACTGCTATTAAAACGTTAACAAAAAGGCAAGACCCGATTTCAGAACTATCTTTGGATACACGTGCAAAACAAATGAATAGCATTGAGGGCAGAGGGGAAAATTCTTGTCAGAACCACTCTGATCCTTTGGGCTTGGGATTCCTTGGGTAGTGACTGGGTCATGAACTAGGCCAAGCCTCCACACCGAGTTCAAAACAATCATTCTTTGAAGTTGTGTATGTTCAGGAACATTTCTTTCTTCCTTTATAGGCTTACAGGGATGAAAATCTGTTAGATGACACGCAACCTGCCCTTTCAAAGCTCCTCAAGGACCCTGGGGATTTTGCAGCCATCTGGAATTTGCTGTCATGCTGTGATTTCTGCAGGTTTGTTTAACTTTTAATCTCTCCAGTCACATCTTTTATTGTACACTCCATGCATAATTTTTGCATTATATAGTCTTTAAAAAAAAAAAAACAGTGGGCTGAAGTTGCTCGATTTAATCACAAATGTGACTCTGAAAGGACTCCATGTCTTACAAGTTATTTCCCTCCTTCCTCACATTTAAGAAAAAAGAAACGTGTTTTGGCTGCAACAGATTTGTTGCTCAGAAATTAAATCCCACCCTCCCGAGGAATGCAGTATTGAGCAGGTTTGAATGAAGGCTAGGTACTTTCAATAATCATTATTAGAAACCAAGATAACTTTAATTTATTTATTTACTATTTGTATTTTCCTAGGTGTTAGTGTCCTTGGCTTTTAGTTGTGTATCATGTTTCTAAATCTTAGCATGTTAAGACCAGAAAAAGAATTACTGATTATATAATTATGGACAGGATAGCTACCCCAAAGATGAGTTTGGTAAAGATTAACTACCAGGTAACTGTTCTCATCCCTTTTTGAACACAGTGGTGCCGGTTTATATCCTTTCTTCATAATAATTTTCATTTTAATAATTTTAACCTTAGGGGCACTTTCCATTTTCTTCCAGGGGGTCCCTTGACGCCCTTGACCACCATTTGGAGGGCCTGTACCTAGTGCTGATGTTCTGAATCTCTCACACGTGTGGCTCTGTTGAACCATTCTGCTGAACCACGTGTGCCTCCTTGCATACAAACTCATCATCTTTTCTACAGCCATAGCTGTGTTTGCTCCAGTTCTATAACCAAGTATCTCGCCATTTTATTTTTGGCTCTCTGGGTCTCTCAGAATTCTGCCTGAGTCATCACGATATGATTTGCCGGGTTGGATACTGACCTAAACCCAATCCATGAGTGGAATGCTACTCCTAACTGAATAGAATATCCAAAGCCACTGCTCTGCTGTCCACTTGACTCATAGCATTTCTCATGTCTAGGAATTGTGTTCTTTCTTCACCTACAAGAACTGACAGCTTGGATTCAGCTGAATGTCCCTCTCCTTTCCCAGTTACTTTAATTTATGTCTCTATCTCCCAGGCCAGAAAACACCCTGAGCATAGCAGACAGCAGGGTTTTCAGCTTTGCTACTGTAAGTGAACCAAAGGAGAATTTGTCCGCCCCTAATACATAGCAAGCCAATAAAAATACTGACCCTGAGCTTTTGCAGTGAAGACAGATAGGCTTACTTATAGGTGTGGTGACACCCAGGAGAATGGGGATCTAATGCTCCAAAGTCCTTAGTTCCCTAACGGCTTGCAACTGAGGGTTTAAAAGCCTAGTCATACCTTGGGACTAGATGACTGTGCAGACAGTTTCATTTCTTGTTCCCTTGGGCTAGATTTCCATTATCTTAAGGAAAGCATATTCTAAGTCCCTTCCTGGTGTTCTTTCCAATCTTTAAATGGGCTATGTGACCTCCAGACTTAATTCTATTGGTGGGTTCACTACTATCCTTCTCTGTACTAATCATTCAGTTATTCATACATGAAGTATCCTTAAATGGCTACTATGCACTGAGCACTGTGATACAAAAAGATGCAGACCACACAATGTGTACGAATATTAAAAAATAAAAGGGAGAGAGTATTTAATTTTGAGATAAAGATTCAAAAAAGTCAAAGCCATAAATGAAAAACTTGATACGTCTCATTATATCAACTTTGAAATATTTTGTTGAAAAGGATGTGGTTGGAGTCATTCTAAAGTGGATTTGGAATGAGTAACCATTGGAAAGAAATTGCTTTTCTTGCCTGTGTACGAATTGGACCCAAACCTCGGGACTGGCTGAAACAGCAACCTTTTCAGGCAAATGTTTGAGAAGTCAGCAGGAGAATGGACATCCTGATCACAAAACTGATGATTATGGGCTTTCTGAGATAAATCAGCAGTTAACTCATGTATAACACAGAGTAGTTTAGCTTGTTAAAACACCCACACAAAACTTTTTCTCTCCTTCAACTCACCCTTTCCTTTTTCCTCATAAAACACCCTGCTTTCACCCTATAAATAGAAACACTATTTGGGTTTCTACCTGAATCTGTTCTTCTCAGATTGCATTTCTTTAATCCCAAACAAAGATTTGTTTGACTCTCTGTGTGGCTCTTTATGTTCAGGTTGAC
Source organism: Lynx canadensis (assembly GCF_007474595.2). Taxonomy (NCBI): domain Eukaryota; kingdom Metazoa; phylum Chordata; class Mammalia; order Carnivora; family Felidae; genus Lynx; species Lynx canadensis. Next base: position 40,631,594 of record NC_044311.2, on the reverse strand, counting down.
AATTTTATATGACAAAGAAAACAAAAAAAAAAACAAAAACAAAAACAAAAGGAAACAAATGAGCAAAAACCCACTATCAAATCAGTTAAAGGACAGGGAAAGAGTAGGGGCAATGTTTATATCAAATTATGTGATTATTTAAAAAAGTAAAAAGGGAAATCTACAAGTAAATAAGATAAAGATCGCCAATGTAATAAATGCAAGTCAGGCACATAAACAGGTGATTTAAAGAGGACAGTGTACAAAAGCTTGAAAAGATAGAGATACCTTGGTAACAGGGAGAAATTCAGCAAGTCTAACGCCGTATTGTTCGTTTCCCTTGCTGCTGTGACCCACAGCTTAGAAACTTCTGCTTAGCCCTGCAGACAGGCATGTTAATCATCCAAGGAATTTTGCTTACAGCTGAGATTTGCAAAACCTGCTTTTTACTGGAAACTTACCACCCCCAAAGATGTAAGGAAGTACATACAGTAATCTCCATGTCATGTTTAAGATTTACAGACACAACATGGCCAGTTTCCTGTATGCAAATTTGAACTAAGGACAAAGAAGTTCCATGACCTTCCGCGGATGTTTACCAACATCAGTCATCTTTCGATTTTAATCTCCTCCTGCTTCCCATGTTTGCTAACATAGGAAAAGCTCCAGTTTCATGTGTGTGTGTGTGTGTGTGTGTGTGTGTGTGTGTGTGCACGTGTGCGTAGAGGGGAGTTCTTTAGGACAGTAGTCCACCTCACCTCAGTTTGTTGGCTTTCTGAATAAAGTTGTTTTCCTTACCCTAACACCTTGCCTCTTGACTTGTTGGCCTGTCTTGAAGTGAACAAAACACCCTTGTACTGGTTGCATCTTTACTTATTCATTCATCAAATATTTACTAGTTGTGTGTTAGGGACTGTGAAAACACTTGAGATATACTAGTGAAAAACAATGAAACCTCATGCTCTTGAGGGAAGGTACAAAAGAACTGATCCAAAATGAAAAAGCAAAAGGGTGTCTGGGTGGCTCAGTCAGTTGAGCGTCTGGCTTCAGCTCAGGTCATGATCTTGCGGTCCGTGAGTTCGAGCCCCGCGTCGGGCTCTGTGCTGACAGCTCGGAGCCTGGAGCCTGATTCGGATTCGGTGTCTCCCTCTCTCTGTGCACCCTCCCCCACTTGTACTCTGTCTCTGTCTCTCTCTCTCTGTCTCTCTCAGAAATAAATAAATATTTTAAAAATGTTAAAAAAAATGAAAAACAAAAAAAATGAACAGTGGGTATATTTTTTTTTTTTTTAGTGAAGAGCTCATGTGAACAAGATAAGCTCAATCCTCTTGTTTTGACACATACAATTGAAAATAATGGAATTCACTCTTCTCCTATTGCATTGGAGTAGAGGAATGATGTCAACATTTGGGGATTTTTACGGATTAAATTGTGTGCCCCAGAATATATCGTGAAATATTAACCCTCAGTACTTCAGAATATGACCTTATTTGGATATGGGAACCTTTACAGAGTTAATCAAGTACAAATGAGATCATTAGGTCTCATTCAGCATGACTTGAGTCCTCGTAAAAAGGAGAAATTTTGACACAGAAACAGACCTGCACAGAAGGAAGACAATGTGAAAACACACAGTGAGAAGATGGCCGTGCCACTGGAATGATGCATTTGTAAGCCAACGGACGCCAAAGATTGGTGGCAAACACCAGAAGCCAGACAAGGCAAAAGGTTGTCTAAAGCCTTCCAGAGAGAGCATGGCACACTGCTGATCCCTTGATTCCAAACATGTGACGTCCACAAATGTGAGACAACGAATTTCTGTTGTTTTAAGCCACCTAGTTTTTGGTACTTTGTTAAAAGTAATACAATGAGATGGGGGTTATTAGCAGATTCCGTTAAAAGGAAGCTATTCAAAGAAACAAATAGTTACAGTATAGCTTGAGCTATGTTAGGATAAAGAGAAATAAGTTCCCATGGCAATTATGCAAAGAGCACCCGATCCATAGAGATTGGATGGAGAAAGTTTTTCTTGGGATATGTAGCCTGAACAGATACACCGAGGCTGACCCAGAACTAGGTAGTATAAGAAGAGTTGGACATTTCTGTGGCAGACAAGCAACATGGAGACCAGAAGGCATAGGGTTTCTAGGATGACAATTATGCAGTCGTTGGGGGAACTGTCAAAAGGTCAGGGTGAAGTAGGCAGAGGCTTGTCTATGCAAGGCCCTGCTTGACAAGCTAAGTAGTTGGCAATCGCTCTGAGCAATCAAGAATCACCAGAGGAATTCAAGGCAAAAATAGCATCTTAGGCAAAAATAACACCTTAGTGCTTCTTGATGACCAAATCCATTTAAGGGATTAAAAGTTTCTGCTGGAATACTCTGCTCAAGACCACTCAGCCCAGAAGTGAATGGGAAGCTGAAATCCAACCTGTGTTCTGTCTCTTAAGCCACATACCTGATGTATGGAACAAGTGACATTCTCTCTGTCATTTATCAATCTGAGAGGAAAACTTTCTCAATGATGCCCTTGCCACTATTCCAAGCATCCACCTATGTCATTTACTAGGCTTTCCTAGAAAGTCAGAATAAGCGCTTTTAAGCCAACCCCAATGTGTTTTCTTCTGTAGCGCTCATCAGCTCTACTGTTGATGGTACCTTTCTTTTTCTGCTGTCAGGAATCAACTTCTCAGGACAACTATTTCCTCTATGATCTGACCTCAACTACTCGATAACAACTCCCTTCTTGGCAAAAAAGTCCTCTGCTTTAGAGGATATCACTTTATTTCAATCTTATAAATTCTTTGTGCTAGAAACTCCACTATCTGTGAGATTCAAAACATTTATTTATCTCTGTAGCCTAGAGGTTCAAGCTGACCTTGTAAAAATGGACCAGATGTAGTCTAGATGGGGCACAGAAGAAGGTGTGGAAAAAATGCCACTTCTGTAGGTGGAAGAAGACTTAGAATGAAGCTCTAAAAATATTTAGTGCTTGATCTGAATGTTAATAATCAGAGTAAAGATTTTCCACTAGCCTACAAAGAAAAGAGCAAAATATTTCAGGACAAAGAGTCAGGCTGAGGTAAGGAAATGAGACACGGGGCTACATGGTTTATCTGGAGAAGCTAAAGTCATTTCCAGGACTAGCCTCCAAGAAGGCAGGGGTGTGGAAGGAAAGAAAAGTGGGAAATAAGTCTAGAGAGTTAAGGAGGCACAAGTAAAAGAGTCTGTATATCCTATCTTTATTAGCTTTGAGGAGGTGGAAATAAAACTACTTTTTTTTCCCCTTCTGAGTTCAGATCCAATTGACAGATAACGCACCATAACCAGACAGGTGTAGGTCAATAACGGCTTTACTAATGATAAACCTGATGTGCAGAATGGAGGACTCAGATCCTTGTCCTCATTCCCCTTCATGCCTGGGGACTGTGATAAAACACTGAGACTGTACAGAGGGTGTAATACCTAGCATTGTTCTTTACTGTGCTAAACAGAGTGGGAGAGAGTGACACCCTCGGTTGTAGCAGCTTCACAAAATTTACAAATCATGCTTTCTGGAACATTCTTGCATATTCTAGAAGTGGAATAAATTCAACGTAGGATAGACCCATATTCAACCTTGTCAGATATTGACAGTTGTTTTCTCAAGTCGTTGTACTGTGGAAGTCATGTGTTTTATGTTTTCCACAAGATTGTATGTTGTGGGAGCCCCCACATTTGAGCGTGAGATATATTACACATACAGGATAGTGCAAATATACATGTATAGTTTAAAGATATTTATAAATGCTGTGTACTGCAGCCCCCATCAAGCAAAAGAAAGTTATCAACACCTCAGAAGTCTACCCCGTTCTCAGGTATCATCCCTCCTCCCCTCTCAGCTAGCTACTATATGATTTTTATGACAATACCATCTTTGTTTTAACTCATATTTTATTACTTATGAATAGGTCCCTAAATAGTATTATTTAGTTTCACCTGTTTTGGATCTCATTTGTACACGTGAGATCATAATGAATGTATTCTTTGGTATCTGGCTTCTTTGTCTCAGCAATATGTTGTGAGACACAACCACAACTGTTGCATGTAACAGTAGCTAACTTTTGTTGTTGTATTTTGTGTATGTTGTTCTATTTTGTGTTTGTTGTTGCATCCTCTTATATCAATACAGAGTAAAATATATACCCTTCTGCTTTGGATGAACTTATGGGCTATTTCTAGTTGATACTATTATGAAAGTTGGTGTCATCAACTATTGTATATACCCTGGTACATATGTGAAAAGTTTCTCTAGGATGTATTCCTTCCAGTGGACTTGGGGTATTTCTATCTTCCACTTACCAAATAATGCCTGTTTTTCCAAATGAGTGCACCAGTCATTCTCTGGTACATGTGTACCAGGCGTAGTGCTCCCATCATCATTGTTAAAATTTCTCATGTCTCATCATCACTGATACTGGGAATGGTCAAACTTTAAACATTTTAGCTAATCGGTGTGTCTCTAGAGGTGTTTCTTTGTCATTTGAGTTTGCATTTCTTTTTTTTTAACATTTATTTTATTATTGAGAGACAGAAGGACAGAGCATGAGCAGGGGAGGGGCAGAGACAGGAGGAGACACAGAATCTGAAGCAGGCTCCAGGCTCTGAGCTGTCAGCACAGAGCCCGACGCGGGGCTTGAACTCACAAACCTTGAGATCATGACCTGAGCTGAAGTCTGAATCTCAACCAACTGAGCCACCCAAGAGCCCATTAGTTTGCATTTCTGTGAGTACTAAGGAAGCTGAGCGCCCTTTCATATGTTTATAGACTGTTTGGCTAGTCCTGTTCGGTATCTGCTTTTTTGAGATTTTGCCAGCGTTTTAAGGTTATTCTATCTTCTTCTTTTATCCAAGTGGCATCAAACACTAAATATGAAAGGTAACACTATTAAATTTCTAGAAGAAAATGTACAAGCACAGCCTCTTGATGTAAGAGTAGGGAAGGACTTCCCAAACAATACACAGTATATTCAATGTAAAGGAACAGACTGATACATTCAACTTAATATTTGAAACTTCACTAAAGGCACTTTAAGTGTTGTAGAAAGATAAGTGAGAGATGATATTTATACACAACATAACTGAAATAAATAACGAATTCCCACCTTTACTAGTTTAATGGGTTAGCTCCAACCAGTTAAAAAATCTCCAGTTCAAGGAAATGTCCGATTTCTTGGGATTGGAGAAAGGGAGTGGGGGGAAGGAGTGTCAGGGCTGTGATTCTACCTGATGACTCTCATGGAAATGAGATCAGAAGAATAGAAATTATTTTCTATGGTTCCCTGAGTTCCTGTTATTTGTTTGTTTGTTTGTTTTCCTATTAGCCAGTTGGGTTTGACCTTTACTTCTTTAGTCATCTAGGAAAGTCACTGCCTCTTTTGGGGGAAAGAGATGAACAATCTATTAGGAGAGCCCTATTTCCACTTTCATAAAGCTGGCCTACAAAAATCTATTTTCTCCCTTTTTTTTAAAAACATCAAGTTAACCAGTCTTTTGCCTCAGTTTGTCAATTTGTCTACATTTTGAGTCATAGAATGATTTGTCCATCATCTGTGTTTTTCTGTAATACTTGTACGATTTATATTTTACATACAGATTTTAGAAATTTATCCTGGCGTCTGGTGAAGAATGAATCTGTTTTTTCTTGTTTCCTGTTTCCAAGTATCCAGGTGTCCCAGCATCACTCATTATATTGTGTTAATTACAGATATTGTCTAATATACCTAACAAAACCATTTAGTCCCTGATATCCTTCCAAAGCCAAATGCCCTAGTCACCATTGTCTTCAGGCCCAGTGATTCAGCCCTGCTCATTTTTTGTCCCACTGCTGTTTCATACAGATGGTGTGGTAGGTGGTGTGGACTGAATGTTTTTGTGCTTTCCTCAGTCATATGCCGAAGCTGTGATCCCAAGTGTGATGATGTTTGGAGGTGGGGCCTTTTGACGGTATTAGTGTTTTTATAAGTAGGGACACAAGAGAGATGATCTCTTTATGTCATGGAAAGATACAGCAAGATGAAAGCTTTCTGTAAATCCGAAAGAGGGCCCTTGCTAAGAAACCAACCACGATGGCACATTCACTTGACATCCAGCCTCCAAAAATGTGAGAAATAAATGTTTGCTGTTGAGCAGTCTAGGGTATTTTGTTATAGCAGCCAGAACTCAGACAGCAGGCAAAATAATGGCCCACCAAAGATATCCATGTCCTAATCCCCAGAATGTGTTAGTATGCTATGATATCTGGCAAAGGGGAATTGAAGTTGCGGAGATTATTAAGGTTGCCAATCAGCTGACCTTACAATAGGGAAAGTATCCTACATTTTCTGAGCGTGCCCAGTGTAATCTAAGGGTCCTTGAAGACAGATGAGAGAAACAGAAGAGAAGGTCGGACTGGTGTGAAGGGGGAAGGACTCCTCTCACTGTTGATGGATTTGAAACTATGAGAGGGGTTATGAGCCAAGACTATCCGGCAGTTTCGAGAAATTTGGAAAAGACAAGGAAATGGATTTTCCTGTAGAACATTCAGAAAGATAACATTCCTGATGCCTTGATTTTAGGCCAGTGAGAGGTTTTTATTCGACTTTTAACAGACAGGCAATAAGAAAATTAATTCCGCCATTTTCGCCAATTAAGTTGTGGTACTTTGTTACCACAGCAATAGACAGCTAATATAGATAGTCATTCCTTTTGAACTGGAAGTCTCTTCCTGTTTTCTCCCTTTCTCGTTCACATATCAGTGCCATGTTTTAGGGAAAAAAGGACTCTTGGAATAAGAAGTTAGTCGACCGTCTGAAGTGTGCTCATCATTCTTCGGCTACATCTTCCGCAGTTGTGAGATACGCAATGAGGTATAATTTTCCTTTGATGCACTCCTTTTAAGAAGGCCTACTTCTGCATTTGTGATGCATAACATGGCCGTGAAGTTGGTCGTTTTGCTTCCGTGTGTCTAGCGTTGGGCGGCGGCATTCCCCTCCCTCCTTTATCTTTGCTTTTGCTTTTGGGTGCCAACATTTTGGGTGCCAACATTTTGGGTTCAAACGTTTTATGGCTAGATTTTTTTTTCTTTGAGTTCACGCTGAATAATAAATACGAAATTCAATCACTTCTAAGTGAGCAAAACGTATCTGTTATTTAAAAAAAGAAAATCTTGGGGCGCCTGGGTGGCGCAGTCGGTTAAGCGTCCGACTTCAGCCAGCTCACGATGTCGCGGTCCGTGAGTTCGAGCCCCGCGTCGGGCTCTGGGCTGATGGCTCAGAGCCTGGAGCCTGTTTCCGATTCTGTGTCTCCTTCTCTCTCTGCCCCTCCCCCGTTCATGCTCTGTCTCTCTCTGTTCCCCCCCAAAAAAATAAATAAACGTTGAAAAAAAAAAAAGAAAATCTTGGGGCGCCTGGGTGGCTCAGTTGGTTGACCGTCCAACTTCCGCTCAGGTTATGATCTCACGGTTTGTGGGTTCGAGCCCCGCGTCAGGCTCTGTGCTGACAGCTCGGAGCCCAGAGCCTGCTTCGGATTCTGTGTCTCCGTCTCTCTCTGACCCTCTCCTGCTTGTGCACTCTCTCTGTCTCAAAGATAAATAAACATTAAAAAAAAATTGAAAAAAGAAAATCTTGGGGCGCCTATGTGGCTCAGTTGGTTAAGTGTCTGACTCTTGATTTGGGTTCAGGTCATGATCTTACAGTGCGTGAGCCTGAGCCCTGGGTCTGGCTGTACACTGACAGCACAGAGTCTGCTTGGGGTTCTGTCTCCCTCTCTCTCTCTCTTAGAAATAAATAAGGAAACACTAAAAATATAATTAAAATAATCTTTTCTACCTTTACTTCTCTGAATTGGACAATAGCATACAGGAGATGGTTTCTAATAGGCTAACAATTAATCCAAGAAATCATTCAATCTACCATAATCCTGCCAAGAGCCATTTCAGTATATCTCATATTCTATATCAGTATAGATCACAGGCAATACCTACATCTCCAACCACAGTAATTTTGCCATGTGAAACTCTCCTAGTAATATTTTAATACTTTGTCTGACATTCCTATTTTTGCCTCTTAAATCTGTTCATCTTTTATGTAAAGTAACCACTTGGCGAAGTTGACTCAGTCTTCAATGGCTTGTTCATCAATTGTTCTCATTACAGACTCTCTACATTAACAATATGACTCCACACCCTGTATTGGATTTGGGATCCCTCTGGACGTATCCCTCCACTCTGACTCTCTTCATTTTCATTTTGGGTCATAATTATTCTCTTGGCTTTAGTAACACCTAAAGTATCTTTCTTTTGAAATTTTCTCTTCAAAAGCAACTAGGCTCACATTCATTTCTTTTTCATATCTGTCTATTCTGTTCTTCAAGATTTCAAACATTCTCCTAAGGAATTCTCTCTCTTCTTCCAATTTAACAAGCTTGTTTTCCTTTTTAATTCTTTCATACCCCCACTGCTTCAGACTTCTCCTGTTTTGAAGATAAGATAAAAGTAAAGAAGCAGGTCTTTAAAGAAAATGTATTATTCTTTGATTTCATATGAAAACCTCATTTATGGAAAGGTAGTTTACCAGGCACACATGTTTCAAATTTTCTTCACCTTTGGTTTGCAGCAATTTCAAGAAGTTTTTTTTTTCTTTATTACATCCAAGAAGGCGGCATGTTTCCTTCATAATTAGGACCCCTGTTTTTTTCTCACATTTTCTTTTTTAAGCTCTAGCTTCATATGTGATGGTCAGAGTCGAGGTGTCTGAAATCTAAATTCAAGGGTAGAGTTTAGGTGATTAACACATTCAGAGCCAACTGAGACCCATGTGGCACACTGCGAGTGTGTGTTCGTGACATGAATCCCACAGCGCATTTCCCTCACATGGCCATGAATGAAGTCAAAACAACAGGAAGGAAAGTATAAATTTAGACGGTGAACCTGATGCCTCTTGCTAATCATAGCACCTTGTATTTAGAGGCATGGACATTATTAATTCATAGCACTTTTTATTTCAAGGCATAAATCGATGCATAATTTAGATTGTATTCAGTCCTAGCCTTCCACCTGGCTGAAAAATGCAGTTAAAAAAAAAATTGCCCTCTTCACCAGTGCCCCGAAAGCCTGAGGCTAGAGAAAACGGAATTTAACTGAAAGTTGGGAAAGTTAAGTATATCCATCAGTATATCCAAGCAGTGCCTATCCATCAGAGAAATGGCATGTGCCAAGTTGCTGGGTGTGAAGAAGCATAATTTGTCCAAAACAATGCAGTATGGCTAAACTGTAGATTACATGCAAGGACATGTGGTGAGAGCAAGGAGAGAAGACAGCAGAGAAAATATACTTTAGGGATATATATTATATAAATATATGTCCCTTACAAATATATATTATATAAGTATGGCATCCTATAAACTATATTAAAGAATTTGGTTTTTACTCCCATATCAACGCGATGGCTGCTGAAATATTTTAAACAAGGAAGAAATAGAAAATGTTCATTTTAGAAAGATCCCTCAGGCTTCATCATGAGAAATGGATTGAACACATATAATCCATGAGTCAGAAATGTTCACTAAGGAAGTGTCAGAGTCAGCCGGGCAAGAGATGACTGTGATCAATTCTTAAAAACATGCAGTAAATATGGAAAATAAGTGGATGAATCTGGGAGATATTAAGTAAATAAAACCCATGGAATCTGAGAAAGTGCTGGCCGATCACAGCACTGAATCATACTGTAATATAATTCTTTTCCCACTGTGTCTCTCACTAGACTGAAAGCAGTGGGATAGCAAAGGAGCACAGATCGTGGATGATTTTGTCTGAATGAAACTAAAAGTGAAGGGGGACCTGAGTGGCTCAGGCAGTTGAGTGTCCACCTTCAGCTCAGGTCATGATCTCAGGGTTCAGAGCCCACTTAGGATCCTCTGTTTCCTGCTCTCTCCACCCTCTCCCCCACCCTCACATTCTCTCTGTCTCAAAAAATAAATTTCAAAAAGGTGGAAATAATTTTTAAAAAATAGAAATAATATACATAAAGTCACAGAGAGGTAGAGGAAGGAGCTAGTGGTGAGAGCATGCAATGTTTTTTATTTCAGACATGGGATCTTTTTTTGTGATATATTTTATGTTATGATCCTGATTATGATTGATTGAAATACACTATAGCTGATGATTGTTGGAGGAGAGAAGCTAAATGATTTGAGATTGATTTGCTGGATAAAGTGTACATGTTGACAGGTGTGTGTGTGTGTGTGTGTGTGTGTGTGTGTGCACTCACATTTATTTCTTTTATGGTAATGGCAGAAATTGGATTGAGGTGGAAAGTTTTAAGCTCTTCATACACTTCCTTGGTGAAAGAGTAGTGAGACAAAATGATAAAATGATAAGTCGGCAGTCATGAATGCAGAGTCTAGACATAAAGATCATCAAAGAAGTAGAAATTTTAATGCCAAAAGTAATGGGATAAAAGATGACAATAAACATTAAAGCATCAGACTGTGATATATAATCTTGGGAGACTAAACAGTCAGTGGGTAAGAGAATTCTGGAGGGAGAATTTTCCTCCACATAGAACTAGGTGTCAGGTAGAGCCTTGATGTTTTTTCAGATAAAGTTCTGAACCCTCCAAAGATGTTCCTGCAGATGAATGAAAGACCACCAATAATCCAGCAGGGATCAATTGGATTAACAAAAATGGTTATAGACAGTAAAGAGGCCTGAAAGCATGAAGAAAAGGACATTTCCTGCTGGACCATAGAAGAATGTTATAATAAATAGTTCATATCTCCAGAGAACCCTTCTTTCTAGATTTACCTAAAAATATTTCAAGTAGAAACTCTGAACTGAAGCATTTCCAAGAGCAGTAAAATACACGTGGATATTTGTCTGAGAGAATGTACATGTGAAACAACAGACGGACAGAATCCAAGTTTGTCTGTGCTCACGCAAACACAAACCTCCAGAGACACAGACAAGGACACACAAGTACCTCCTAATGAGGAAACCTATCTTCTTTTTATTCAAGTTTTTTGAATAATTACTTTAAAGGTATTTAACAAAATGAGAAATATTTGTGTACTGTAAAGAGTTACTACTTGAAATATTTTTAAATAAATCTAGCAAGAAGAGTTCTCTGGAGGCACGAGCTATTCACAAGAACATTTTCATCAGGTAATTAGCTCTTATGGTGTTACCGTGGTTTGAATATAGTTACTCCAGGAGAGAAAATAGTATTTCTATCAACAGTCTCGGGGTACACTTATCCTTTTTTATTCTTGTACCATTTCTGATGACAGCTGATGTCAAGCTTGCTTTAGTTTAGAAAGGACCCAAGATAGAGTCGATTTCAGCAAGCAAATGGACTGGCTCCATTGGTATGTGTCAAACAGTGCTTATTCTCAATGATTTTTAAAAACTGGTTCATTAACTTGTTTTTGGAAATTGTGTGCTGAATGATGTGATATCAGTGACTTAGAACTGCTCACTTGCTTCATTAGCATATCATCTGGGAATGCCGAATTGCCTTAAAGGCAATAGCTTTTTGTTCAACTATCCTCAGGGCTCAGTATGTGAATGTGAATGTTAGCGTGTGAGTGTGTGCTTGTGAAAGTGTGTGTAAACACATTCATTTGAGTTTTGTTAATATTCTGAGTCAAGAGTATTGCCTTTCTCATTTATAATTTGTGTAAAGTTTATTTATTCATTTTGAGAGGGAGATAAAGAGAGAGCGTGTGTGCACACGTGCTCATGAGACAGGGAGGAGCAGAGAGAGAGGGAGAGAGAGAGAATTCCAAGCAGGCTCCACACTGCCAGCATGAAGCCCAGTGCAGGGCTCCAGCCCACGAACTGTGAAACCGTGACCTGAGCCAAAATCAAGAGTCAGACATTTAACCGACTGAGCCACCCAGGTGCCTCTCTCGTTTATTATTTTTGATGCAGTACTTTTGGTTGGCTATAGTGATTCCAAGGGGCAGGGGAGATATAAAAGAAATTCCTGGAGCATGGAAGATAAAGAGGAAGATGATGGGACTAAGTAGGTTTAATACTATACTCATGAATGAGATAAACAAGTTACTGCCATAATTATGTTTGATACAATTTTAGGTTTTATTCATAATGAATAAAATACGTGCTATGGTCAGACTGTTTGTCCCTCCAAATATCCCAGTCTCTCCAAAATTCATACGTTGCAATCTTTACATTTATTTATTTTTGAGAGACAGAGAGAGACAGAGCACGAGCGGAGGAGGGGCAGAGAGAGAGGGAGACACAGAATGCGAAGCAGGCTCCAGGCTCCGAGCTGTCGGCACAGATCCTGACGTGGGGCTCGAACCCACGAACTGTGAGATCATGACCTGAGCCGAAGTCGGACGCTTAACTGACTGAGCCACCCAGGCGCCCCTCATATGTTGCAATATTAATCCCCAAGGTGATATTATTAGGCGGTGAGGCCTTTAGACAGTGATTGGGCCACCCTCATATTTGGGATTAGTGCTTTATAAAAGAGGCCCCACAGAGTTCCCTGGCCCTTCTGTCATGTGAGTGCACAGTGAGAAGATGGCAGTGAGTGAGGACGCAGGCATTTACCTGACACCAAATCTGATGCCTTGATCTTGGCCTCCCCAGGCTCTAGGAGAGTGAGGGGATTGGCTCACACGGTTACAGAGATCAAGGAGTCCCATAATCTGCCCTCTGCAGGCTGGAGACCCAGGAAAGCTGGTAGTGTAATTCCAGTCTGAGTCCAAAGGCTTGGGGAGCAGGTGTACATCAGCTGATGCTGTGAGTCCCAGTCCGAGGGCCAGAGAACACTGAAGTCCCTGCTCAGGTAGGCAGACAGGAAGGGGACACATTCTCTTTTGTTCTAATCAGGCCCTTAATGAATTGGACGGTGCCCACCTGCATTGCTGAGAGCAGTCTGTTATACTGAGTCTACTGATTCTAATACTAATTTCAGCCGGAATCACCCTTATAGACACACCGAGAAATAATGTTTAACCTGGGCATCTCCGGGCCCCCTCAAATGGACACATAAAATGAATCATCACGGTTTCTATACGATTTGCTAACTGCTTATATTTATTAGGCTTTACTGCTATCCTCATTTTAGTTTGTGGCTTTTAATATTATAATGTATCTCTTCTTTGGTCTCACTTAATGCCTTTGGGCTGAAGTCGACTTTGCTATCAGATTTCTAAGCTCTGTTTTCTTTTTGTCTGGTCAATCTTTACGCATTCTGTTATTTTCGGCCCGTTTGAGTCACTGAATTTTAAGTGTGTCTCTTGTACATACCACACGGTTAGATTTTGTTTTATAAGCCAATTTTAAGTTATTTTTCTTTAGAGAGCCAAGTCAAGCCCATTCGTATTTGTCAATATGATTCTTACGTTCGGTCTCAATTCTGTCATTTCATCTTTTGTATTTATTTATTTTTAACTTTTTTATCTGAGTAGAGTTGATACATGATGTTGCATGAGTCTCAGGCGTACAACATAGTGGTTTCACTTCTCTGTATGTTATGCTGTGCTCGCCACAATTATAGCTACCATCTGTCGCTATACAATGTTATTACAATACCGCTGACTATATTCCCTATGCTGGGCCTGTTATAGCTGTGACTTACCCATTTTATAACTAGAAGCCTGTGTCTCCCACTCCCCTTCACCCGTTTTGCCCATCTCCGCAGCCCCTTTTCAAGCAGCCATCATCCTCTCCTCTCTGGTATTTATAGGTCTGATTCTGCTTATTGTTTGTTTATTCATCTGTGTTTTTAGATTCCACATGAGCGACATCATACGGTATTTGTGTTTCTTCGTCTGAGTTGTACCATATTATGTCCTAAGTACTGTGTTTCTTTATCTCTTTGCTTTTCTGGGTTATTAGTTTTTGTTCTTGCTGTTTCCCACTGCTCTCTAATTTCTTTGGGCTTTCAGGAAGGTTTGCCTTTCTGTTCTGGTCACTACTTTTGTATTAATACTATTTGCAGATTCTTAAACCCATTTTCCTTAGTTAACTTTTGCTTTCTTTAAATGATATCCTTTGAATCCCATACATGCTCATTTACTACAGTCAATTTATACTATTCTACATTACCTTCTCTTCTCCTCTCATTTTATTAGCTGTATTATTTCCTCTTTGTCAAAATAAATTAGAAGTGCTATTTCTATTGATAGACTTTTAATCCACGAATCCACCCTTGTTTTAAACATAGCTCTCTAATTAAATCTGTGAAATGCTTACCTGCCAGTCCTTTTACATTGCTGTTTCAGTTATCTTTTGGCTGAAGCTCATCCCTGAATAGACTTTTTGGGAAACATTTGTAAAGTATTCTCTGAGTTCTGCCCTACTCAAGCCTGTTTTCTTGTGCCCTCGAAACTTGGATAACTTGTCCTGCACTTAAGTTTTATGGTTTTTCCTTTATTTCCTTAAGTTTCTTGAAAATTCTGCCCCATATTGCCTTTTATTACATATTTTTGAAAGAGGAATTTGATATCATTCTGATTCTTTTGCATTTGTGGATTTATTTTATCTTTTTGCCTCAGGCCCTCTGGATTTTTTCTTTCCGTTTCAAGTCTTATAATTTCACTGGAGTAGATGTTAGAGTTGTTTGTTCTCGGTCAGTTTCCTCAATAGGCTCCTTCAAAGTGGAGGTTCACATTTTCTTTTGTTTCTGAAAATTTTTCTTGAATTACTCTTTTAAGTTTTATTTTATTTTAGTGTTTTGGCTTTCTTCTTCATAGTCACCATTTGTCACGTACTCAACCTCATCTGCCCATCTCCAACCTCTTTATATTTGGATTGTTTTGTTTCCTTTTTTTTCCCTTAATCTCATTTTCATTTTCTTGGCTGATTCCAGCTCTTCTTACAAGTTTTTTTAAAAAATTTATTTACTAAGTTTTCACTTGAATCTACCCCCCCTTGGGAACCTTATGCATTAGTCTTCAAATCTGATATGGTTTTGCCTATTTCTTATATTACTTTCTGAAGTTCATTTAAGTTCTTATTTCAATTGTTTCTGGTTTTTGTCTTATTTCTTTTCTTAATTTTCATGTATCTTTTTTCAAGTGAGTTAACATACAGTGTAGTCTTGTCTTCAGGAGCAGAACCCAGTGATTCATCTCTTACATGTGAAAACCCAGCTCATCCCAAAAAGTGCCCTCCTTAATGCCTGTCACCTATTTAACTTACCCCACATGCACCCCCCCATCAACCCTCAGTTTGTTCTCTGTATTTAAGAGTCTTTTACAGTTTGCCTCCCTCTCTGTTTTTGTTTTTGTTTTTTTAATCCGTCCCTTCCCCTATGCTTATCTGTTAAGTTTCTCCAATTCCACATGAGTGAAATCATATATCTGTCTTTCTCTGACTTATTTCGCTTAGCATAATACACTCTAGCTCCATCTATATCATGGCAGATGGCAAGATCTCATTCTGATTTAACCATATCTCCTAAAGAATGTTCCTGTTAATATATATGGACCTTTATCATTCTTTCAAAATGTTTCATGCTATTCCGTTGCATTTACATATCATGACCTAGACATGCCCCTATAGGTGGGCATTAAGTTTGTTCAAAAATTTTGTATCACTACAAAAATTCAGGCAAAATGACCCTTGTAAACACTTAAGAACATAATAATATAAATGATCCACGTATATAAGTGTGTTCCAGGAGTAGATAATGTAAAAAAAAAAAAAAAAGGTAGGATTGCTGGGGTATAGAGAATGTCTATTTCTAAATTTAATAGATACATCAAATTTCAAGTGTTTCTTTTCCTAACAACGTCAAAGAAAGTAGATTAAAAATGTGAGAAAATCAGAAAGTTCTTGGTGACTTTTCAAGGAGAATTATCAGAGTTCAAGAACAAACGCAGTAAGAATTTTTAAAATGAATAATATGAAACTTTTAAAACTGTGTTTAAAAAACACAAAGGGTCGGGGGGGCGCCTAGGTGGCTCAGTCAGTTGAGTGTCAGACTCTTGAGTTTTGGCTTAGGTCACGATCTCATGGTTTGTGAGATGGAGCCCTGTGTTTGGGCTCTGTGCTGACAGGGCAGAAGAAGCTACTTGGGATTTTCTCTCTCTCTCAAAATAAATAAGTAAATAAATAAAGAAACAAACAAACAAACTTTAAAAAAGAACACAAAGGGTGGACATGGAAATGGTGTTTCCTCAGGACATAAAATACAGTGATTCAACGAATGAACTAGAATTATCTTGAAAGCAAATGCCATTTTGCAATCAATCAAGAATGACACTGACAGAAGAGCATTTATAGGAATAAACCTCCAAAGAAGAATTACAGAGAATACCTTAGTTCACCATCTATTTTATCCACTACATCAAGGCCTTCATTTGCCAAGGCCAAATAAGAGACTTTATGAAATAAAAAACCTGTGACTCTACATAGCGTGAGGACTTTTCCTAATGAAAATAACACTTGACCATTTATCAAACAAATCGGAAAATAGAATTTGTCAATAATTGTCTTCTGAATAACAAATGCTTCTTTCAAAGACCTGATCTTTAAACTGATGAAGATATCCACAAAGAAAAGAAAGCCCATCAATCTGACGTGCGGTCATAGCTTCATCTAGAATTTAGGTCTTCATATTTAGTGGAGAAACCACACAGGAGAAAAGTCTTTATACAAGTGGCACCAATTTTAGAAACACATCATGCCCAGTAGACACTAAGGGATCCCTGCAGGAGAGACACTTTATAGTTACCAGGTTCTGTGGCCTTTACATGGAGCTTATATGTTCAAGTTCATCTGAGAGTTTAAAAGAATATGCCTACTTGTTAACGATTATAGTAAGGTCTTCCTTTATAGTCTGACTCTTGACACCTCCAAAGTCCACCCAAGAAAACAACTCTGACAAAATACAAAGATGATAAGATGTTTCATGAGAGATCAATCTTTGCATCCATGTGGGTGTCTGTAAAATTTATATGAAAAAATAGTTATAAGAGCAAAAACTTCAAGTATATATGATGTTAGGAAAGAAATACTCTTTTACCCTTTAGTGTGCTAAGAAATATTTACCACTATCTCTTAAAGAATATAATTTTATGTCATTTAGCTACTCTGCCTTCCTCTCACTCAATTGGAAATTCTTTTAAACCTAAATCAATAGCTAAATGCCAGATTTTATCCACAGAAGTGTATATTTCATGTTATATGCTTCCCATGTCTTTCTAATTGAAAATGCCACTTGTAGAGTCTGAGGTTCTTTTATAGAAACTTTTATTGCATAGTTGTCTATAAAAGACAGTAGAAGTTAAAATATAGTCGATTGATTAGTAGTAAAGATGAGTTTTATTAACAGTTCTGTCAATATCTGTGCATGCTAACTCATTTGCATTTCTCCCCTTAATCCAAGTATAGTAGTAGCCTATGGAGTTGAAAATAGGCAAGCCACATTTTGAAATTACTCCTGTATTCATTTCAACTCCTACTGAGTTTTTCATTTAACCTACAAGTATTTCTGAGATCAATCTGCTTATCTGCTCTTGAAATTCTACCATAGATTGCTTTAAAAGTACTTTATATCTATGAATTATATAAAAACCTGATATCCAAAGGATAAGCCTTTCAGGGTGATCTTATGAACAAAATTTTAAGCAAAAAGTATGGTCTGGTCCTTTGTGCCTTTCCGACTTACCTCGTAATGGCTATAACACACATAGTACAAAATAATTTTGGGGAATTTGAAAGTGGCTAAATGTGCATAATAAAAGAAGCAAATCTTAAAGCTTTCTCTATACAATATTGCTTATTATATTAGCACTCAAAAGATTGAAATGGATCATAACATTTGGTCATGAGCCAACCAAGATCTCACTGATAAATTCATCAGCAGAACTGAATTTTAATGGAAATCTCCCTACTAAAAAGATAGTTTATTTTACATGTGATTTAACATGCAAACTATTTTGATTACCTTCCATAAAACTGCAAAGGATAAAAGTGAATATTAATTTTAAAAGCCCAATTTACAAGATTGTCTTAACACTTTTTATATCATCATTCTGGAGCACTGCAAAAAGATTTTCTACATTTTAGTTAGTAGAAAAGAGGTTGAAATATAATTAGTAGGCTGATTGATTCGATAAAGATGGTTTTCATTGACACTTCTGTTGATGATCTTTGGATGCCAATATTGTCAACCCTTGACATCTCTGCACCTGTGTTCTCCCTACAAACTTGGCATTACACTAAATAACTTTCCAATATTCTTTCCAGTTCTATCATTCACCAGAAAGCTGAATTAGGAAAAAATATATCATTTTATCATATTCTTCTGGGAGAATAACTCTAGTACTAATATGACTATACTAACATTGTCATGAGTGAGTGGTATCGGATGTTCTCAAAAAAATTCCATACAGTGTAAATGCCCAGGAATGCAGATGGTATTTTTTTTCTTCTCAGCAAATACAATTATTGTCATTTAGTGCTTGATCATTGCCTGGAAGGGGAGTGAAGGATGCAAACATATGAAGGCCAGGGAATTTGTGGAGACATAACTATCTAAACCTTCCACCATATTCTCCATTTTATTTAAAATTACATAATCATATTGCTTTAGCTGCATAGGCCATTTGAGTGGCATGAAAGTTCAGGAAATAACTATTAAAACCCTGGACAAAGTATCCAGGGATGGAGGGGACAAAGGCTGACTTTGCCGCCTAGTTCAGAGTATGAATGTTTCTATGAAAAGTCAGGCTTTCTCCCTAAGGAAGGGACTGTGCTGTCACTTATGGTTCAAAGGTGTATCATGTTGCCTGGGTGGCTCAGCCAGCTAAGCATCCGACTTTGACTCAGGTTATGATCTCAGGGTTCATGAGTTGGAGTCCTGCATGGGGCTCTCTGCTGTCAGCACAGAGCCTACTTTGGATCCTCTGTTCCCCACCTCTGTCTGTCCCCCCCACTTGCGCTTTCTCTCTCTTTAAAAAAAAGTAAACATTAAAAAAAATTAAAGGTGTACCTTGTCTAATGATCCTACAGTAGTGCCTACAATATCAAGCCATAGCCATCTTTATTGTTTTGAATCTGTACATGAAGAGATGTATATATATACATACATATATATTTAAATTTACTGATTCCAAAGACAAACAATTTTATAGTTTCCTGATAGATGATAAAAACATGTTTTGTTTCGTAAAGGTCAATATGCTTTGAAAATTTTCCAGTAGATTAAAATATATTGTGATCTGTTTTGACACAATGAGGAACAAAGTTGATAATCCAGAGTCCTTGTTGATTTAATATCTAAAATAACCTGTGCTTGAGGTACGTATAAAAAATCCTAATGTGTTTAGGACTACCTAGCATATAGTAAATGC
This sequence comes from Lynx canadensis, assembly GCF_007474595.2. Lineage (NCBI taxonomy): Eukaryota > Metazoa > Chordata > Mammalia > Carnivora > Felidae > Lynx > Lynx canadensis. Next base: position 40,612,263 of record NC_044311.2, on the reverse strand, counting down.
TACAAGTCTTTCTCTACTTATAACTGTGAGAAGCTGCATTTTTGGACAGATATATTGATGGTTCAGTATCTCTAAATTAGGCAAAAATCTGGCAATAAATATACTGGTTAAATTTGATATTCATACTGTAGTCTGTATTGTCTGCCATTTGTTAAAAATAACAGCACAACTATTTTCAATTTAAAATTATAAGTTCTTTATGACACAATTCACTTGTGAATGCCTGATATTCATTTATCTCTAATAATTCACCCAGTAAATATTGCATGCGTGCATAATGGACTGCTAATTATAGCAAGAGTTGTGCTGTTGCCTTAGAAACTTTAGCAGCACAAAATTACCAACTACTGTTAATATGTAGTGGCTTTTAAAACACATTTTAGTGAAAACGTAACATAACCTAGCATAAAATAATAAATTACTATATTCCTATTCTCTGGATACTATCCAGTTTTAATTTCCTTCAAGGTAAGGTAGGTGTGTCAAATTGATTAAAGGCAGAGTACAAGAATATATGGAAAAGAAAGGGAAACTGAAGATGGAAAGTAAAGAGATTCTCAGAATATGTTTTACAGCTAAAGAGGAAAGAATGGTATTCACACTGATTATCTGGGACTCTATGATTGCCTAATTCTCTTGCTTCTTTTACAACAGTTTCTCTGTTTTGTTTACTGATTTGGCTACTTCCTTTCCTACTCAAAAGTAAGAATTTCGAAAATTCTTTTCTCTGTGCTTTGCTTTTCTCTATCTGAATTTTTTTTTCTCTAGATTGTGATAGCTTTCATCACTTTGAGTTTTCACATACGGTGCCCATAGCTGTACCTTTGATCCCAGCATCACCCTGAAGATTAATACTCTCATTTTTATCTTCCTGTTGGACTTAACTACCTAGATGTTTTCAGGTATACCAGATTAAACCTTTTAATAACTTACTACCCCAACCAAGTTCGAGAACTTGACTCTGAGTATCACCTGTATTAAATGCTTTGGATTTATGCTTGTTTCTCCTTTTTCTGCTTTCTCATAATTCACTGGTTACCAAGTCTTATGAAATTCGTTCTATAAGAGAAAAAGAACTCAAGGCACAAATATGTTCAAGTGACAAAGTTTTGAGAAATAATATGATGTTTTTACTATTATTGTCCTGATAATGCGGTTTGGACTTCATTGCCTTACTTACCACCTACTTTGTTCTTAAAGACAGTGCTTCATCAAGTAGCTTTCCCAGATTCCAAACTCCTTTGGATTTCCAGGTTCAAAAGACTCATTGTTCTTGAAGTCTCCTATTCTCAGGCCTGAAACTTAAGTTCTCATTTGGCTCAAGTAAATAAAATTCCAGGGAACCTCCAGATTTGCCTAATCAATTTCAATGGACTTCCTGCCAATTTCTTTTGGAAAATAGTTTTATTTGGCATCATTTGACAATGCAGTGTCAATGGAATGCACACCCATTTTAAAATTCTGCCTTTTTCGGATAAAATTTACCTACAAAAAAATCATCCATTTTAAGAGTTCAATTTTATGAATTTTGAGAAGCACATCTAATTTTGGGACTACCATCCAAATCAAGACATAGAGTATTAGTATCACTGCAAAATTCTCCATAGCGGTTTATATCAGTCCCTTCTTCTCTTCCATCCTGCCTTGCGTCTACAACCAGAATTCTGCTTTGCTTTTTTGGGATGGCATAAAACAGTCTTTTGGGTCTAGCTCTCTTCACTCAGAAAAATACATTTAAAATTCATCTATATTTCTACATGTGTCAATCATTTACTTTTTACTTTTTATTGGTAAATAGTGTTCAATTTTGAGTATACTACATTTTGTATATACATTCACATTGCTGGCCATTTGGATTGTTTCAAGGGTTTGGCTATTAAGAATAAATTTGCTATATACCTCCTTTTACTTGTCTTTCACTTGCATAAGGTTGGATCTGCTGAGTTTCTTCATTGTAGTTTTAATATTTTTTCCCTTTGTGATTGATAAATATCTTAAGGAGGATACATTGTTACTATGCTTATATTCTACTGCTTCCAAATTTTTACTCACTGATTCTTAGCAAACTGCAGAAATTACTACTGTTTGCCTAATGGCACTTGGTCATTTCCTTCATTTCTCTAGCATTTATTAACAGGAATTCTTCTATAAGCAAATCTGTCATTTGTCTATTTATTTATTTATTTATTTATTCAATGATACAGTCATATCAGAATGGACTCGTGATATTAATTTTATTTTTTGTGTCATAATCCAGTATTACAGTTATTTATTTATTTATTTATTTATTTATTTTTTTTTTTTTTCCCCCAAATTGTTTCAGTTTTGGATCCTGTGTCCTTTTGCCATTCCCCCCATCATTTTTTCAAGGACTTTGTTATTGCCTGAGACTACAATATATTCCAGGCTTACCTTGTGTTTTCTCTGTCCAAATACTAGTAATTATCTACTTCTCCAAAGAATGTTAATTTCTTTTATTGGAGAATGGAATTTAGAAGCCAAACTCCAAGACTAAGCATATTCATTGCTATTGGGATGTCATTGTTTCTAGGTCCTCTCAGCAGATAGGGCTATGATATATATATGATATCTGAGATATATATATATATATATATACACACACATATATATGTGTATATATATGTATATATATATATAATGTGTGTGTGTTCTGACTAGTAATACACACATATATATATACATATATATATACACATATAATATATACACATATATATACACATATATATATACACATATATGTGTACATGTATATGTGTATATATACACACATATATATACACATATATATACACATATACACATATATATGTGTGTGTGTATATATATATATATATATATATATATATATATATATAAAATGTGTGTGTGTTCTGACTCAAGAGTGCTCACACAATTATGTTTATTTCTGTCTCTCTCTCTATCTTAAAAACCGCAAGTTCTCTGATTTGTCAAATCTAATAATACTACAGGCTTATGCTAGCCCTCTCCCTGTTCTTATTGTGACACTTTCTTTGGTGGCCAGAAAACCTCACTCTTATTATTTATAATACATTTATTTATTTAAATAATCCTACAAACACAGTAATATTTGAGTTGCTCACCCATGCCCCCATGGGAAACTGATTTACTAACTAATGTACACTTCCTATTTTTAGCCTTAGAGAAAATGCTGTTTTCCAAAGTTACATAGGTTAGTTCTTTTGTTCCCCATCTCTGGAGAACCCTGACTAATACACTATGTGTATTCCATTTTGATTTCCTTCATACCTCAGTGATTTTAATTATTAATTTGTATTTTGCTTATGTGAAACTATGCCATAGTTTGTGGAATCAAAGCTATTATGCTCAGAGAAATAATGCTTTCTTTTTCCTTCCTTACCACCATATTTCTTCATGCCAACTTTATCAACGTATTTCCTAGTAGGTAAATAATCTCTTTAGTTTGTAAATGATCTCTTCTGTAATTCTTTAGTACCAATGAGCACATACATCTCTGTTTTCTCTACCTCCTATATTTTTGCTTGAAATATACTATACATTTTGTGTGCATTTAGGGTGTTTCATTTAAAAATATATTCTGCAAATCACTACAAAACTGTGCATAAAGATTCTTTTTATGGCTACGTATACTTGCACTATGTAGGTATAGCATACTTTTTTTTCAATATTCTCCTATGTAAGGGATTCAGGCTATACTATATGTGATATTTTGAAACTAAAAGCAATGTTAAATTAATTGGTCCGTATATATTTTTGTATTCTTAGAGGCGCTTTAGGATAGAGCCTTAGAAATGGGACTGCTGAGTCAAAAGATAAGCACACATGTATTTGTGATTTATTGACAAATTCCCCTCCAGAGCAGTTGTACGAATTTGTGTTTCCACTTGCATTGTATGAGAGTGATTGTTTGCCAACAGAATTTGTTATGCTTTTTAATTTTCCCAATCTGATAGATGAGAAATGGTGTATGTGTTATGTGTTATTTTAATTTAATTTGCATCTCTTTAACTATGAATATGACTGAATCTTTATATATATATATATATATATATATATATACACACATACACACACATATTTACACACATATGAGTGTTTATGCACATACATACACATATATGATGGTTCACATTTTTTTCCATTCTTCTATCGAAAATGGTAGTAACTTGGGGGAAAGAAGTTGAAATTAGATCTATGTATGATAGATACTAGTAAATGTACTAATAAACATACTAATAAATTCCAGAATGATTGGAGACCTAAATGTAAAACAATCCAACTATGCAAGTTCTAGAAGACATGGGTCAATTCTTTTTTATCTAGGTGTTGAGGAAGGCTTTCTAACTGTGTTTCAACATTCAGAGGGAATTGAAGAATATAATTGATAAATTTTACGACATAAAAATAAAACCACTTTTGCATAGAAACTAGCACCACAGAAAGTCACAGGACAGCTGGTAAATAGGAGAACGTATTTGCAAAATAGATCAGACAAGGTGGGTTTGTTTGCTTGTCTGTTTTGATGGTGAGAAAGGGATGTGAATTCTATTTTGTGGTTCTCTTTTGCCTTATAGGACCCTAAGATTTTTCTTTTCTTTTTACCTTCACCACCCAATTGCCAAATACTTTTCTCCTCTTATGTTCATTTTTCTCCACTGGAAGCTATGCATTTCAAAACCTCCTTTATATGCGCCTGTTGCTTAAACCATGCCTGTCCTTACATTGTATTTACTTTTTTTTTTTTTAAATAGCACCTGCTCCTTCAAACCACACACACTTTGAAATCTCTTCCCTGTAGTCGATGCTCTGATCTGTCTAAAAACGTTCCCAGCAATTATAGGTAGGGGATGGATTTAATATTTCTGGCGATCATGCCAAATCAGCCTTTGGCCCCTTTGCTAGTTTCCATCTTCTCTCTTCTCCACACCTTTTCTCATTATGGCTTTGCTCTTCACATAGCCTCGTGGCCGGTTAAGGCTAAGGCAGTAGCATGAGAAATTACATGCTAAGATTGGTGATTTTTCTCTTTTCGTTCACAGTTTGTACTTTCTGCTTTCAATCATGCCAAGGGCATATTTTCGTATAGAACTTACTTATCCCTTCTTATTTTCTTACTTTTTATGAGGGAAAACTTAGGGATGCAGATAGCTATGTGGCTGCCTTTATCCTCAGCTACACCTAGAACTGATAGCATTTTATTGGCTTTGAATCAAAGACAATCAGAGCAGACTAAAGTTGAATCACTGGAAATACATGTCATTTTTTTTTAAAAAGAATCTACTGTAATAGGGAGAAAGTGACCTCTATAGAACCAAACTCAATTCTCAATACAATAAAGAAAAGTGGGTATCGGTGGATGGAAAATTACTGAAGGAAGAGTTAGGGGTGAGGGGGATTCTGACAAAACCGACTTGACATGATTTTTGCTGAGGACAGGCCAGAGTGATCAGCTATTAAGGCTGTGGGATGCCGAATTTGATCAGGTATTGAGGGAGGGTGGAGACTCTTGCTAGATAGACTTGACATGATCCTTGCTAATACTAGACTGTACAAAGAAGGACACAGAAACCCTGGATTTGAATGGGAACTCAGATGAGTCTGTTTAAAGTTTGGTCATGGAGAGAATTTTGTCAGTTTCCAAATATTATTGATTTCACATTACTAAGTGTGAGATTTTGTTGTGTTTCTTTAAGTAATATGCAACCTTGTTCTTTCACACAGGCAAGCTAGTCAGGATCAGTTTGAAACTTGACAAGCTTGTTTGATTAGTCTATGGTTATTTTGTCACCTCTAGTAAGATGACATCATTCTGAGGTCTCTGCCTAATGCACTGTGTATAACTAGGTCATATAACTCTGTCAACTCAGATCTCTATCTCCTTAACTGCTTGACCATGTTTCTGTCACCCATCCTGCGCTACAGCCTGAGATTTGCCTCCAGGATGTAAAATGGGGCAGTCGCCTTGTTTGTTTCCTTCTCGCAAGATCTTATCCCTCTGCTAGCTGTTGTCCCATTTCTCCACCAGAAGCTATGCATTTCAAAACCTCCCTTATATGCGCCTGTTCCTTAAACCATGCCTGCGTTTACATTGTGTCTACTTTCTTTTATATAGCACCTGCTCCTTTAAACGACACACACTTTGAAATCTCCTCCCGGTAGTCGATGCTCTGATCTGTCTATAAATGTTTCCGGCAATTATATAGGTAGGGGATGGATTTGGTATCTATGGTGATCATGCCAAATCACCCTTCGGCCTCTTTGCTAGTTTCCATTTTTATAAACTATTTTTTTAATGTTTATTTATTTATTTTGAGAGAGAGAAAGAGCAGGGGAGGGGCAGAGAGAGAGAGGGAAAGAGAGAATCCCAAGCAGGCTTCATGCAGTCAGCACAGAGACCTACGTGGGGCTTGATCTCACGAACCCTGAGCTCATGACCTGAACCAAAATCAAGACTCGGAGACTTAACCGACTGAGTCACCCAGGCACCACTATCGTCCCATCTGCAAACAGTTGTTTCATGTGTTTTGCTTGGTTGTGTACTTATTTATAATGAGAGGGAAATTCCTATAGCAGTTAATTCATCCATAACATATGAGCAAGACCTTAATTCTTACCATAATACTTACTTCAATAACATGCATGTCTATTTAAAGTTTATGACAATGGTGAACATAGCTGGGGAAAATATAAAGGAAATTCATGTATCCTCGATCTATAATTTCCTTTTGTATTCTTTTAAAGTAGGGCAACTACTTCATGCCCAGCTGTGCCCAAATTCTTCAAGGTAATCCATGTGTAACATAAGAAAATAGCCTAATCTATCTTCTATATTAGGAAGAAAAACAAACAAACAATTTATCTTCCTTTGCCTTAATTAGAAAATGGATGGCCATACTTTCAAAAAATGTTGATTACAAGTAGATCCTTCCTTCCTTTCTTTCTTTTCTTTTCTTTTCTTTCTTTCTTTCTTTCTTTCTTTCTTTCTTTCTTTCTTTCTTTCTTTCTTTCTCTCTCTCTCTCTCTCTCTCTCTCTCCAAATGCTAAATTTTAAAAGGATCCAAGAAAAATTGAAGCAAATATTCTTTTGCCGATACATGATAATTACTCTCTTGAGATGTAGGTTTTAGGATGTGCAAAATATAGAGATAGAAATATAAAATACATAGATTATAAAACATGTAAATTTTAGAATATATAAAATAAAGCATTCCTCATTTCTTCACCCCCCCCCCAAAAAAAAAACAGGTTGTGATTTTTTGACTAATGACATGCATTTGAAATATGTGAACTGAATTCTCTGGTAATACATATGAAACAACATGATCGTGAAGAGATATGATGCTTCTAGTAAAACAGATGAAATTAGTATGCATCATTAAAAACATATGAGGTATAAAGTATAATAACATTTTGTCAAAAGGATTTGGTGAGCCTCAAAAATGCGTATCTGTTGAGAGAGCTCATAGATTTCTAAGTACTCTTATTTATTACTCTATTTTGAAATTTTACAGGAACCAATTTAACATCATTTATTTCAATGCCTTTTATCCTAACCTTTCATTAACTTAAAAACAAGAAAATAAAGATAGAACTGGCAAAAAACCCACAGAAGTATTTAGTCTGTGTATGAAAATTTGACTTCTATCTGATTCTAGCTCAAAATTCTTGCTGGGTTTCCTACCAAATTGCAGTTACATCAATTTTAAAAGTATCCATTCGAGATATTTTTGAGAATTAATTAGTCTGAGAAAAACAGTCAGTCATCTAGTATTTCTCACTGCCCAGCTGTGATATACTAAGTAAGTATAGAGAGTTAACTGTTTTTATTGTCTTCTGTCATTCCTAAGTCTTTGGCTTGTCATATGTGGCATCATTTCTATTTCTATCACATTTTCATATGTGGCATCATTCTACCTTACTGGCAATTTCCCCATGCTATCCATTCCAACTCCTATATACATAACAGCATATTACTAATCACTAGTACACAAATTATCTTGCCATGACCTCAGAATATCAGGCAACTTTATTTACTTTAGCTTTGAATCTGTGAACTAGCTTTTTGTTATACCTGTAATGTCTTTCAGCTTACTTTCCTCCTTTTTCAGACTTGGAAAAATTTTTACTAATAAAAATATATTGGGTTTTATTTTTTTTTTTTTTTTTTTTTTTTTTTTTTTTTTTTTTTTTTTTTCAACGTTTATTTATTTTTGGGACAGAGAGAGACAGAGCATGAACGGGGGAGGGGCAGAGAGAGAGGGAGACACAGAATCGGAAACAGGCTCCAGGCTCTGAGCCATCAGCCCAGAGCCCGACGCGGGGCTCGAACTCACGGAGCGCGAGATCATGACCTGGCTGAAGTCGGACGCTTAACCGACTGCGCCACCCAGGCACCCCATATATTGGGTTTTAATAAAATCTAGGCGATGGTTAGTGATGTTTTTACAGCTACTACATAAGCCATATATTAGCATCTACCTTATATGCAGAAAAATTCTGACTCCTGATTGAACACTTCCCCATAACCTGAAAACACACCTGTGATTTTTTAAATTACTTTCTGCCCCTGGGGAACTTCAAATGAACTTTTAATGTGATTGATAGAAAGGTATCTGAAAAATCTCCAAACATTGGTGCACTAAATAAAATTGCCTATGTAAAAGCACATAGGCAAAAGAAAATTATAAAGTTTTTGAATAGAATAAAAATAAAAATACAATATATCAAAATTGGGGGATGTTCCCAGAATAGTACACATGGAGAAGGTATAGAACTCTCTATGTCAGAAAAGAAGAAAGATACCAAGTCAATGACATTGGTGTCTGCATTTGGACATTAGAAAAAGAATCACAAATATAAGCAGGTGAAAGGAAATAATACATGGCAGAGCGGAAAAAGATACAGAAAATAGAAAAAAATACAGTAGAGAAAATCTATGAATCTCAAGGCTGTTTCCTTGGCACAAGAGATAAGATCACTAAAACTTTAACAAAATTGATCAGAGACAAAGAGAAATATGACAGTTTACCTATATCAGGTGATGATATGAGATAGGTGGTATATGAATGATAGCATAATGAGAGAGAAGATATCCCTACCGATTTTACAGAGATTAAGAGGATAACAGGGAACTTTTGCCAATAAGTGTGGCAATTTAAGTGAAATAAATTACCTAAATGCCACAAACTCCTCAAGATCATTCAAGAAGAAAATACCTAAGTGAAATAGTCTTATTTCTGTTAAAAAGATTAAATTTGTGGTTAAAAACTTCCTGCAAGGAAAGCTCCAGATTGCATCATGGGGGAATTCTAAGAAATATACAAGAAAGAAATACTGTGAATTCTTATGTTTCATTTCCTTATCACTTCTTTTATTCCTAACTCCATCTCATCCCTTCTTTCTATATTTTTGGTGATACTTTCTTCAGTACTTCTGAATTTAAAACAGAAGAGATAATTTTGTACGGAAGGCTTTCAAGATTTGCAGTATTCCAGTATTTTCAGCTGAGACCACAAGGTAAATAAATAGTTAATATAAACAATTTAAGCATGAGTATATGCTGCTCCAAGTATTATTTTACAGAAAAATGATCTAACACTTATCCTTTCTTTTGCAACTTCTCCTATATATGGTTTGCTCCCATGAGCAATTTCTAGTGAAGTAATGCTCTATTGCACTAATTCCAGTAGCATTTAAAATGGTTCTTTTCATTCTCTCTCACCTTTGTAATTTTGGAAAGATGTATAAATTCAGATCGTTGTAAAATATGTATGATTTATACCCTGTATATTCTTAATTTTTCAGCTCATAACGTTTTTTTTTTTTCGAAATGATTTTCAACAGTAGTATTTTTTTGTTGTTGGCCAATGAATTATCCTTAGGTTTTGACATATATGCACACACACACACACACACACACACACACCTTTTTGTTTCATATTGAAACATTTTTGAAAGAAGCACAATATAGTTTTCTTTATTTTTAAAGAAATATTGATACTAAGTATCCCTAGATTCTGCTATGACATTTATCTCCTTAACTGTTCATTAGTTTGCTGTTGTTGGGAATGTTTCTTCATGTTATATAATTAAGACCATACATTTGAGAATATACGAACCAGACATCCTACATATATGCATTTAAGTTAAAAACTATTAGTGTTTTGCTATTTTGTAGCTACTTTAGCTTACTGTCTATCTTAATTTATATTTAAATAGTGGAATAGTAAAACAATACACTTATTCAAAAACACTTAACCAAATATTATAAGTGTGACAAATCCCCATAAACCTGAGATAAATGTCCTTAGATTTGTTGCTCAGGCAGAGAACAAATTGATTATTGATACAAATCTGAAGGATCAACTCTTCACTTAGCCACTAGTCCTAAAAAATAACTTGTATTCTCTGGGGAAAAAAAAAAAAACATGAAAGAGAAAAATAGTGTTGCTCAGACAATCCTATTATTTTATATATAATAATCAATATCTAATTAAAAATAACAAATTTTAAGAAGTAAGAAACAGGAGGCACAATGTGGGAAAAATTAACACAAATTAATTCCTTAAATAACCTGGATATTGGAACTAGCATAAAAGGACTTTAATCATTATGCATGTCTGATCAAACATTCATAGGAAAGATGGAGAGAATGAGAGAAAAGGCAGGAAATCTCAGCAATAAAATTAGAGCTTTTTAAAACAATATATTCTTGAGTAGAAAAAACACTTTCTGAAATCAAAAATACAAACTACCAAGTAAATACTAGTGTGAAAGAATGAATTCTTGAATTGAAAAATGTCTATTGAAATGATCCAAAATGAAGCACTATAGAAGAAAAAAGATGGTGATGTGAGATAATATCAATAAATTAACAAAGCTGTTTGGAGTCTTAGAAGGAAAGGATGCAGGATTGGGTAGAAAAAAATTAAATAAATAATGGAGGAAGTTTTTCCAAAATTAATTAAAATTATCAATTAATAAACACAAGTAGCTCAGAAAAACCAAACCTAAGCACATGAAAGCCCAATGGCTGAGTATAATGAGAAAATACTAAAATCAGTCAATAAAAAAACACGCATACACACACGGAGGAGACCAACTGTAATGACAATGCTGACTTCACATCAGCAATAAATACAAAACAGAAGACAATGGGATTACATTTTTAAAGTACACACAAAAGTAATACCAGAATTCTATGTCCAGTTAAATTAATTCAAATTATATTTTCTGATCAATTAAAGCTAAGGGTTTGTTGCCAACAAAATAACTAGCACTGTAAGAAATGCCAAATGAAATTCATTAGAATGACACAAGTTGAAAGTTCCCATTTGCAGAAAATAATGAAATGGTAAATAAGTGATGAGAAATAGAAATTAGAGGTTATAATGTATTCTTCAGAGTAACAACTAAAAAAAAAGAGATACAGAGAACGAATATGTCAAGAAATATAGCTGGGGCAGTTTCTGAGTTTGAGCCCTACATTAGGCTCTGTGCTGAAAGCTCAGAGCCTGAGTCCTGCTTCAGATTCTGTGTCTCCCGCTCTCTCTGCCCTCCCCCCACCCATACTCTGTCTCTGTCTCTCTCTATCAAAAATAAACATTAAAAAAATTTTAAAAAAGAATTACATTTGAATATTATGTAATGATTTTTTAGTCTCAGAGAAGTTGGGAAAGCTGAATCAGAAGAACAACAACAACAAAAAAAGAAAACTGGCAAGATGATAGTCTTTAACACAACTCTATGTATAATTACATTACAAGTAAATAGATTTAAAAACGTCAAATAAAAGGCAAACATTACCACAATTAATGAGAAACAGCAAGGCCTGATCATAGGCTATTTATAAGATTAACTTTATATGTAAATGCAAATACTAAGAAAGTTGGAGTAACTACATTAATATCACACAAAGCTGACATAAGTCAAGATACAGAGGTGATAAATGTTTTATAGTGATTTTATAGTGATAAAATGTCCATTATAGAGGAAATTTTTAATAGTAGAACTTCAAAGCACATGAAGCAAAACTGATCAAAATTCAGGGAGAAGTATGCAAATCTATACTGACAACTGGAGATTTTAACATCCTCTCTCACTACTTAGTAAAACAACTAGACTTAATAGGCATTTTAAAACGTTCAATCTAGGGGCACCTGGGTGGCTCAGTTAGCTAAGCATCCGACTTCAGCTCAGGTCATGATCTCACAGTTCATGGGTTCAAGTCCTGCATCGGGCTCTGTGCTGACAGCTCAGAGCCTGGAGCCTGCTTTGGATTCTTTGTCTCCCTCTCTCTCTGCCCCTCCCCGGTTGGCGCTCTGTCTCTCTCTCTCTCTCTCTCTCTCTCTCTCAAAAATAAAAATAAACATTGAAAAAAAATTGAAAACAATTCAACAACTGCAGAACACATTCTTTTTTAGTGTATGTATATGGATGGATATTATGCTGGAACAGAAGAAAAATCTCAATAAATTTCAAAGACTTTACAGAATATGTTGATGGCAGAGTTGAATTAATAATCTGCAACAAAAGTTATCTAGATAATTCTCAAGTACTTGAAAATTAAGTAAGATATTTTATTTATTATTATTTTTTAAGTAGTCTCCACTACTTTACTTAGACTCTTGATCTTGGGGTTAATAAAGGAATACATAGTAACCAAAAGCATATGTGTATTTTCTTCTTGGTTCATGATTGTGTCAGATAAACAACCTCAGGGTGGTTTAACTTTGCCAATATACATGCAAGCATGTCTTCAGGCTTTGGTGTAGTTTAGATTGATGCATGGCTACGTGCATCCATGTGATTCCCAGTTGGGCAGTTAGTGATAATAACTTCAAACTAACACACTTACAATCATTGGGACTAAAGATTTATCCCCCACTGGTGTAGAGTTCATATTTATTTTTCTTTGTGTAATTTGAAACTTAAATACATAGAGCAAGACTAGGACTGCTCACTTCACTCCAAAATTCAACTCTCTACAAATAATAATAACAACAACAACAACAATAATAATAATAGTAATAATAAATTTCTTTGTAACAGGTCTCATTTTATTCTGACGACAGAAGGAACAAAAAGTAAATTCAACATTGAAAAATAAATGTGGCTCTACTGTTTACAACAAAGAGCCTCATATGTGTATTATTCTAACAATTTAAAATTCACATTCTGTATCATGGTTGTTCACTCCTTTTGTCTTTGCACCATCACCTTCTTTCTGCCATGCTGGCATCTGGGTCAGAGAGAAGCCAATACCTTCATCACTACCTTTATCCCCAACATACAGGTACATGCCAATCAACACACTGGTGCGTAATCTAAAATTAATATATTTTTACCAAATGAAACTACAAAACCGTATGCCATGCAGATTGAAGGTGTCAACACTGACATACATTGAATAAGGTGCACCTGTCCAGTAATTTAGTTAATATTTAGAGTAGTATAGACTAGACATACTATTCATTATATTACTTTCAGATTTAATATCTTTGCATAAGTCAGTTGTACTGGAACACAGCACTTGCCACAATTATTTCAAAGTGTTATTTTCATCAATAGTGTATAAATAAATTCACGATATGTAACAAGACGTTTTTATTCCAAGAAATAAAAAGACATTTGAACACACATTTATACATTTAATTCTATCAAATAATTTGGTGCTTCTGGTAATTCAGCTCTTTTAAAGAATAATTGCTTTGAAATAGCTTCATGGTTGAATTTCTTCTTATCAATGAATTGAATTTAAGTTAATTTTCAAAAAAAAATTTAAGATTTTTCTCATAACTCTGTACCTTGTGACTCCCATGTTTCCAAATTAAAATGACCCCAATATTTAAGTCAGTTTCTCATAATCATATATGAGTATGATCCTCTCTTTAATATCTACCCATCTGTCTACTATACACACACATCCATGAAAATGTATCATACATATACTATTTTCCCTAAGTTTTGAAAATTCTGGTTATTGGAGTTGGTTTTAAGCAGTTCAGAGTTCAATAGCTAAGGGAAAGCTATTTGTTGTATTGTTTGAGAATATTTGAATCTAGCAAGGAAAGAATGGATAAAACTCATAAGCTGCTGTAAGTATACGGAAGAAATTACTAAGTAGAGCATGTATGAGTTAACCATAGAGAGGATGGAAGGACTAAGCATGATTATTCATGAGGTGTTAAATGTACATGAGGTACCAGAAGCACTAAATAACAGGATGCGGTAAATATACATGGGACATATGAAGCACTCATTATTCATAAGATCTTAATTCAGCCACCCATTGGTGACACCCATTTTGGCCTTGACAAGTCTAATGCCCAAGAAACTGACATGAAACCCATGACTGTTCAGCAAGCTGATTGGCAACGTATAGCTATTAGCCAGGCCACCTTGTCCTGTGTCTCTCTGATAAAGCAAGAGTGTGTCATTTGCCCTGACCTTCTTCCTCAGTTGGGTTTTCTTGGTTGAACTTCAGCTATCATTCTAGTAACCATGTCAGTACAGGAAACGCAAAGCAATAGAGCAACTGACTATTGTGTCCCACGGATATAGGGATATAGTCCTTCTGAGACACTTGCACCCCATCCTAAATGTGTTAACTTACTCCCTTTCTTTCCTCTCGTCTTATGCTATATGTATTAAATGTAATTAATAAACTTTGTGATTTGAGCATTTTAATTTGGTCTGTGAAACTTTATGTTGCCTGACTATGGGGAAAGTTTTCTTGTTAGTCTACTTGGCCTTTCCTATTGCATCAAGGTAATTCCACACACAACAAAGGTACCAGGCCCTGCAAGTCTAGTAAGTATTATCTTCTTTGTTATTTTGTTGGCAGAAAATGGAAACAATATTACTTTCAGGTGAATATATACTGCAGGTGTTTTTTATTTTCACCTTCACAGAAAATCGACAATTTTCAGATACGAATTTTATTAGCATAGATAGACATAGATACATATTCATCTGTAAAATGTAGGTAGCAATAACTCATACTCAAGGATTAAACTTATACACACACACACACACACACACACACACACAAAAGAGGAACTGATGCAGCTGGTAATTGTAGCAAATGAGTAAATGTGTTTGTTGGAGATGACCCTGGTAGGTGGGACTCTTTTTAAAGGATCCCTTGACAATTAGTAAAATTACAAATGTTAGCTTTGGAACAGAAAGATGTTACTATGTCACAACAGCATCTAGTCTGTTTGCCATAACTTCTTGCTGATACATTAGCACCTTCACTGAGGCCTTCTTGGGAGAGGTCTGTGGACTCCTCACCAGGAAATCAAATGTTTCTAGGTTAAACCCACCCAGCCAGTGTTGGTATCATATCTGGGACCTTAACCCACTGAGCAACACGAAAACACTGGTTACTGCAACTGCCTTTGAAGAGTCTCGGTTAAACCAACATTGAATGCAGGGTCTAATTATCAAACCTGTGACATTACTGAAATAAGCAAAAAGCCCATTAAAATGTGCTGTGCCTTCTGTTTGCTTTTTTGAAATGCTAGTTTGCAGATGTGTTTTTCAGCCCTTCTTTGCATGGCAAGAGTTTCCTTAACTCCTTTGTGGTAGTGTCTGAGTTTTCCCACTGCTGAGGCAAGGTTATCTATTTCCACATCTTTTTCTTCAGAATCATCTTTTGAAATGTAAACATTGCCCACAAGTAACAAAAACTAAAAAATAAATGTGAATATAAGAAAATATCCATAGCCAAATAACAAGTGTAATTCAGTGATGATTTTAAGAATTACAGTAATATATTTCTTACATTACCAACTTAGGCCAGACTTAGTCCATAAACAACAGGAAACCATGTTTTTCCACCACATGTCACCTTTTGAAATTTTTGGAATCTGTTTTTAAGTTTGAGTTTGGTTTTAACTTTTCCAAATTTATGCATGTATATGTATGAATACACATATACACATATGTATAGTGATGTGTTATATTCTTTTGTTAAATATATTTGTAATGTTAAATATAAATATAAAATAACATAATTTATATATTGCTGTAGGTTAATACTAATTTATATTAAGCATAGGGTTATTTACATTATAATACATAAATATTTACTGATCCTAATGCAGTGATACATGGTTTTGCTTAAAGTGATAATTGTGTCTCTGCAAGGTATCAAAATACCTGTAAATGTTTTTTTTTTCTCTCAATATTGCACTTTTCTGTAATCTTTTATTTCATGGACAGATTATTCAAAAATGTCAAGTTCTATAATATTAACCAATATGATTTGTCAATAATGAATGATATCTTAAACTGTGTTATAGGATCTAAGTATAGGTTTATGTTCATAAAACAAAGTTCAGTAGTAGAGAAATAACTCTCATTATATTTTTAAAGATCTTATTTTGAATACCCACCCTGTGCCAGGAATTGTGTTATGGTCTGGTTATCCAAAGACAAATACTAAACATGCCTTGCTCTCAAGTTGTTCATAGACTCAGATGGCCGTATGTACGTTGAAGTGCTGGAAATATTTTGCAGGTGGTAGAGGTGACGGCGTCACGGCAGTGTGCGTGTACCAAACGTCATTGGATTGTTTCCTTTTAATTGTTGGGTTTCGTTGTATGAATTTCACCTCACATTATTAAAAAAAAGAGCTGGGCGGGGGTGACCTGGGTGGCTCAGTCAGGTAAGAATTCAACTCTTAATCTCAGTTCAGGTCTTGATCTCAGGGTCATGAGTTCAAGCCCCGTGTTGGACTCCATGCTATGCTGGAAGCCTATTTAAAAATATATATATTTATTTTGAAAATTGAAAAAAAAAAAAGAGCTGGTTCAGAGAGCAAAATGAAGAGAGAGTGCATCACAAGTACCAACTGCTCTGGATTGACCCTTTGATTTCATTTGAATACACTTTGCTTTTACACTAAACCACAAGGAAGTTGGGTTGCATAATGATTAGAGATAGAAATGCACACTGCTTCACAGGGTGGTAAGGAGGCTGCTTTCAGGAACATAGAGTAGGAAAGCTCAATTTACGGCATAGGAAATTCATTATCTTAGATAACCTGAAACTTATTGGTATGAAATTACCAGGTTTTATTATTTGATCAAAAACCCCAGTATTTTCCGGGTTCCGCTCTGCCAAATTCAGTGTGCTAGAAACTCCTCTTTCCACCTCTTACATCAGCAACAGTTCTCATCTCATTCAGACACAACATCACATAGAAGAAAGACTATTTCACTCTCATGAATGTCCGTTTAAATAATGGACATTTTTTCCCTAAAAGTCCCTGAAGACATTTTTTTTTCACTTATTATTGACCAGAATTGAGTCCCATGCCCATGAACTATTCACTGGAAATAGTTCACTGGAATTGCCACCATTGACTTTCAGACCAACTCAGATATATACTCCCTGATATGGGAATAGAGTTATCTTCCGTTAAGGGGGAATAAATTGGTGTCTGTAAGCAAAGGAGAAGAAAGTAAAGTTATTTTAGAAGAGAGTCACCAGAGGCTGCTATAAATAATAATATAAAAATGCATAAATATTATATGAAATATATGAGAACTAAAATAGTAAATCTCTAGATATGGTAGAATTTTGTAATTGATGTATCCATATATACGATATGCAGTTTGGGCATGATTATTTAAAAATTAGTCCAAATTCTTGCTTAAGCCATGTAAGAAAAATCTTTCTGTATTCTAATCCTAATGTTTCAACTGTTTTAAAGTCCATTTCAGTTCAAATTTACAAGCAGGCAGTCTAATAAAAAGAGCATAATATTTTTGCTAGAAAAACTTAAGTTCAATTTCTTTTCTATAGTTTCTTTAAATGATTAACTCTGGGCAAAATGGTTTACCTTGTTAAGCCTCAATTTCCTAATTTATAAAATGAAGATAAATGAGATTGTACTTTCAGAATTATTTTAAAATATAATAAAATACCTGTGCTTGGCATATAGTATGTTATCTATTTTTAATTTTTTGTAAATAGAATAAAAATACATGGCAAGCCAACCTCTTCATTAGACTTCCCCTTTTAATTGTTTTGTTTTAGTAACTAAAACAAACCAAATGAGTGTATTATTAGTTATATGATGTGAAGATCAGTATTGTTTTTCATTTTCCAAATGAAGACAAATCATAACAAAGAATGCTAGAATCAGGATAAATCCAACGATAACAATTATTGAAATATTTTTACATACATAGTAATTATTGAGACATTTTACATAAGTAGTAATTTATTTGGTTTCATTTGTCAAATAGTGAAATGGCTAGTTTAAGTGATAGCTGAAACAATTTATATACAGAAGTTGAACTCATATAAACCAAGAAAATTAATGCAATGAGTAATTAACTCTAATTATTTATCATGTGTCACACATTTTGGTAATTAATACCTACCTGGAACTCCAAGTCTTCTATAATTTTCTTTAGCCATCGGGTTTTTTGCCTCCATTTGTTTAGGAAGATGTAATGTAACTAGAAGTGATCCACACAGAAAAATGGCCTTCTTTCCTCACTAATCTTTATGCCTTTGTGTACTCAGAAGCAAATTTATTTTATATGTTATTTATAAGATTTTTATCAAAACACCATTCACTATGTGAAAGGTGTCCCTAAGAAAAGATGTAACGTGATAGACACAGGGAACAGCACTGTAAAGGGAAAGGGATTGTTCTGGAATTTTGAAAATTCAGCTTGGTAAATAACACCTGGAGGTGGTTAGCTCCTTTATATAATGTGTTGTTTTTGGTTCTCAAAGGAAATTATCCACTTCAGTGACTTAAATACTGTTTCTGAAATAT
Organism: Lynx canadensis; assembly: GCF_007474595.2. Taxonomy (NCBI): domain Eukaryota; kingdom Metazoa; phylum Chordata; class Mammalia; order Carnivora; family Felidae; genus Lynx; species Lynx canadensis. Next base: position 40,593,437 of record NC_044311.2, on the reverse strand, counting down.
TTGTGAACGATTTGGTCGTTTATGTTGAATATGGGGCGGTCAAAACAGTGTTCCCACAGGCAGGCAGAGAGCATTTTTCAGCTTTGGTGGAGAAAAAAAAAAATTAAAAGGGCCTTTAGTAATGGGAAAGAGGCTAAAACCTTTGCAAAGGACGTGCTTTGGTGTGGGGAGGGTCCGGCTTTCCCACACACCCTCAAACCTGTCTTTCAGTTGTATTCCTTGTGTTCTAGGCTCATGTGAAACAGGTAAATTAGGCTGTTCTAGAATCAGAGATTAATTAAGTTCTAGAAGAAGACCTAACTCAATAGAACAGTCTGCCTCTCTCCAGAGAGCCCTATAAGGATCAGATGAGTACAGAACAGCTGTACTTTTCTCTGTTGACTTACAGAAATTTAATTATATTTGATATATTATTTGTCTGTGATTAAATTTCAAGGGCCTATCAATTTATCTATTTATCTATCCATCTATTTATTTTTCTTCTTACCCACATATTTATTTCAAGAACAATACTTACCATAGCCTGGGCCTTACTCCCAGATGATGAATAAAATACCACACCTCAAGGACAGTCTCTTATTATTGAACCATATTATATAGAAGTAACTATAAAAATTATCTGCAGCTATTAGAGTGATGAAAATTTTGTGCATAGTAAAAAGCATGTATTCTTAAAATGTGAAAGTTTAAGTATTATCATAATCTTATTTTTCGTTTCTTTTACTCAAAATATTTTTAGTTTGTTTTACTCAAAATAAAACTATATCTCATTCAGGAAAAGTGAAAAGATTTGTGAGTTAGGTTTAATTTCAGAAGCTTGTAAAATTTCTGTGTATTTTTCAAACTTTTTAATTCCACCCTTTTCTACTGATTTTGGATACATCTGTATGTTTACATTTGGTCTTTATTACTCTTGTTTTCCCTAGTTCCGTGTGACTCTTGACGACCATTTATGTGTCAGATGACATTTGTCTATGAAGAATTTCTCCTTCCTCTTCATCCTCAAATTCTCATGCTAAGTGAGCAGGAGAGAGAGACCACTTTTAGTTATCACATCTTGGGCTCAGTGTTGTAAGTGGCGCTTTTTCCTAATTACTCAATGAATAACCACAATACTGTCAAATGACATACTGGTTAGACGTGAAAAGTTCATTTTCTAACTTTGAAATGTACTGAATTTTGTGAACTTAATAAAGCAGAACAGATCCTAACTGTGCACATAAAATCAAAACTGGTTGGATACTGAATTAAATTACCTTTGCCATTCTGCCTATAAGGCAAACATCTTTCTAATCTGAATAGGACTCCATATTACGGTTCTCTTGTGTTGGTCCTATGTGTAATAATAAAACATTTTTGCCTATTGTGTGATCACAAAGTTATATCTTTCCATAAATATAAAAATATAACTGTTGAGAAGAAAAAGAACAAAGAATACATGGCATAAATATAAAACAAATAGCAAGATGACAGTTTATACAAAACCTTATCTATATTTAAATTAAATGTAAATGATCTAGAACAATCCTGTTAACAGGGTTTACGTTACAATTATGCACATTTTTAATTTAAATTTTCTTTATTTGTGAATATGCTAGGAAGGACTGGAAAATTAAATTGGCATTTAAAATATAAGTGAATGGGATTTGCCTGAAAAATTAGGGAGCTAAATGTAATTCTAATAATTAAGTACTACTAAAGAGGATGATCTGAAATGACTTAATCTTCTGAAATTAGAAATTACATTACAATGTTTACCAATTATGCTTAACTATATTGTTATCCTAGCTACTTTTATAATTCATTAGTTATAAATGTTCATTCACTCACATTCATTTTCCACTTACTTAAACATTTTTTGAGCACATTTTACATGCCAAACATTATATAAACGCTATTGAAAAAACCAAAATACACACACACACAAACACAGCCATTATGTGTCTGTATATATTATACACACACACACACGACACATATGTACATACCCAGGAGTATAAAGGAGATCAGGGGTGGATAGAAAGGAAGCGTCACGTTACAATTTGGACAAAGTAGGACTTAGTGATGGTGACATTTGAGCAGACTTGGAAAGATATGGAAATTGGCAAGGCAGATATCTGAGTGGAGAGCATCCCAGTGTGGGAAAATGTCCTAAGCTAGGAATGGACCTGGCCTGATCAAGTAGCAGCAAGGAGAGCCTTGTGGATTGAGCAGAAAGAGAAGCCAAGAAAATTTGGCTTTTATTTTTAGTGCAATGAAGAACTTCTGTACAGTTTTGAACAGAGGGGAGACATGATTTGATATACATGTTTAAGAGTACAGCTGAGCAAGGATAGAAACAGAGACTAGCTAAGAGGGTATCACAGTGGCCCAGGACAGAGATGATAGTGGTAAGGGAGAAAATTAGTTAGTTCCTGGATATAGTTTGAGGGGACAGCCAACAGGATTTCCTGAGGAACTAGATGTAGGGTACGAGAAGATCAAACATGTCTTCAAAGTTTTTCATCTGAACAAATAAAAGATTGAATTTCCCATCAAATGTTATGTAAAAGGCTGTGCTTACAGCGGTTTGGGAGGTGGGGAGATCAGGAGGTCAGCTCTGGACAAGTTGAGTTTTGATATTTGTTCGGCATTTGGGCAGAAATACCAAGTAGAGAATTGGATGTTCAGGTTTAAATTTGAGAGAATTTTCTTTGTTGGAAATATAAATTCTGTATCATCGAGGTTACAGTGATATTTAAAGCCAGAAACATGGGATGAGATCACCAAATGAGTGAGTATAGACAGAGAACATGATTAGGGACTGAACCTGGGGCATACCGACTTTGAGAACAAATATAAATATTAACACTATATGAAGTCCTTCTTCAAGTTACTGTTATTTTTATTTGTGCTCAAAATATATAATCCAGTAGCAAGTATATTTTAAGAATTATAGGTGCAGTTTTATCATGTGTATTCCTGGTGTCCAGATAAAGTTTAGTGATGGCTTTTGGCATAAATCAAATTTAAAACATGATTTCCCATTCTACTTCCTGTTTCTTTCCAAAACTTTTTAAATTTTGTTTTCTTCAGTACATTTGTCTAGCAGTTCTTCTTTAGTAATAGTTTTTTTATTTTCATTTTTTTAAATATTTTGTGTTTTGAGAGACAGAGTGGGAGCAGGGGAGGGGCAGGGAGAGAGGGAGACACAGAATCCAAAGCAGGCTCTAGGCTCTGAGTTGTGAGCAAAGAGCCCAATATGGGGCTCGAACCCATGAATGTGAGATCATGACCTAAGCCAAATTTGGGCACTCAACTGACTAAGCCACCCAGGCACCCCAGTAATATTTTTTAAAACAAGATGAGGCTATCATGAGCCTGTGATTTGATCGAAAAGAAAGTGAAAATATGAAATCAAAGATGCATTATTATGTTTAGTAAGAAAACAGAATAAATGCACTTGAGTCAAGTCAATTCTGTGTTGACTGGTGCATTTAGTATTTAAATTATTTGCTGAAATTCTCTTAATTGTCAGTTTCTAAAATTTTTGGTTGGCTCAAACATAAAAGGTAAAAGGACTTGTAAACACCTTCAGATACGCAATCTGGTTGCTATCGTTTCTTCGTAGATAATATATATAGCATTTTCCATTATATTATACATGCTTTTCAAAGTGTAATTGGAAAATTTGGTTTTTAGTTTTTCTTTATAGGATAGCATTATGATTATTTATATGTCAATTTTACCTTTAAAAACTGTAATCTCACCTCAATTTCCTGTAAAAAAGATTCATACCATGTTAATTTCAGACTTGTTTTGTAACATGTCAGCTCAATGTGTTCAACATGAATCGTAAATATATGGCAATATTTAATCATTCCCAGTATTCTTCTGTAGCATGTGATTACATCCATTTTTCTTATTTATAAGTACATATTCAAATGTATAAATGTGTACTTCTTCCCAGTCACATCCCCTCCCTCCAACAGAGGTAACTAATCTGATTATTTTTGTTTCAGTCCCTTGCTTTTCCTGTTTCTTTTGTGGGTTTTTTGTTTGTTTGCTTGTTTTTTACACAAATGAATGTTTTGTTAAACACTGTGTTTATTCTTGTTTTAAAATTTGTACCAATGTTATGTAAATGAAAAGCACGATATGCCCATATTCTGGACATCTGTTAATAATCCTATTCTGTAACTTGTTTTCCACATAATCTTAGTTAGGTTTCTCAGGACAGTATTTTTCTCCCTGTGCTAAGTAGTAAAATCCCAGCATTCTGCCTTGAAAAACTTCAGGTTCTGCTAACAGTTCACTAAAACTGTCATTGTAATGTGGAGAGGAACTATTGCCTTCTCCCCTTCAGCTACAAAATTATAAATAGTCTTTAGTATCATTAATCTGTCTTTATAATGCTGATATGAAGCAGTCTTACAAACTAAGACCTGTTAAGGTAATCTATAATTTTTAAGACCTTTCTATTCTAACTAGTCTTCTTATTTGAAAATAATATTAACAATAATATCATTCAGGATCCAATTAGAAAATGCAGGGAGCTTTAGGGGCACCTCAGTGGCTCAGGTTTAAAAAAAAAATCATCAGGGATGTAAAGCACTCTTGGGCCATCAGCAGTGGGATTCTGTTGCCCCGTTGGGAGCTAGAAGAGGGGGAAATGGAGAGAGAAATTGTGGATGCAGCTGTAGTTGTAGAGGGACAGGAAGTATGACCTTTGGTAGTGGAGTTTCATCGCTATCAACCTGTGACTTTGACAGAAAAATAGCTATGCCATTAAATACACTAATTTCACTGTCCTCTTATTCCCCTATTCTGTGCCAGTGCTTCTAAATTTTTGAACATAATACGAGTCAGGGAATAAAGTAGCCTATAAATTGTTGTTCATACTGTTTGGCCTCCTGGAGAGGAGGAGGGTAGAAGGTATACCCAGATGGCAAAGGGAGCGTATCTGAGAAAATTGGTAGTATTGCTTATTCAAAGACATAAATATTTGTGAATTTTCTTTTTTAAATTCTAGCAATGTATTTAGCCAAATCCTCGGGTTCCTTGGGTACATGTCTATATTCCAAGTTACCACAGGCAACAGTTTTAACAGTTTTTCCACCACTGTATAATACAGCTTGCCATTTTTCCAGGCCCATCTAGCAGTAATGTTGCCAGTTTTCCAAATTCTACAATTTCCTTGCTGCTTTTCCAGTCTTCACCAGCCCCAGGCCCAAAATGAATGCAACATGTTTTAGCATTTTGTTCCAGCAGCACCCCATTTCTCGATATTCATTTATCAGTTAGATTTTGATGTATGACAAAGAAAATCTAGAACTTAAAAACTTAAAAAATGTATTTGGCTTAACAAACGTATTGACTTAAAACGCTAACTATTTCATCTAACTTGTGATTTTATTAGTGGATAGGTAGTTTTTCTGGTCTGAAGGTGTTCAAATGATTTCTGCTGGGCTCTATCATATGCCTGTGGATAGCTGGCTGGTAGGTTAAATGATCTAAATGACCTACCTCCTATCTCTGGAAGTAAATTGTGACAAAGGGTGATCACATTCCTTCTATGCACGCCCTCATCTTCTCGTACACTATCATGGGCTTATTCATACGGTTCTCTTGTGGTTTCAAGCGTACCAAGCAAGAGCAAACTCCAGTGCCTCAGTCATTTCAAGTCTCCACTTGCATCACATTTGCTGCCATCCCATTGGTAAAACCAGGTTACAGGTCAAGTCCAAATTCAAAGGGTGGAGGAAGAGATCCCACTCCCTGATAGAGCAGAAACCTCTGCTAGCTTACATCATACACGCCATCAGAATTAGGCATCGATATGCTGTTTTAAGCCCTTGAAATTTTGGTATAGCTACTATAGCATGACCTATCCTATCCTCACTAAAAGCCATTGGAAGTGAGGTTACCATAACAGATGTGTGAAAAAGCTCGCATTATTTTAAGGACCAGGTGATGACCAATTCAGAAATTAATTCCTGAGAATGGAAAGATGGTATTCTATGTCGTGCAATGACAAAACATCTAGTAAAACTCATCAGACCTAACTTGAAGCCTAGATCATAGGCTTTGTGAACATTTTTTTTTTTTTTTTAGGTTTGGTGAACTTTTAATTCTTGGAGAAAATGTTGGAGAACTGAACTATAATTTATTGGTTATTATTGACTGGATTTGACTAGGTGTTAGATGCAAATGATAAGCTCAGAAAATAACCAGATTGTTTTCAAGCCAGAATAGAAGGTAATAAAGAAATCTGAAAATTTCTGGGTGTAAAAATATTGAAGCAGTAAATTGCTTTTAACTTTTACAATAGGAGATAAAACCATGAAAATATGTGAGCAACAAAGGGCTTTGAAATTCAGCTTTGAGGCAAAAATCAGATTAAGGGTGTAGCCTTTTTCCTTCTTTGTTAAAAAAAAATTAATGTTTATTTATTATTGAAAGACAGAGACAGAGCATAAGCATGGGAGGGACAGAGAGAGAAGGAGACACAGAATCCGAAGCAGGCTCCAGGCTCTGAGCTGTCAGCACAGAGCCCGACACAGGGCTTGAACTCACAAACCATGAGATTGTGACCTGAGCCAGTCAGACGCTTAACCGACTGAGCCACACAGGCACCCTGGGTGTAGCCTTTTTTCTTACTGCTAAACTTCTTACCTGATTAAGATGATTCAGGAAAATATATCCGTATAATGGTATGACAGCTGGTAATACATGTCAGTGCATAATATGATTCAGGGTATAAATCTGGCTTTGCCAGAGAAGCCTGAGAGGATAATTTGTGAAAGAGGCATTTGGCAAAAAAGTAAAGAAAGCAGAACTTAAAACGATTTTTCAAAAATAACTAGCACATGGAATTGACTGGATTCAAACATATATGAACAAAGACTGCAGTGCTGCTAAACATACTATGAGTCTAGAGTTTAAAATTGCTGTGACTTGGGGCGTACGAGTGGCTGAGTCGGTTGACTGTCCGTCTCTTGATTTCAGCTTGGGTCAAGATCCCAGGGTCATGCTCCCAGCATCGTGGGATCCAGCCCCACGTTGGGCTCTATGCTGAGTGTGGAGCCTGCTTGGGATTTGCTCTCTCTGTCCTTCTGTTCCTCCCCCGCTCGTTCTCTCCCAATCTCTCCCTCTCTCTCTCTCAAATTAAAAAAAAAAAAAGACAAATTTACAAATTTTTTGTGATTCTATGAAAATAAAAAGCCCTTGGGCTCCCCACCTGCTCTGAGTATAGAAAGGACTTGAGGCCGGGCATATTCCTCAGCAGCCACGGAGGTTTGGCCACTGAGGCTGAGAGCAAGGGAAATGTCCCTCTATCAGCCAACTCAGCGGCCATTAACAAATACCATGCCCTCTCATGGCCTTTGTGCAGAGAGAGACAGACAGAGAGCAAGCACGCTGGTGTCTTTTCTTGAAAGACACTGATCCTGTTGGATGAGGACCCCATCTTTATGACTTCATTTAACTTCATTTACTTCTTGAAAGCTCCTTCTCCAAATATAGCCACACTGGGGGGCTAGGACTTCGACATGTGAATTTGGGGAGCCAACAAGCATTCGGTACATAACAGCCTCCAAGAGTGCAGAGTCAGAGACCATAGAGAAAAATGAACAAAGCAGTCTCTGCTACAAGCAAAATCAATGCCTAATTAAGAACCATTCATTAATCCCCGGAAAAGCACCCTCACGATATCAACCCTCACAATTTCAGAAATGTTATAAACCGCTTTGTCTTTCCACCGGGAGAAATTCATTGTAATTGGGTTATCCCCGTGGGGTCATTGTACAAAAATATGAGGCGACAGAAACGTAATTTATCAGGTCCTCTGGACCAAGAGGAGACATTTTTTGGAATGACATAGGGAGGACCACCTATCACCCAGAGACCACACACGCTGAGTGGAGAAAGTATGTGTTTTGTTCCCTTAAGAAGGATTTGATTGTGCTCCATTTAAGGAAAGAAAGGAGCAAAAGGATACTTGGGAACTAGAAGGAAACATTAATAAAGGGACATGCTGACCACCTATTCACTGTCCCCAGCTCCCTTGTAGGGAAGCATGGCCATGTGACCAGTTCTGACAGATGATCTGTGTGTAGAAGAAAGGTATGCCAGGTCAAGCACGGAAGCTATCTTTTCGCCGGTTTTAAGAAGATTGCATGTTACCTGTGGTACAGTTATGTGCCTTGGAGCCTCCAAAATCCTGAGTGTTGAGTGACTGTGTGGAATTAAGCCCTCACATTCACCCATGTGGAACAAGAAGTGTGAAAAAGAACATTTACATAATAGTCCACCAAGGTCCTGAGTTGTATAATACAAGACTACAAAAATGCTTGGCCTGTTTTATGTAACTAACTTCTACTGAAAAATTAAAAAAAAATATATATTTTAAAAATAAAAAATCAGGCGGGGCGCCTGGGTGGTTCCGTCGGTTAAGCGTCCGACTTCAGCTCAGGTCACGATCTCGCGGTCCGTGAGTTCAAGCCCCGCATCCTGCTCTGTGCTGACAGCTCAGAGCCTAGAACCTACTTCGGATTCTGTGTCTCCCTCTCTCTCTCTGCCCCTTCCCTGCTCATGCTCTGTCTTTCTCTCTCTGTCCTCTCTCTCAAAAATGAATAAACATTAAAAAAAAGTTGTTTTTTGTTTTTTTTTTTTTAAATCAGGCAACCCCCTTTTTCTCACTACAGTGAAATAATATTGGAAACTAGGAACAAGAGAGCAAAATTTTTAAATAACTGAAATTTTAAATATTCTGCCCTGGAATCAAACTATATCTGCAAATTACACTTAGAAGAGTGGAAGGAGTAATTGGTAATTATATCAGAAGCAAAGTGGCCCTCAGAAAAAGTATAAGGATTTAAACAAATTTATTGAAAAATCACATGAGGAATACAAATTTGTTAACAATAAGCTGACATATAATCTGACAATTTATAGAATGTAAATATTTATATAAACAATAATCATTTGAAATACAGTGCTCAATCTCAGTTGCAATATGGGAAATGTTAACTGACAAAGCAATGTGAAATTTTCAATTTATTTTACTAGCAACAATTATAAAGATTTTTCAATGTTGGTAAGAGCACAAGATTGTTAATTCAGTAAACATTCACTGACACTACACTATGCTGGCACTTGGGATATAGCAGAAAATAACAGAAAAAAAACCATCCCCATCAAGTAAATGAAATTATAATTACATTTTATATTTGTTAGAAGGTAAAATGTGTTATGAAAAGAAGTCATATAAGGAAGTGGGAGAGGGGTGCCTGGGTGGCTTAGACTGAGCACTGGACTCTTGACTCATGATTTTAGCTCAAGTTATGATCCAAGGGGCATGGGATTGAGCCCCGTGTCAGCTTCCGTGCTGAACATGGATCTTGCTTAAGATTCTCTCTCTCTCCCTCTGCCTCTCTCCCCTGCTCATGCTTCTCTCTTTCTCTCTAAAAGAAAAAACAAAAACAAAAACAAGACAAACAACAACAAAAAAAGTGGGATAAAAAATTACTAATGACAAAATGACAAATTATATTTTGATATATATCCAGGGGTGATATTGACAATAATTCACTCCTTTGGCCATTCAGAAGAGTGCTAACTCTCTAGGGCACAGTGCAAGATCTGAAGGCCTTCTTTTAGGCTAAGTGTTCACTATGTAGTTGGTGGGTCATGGGACTCCTTAGGGAGAGGGAAGTTAGCTGGAAGAAAATGGCTTGGGGTAAATGCTACTAACTATACACGTATGGAATTATTTCCACATTTTAGAAACTGCCGTGATCATATCAGAATATCAGTATTAAACTTTACAAAGATCAAACATGATCTTCATATTTGAAAAATAATACAATGTGCACAAAAATAAACGTGTTCCAGCTTTATAGCTCAAATGTAACATATGCAACACACACATTTACATTTAGACACAATGTATATCTATATAAACTTTACACACAGGCGTATTATCAGTTATTATTGCTCGTAAATATACATGAAAAACCTAAAACCAGTAACTGATGATGGGAGATAAAGCAGAATAGGAAAGACAATTGTAATTAGTGACTCATTTATCATTACAAGTCTCACATTTTTATAAGGAGAATGAATTTTTTGTATTGTATTGCTGAAAAAACCACATTTGTTGTGTATATTAATATTTTGTCTCCCATCTTGAGAAGAAAATGAAGTAAACAAATATGTAATTTAAAATCAAGCAAAATAAATAACTGTTTTCTTGATATTTTGTTACTAGAACCTTACAGATACTCAAGAAAGGTATAAATGATTGAACAGAAATTTGCTGTGAAGTGACTGCTTTTGTCACATGTCAATGTCAATGTCACTTTTTTCCTTTTGTTTTCGATGCAGGCAATGGTTTTGCAGCTCATCAAACACAATGAACATCTGTTCTTTCAAGTGTAGAGAATCCTACAGAGATTGAAGTGCATTTGCTGACAAATATTTTATGCAATACATCTTAGATACTGTCTGGACTATGACATGACATATTTTTCAGTTCTCTTCCACATTTATTTCATTTTTTTCCCGTTCTATAACCATCATTAACTTCTAAGAGCACAGTATATGATATGCAAATGCAGATTTGAAAAGGAAAATAGATCATTTGGCTTTGTTAAGACAGATTTTGTTTCCGTGGTTGGCAATTATGATTATTATGTCTTTGCTTTTGTTTTGGGAGATTCACCATGTGCTTTTGATATAAAATATATGTAACTTTAGCTATATAAATAATGTAATAGAGTTCAGATTGATTACCAACATGTCCTGTGAAATTCTTTGAGTCATCGAACTTCTCTGTGCATTAAAGTTCTTACTTTATGTCTATAATGTAGAAGCCAATGTCAAGCCAGCAGGGGAAGTCTCTTTAAAACCATAGGAAATTGAACAACTTAGATTGACTTTATGCCTGAGAAATAGATCTTAGATAAGGTGATCTGCCCCAGTTACCCAAGGAGCCTTTGGTAATGGGAGAACAAAACTAGACCTAAACCTGTGTGTGCTAAATTTTTTTTTTTTTATTTTTAAAAAAAAAATTTTTTTTAATGTTTATTTATTCTTGAGACAGAGAGAGACAGAGCATGAACGGGGGAGGGTCACAGAGAGAGGGAGACACAGAATCTGAAACAGGCTCCAGGCTCTGAGCTGTCAGCACAGAGCCCGACGCGGGGCTCGAACCCACCGACCGCGAGATCGTGACCTGAGCCGAAGTCGGACGCTTAACCGACCAAGCCACCCAGGCGCCCCTGTGCTAAATTTATCAATACCTCTCTTTCTCAGGGATAAATTTAATCCTTATGTATCAAAAATGATATTATGATAAAATAAAGTAATAGGTAATAATTCTATGAAATATGTGTGTCATAAATACTATTTAGCAAAAAGTTGTGGCTGTTTTTTCTCCAAACATAAGATGTCAATTCACTGCTCCTAAAGCAGGCTGTGCTTTGGTGAGTAAAACATGGATGATAACATGCAATTTGTTTACTTCCAGATAAAGATGTTGAGCTTGGGCACAGTTCATCATGTGTACTCCTATCACCTTAGCAAACATGGCACCCCCCCCGACGAAGTCGATTTAGCAGGGGCCCTCAAGTGAAGATAAGGTAGGGGAGAGCCCCCAGCTGATCCATGATGCACATTTGCCATGTGAGATATTGACGTTGGTTTTCTCAGCCACTGTAGATGCAGGGTAGTTTTAGCATATGACCGCCTCTCCTGATGGATACACGTAAGTTTGTCTGCTTCATATATCTGCCCTGGAAGGCAAATGGTTGAACATAAAATTTTAGGCATAGGTCTCATCAATTATTCATTGAAGATACAGAGTCCTGAGTCATTTCTAGTCCCTTCACTTGAAGTTCTCATATGTTCTCCTAACATAATTTGGACCTATATACTGTGGGGCCTGCTGCCCCGGTCTAATGACACATTTGTTCACTGCACCCCTGGATTAGATTTAGATCCTGTCTTCCTCTTTTATATTTTCTGGTGCACTTCTTCAGGTTCTTTTTGTTTTCACAACTGATATTCAGTTAGCATTGTTAGTAAACATCAAACAGAAATGGCTCATTTGGAACCATCTAGAATTTTGTTGATTGGGAAAATGAAAGATCTTAGAAACTCATTTTATTGTTGAGAAAATTGAAGTTTTTTGGAAAGATTATCAGGAAGAGAAGTGTTTTTGGTCATTATATATGTGAAAATACTTTCATATTGCCCTCACATTTGACTGTTTTTGTTATATATAATTCAAGGATCAGTAATAGTCAAAACATGGAAGACAAGGGACTTACTACTTTGTCAGTAATTGACATTAGATATAACTAATGAGATAATTCAGTCTTATTCTCACTATGTTAGAGGTAAAGTTGTTGATATTGTTATTATTATTATTATTATTTTATTACTAAAAATTCAGTTTTTAAAATCTTTTTAAAATCACAAGTATATGTCTAGATATATGTATATTTAATTTTCTGCTTGTCAGTGGTGAACTCTGTGAAGATGAACTGAAGTGAGAAGACGTATTCTCAGCTATCATTTATTGCCGTAAATTCAGTGTTCTCCCGTCAGCACTTTTATTTATATGGCCATTTGAATTTCTGGCTTTGTACTCCAGAACTCTAAACTTTTATATTACATTTTATATTTCTTTTACTTATTTTTGAAACTTCTGGGAGATTTTCTAATTTTAAATTTCCAGTCGCTTATACATACATTCTCTATTCTATTCTATTCTATTGAATGTCTTTAGAAATTACATTGTAATTTGAAGTTATTTCTTGTTTTCTGATTTGAAGTTCTGAGAAGTTCATAAAGTTTTCTGTATATAACATGCTTATGATTCTATGATTACATAGTATTATGCTTTCGTCCTCAGATTCATAGATCCAGTTTTTGACTAGACCAATTATTCTCATTGTTCATAGCAAATTTTTCTTTCTTTCTTTTTCTTTCTTTCTTTCTTTCTTTCTTTCTTTCTTTCTTTCTTTCTTTCTTTCTTTCTCTCGTTTTTTTGAGAGAGACAGAACACATTTGCAAGTAAGGGGAGGAGCAGAGGGAGAAAAAGAATCTTAAGCAAGTTCCACACCCAGCGCAGAGCCTGATGTAAGGCCCCATCTCATGACCCTGATCATGACCTGAGAGGCAATCAAGAACCTGATGCTCAACTGACTGAGCCACCCAGGCACCCCCATAGCAAAATTTTCTTTAATATTATTTACATTTCTCAAATATTTATTTGCCTTTTGTTGTGCTTTTATATTTGAGAGGAACACTATGAGAAGTAATATATTTTCCTTGTAGTTGTGTTAGTCTCTTTATTCTTCTGAATTAGCTGCCTCTGGGCATCCTCTGAGCATGTGGTTGCTGTAAGCAGACTAAAATAAGGATGGTCCTATGTTGGAGTACCTGAGGGTAATGTCACATTGTTGAATGGAGGGACATTTAGATTTTGTCCTTTTCATCTGTGTCCCCTATAGAGGTCTGTAGTGAATTTGACTATGTTCTTCTTTTTAACCATATGAGCTCCCTATGCAAATATTTTGCTGTGGTTAGAAAGTGATTCTCACAGCTTGAACCTAGAAGCAAATGCTGTTTATTATACTAGAGGGGAGGGGTGGTTCCAGACCCAATCTTGGTAGGTGGTCCATTATTTATTTAACTATGCTAGTAATTTTCAAACTTTCTGGTCTTAGGACTCATTTCCACAGTTTTATTTATGTGAATTATCTCTTCTAATGTTTACCATATGAATAATTAAATCCCAAAAACATTTGAAACCCAAAGCTATACAAACCCCCATTCCATTAGCCTTCAGAACGATGATGTCACCACATTATGCAGTCTCTGAGAAGTTTTCCACTCTACATAGTGAGAGAATGAACTTGAAAAAGAGCAATTATATGAAGAATTTTTATTATGACAGAAATAGCCCCTGGGCAACAGTTTGAAAACTACTAAACTCTTATTCCATGGTCTAGCTAGAGTAAACAATACTTGGAAGGAACATAGCATGTTTCCTGAACGTTTTCTTTCCTCACTGCCTTTGCTAGAATTTGGTCTGGAGCTCTACAAGTTACTGCTGAGTGGCACCTGGTGACATATGTCATCTTTCTCTTTCCTCCTTTGCTTTATCCATGACCTGAAAATTGATAGACACATTACTCATTTCATTGGTTCACTCTGAGCTTTGACTCTGTTGGGACAGTGACAGCTAACTCTGAAGTAACCCTCTTTGAGTTTGATCAGCCTCCTGTGTTCTTTTGTGTTGGTCTCCTTTCCTCATTCCCATCTCCTGGCAACCATAGATCACTATACTTTGCCTCTGTTAGAACTTAAAAAAATGCAATCATCCGATATGAAGTGGATTGTGATGGACTTCCTTCACTAGCATAATGCCTTTGGGATTCATGTATATTGTGTGGATTGGTAATTTGTTGCTTGTTATAGCATAGTAGTTGGATCCATTTTATTGGTTGTTCATAGACATTTGATTGTCAATTTTTGCTATTCTAAATAAGGCATTATGTAATGAATATTTTGTACAGGTCTTAATGTGGAGAGGTTTTCATTTAACGAATTTATTTTTAAATGTATTACTTTATTATTTTGATCTTGAAGTTACTTGCCATCTGTTGCAAACGTAATTTTTTATGTTAATAAAGAGATAGAAGATGAAATAGAGATATTAAATGAATTGATTTGAGCCAGAAAGGTTTCTTTTCAGTTTGTTTGCTTGTTTGTTTATTTATTTATTTTAGTAATCTTTATACCTAGCGTGGGTCTCAAACTCATGACCCCCTAGGTCAAGAGTTTTACGCTTTTCCAGCTGAGCCAGTCAAGTGCCCCAGAGACAGAAAGTTTTGATACAAGGTCGGTTGTAATGGAGGAATTCTACATCAGGGCATTTTGAAAAATTTCAAAGGTGTTGGGAATATTTTGTTATCATAAGAGGTCATAACACAAAACAGAACTCTTAAATAAATTGATTTGTTATAAGTACTTGTGAGTTACAATTGATGCTAGACTACAATAATAAAACTTTATGCTTTTAAAGAGGTTGTAGGTCTTAGTATTTTAAAAGTTTATTCTCTAGTATAGGAGTATTACTATGTGTTTTGGAAATATTAGGCTTTATTAAGCCTATTGATTTTTTTGGTCTTTAAAACTCGTATTTGTTATTTTCATGGTGTTTCTCATTCTACAAAGTAGTTTATTTTACTCATTAATCAAATACTTGCTGGGCATGTGTGTTAAGCACTATCAAAGAGAAGAGATATAAATATGCACAGAACATTTCATAGCTGAAGACACAGCTTCAATTGTGTCCTGTAACCATGGACATAATGACACAGACAAAAGGCAAATTTCTGAGAGTGCCCATCCTTAATTTTTGTTAGTTTCCTCCCTCACCAGTTTTTGCAGTTCTTTATTCTCTATTTGCAACTTGCCCCCTGAGTGGAATTTCATACAAGTAACTATCTCTAAGTAAAATATTCTCTTTTCCTTGTACTTGGTTGGTTAACAAAACTTTCTGTTACTGCTGAGGCCTCTGAACTCTGATTGGAATTCTTCAGTCATAACCTATTCTTTTCAAGTAAAAAGGTGTTTTTAGCAACTGCTTGTCTGGTGGAGACAACCTATTGAGAAAAACTGGCCAAACTTCTTAAAATCAGGGAAGGTCCTATAGTTTTGTACCAATATATAAACCTACCAGGAATCTCTAATAAATAGAAAATGATGAGTAAATGTGGAATGATTTAATAACTAAATGAAATTTGAACGAATGAATAATGAAAAACTATTCTCTGTATGTAGGGGGAATATGGTCTTTCCATTAATCCTATAGGTGTGCAAGTCCCCATTAAAATATTTTAATTATATAAACTTGAGCAGCTTAAAATGTGAATAAAAGAAAAATTTGCAAAACAATTTCAATAGTAGACTAGATCTAATATCACTGGAATGATAGAATGTTGTGGGGCACCTACGGAAGTTGATGCTACTATCTGAGGACACAGGGAAGTCTTAATTTGTTTAATAACGCAATTATTAAAAAAATAAAATTTAATCTTTCACTAATAAATCAGAACTCTGGTGCCACATTTGTATCAATTTATTCTACAGATATTTAGAAGTTTTCATGGACCTGTGAACTGAGGCTAGGTGTCCAGTTCTACTCAACTATGTATTATTACAATACTAAGACCTATTCTAATTTGAAATATGTTCTATGAAGGGCTATAGGGATTGACATATCATATATCAACTTGAGAGTAGTGACTAGAAACTCTAGAAAATATAAAAGAAATAAAAAAGAAATATAATAGGAACATAAAAAATATGAAAAAATATAAAAGAAAATATAAAAGAAATATAAAAGACTAAAGCCCTCATTTCCCCCCAAAACATGTATAGTACTATAAAAATCACATTTAAATGTGTCATATTACCATCTCTTCTCATCCTTTTTTTTTTTTTTTTTGAATTAATGTTATTCTATTGGAAATTATTAGATGTCATTTTAGCAGAAATGTTATCAGGATTTTTATTATGATTATTATTATTGAGAGAGAGAGAGAGAGAGTGTGTGAGAATCTTAAGGAAGCCCCGCCCTCAGCACATAGCCCTAGGCGGAACACCATCTCACACTCCTGGGATTGTGACCTGAGCCAAGATCAAGAGCTGGATGCTCAACCAACTGAGCCACCCAGGCACCCCCAGTACTTTTTATCAAAAGATCTCATTGAAAAACGAAATGAATGAACCAACCAAACAAGAAAAATCTCCTTACTTTAGTTCCTATTTTTTGGCCATCCTTTCCCAGTTCATCTGTTAACTGCTCCAGGAGAAGGAAAAAAAGTCTGTCACTATTTTCAATTTGAAATAACCTGACGACAATTGATGTTTACTTTTGAAGGTAATGTTTTCCTTGTTGGTTTGAATCAGAAGCCAAAGATTTTATATATGCGTGTATGTATATATGCATGTGTGTTGTGTATTTTTGTAAATGGAATCAGTGTGCCTAAAGCCTTTGATTTCAAGGCGACAGTGTTGCACCAATGATGCCACAAGCCGTTTGTGATTTGTGCATAAGTTATCTGTTTAGAAAATGACATAAACCAGGATACATCCAGATATTTACGAGGTGCTTTTGTGGTTTTATGAGTGATCTCATGAAGGAATCTACCCTCTAGATCAGAGACTCTTATGCCAACCCTGTTTAGTCCGCTAATAAGCCCATCAAAGGCCTTCTTCATTTTTGTTACAGTGTTTTTGATCTTCAACACTTTGTTTTGGCTCTTTCTTAGAATTTTCATCTCTCTGCTTAAATTGCCCATCTGTGCTTCCATGGTGTCTATTTTACTCATTAGAGCCCTTAGCGTATTAGTTGTAGTTGTTTTAAATCCCCAGTCTGATCATTCCAACATACTGCCCTGTCTGATTCTGATGCTATGCTTTGTCTCCTCAGATTGTGTTTTTTTCCCTTTTGGAATGCCTTATAATTCTTTCTTGAGAGCCAAATTTGAATTACTGGGTAAAAAGAACTGTTGTGACCAGGCCTTTATTAATGTGGTGGGAGGTGTGGAGGAGAAGAAATCCTATCCATTGTATAATCCTAGGGTTAGAGCTCAGTCTTTTAGTGAGCCCATGCTTTTGGTATGTAAACTTCACAACTGTTTTTTAAGGTTTTTGTTTGTTTGTTTGTTTTGTCTCCAATTAGGTGGGAAAAAATGCCTAAAGAGAACTGGTGTTGTGTATTTCTCTTCTCCCAACTTAAGCTGGCTGGAATTACATATTCTCTTTTCACAGGTCAGTTTTTTTTTTCTTTTTTTAAGTTTATTTATTTATTTTGGGAGAGAGACAGTAGACCGCACGAGTGAGGGAGGAGCAGAGAGAAAGAGGGAGAGAGAGAATTCCAAGCAGCGCAGAGTCAGATGCGGGGCTCAAACTCACGCAACTGTGAGATCAGGACCTGAGGAGAAACCAAGAGTTGGAAGCTTCACCCACTGAACCACCGAGGGGCCCCACAGGTCAGTTAGGTTTTGATAGTAGCACAGAAGGTTAGGCTCTGGTTGACCAGTTTCCCCTGAAGGCAGGCCTTGTTGAGAAGAATGGAATACTCTGACATTTTAAAATGGTTCTTTCCCCCCCACTTCTATTGAAAGCCTGGGGAGGTTTTTCTCCTGTCTTTACTGTGGAAATCTGGTTGAGCTCCTGGAGACAAATCTCACAATGTTGTGGATGCCCACCTATGACAGGATCCCCTGGAGTGTTTAACACTCAGAGTTGTCCACACCAAGCCTCAGCAAATTGTCACTTATACTTTAGGTTTTCCTACTCTGACGCTGCTTGTGTCCAGAGTTTCCATTTGTGAGTCTTTGCTCCAATAAACCATATATCCTTCTACCTGCCCGTCTGTCTCTCCATTCTTGGGGCTGATCCCCTCTCTAGATCCAAGAAGAGTTGTTGTCAAGTTTTTTTCATGTGTTAGGACTGAATGGTGACCGCCAAGCTCCGTACAAGCAGACCTGGAAATTGGAAGTCATAGTAACATTTAAAAATTATTTGAAAAGGGGTGCCTCGGTGGCTCAGTTGGTTAAGTCTCTGACTCTTAATCTCAGCTCAGGTCATGATCTCATGGTTCTTGAGCTTAAGCCCCACCTAGGGCTCTGATGACAGTGCAGACAGAGCCTGCTTGGGATTCTCTGTCTCCCTCTCTCTCTGCCCTTCCGCCACTCACGTTCTTTCTCTCTCCAAATAAATAAACTTAAAAAAAAATAAAAATTAGAAAATAAGAAAATAAGAAAACTAGGAAAACAAATAAAAAGATAATAGATGAAATCAAGGAATGATTACTTAGAGATACTAAAATTGTATTACTGAGTTCAATAGTTCTTTCCTTAAAAAAGACTTTAGGGGCGATTGGGTGGCTCAGTCTGTTGGGCGTCTGACTTCAGCTCAGGTCATGATCTCACAGTCCGTGAGTTGGAGCCCCATATGGGCTCTGTGCCGACAGCTCAGAGCCTGGAGACTGTTTCCGATTCTGTCTCCCTTTCTCTCTGTCCCTCCCCCACTCACACTCTGTGTCTGTCTCTCTCAAAAATAAATAAATATTAAAAAAATGTTTAGGGGCGCCTGGGTGGCGCAGTCGGTTAAGCGTCCGACTTCAGCCAGGTCACGATCTCGCGGTCCGTGAGTTCGAGCCCCGCGTCAGGCTCTGGGCTGATGGCTCGGAGCCTGGAGCCTGTTTCCGATTCTGTGTCTCCCTCTCTCTCTGCCCCTCACCCGTTCATGCTCTGTCTCTCTCTGTCCCAAAAAATAAATAAACGTTGAAAAAAAAATTTAAAAAAAAATAAAAAAAATGTTTAAAGGATTTTAAATGAGTAAATTTCAATAGCTGTTTGCATTTATCCCACAAATATAAGGTTGTCTGCTGCCATATTTATTAGTCTAACCCATTGTATCAATAAGAAAGGGCAACAAATTTATTTTAACAACAGAATCTGAAAAGGTATTTCATAGGACCCAGTCACTATTTCTAATAGAAATTCTAAATGACAAAATAATTAAAGTAAACATTCTAAGTATAATAACAACTACTGACTAGAAATCACTGCAAATATCTTGATGAAATATTAAAAACATTTTAATTAAAAGCAGGAACTAGACAGGATATTTGTACCAAGATCATTGTTTCATATTACATTATGACTTCTGGCAAATTTAATAGCACACACACAGAAAACAACAGGAAAATAATAGCTCTAATGTATCCTATATTTTTCTTTTAATTTTTCTGAAACAGCAAAGCTTGGCTCCTTCATCACTCCTTCCATGTATCTTTCTCTAACTGAACTATACAAATCTCTTTTCATGCAATTTTTAAATTCTACATGGATACCAAATGTGGAGCCAACTTACCACGGTCAAGAACCCCCTGAGCTGCCCAGTATCTCAAGCTTCTGGATATTATAAGATGTTTGAGGCAATAAGTTATTACTCTCCTTTGATGATATTTTACTTTTTTTAAATCATTTTTATTTTTATTTATTTATTTTTAAAAATTTTATTATTTTTTTAAATGTTTATTTATTTTTTAGAGAGACAGAGACAGAATGCGAGTGGGTTGGGGCAGAGAGAGAGGGAGGCACAGAATCTGAAGTAGGCACCCGGCTCCGGGCTGTTAGCACAGAGCCCGATGCAGGGCTCGAACTCACAAACTGCAAGATCATGACCTGAGTCAAAGTCGGACACTCAATAGACTGAGCCACCCAGGCACCCCTCTTATCATTTTTAGAAAACAAAAATCATTCCTTCAAAATTTTGGAGGAATTGACTATGATTGACTAGATCAATAATTATCTAATTATCAAACTGGAACTTGGAATATGGAAAAAATATTGATCATTCCTCCAATTTTACTTTGGTCCTACTTTGCATCCTATAAAATGAAAAGGCCCTAAATGTATTTCAAACATGTTTCTACACTGTGGAAACTTGGTATAAGTTATGTACAGGTAATGCTAGAAACATTTTACGCTATGAACTAATGCAAAAAAAAGTAAACATTGCAGTTTCTTCAGGCTTGATGAAGTGTAGCAAATATTTTATTATGTCTGTGATTTTCAAGTTAGTTTCCCTTAAACATCTAAATGGAAGTGTACATTTGAACAGAATGATTTAAGGAAAGGTTTTAATTGGTTTCTCAGTGATTCTGAACAAAATTTTGCTATCATGTAGCTTACTTTAGAATTTAGAGAAATTCTATTTATTTTATTAATCTCATTTAAAAGAGTACATTTGTAATTTGGGGTTTATATTTTTGTTCTTCTGATTGTGAGTTGCTTTATCTTAAATTTCTAACTGGCAAATTCCGGCTAGTCCAGACCATTCATCTGATAAAAATATGAAGATCTGTAGTCTCTCATTTAATTATGTGTGTGTGTGTGTGTGTGTGTGTGTGTGTGTGTGTAATAAAGATAATAAAGAACTGCCTCTCCATATATATATATATATATATATATATATATATATATATATATATATAAAACTTCTGCTGTGGGGGTTCTGATCTCTCATGGCAGTAACTCATTGTCCAAAAAAGGTGCATACATTTAAAAAACTGTTCAGTCTCAAGGTTATTAGATATACCATTTCATTTAATTATCCCTCAAAAAGTCTGGATTATAATTTTCGTTATTCTATTTTAAATACTGGGTGAGCTTAAATATGTTGACTGAGATATAGTTACCACCACATAGTAAGTGATAGAATTGAGATTCAAAAGCAAGTGTGCCTGGCTACAAATTCTCCTCTCCTTTACATTCACCAACTTCTAGTCATTGGCAGAGTTTCTAGACTCAGCGGTCATTGTTACTCTTCTTCTCTTTCAGGCAGAAAGCATAAAATATGGTGATACCTTTGTGTGAACATGGTGTTTTTGAGGAAAAATTAAATGTTGGATGATTTCCTTCCTTACTCCTTCCCTTCCTTTCTTTCTTCCTTCTTCCCTTCCTTTCTTCCTCCCTTCCTTTTTTCTTTCTCTCTTGAGCTTAAAACCATCCTATTTGGTGGTTTTAAAGAATTAAAACCTAATACTGTTTGATCATTGTTTATATTTGAGTACTCACTGTATGCACACAATATATTTCTTGCTTCCACTTTGGATATAGGGCATACCTTTGCCTACACAGCTTAGCTATGACAATAAGAAAGTATTCATGCACAAATAGAAGAAAATACCCTGGTAAATCTTTTTCTAGATTGTACATGCTTAAAAAATTTTACACCAATAATTATTAAAACTCATGTCTTCTGACTTGAAAAAAGAAATCAGTTTGTTTTTTTTTTTTCAGTGTCTCAGATTATTTAGAAGGTCCTATAAACTGTTCACATACAGGGTGGAGACAATCCCTCCCGTGGCTCTGCTGAATCTGTGTGGAACTGTAGAAGGAGAAGGAATCCAGTAGGAGTGTGTGTGGGGGGGTGTGCTTACATATATTTATATATAATTGTAGGAAAATACAATGCTCCTCCTGTTGAGCATCTGTATGATATAACCTTTTCCCCCACAGCTACAGATTCTATCTTTATCAAATAGATAAGGTTGGGGGGAAACATAAAGTGGGCCTTTTTTTTTTTTTTTTCTCATTCTCTCTTCTGAGTGTTAAAGTATGAGAAACTAATGGCCGCTTTATTTACATCCCTGTGCTGTGTGGGGTACATAGTGTGAGCTAAATAATTTCAAGCAACTGTTGAAAAGTGTAATATTACGTTTTGCAAATTGACTTGTTTGGTAGTAATATTTTTTTTTTTTTAAATTTTTTTTTTCCAACGTTTTTATTTATTTTTGGGACAGAGAGAGACAGAGCATGAACGGGGGAGGGGCAGAGAGAGAGGGAGACACAGAATCGGAAACAGGCTCCAGGCTCCGAGCCATCAGCCCAGAGCCTGACGCGGGGCTCGAACTCCCGGACTGCGAGATCGTGACCTGGCTGAAGTCGGACGCTTAACCGACTGCGCCACCCAGGCGCCCCAATATTTTAAACATCACCTAAACAGTTGTTTTCTCGATAGGTGCCATCTCAGCAACTAGAAGCTAGTAGCCTGTATGTGCAGTTTAAATGTTGTGCAAATAAAGCTCAGTGAACGTATGTTCTTCATGTTGGTGATAGCCAGGTCAAAAATAAAACCAATGATAATATGATGACTTTTCCTATTTCTTCCTGTATAACATATGCAGATCATTTTTCTTAGTTTATTACATTAACATAATAAATCTAATGGAAAATTCTACTGTCATTGCCCCTAATTTATGTTGAACTAATAAATAGCTCAGTTTAGAAACCAGCATCTTTATAAAACTATTACATCAGTAGCCACCTTAGGTAATCATTTTTTATTTTGTTTTCTTATGGATGATTCAACGATTTATCTGAATTATTGAAGTAAACATTTTTAAAAATTCAAAAATAGAGTTAATCTAGTGAATTTTATCCTTATTATTCTTTAGGGGCCTGACTTCTCATCATATGTGTGAGAAACAACTCTGCTTGAAAAGGAAGCATTATTTAGGGAAGAATTAGTCTTTTGGGAAGTTGAAAAGGAGACACAAGTTATGCAAAGCGAAGGCTTCTAATATTCATAACGTGTAATACATAAGTATTCCCAACATACGGTAGCTTAAAGGAGCAATAAAATGGCCAAACCAAAGAAATAAAATCCTGATGCTAGTCTTAGAATTTGCTCTCAGTAGCAAATAAAATATACAATAGATGAAAGAATGTTTTATTTATGAGAGTAAAATGAATAGCGCCATAGGAAATAAGTTATTTGCTGTAGTAAACATCAAAAGGGCAAGAATTACAATTTGATATGTCTCCCAAGGAGTGTGAAGCTCAGATAAAGGATATGAGTCTAAAATTGGAGAAGTGTTGGGGCGCCTGGGTGGCTCCAGTCGGTTAAGCGTCCGACTTCGGCTCAGGTCATGATCTCGCGGTCCGTGAGTTCGAGCCCCGCGTCAGGCTCTGTGCTCACCGCTCAGAGCCTGGAGCCTGTTTCAGATTCTGTGTCTCCCTCTCTCTCTGCCCCTCCCCCGTTCATGCTCTGTCTCTCTCTGTCTCAGAAATAAATAAACGTTAAAATAAAATAAAATAAAATAAAATAAAATAAAATAAAATAAAATTGGAGAAGTGCATACTTAATATTAATAGAAGTCTCCTAATAGAAGTCTCCACTCTGTATCCAGACCTTGAAGTGATATATAACTTCCATACTATGCCTTAGGATGACTATTTCATATATGAGAAACTACCATGCCTATCTTCATAAAGCTTAGTTTGTTTATAGCAGAAGTACAAAATGCATTATAATTCTGTGAAACAAAACAATGCAGAAGTGAAAGCAACTTTTAGAAACAGTCCATGAGAAAAAATAGTAACAGTTATATTCAGTATATTATTCAGTATATTATTCAATATTCAGTATATTATTTTAAGAAACAAGCCTGAAATATTAGAATACAGTCAAATGTGGTATATTGTATGTATTTTCAAACTTAAAACATGAACCCTTTCACAAAATGACTTTTGGTAGAGGTGCTGTACTATGTGGCCAGTACCTTTCTAATCACTTTATGTATATTACTTAATTTAAATTTAACATAGCTCAATCGTGTGATTACTATTATTCTTCCATTTTGCATATTAATGAGTATATACAGACTCTTGCCCATAGTCACAGAGTAGGTAAGTGGCAAATCCAACGTTTATTTATTTTTGGGACAGAGAGAGACAGAGCATGAAAGGGGGAGGGCCACAGAGAGAGGGAGACACAGAATCGGAAACAGGCTCCAGGCTCTGAGCCATCAGCCCAGAGCCTGACGCGGGGCTCGAACTCACGGACCGCGAGATCGTGACCTGGCTGAAGTCGGACGCTTAACCGACTGCGCCACCCAGGCGCCCCGGTAAGTGGCAAATCCAAAGGGTGGTGTCCTAAGTCAGTACTTTAAAAAAAATAAAAAAAAAACCTTTTTAAACATTTATTCATTTTTGAGAGTGAGAGAGACAGAGCATGAGAGAGGGAGGGGCAGAGAGAGTGGGAAACACAGAATCTAAAGCAGGCTCCAGGCTCTGAGCTGTCGGCACAGAGCCTGACGCGGGGTTCGGACCCATGAACCGTGAGATCATGACCTGACCCGAAGTCGGATGCTTAACCAACTGAGCCACCCAGGCGCGCCCCGTAAGTCAGTAGTACTTTTAAATAAAAATCAATTTGGCCTTCAAGTAAAATTTAAAACATAAAATGTTTACGGTTCACATTATTTATTGCTGCAACACTAACCGCCTTAAAATAACAAGGAACGTTTTTATTTCGTGTACTTTGGGCAAATCAGAAATTTGGCAGCCTCTTAGCTGAGCAGTCCTGCCTTGGAGTCTCTCATGATCTTTCAGCCAGGTGTTCATTCATCTGCAGGCTTGACTTACGGCCAAAAGATTCACTTCCAACGTGGCTCCTTCACGTGGCCAGCTGGATGTAGGCAGGAACCCTCAGTCCTCCACCTAACTCCCTATAGTTCTTTCCATACAGCTGCTTAAGTATATGACATGGCAGCTGACTTCCCCCAATTGGAAAGATCCAAGTCACAAAAGCAGAAGTCATGATGCCTTTTATGATCTAGCCTCAGAAATTATGTACTGTCACCTCTGTAATATCCTAGATGATACAGGTCTATGGTCATAAGTGCTAAGAGGTGAAGATCATTGAAGGCCATCTTGGAGATTGGCTTCCACAAAGCTATGTATCAAACAAGAATGCCCTTTTAAGTACAAAAATGTACTTTTGGTCTTCCAGTGGAGGTTAGTTCCACTTGATTTTTCTAATACTATATTAGAAAAAAAATCAGTTTCATTACCAACAGGATGTTGGGTATAGAGTTTTCTTTGAATAAGAATGGAGAACGGGAATGTTGAAAGCCTTCTCCATAGTAAAGGGTTTGTAGAATATCTTCCTGATTTTAATGGAACATGTTTTGAATAGTTGAAACACACACACATCCTAAAAGCAACCAATTATGCAAAATTATAGGCTGTGTTGGCATGTAGTTTAACTTCCAAGTTATGTCAGATGACAGCTTTACTGATGTTTTGCCATGGCATAACATACATCATTAGCTTTCTACCCTGCTCTACATTTACCCTTGCTGCCTACAATATGACTGATATAAATATAGGAAATTTTTATGATAGCACCCTACTTTCTTATACCACTTCTCTATAATAGCTAGGATATAGGCTAATATGGTTGCATCATAAACTTTCGTTGCACAGCAAACCACCTTGAAATTTGGCAGCTTAAAAAAAACAAGCTTTCTATTTAGTTCATTTTTTTTATTTTTTTATTTTTTATTTTTTTAAATTTTTTTTTAACATTTATTTATTTTTGAGACAGAGAGAGACAGAGCATGAACAGGGGAGGGGCAGAGAGAGAGGGAGACACAGAATCTGAAACAGGCTCCAGGCTCTGAGCTGTCAGCACAGAGCCCGACGCGGGGCTCGAACTCATGGACCATGAGATCATGACCTGAGCCGAAGTCGGACGCTTAACCGACCAAGCCACCCAGGCGCCCCATATTTAGTTCATTTTTTAGGATCTGTTGAGCAGTTTTTCTAGTCAGGATGGTTCTGCTCATCTTGGTTTGGGTTCTCCCATTTGGTTGTACTATTTTGAGAGTTGGATGGTGACTAGATGATCTAGGTTAGCTTTCTTCATTTGTTGTAGAAAGGCAGATATTCATCATAGCATCTCAGTTCCCCTTCTTGTTTCTCCCTCAGTTTGCTAGAGGCCTACACTTGTTTGCATGGTGCTCTCTAGTTTCAAATGTACCAATAGAGGACAAGTCACAGTTGATAAATGTCTTTTAAGTCTCTGCTCCAAACATGCTTGATATCATCCTATTGGCCAAAGCAAAGCATATGGCTGAACCCAGAGTTCAGGAATGGAGAAATAGAATCCATTTCTTAACGGAGCAGGTGCAAAGTCACATCATATAGAGGAGTATATATAAGGATGTAATTTTCTAGAGTCTACCGTTTTGGCTGCAAATTATTTTTTACATTCTTCAAAAATGCAAATTATGTTGACCCCAGTTGTAGGTCTCAAAAGTCTTCCCTGAATTATGGCAACAAGCTTGAGGCTCAGGAGCTCATGATTTAAGTCAAGTCTAAGAGCACTGGAAGCTCCTTGATTGTGGCTCCTCCTGATGCATAGACTTATAAACTAAAAGATTAGTTACCTGCCATCCACAAACCAACAAATAATGGGGGCGAGAACGGATAGGCTTAATAGACACTTTTTTTCAAAGAGGGTAAGGGGAGGCCAGTAGCAGTCACTGGTCCATAAAAAATTCTGAAATCTTACAGGGCAAATATTTCAAAGTCTTAATCTGGGGGGCTGAGGATGTTCCTTGATTAGGGCCTGGTTCTGCTCTTAGATGGTATGTCTCCAGTCCATTGTTCTCCTTGAATACTGTTTTTACTTTCTGAGTTCTTGGCACCACTCTCTGAGATACCCTTCCTTTTTCAAAAGAAGTAGCCTAGGTAACGGAATAGGTTTTCCTGCCTTCTTTCCAATTGTATACTTGGGAATCCAAAGCCTTTTTAAATTTTTTACCATTAGAGCAAAACCTGTGTGGGTCTTTAAAGAATTTCATTGCAGTTTACTCCATTGGACAAATGGCTAAACTCATAGTCTGCCTTCTTGACAGATACTTTTTCCCATCTTGGTGGTATGTGAGACTGTTGTAACCCAAAGTGCTAAGGATTCTTAGAGATTCTTTAACATAAAAGAGCAAGACTTTTTGACATATTTTTAAGCTCCTTTTTAAAAGGCCTTTTGTATAGCTGAAAAGATCTGGGATCTGATATCTGAGTGTCTTACATACCTATTGGTAATCCTGGTGTGGTATTTGCCTTGAGGCTATTCCTCTTTTTTCAGCTTTATAGAGATATAATTGACATATAATATTATATAAGTTTAAGTTGTACAACATAGTTATTTGATATATACATATATATATTTTTTGCATATATTATATACCTAATATATATATTTTATAAAATGATGGCCACTGTAAGTTTAATTAACATCCGTCACCTTGCATAGTTATGATTTTATTTCTTGTGATGAGCACATTAAGATCTACTCTCTTAGCAACTTTCAAGTATATAATTCAGCATTTTTAACTACATTCACCATGCTCTACATTATATCCCCAGACCTTATTTATCTTTTAGCTAGAAGTTTGTAGATTTTTACTACCTTCACTGATTTACCCTAGCCTCCACCTCCCATTGAGGCTATTTGTTTTTACCTTGATAACCCTTTTCTAGAAGAGACTAGGATAGAAAAAATATTTTTTGTTATGTTTTGTTTTGTTTTGTTTTGATGTGTGTGTATATGTGTATACGAGTGTTTTAACAGACTATCTAAGATGCTTTTTTTTTTTTTGAGAGAGAGAGAGAGAGACAGAGAATCCCAAGTAGGCTCCACATTGTCAGTGCATAGCCCCACACTAAGCTTGATCTCATAAACTGTGAGATCATGACCTGAGCTGAAGTCAAGTGTCAGATGCTTAACCGACTGACAGCCCAGGCACCCCTCCAAGATGCTTTTTATTTCCTCTAAATTCTGCTAAAACCTTATATTTTTATGTTTAGTCTGTCTATTTTATCCCTGACAACTCTAATAAAAAAACCATTTTTATATTTGTATGGAAGATGCCTCAGCCAGACATATAAGCCCATTAGTTTTCCCAGTGTGACGTGTTGTTGTTACCAAACTTCATGCCATTATATAACAAGGGTCCAGTTTTTTCTAACCTCCAATGACAATTTTTATCACTCAAGTTCTCATAGACTATCTTCACAAAGGTCTTCCAACTTTTGCTTACAGTTTCCTGAAGATCCTTTCAGATTCCAACCTGGTTTTACAGCCAATGCCTCATGTTTTGGATTTCTTATTATGGTGGCACATTACTGCCAGTTACCAAATTTTGTTACGGCTATCTTTTGCTACCTAACAAACTAATTCAAAATTTGGTGGCTTTAAATAATAACGATTTAATTGTATTTCATAATTTTGGAGTCAGGGAATTGGGCAGGACTTTGCTATTGGATTCTTCTCCGTAGTGGCATTGACTAGGGTCACTTGATGATATTCACTTGACAACGTGACTTGGTGGCAGCAGGTTGAAGAAAGGGATCATCTTGTCCCTTTCTTTCTCCATTTAGTCTCAAGGCTTCCTCACATGGTCTTTTCAGAATACAGTTAGATCTAATACATCTTGGGCTCCCCAGGAGTGTTAGAAGTACAGAGAGCCTGAAGGCATAGTGTCCCATGCTGTGTTCTGTACTCTACTGATTCAAGCAGTCACAGGCCAGATCATATCAAAAAGAATATGAAAATAGACCTGCCTTTTCATTAGTAGGAATGTCATAGATTCTGTAGCTATCTTTAATATACCATAATCTGAAAGAGGTTAAATTTTATGAAACTTGAAACTTCCCTGCTTTACTAGTCTTAATTTAGAAAGCCTGCCTGTTTATTATCTTGGCATATATATCCCTACAGTTAAACTTGGAGAAAACAGATTTCTTTGCATCAAAAGTAAGATAAAACAAAATCATACTATGCTAATCTGAGTCCACAATTATGTCCCAAGGGGGGGAAGGTGGGAAACATAGCCTAGTTATCTACAAGGTTTTCAGGTAGGCTGTGTGAGAAATTTCTCTGTTCTACCTTTATAATTACAATGATAAACACAAGTTGTATGCATAATGAGTCTTTTCTGGTCTTAGGTCCAGAAATTTTACATTGAAGAATCCCATCTCATTTAGTCCAAAACCAGAGTGGGTAATGCTTGGAATTTTACATGATAAGAAATCAGGTAATGATAAATCACGTTAATTAACCTATCTGGTTTTTTATTGTCCTTAATTTTCATCTCACTGAGATCAAAATGATTACTGTAAGAACTGTGCCAAAGGAAGAAAGCATTGCTAATTTTGTGGGACCCACAGTGGGGACACTGTGACATTTAGAAACAGGAAAGGGCAAAGGAAACCAAGAAAGGGTGGCAAGTCTGATTAAAAGAATAGCTAGGTATTTACAGTAGTGGGGATAAAGCAAGAAAAATTATTTCATGAGAAAATGGTCGGAATTCATAATATGTCAGAAACATGTAGTAAAATTAGAAGTGTGTATTAAAGTTTTGAGCATGAAATTTGTTGGTAACTTTTACAAAAGCAGTTTAAAAATTTTTTTTCAACGTTTTTTATTTATTTTGGGGACAGAGAGAGACAGAGCATGAACGGGGGAGGGGCAGAGAGAGAGGGAGACACAGAATCGGAAACAGGCTCCAGGCTCCGAGCCATCAGCTCAGAGCCCGACGCGGGGCTCGAACTCAGGAACCGCGAGATCGTGACCTGGCTGAAGTCGGACGCTTAACCGACTGCGCCACCCAGGCGCCCCAAAAGCAGTTTAAATATAGTGATGGCGGAGGAAGCCAAATTGGAATGGTTTGAAGAGTGAATAGGAATTGAAGAAGAGAGTCAGAAGAGAGCATTTAATCAATGCTTTCATCGAAGGATGGTCGAGAAAGTGGATGAGGAGCATGCGGGCCAGAGAGGGCTTTTAAATTATTTTGCCAAACTACCAAGATGCAAAATGTATTTGTATAATGATGTAGTTGGGGAGGGGGGAGAATAGTGTCATAAAAGTTATTAGTTGCTGAACTTTTCATAGGAAAATGTTTCCTATAGAAAGTTAAATTTATGAAAAAACAAAAAGATCTGTTCCCACCAGGCCCCCTCTTCTGCATGACCAAATCGGCCACAGTCCAACTTCATTCTCTTCATTATTTCCTCTGCTTTCTTTGCAGAGGTTTCTTCTCCTGCATTAGAATGCTGTTTTCATCTCAATGGAAAGTGAGAAATCCATTTTACAATAGAGGTAGATACACACATATGCATGTATCTATGAAAATACGCCTTAAAAACCAACAGACAGTTGATCCTTGAACAACACAGAATCAAACTGCATGGGTCCATTTATGTGCATTTTTTAAAGTAATACAGTACAGCACTGTAAATGTATTTTATTTCCTTATAGTTTTCTTAATGACATTTTCTTTTCTCTTGCTTTATTATAAGAATTCAATATATAATACATATAATATACGAAATATGTGTTAAAATAACTATTTATGTAATTGATAAGGCTTCCAGGTAGCAGTAGGCTATTACTAGCTACGTTTTTGGGGAGTCCAAAGTTATACATTTATTTTCAACAATGCAGGGGTGAGAGTCAACATCCCCAACCTCACATTGTTCAAGGTCAACTGTATATCCTTGTATGTATAATATATTTTGGTATTTTTATTTCGGTCTTGCAACACTAAAAGAGGACCTTTTGGGGAGTTAGCCATATTAAAGTACATTCAAAATAATACTAAATCATTATATGATTTCTTCACATTATATGATTATATGAGTGTATAGAGAAGTTTCTGTTTTCTAGAAATTATGTGCTGTATAGTGATATCAGCTCTCTTTTGAATAATTGAGAGTGTAATTGTGTGTTGGTTTTCTAAAAATTTCTAAGTTAGGTTTAATATATAAATATGTACCTGTTCAAACATAATACCATACTTTCCTGGGCACTTGTGTGTGTGTGTGTGTGTGTGTGTGTGTGTACAGATTCCCAAGCAGGCTTTAGGCTCTGAGCTGTCAGCACAGAGCCTGATGCGGGGCTTGAACCCATGAACTGTGAGATCATGACCTGAGCCGAAGTCAGAGGCTCGACCGAATGAGCCACCTAGGCACCCCTGGGCACTTACTAGCTATCTTCAGTTACATCTGTTATAATCTCTACAATCTCACTTTTGTCCAATAAATGTCAGACTACTGTATTAATTCATTACAAGATAAAATGTATGCGTTCTATATGTCTCTAGTATTTCAAAGTGCACTATGAGCTTAAAAGGAGGAAACTAGAAGACTTGCTTTTTCAGTGTACATCATCTATGTCTAATGATGCTGAAACAAACATGACACAAACATATCATAGACTTTTGAACCATGAAAGACAAATTGACCCCAGTGAAAATGG
Source organism: Lynx canadensis (assembly GCF_007474595.2). Classification (NCBI taxonomy): domain Eukaryota; kingdom Metazoa; phylum Chordata; class Mammalia; order Carnivora; family Felidae; genus Lynx; species Lynx canadensis. The sequence continues at coordinate 40,561,748 of NC_044311.2, read as the reverse complement.
ACAAATTGTATAAGTAGTGAAAACAGATATGGCAAATGCTTTAACTCTTTAGGCTTTATAGCTGTTAAAAAGTTAACTTATTACATCTTCTACAACAAAATATTTTCTCATAATCTATGCTGACAATTAAATTATAACATCATTTTGAGATCAGTTGCTTAGACTTTAAAGAAATCTGAATTAAAAAAATAAAAAAAAAAGAAATCTGAATTAAATATTGTAAATGTAGACTTGATGAGCTCTTTAGGAGCTGTAAATTTTATTTCATAATTTTTCAAATTGAAAATGAAAAAGCCATTGAAGCATCTTAACAGGGTAAGCCATCATATTATATTTGTTTGAGAAATACATACAGTAGTGGAATGATTAATACAGCTTTATGGAGTTGACATTGCTGAATGGCTGCTTGATGAAAAGTCAGTAATCAAAATCATAGCACTGCTATTTTCCAACAATACCTTACCTTGTCATATTAATGATTTAGCTGTAAACATGAACTGATACTCTTCTTATCTGTAGAATTTTAATTATGTCTTACAAATGGATGCATGTATAGATACTAGGTAGACATTGTTTTGCACTTTTTCGTTGGATACCAGTACCATATAATCATCAAAGAAATTATTTTATAGAAATGCTTGGAAATGTACAGAACTGGTGCTAAAATATTCAAAGAGTTGAATAACCAATTTAAGTCTCAGGGTTTGTTCAGTTACAGTTGTGTTGTCATTTGCATTGATAATTAAAACTTCTGTTGCCTTAACATAAATCAAGCCAATGACACCTATTTAATTAGTTGTTTTATTTTCCCCAAAATACCCTAGGAAAAACAAGTTTCGCTGAAGATTGTCCTTCAGGTATCAGTAAAAAGTGTTTCTTTTAATTTTATAAAAGTGTGATCTTAAGTACATGCTTTAAAAATATTTTGTATGGAGCACCTGAGTGGCTCAGTGGGTTAAGCATCTGAGTCTTGGTCAGGTCATGATCTCATGAACCATGAGATCTAGCCCCACATGGAGCCTTGCCTTAAGCTCTGCACTGAGGATTCTCTCTCTCTCTCTCTCTCTCTCTCTCTCTCTCTCTGCCTCCCCAATTGCACATGTTCTCTTTCTCTCTCTTTATCTAAACAAACAAACATTAAAAAAAATGTATGAAGAAACCTGAAGTACAAATAAAGCCTTTGCGTTGTATACTGACATAGGATGGTTGTATAAAAGGACATAAATTCCTTTGCGTTCGAAGTTAAAGTAATTCTTTTCCCCATGGAACAGTATTATTACTTGAAGGGACAACTGACAGACAAATTATGCTTACTCAGATTTGAGTATTTGACAGACATTTTCTTGAATGTGGATGAAGTCAGCCAATCACTGTAAAGAAAACACATAAAAGTATTTTTGCCAATTATAAAAATTGTGCTTAAGAGCAAAAACTAAAATTTTGTAAAACTTTTTGTCTGCTACCTTGAGCTTGATAGCTTCTCAATACTTAAAGGCTTTTCTGATAAGACTGATGGTGATATTAATACATGTGGCTTTTTTTTTTTAATTTTGGGGGGTGGTGCACAAGCTTGGAGAAGGGCAGAGGGAGAGAGAGAATCTTAAGCACCTCCATGCTCAGCATGGATGTGTAAAATTGTTTTCATATTTGGAAGAATCTGATGTTAGAATCTGGAAGTCATCTAATTCAAAAAATATTGGAAGTAACGGAAAATAACTTTTAAATATCTTCTATGTCTGGAATGTTTCTGAAATAAGAAAAAACTCTCAGATATCTAAGAAACTAAGAAGAAACAAAGCTCTAGCTAGTTAGAATATGTGAGGCAACTACAACACTTCAAAATATAGAAAATAAAAACTTAAGGGATAAAAAGATAATAAAAATAGTCTACTACACAGAATTTCAGGATACTTATATAAAATAAAATGTTATCACTTAAACTTGACTAGAAAATTCCCAAATCACTATCCCGGAATCCTTTATTATTAAATAATTATACAATTGTATTATAGTACAAAATACTTTTTTTTTTTTTTTTTAAGAATTACTTACAGTTGACTCAGGATTTCAAAACTGGAGCAGTTTAGGTGACAGAAGTTGGCGGAACGAGCATCCCCAAAGTTCTCCACTGTGGCAGGCGACTTTGATTGTACATTGTTCTGTTTATTTTTAATAGCACTTCCAAATACCGTGAGATGCAGTGTTACAGGAAGTCCCTTGCCTTCCCCAAAGCCACCCCATTCCTCCCTGAGGAGAAAGGCCAGTCCTCACCTGAATTATGTAATCCAATTTTTAAAAATCTTTACCTGAATACTTGTTCTTTTTGTTTTACTTTGAGAGGACTGCCATTATAACCCCCTTTTTGTCCCCCAACCTGAGACATATGAAGGCTCTGGGTCTCCATGGGAGTGAGATTCAGGCACAGAGGCAGTCAGGGCTTACCTGTACACTGACTTGAGACCACTTTAATAAAGTGTATGTCTTAAAGAAAAAGAAAAAAAAAAGACTTACGGTTGATATCTATTTGTTTCAACCAGCTAAGAGTCATAGAAAAATTAGATTTTATGTCCTTTATCCTTGAACTTATATTGCTGATTATTTTCTAAAACATCTGTAAGTTTTGTGAAGCAATATTCTTACTTTCCTAGGATTCTCAATATCAGTGATATGGCAAAGTTTAAGATATCAGTAAGAGACGTTTTTCTGAGTGAAAAAATATTTGATACAAGACCTTCAAGTTTATTTCCTCTCCATAGTCATACTTGTTAAAAACAAAAAACACAACAAAACAAAACAAAACAAAACAAAAAACAGAAAATGTGTTGGTGAACAGCCAGCTTGGATATCATTAGGAGAGGCTTTCAGCTGCTCTCTTGTTGATTTCCAAACTAATAGTCTAATAGAAATAAAGCAAACATAGTAAGAAATCAATTGTTCAAGTCAATCACCTTTTTTAGTGGATCATTGACATCTCTGTTTTAAGTTATGTAGAATATAACACACGGTGGTTACATAATAGCAATTAGTACCATGTACTTAACTTAGAAATCTGTGAACATACTCAATAACCAGGGGTAATAGATACAGTTTTCTTCTCATTTTTTGCTTAAATATGATTTAAATATTAGAGAATAGGGAATTATCAAATTCAAAAATGGCTTCAAGGTGAATTCCAGAACAGAAGCAATTTGCTTATGCTAATGTCAGCTAACATATACATAAGCAATTTCAAATAACTGTCAAACTTTATTACCATAAATCTTTCCTAAGGCATTGATGCTGCTTAGAAATATTTAAACCTAATATATTAACATTAGGTAATAAGGGATTAACATATAAATAATGCAACTCATATCTATATTTATTGTTTTAAGTAACATAAGTATCTTTTATATCACTCTCATCTATCCACTTCTCTTTTCCCTTCTTCTGTCTTCATGTCACCACATATATGTGGTGCTATATATGTGCTCTTGAAATAAAGCTGATATGGGAAGTTTTCTCCACTTTGAAAAAATTGCACACACACTGCTATTAAGACATCCCACATATCTGTCCTAATTCATGTTTAAATGTTTAACTGGGGTTGGGAATGCAAGCTGGTGCAGCCACTCTGGAAAACAGTAGGAAAGTTCCTCAAAAAACTAATAGAACTACCCTACGACCTAGCAATTGCACTACTAGGCATTTATCCGCAGGATACAGGTGTGCTGTTTCGAAGGGACACATGCACCCCCATGTTTATAGCAGCACTATCTGCAATAGCCAAAGTATGGAAAGAGCCCAAATGTCCATCGATGGATGAATGGATAAAGAAGATGTGGTGGGGCGCCTGGGTGGCGCAGCCGGTTAGGCGTCCGACTTCAGCCAGGTCACGATCTCGCGGTCCGTGAGTTCGAGCCCCGCGTCGGGCTCTGGGCTGATGGCTCAGAGCCTGGAGCCTGTTTCCGATTCTGTGTCTCCCTCTCTCTCTGCCCCTCCCCCGTTCATGCTCTGTCTCTCTCTGTCCCAAAAATAAATAAAAACGTTGAAAAAAAAATTAAAAAAAAAAAAAAAGATGTGGTATATATATACAATGGAGTATTACTCAGCAATCAAAAAGAATGAAATCTTGCCATTTGCAACTACATGGATGGAACTGGAGGGTATTATGCTAAGTGAAATTAGTCAGTCAGAGAAAGATAAAATTCATATGACTTCACTCATATGAGGACTTTAAGGGACAAAACAGATGAACATAAGGGAAAGGAAACAAAAATAATATAAAAACTGGGAGGGGGACAAAACAGAAGAGACTCATAAATATGGAGAACAAACTGAGGGTTACTGGAGGGGTTGTGGGAGGGGGGATGGGATAAATGGGTAAGTAAGGGGCACTAGGGAATCTACTCCTGAAATCACTGTTGCACTATATGCTAACTAATTTGGATGTAAATTTTAAAAAATAAAATAAAATAAAATAAAATAAAATAAAATAAAATAAAATAAAATAAAATAAAATAAAATAAAATAAAAAACAAAGCCAAGATAAATTTCTGGCAAAAGTCTAATCCATTGGTAGGTAATTCAGAAGGGAAATCCAAGAAGAAGAAATTATGGAAAACAGCTGATGATTACCTTAGAATGAGGTCCAAGTTTTAATTTTTATTTTTGTTTTATTTTGGGAGCAATAGAGCAAAAGTCTTCATATTATTCCCGTCTTTATTCCTATTGCATCACCATGTAGAACACATAAAAAGGGCTTGTTAAAAGTAGCACTGAATGGATTATCCTCTTTCAAACAAGGCTTTTCACCACTATCTAATACCATCTGAAATGTACTTATGTAATCAAAGTCAGTCTGCCAATCTTGTAATTTCTACTTTGTGATTTGAAAGATTTTTCAATACAGGTAATAAAATATGAATTTTTGAATTATATAGATGTTATTGAAACATCTTTTATATTTTGGCAAACAGATTATTTTACATTCTAAAATGTAGTTAAAGTTATAACTTGAATAGTTATATGTTTCCACTTTACTGAATACAGGATAATAATTTTTCTCATTGACAACATTTATTGGCTGTATTTATAAGCTGGGATATGTCATCACAAGATGGCATAAATGTGTTTTATACTATGATCTACTAACCATACAAAAAGAAAACATTTTTAGTTTCCTGCAAAGCAAAACTAGATTTGGTCACCAGATTCAGATGAAAATTAAGTAGAAAAAAAACTAAAATGCACATTTTAATTGGTATCTTGGAAACATGGAATAACATTAGGTTTTCTCTCTATATGCAAGGGAACCTGTATTTTAAGATATTTTAGTAATTGATTATCTTTTGATTAGTTTCTAAAAATTGATAAAGCTTAAAAATGTGCTCTAAATATATTAATAAAAGTGCACTAAATAAAACAAAAAAATGTTTAACTGGGGAAAATTACCTATTTCCCCTATTCTTCAGGTTCCTTATAATTAATTGGGATTAGCTGTAGGGACGGATTAAAGTACTGCTACTACATCAAATATCGAGTATGTAAATATCGATGAATACTGTATATAATTTTTAAAACATTTACTTTCTGCAGTGCCAATGCCTGCACATGCTTTAAGTAAATCAACAAAGAGGAATTAAAAGAACATGACAGGATGAGAGTCAGAGCATTTAACATGAACTTATGTTAAACCTAATGTATATTAAGATAATTAGACACAGAAACGGTGGTAAATATGTATGTATGCTTAGGTTAATATACACACGTATATTACCCAGCTGTGTCCATCGAGGAGGCCTAAAAGCAATGACACCTTAGCAGCTGTGAGCATACTCATCACCCAGCTCTTGGTTTCTAAATAGGGGACCGGGGTTCCTTGTTGAAATCACTGATTTTAGCCCTGGGAAAGGCCAAATACAAGATGAACCTGGAGCACCTTGTAGTAAGAGAAAGTAAAGAAGTGCTCAAAAAGCGAAAGTATAGGGATATGTGAAAAGACATAGGAGCCAACCTGAAAGAGCTCCCCACGACCAAAGCTGGAAAAATTTAAAAACAAAACAAGTAATGTAATATTGATTGATAACCTAAAGTGTAAAATAAATACCCTTGAGTCTATATAGCTATAAGTACAATATCAGAAAAATATAGCAGGGAAGGGAACAAACTTCCTTACAGAATATTCTAAATGATAGATGCAGATACCTCTCCAGTGGATGGAGCTAAGTCATCAAGCCCGTTGGGGTGGGCTATATTTAGTAACTTGTTTCTAAAGAATATATTAAAGAAAAGGGAAAATATCAACTTTACACCAGAGAGACTGCCAAACACTACCTTAAACAAGCAAGGAAGTTTAAAAACATCAGTGACATCACGTGGCCATCATGTATGTACTGCGTGATATGATGTGATGCAAAGGACATTTCACTATGTTACGTATTTTTTGAAAACCTGTGACCGCATTCTAATCATAAGTAAAAAAATCCAGAAAGACCCAAACTGAGGATATTCTGCAATATACCTAATACTTCTCAAAAGTATTAAGGTCATGAAAAACAAGAAATGACTGAGAAACATTCACAGACCAGAAGGACATGACAAGGGATACAAAGTGCTATCCTGGATGATCTCTTGGAACAGAAAAAGAACACAAATGAAAAAATCAGTGAAATCCAAATCAAGTCTAGAACTTAGTTAATAGTAATGTACCAAGGTTTGCTTTCTTAGTTTTGATCAATACAACTTGGTAATTAACATGAAGAGAAATTGGGCAAAGGGTACATGGGAATTCTCTGTACCGTCTTTTCTAGAATTCTAAATTCTATAATTCTAAAATTATCTCTCAAGAAAAGGGTATATAACAGGGGCACCTGGGTGGCTCAGTCAGTTAAGCATCTGACTCTTGGTTTCTGCTGAGGTCACGGTCTCACAGTTTCTTGAATTCAAACCCCACATCAGGTTCTGTGCTGGCAGCATGGAGCCTGCTTGGGGTTCTCTTTCTCTCTCTCTCTCTGCCCCTCCCCTGCTCTCGTGCTCCCTCTGTCTCTCTCTAAATAAATAAATAAATATTTTTAAAAATAAAGAGTATATGACAAATCACTCATAGATTCTTGTTATAGCAAACATTTTTGAATGAACCTACCCACCTGGTTGATAATTACAAATTAATACCAAATGAGTTTCAGTGGTAATTTTAAATTTAATGTACATTACCCACCTTCCATGAATAGTTGCAGTGCAATAATAACTCACAAAGCTTAAAACTTTTAGAGAATTAGTGAATTAAAATGTAAATGACTATGAAGGTCAATTCATCTGTGACTTGCAAAACTGTAAATGTTCTGACACTTTGACCCAGATATAACACTTTGGGGAGTTTATTCTAGAGAAAAACCTTTATATGTATACCATGACATCTATAATGATGATTTCTTGCACATTTTTATTTATAAAGAAATAAATGTCTATTATTAGGGGATTTGATAAATAAAATATTTTATGTTGAACTTCAAAATAAATTTAGAAAGTTCCTAAACTATAAATAACCGCTCACTCATTTCAACGATACTTTTATTGGAAATTGAGCTAAATTTTACTTGGTTAAAAAGCTATTAAAAAGGAAATAATAACAGAAGAGCTCCTTATAATAGCAGACATATAACTGATATTTTAAAGAGAATTTTAAATATTAAAAATTTAAACTTGATCTTTAGCTACTCAAGTGGGCAGAAAGATCCTAAGCTTCTTTATGAAAATAATTACATTATTGCAAGTTTATTTTCTTTATGTTAATTCTTAAAGTAAAACCATACAAAGTAAGTTTTATTGTTTGGTTTCACCCTTAGGCTTTAGAGCCACGCCAACTCTGACCTATTATCGTCTCAGTCCCAAGAGGAGATGGTGTGGGTCGCAGGCTATCTGCACTTTGATCTAACACACTACCATGCATAATACTAAATAAAGGAGGGAGGAAAAAGTGAAAGCTTAGTGTTTATTTCATCACGGGTGGTACAATCCTACTGAACTGATGGTTAACATCTTTGGGCATTCCCTTCAAGTTGCACTTTTTATACTGTTGTTTCTAAGTAGACATGCATATACTACTAGCGTTTTTTGAATTTGTTTCTGTATCGGACATAATTCAGAAACCAAACTGTGATCATAAAAAGGACTGGAGAATTGTGCACTTTGTTGAAATAGGAGTGTAAATATATAATCCTCTTTACTTAAACTCACATACATGCACATGCCCACTTCATAGGAGGAAGATACATTTTTGTGGAAGCTCAGTATAATCCATTTCATACACATTTCAATTAATTAAATTTAAAAACTCAAGAGACTATGGTCCCCAGTTGTAAAAACTAAAAGAACATACAGGATTATCAAAATAGGCCAAAGCATAATGGAAAATGTATAATTTATCATAATATATTGATCCTCTTATTCTGAATTGAATGTTTCTGACCCCAAAAGTAAAATGAGATAATGCAAGGAATTTGTTATTAATCTATCATGTAAACTCGTTACCTTAAAAAAGACTCCCATTTTTAACACATCTGAAATTATGTATTTTCTATGTGAAATTTGCAAAACAAATACATCCATGTGTTTTGAAAAACTTTTTGAATAAAAAATGGTATGCCACAAGTATATAATTGTATTTGCATAGATTTATAGTACATTAAAGTTATATTCTAATCATCTTATTTAATTAAACGAAATTAAGAAGAAACCAACAAATTATTTAATATTACATGGAAGCTGATTACTTGTTGATAAAACTGAAATATTTCTGCCAGATATATTTTATTGCCATTTTCTCAAACATTTCAAAGACAGTCATGTTGTTTTATCTTTTTGTTCAAAATGCACTAATTTGTCTCACACATCATCCTGTTCCTAGGCATTTATAATTGAGACTCATTTCCAAAACCCTCTTGATAATTCATTGTCTTTAAATCCTTGCTTTCTCTTGCTTAAACTTTAAGGTAAAACTAAAACTTCATGAGACTGAATTTCTTTCATCATTCCTTTGGCCCTTAGAGTATTTGTTTTCTATGGTATTTTCGATGTTTGTTATCTGTTGGGTTTTACTTCGTATTTTTGATTTAAATAAAGGATTAAAGCAAATTCCATGGAAAATACCTTTATGCCAAAGTAATACACCTTGTGGTCCCATAAAGACTAGATTAAAGACGTTAAAGAACTTACTGGGAAGAAAATCAATGAATTCAGTTTTGAGTTTAAATATAAAGGTTTCCGGAAGTCGTCCTCTCACTTTTAATTCTCATTTGCAGTTGAGTACGGATATCAGCCTTCCCTTGCTCTCCTCCAGTTATTTGGTGACAAGCTGAAGCTTGAGGGCTGGAGGCACTGAGTTAACTTTTTGTTGATCCCTTTGCTATAATTGCTGATGGACTCTGGCCTGCTCACAAGGACCTTGCAAGTCCCCTTTAAATCTCTCTCAACTTCTCTCTGTGATTTCCCCCACGGCTGTAAACTCTACAGATTTATAGCACTGTGCTCATTTATGCACTCTATTTCCTTTTAGGAGTTTTAAATTTCCTCCAAGTCGTTAGCATTATTTGTCCCTTTGCTCTTGTATTATGAAGCTGGATGAAGAGATGTGATCAGTGGTGTTTTAATAACCTATTCATTATTCATCATGCTGCTGAAATGGGGTATTTGCTATCCGGCTCCAAGGTTTGCTTTATTTAGTTACTCCTAAGTTAAAAATCTGTTGAAGTTGCTTTTGCCACTACCCATTAGACTAAATTATTCCTATTTTCACAGGAAGACACTCTGAGAATATCTGACAAAACAAAATGCTAATGGTTAACAGTGATGTGTTTTTTATGTTTCTTAGTCCTCAGAGCTTCCGACTAAATAATTTTTGTTCCCCCCCTCCCCGGGCAATATCTGATATTTTTAGTATCTATGTCAAGGGAAATGTTTATCTGCCCATATAATTTCCTTATTATATTTCTTCTCTGGGATGTAATGGTTATTATTATGTTTTAAATTTGCTTATTGCGTAAGTTGCTTGATCTGTCTTCAGTTTGGCAGATAACTTGATGAACCAAATAAACTCTTCATATGATTGTGTGTTGCAGAGGAAGCTGCTATATTAAAGCTAGCTGGCTGAAGTTTACTTGCACTGTCGCAGATGTGCTGGAAATTAAAACAGTTCAACCATCTAATCCTTCATTATTGCTCTTATAGGGGAGGAAAAGTAAAAGTTTGTAGAAATTTGGTTATTTTCTCTCTTCCTGGTAGAGAGGGAGACACTGAACAATGGAAAGTTCCTTTGTAAATGTAAAGTTCCTTCACAGAAAAGGAATCTCTAGTGTCTGCGGGCTCTCAAAAATAATCAGCCCCAAATAATCCTTATGCCAGAGGCACATTTTGGGTTGGCAAATTCTCCTCCCCTTCATTTTACGAGGAAAGCACTCCAAAAGCATAAACACTGGAGTATTTTGTAGTGAGATATATGAAGATTCTAGTTAGAAACATTTAAGCCTGGAAAAATTATTACTATGTCCATTAACTGTACTTATATCACCCACAGTCATGATGCCTGTGTTTCTGAGTTTACTTTGATAGTCTAGATGTTACTGACATTTTCTTGACTGAAGAGCCAGCAATGTGAGTAGATTCTTTTTCTAACACTAGTAACGGCCATGCCATCCCTTCAAACTAACAGTTCCTACTACTTAATGCTCTACATGGCATTAGGCACTTAAAACCACATCAGAATCATTGATACAAATCAACCAATAAATATCTGAAGGGCCAAACTACCATATTGTATATTGTATAAAGTTAGAAAAAATTGAATATTCTAGTAGAGCAAACTAAGAATGTCAAAATCACATTACATTCATTTTTTGAATCAACAACTGATAATTAATGGGATTACTAATAGGCTTAGTTTTTATTCTTCCAAAATATGAAATCATATAATATGTCTCCTTTATACCTGGTCTGTAAAATGGAATAGGAGAAAGGTGTTTCACAAGTCCAACCACAAGAAGGGGAGCCTGGGTGACTCAGGTCATGATCTCATGGTTCATGAGTTCAAGCCCCGTGTAGAGCCCTGTGCTGACGGCTCAGAGCCTGGAACCTGCTTCTCTTTCTGTGTTTCCCTTTCTCTCTGTCCCTCCCTCGCTCACACTGTGTCTCTCTCCCTCTCAAAAATAAATAAACATTAAAAAAGTTAAAAAAAGGCAACCACAAGCAACCAGAATATTGTGTATAATATTCTTAGTACAGGGAGAATAAGAATTATTTAAGAGGAATACAGTGAAAAATAATTCTTAGAAGGCATTATAAATTGTTAAGTATCGATGTCTTATGTTCTAAACTGTAGCTGATAACTCATTTAAGTATATTTTATGTGCCATAAGAAAATTTGAAACACAATAATATCAGCATAATAAGTAATTATTATGGGAAAACACATCAGTCTTCTCATGTAGCAAAGAATTTTAAATATTTGCGCAAAATAAAGAGAAAAACTGAAAATTCTCAAACTGAAATTATATGTGACGCTGCCATAATTTAGAGATTGCTACTGTTTTAATTAAAATATGTAAGAGTAAGGATTGTTAAATTATTTGAATAGAAGGCCATTAGACTGACATGGCTCAGGGAGGCCTACATAGCACACCAAAATCTAAGCCTATAAATGCCTCAAGGTTATGAAATCAAAATGCTAACGACAACCAATCAAAGAAGCCAATTAGACTTTGAGCTCTATAGCGAGTCAATAATTTCCTTTCTTTGCTTTCACACTTTCTATCTATTTATTTATTCAAAATAAATTAGTGTTCTTTATGAAACATTCCAGATCAGGGATCCAAACAGTGAAAGAGTTTTGCACTAAATAATTATTTGAATAACTAAATTTTTTCTACCTTTTGTCTGAGAATGATATAAAACATTAGGTTCAATGATCAATTCATTAGTTAGGGAAAAACTTAAGGGGCCCCCAAAATACAAGACAGATAAATGGGAAGTTGAGAACCTCGGAACCCCATCACTAACATTGCTTTTGAGGCATCCAGGCAAAACCTTCTAAGATATTTCTCAGTATCCTGGTTACACTATCTCTGCTGAATGGCCAAGGTTTCCTACTTAGAATTCATAGATCCATGCACCTTTTTGGAATTATTCAGTCAGAATGTTGAGAGTGGGAAGAAGACTTCTACACTTTTAAGAAGTTTTCCACACGATGCTAGGTACACTCAAGCCAGAGCCTTGGTGGTTTCATGGAGATGAATTTGGAAACTCAGATTTCAATTAGACTCCTTAGTTAAAATTTTAGGGAAACAGTGACCAAGAAATGTCATGTGATTACTTTAAGTAGTCAATGGTAGAGAGAGGATTTGAAAACTTGGATCTTCTACTTCTTGCCTGTATTCTAGTACTCTTCCTGTGACAACACAGGCATTCCAAATGCTTACCATTAGGTTTCATTAGAATTCCCATTAGAAATCATGTAGGAGCTTGTCAAATTCAATTTGTTATAGAAAATACACCAGGTAAAAAACAAAAAATTGTATATGAATACGTTTCATGTAGAAAGAAGTAACCCCATTTAAAGTGAATATTTTAGGGGCGCCTGGGTGGCGCAGTCGGTTGGGCGTCCGACTTCAGCCAGGTCACGATCTCGCGGTCCGGGAGTTCGAGCCCCGCGTCAGGCTCTGTGCTGACGGCTCAGAGCCTGGAGCCTGTTTCCGATTCTGTGTCTCCCTCTCTCTCTGCCCCTCCCCCGTTCATGCTCTGTCTCTCTCTGTCCCAAAAATAAAAATAAAAAAAAAAATAATAAAGTGAATATTTTATGGAATATTTATTGCTTGATCTGACAATTCTGTGAACAATATCGCAACTATGACTTTCAAAGGCTGCCCATCTAGCCTGCACATTTGTCTGTAATGAACAAGAGCTAAGAAGTCCATATAGGCCATAAAATTATGAAATGAAAATGACTCATCTGTTTCACATAATTAGAACTACGACGTTTAAATATTTTATTATTAGTTGTTGAAGTCTAATTAATATATAGTATTATATTACTTTCGAGAGAATTACTACATTTTAGCATAGAGTCACTATGAATATTTTTTTTTCACTTTGCTCTCAGGTTTTTTTTTTTCCCCCATCATTTCTCTGCTCCACTCTTTTTTGAGAAAAACATGAGTAGTGTATTTCAACTGAGCATACGGTAGATTGATATTGTAGTGCAAAGGCTGCAAAAGTAGGTTTAGTTTGGAATCCTGAAAATCGTGAATATTATTCTAAGGTCTTTGACTTTCCTCCAAAAGCAGTGGGCCATTTTTAAGTTGATATTATCTGTTCCAGCCTTCTGTTTTAGAGACCAGTCTATTATTTCAGTAGCAGTATTTACAGTGAATTTGCAAACATGGGTTGTGAAAATTTAAACAGAGTAGCAGAAATAAATTATACATAATAAATTTTATTCTAACAATCCCATGAGAATCATGGTCAAGATTCTCTGTAAGAAAATAAAGAATTTAAAGCACAGATGGTGAAGAATTTGAAGAAAGTTAGAACAGCAACCTCATTCTTATAAGTCACAGAAAATTATAGCAAACTAATCTTTCAGATGTCTTCCACTGGAGATTGCACTCTTCAATTCTGCTTAAAGCAAATATATGTGATCACGTATATGTGATCACCATAAATACTCAACTGACTCCGTGTGCATATTCGAAACATACATGAAATAGAAGAATGAACACATTATGATGGTTATCTTCATATTCCACGGTTATCTTTTAATTTGAAAATTAAAACAGTTTAATAAAATTAAATCAGAATAAAATTTCCAGTGAAATGTGTTTCAATCTATTGTTTTAAACCTTAGAATTTGTTTTCCTATGAACATATTTTCTTCTATCTAAAACTCACCTTCTTCTCTGATCCCTTGGGTGTCTTTGGCTTACATTAGAACACTGTTACTCTGAATTATATTTAGGTGTGTTTTGTTTTTTGTTTTGCAATCTCAGACTTTATTTATTCAAGTAATAGTTAAGATGTCTGTGTCAAAACCAATGCGGTGTAAACCAGACTAAAGCTTTTCAATCCAATTGACATTATCACCCAAGTACCCAATCTTTTGAAAGGGACACCGTATTATCCATATTGCTGTTAAAATTACTATATGGGCATTTGTGCAAGCTCTCTCTTTCTAATTTCTTTTTAAAAATTCTAAACTGCTCACCAAGAAGGATTAATGTAAAGACATTAATTAATGTAAAGATTTTTTTTTTTTAATGTGTGGAACAGTTTCTAGACTTATGACAGGCCAGAAAAGTCAAACAGGTTTGGGTAATTAAGTGTTTATGCCAGATAAGACAAATGGCCTCTTCCAGGGAGGATTAAATATACCAGGGGGTATTCAACTCCATAAGGGAATTTAATTCAACTAGAATCTGGTCAAAGAAGGAAACATAAATCATTAGGGGACAGACAGCTGGGAATTTTGGTCCTAAAATTCCATAGTAAGGATTCATTTTATTGGTCAAAAAAGGCACCGACACTTTCATATCACTGAATGTTAATCAGCCGTTCAAAGGTTCATTCATTCATTTATTCATTCATTTAACTAATTATTAGGTCCAGCACTATGCTATCCATGTATTCAACCATGCTAATGCCCACTGAAGTCCCAGATCTCCCCCAGAGAGACAGGGCCACTGGATGTATCTTCCTTGAGTGAAGTCAGTTAAACGAGAAAATATATGAATATGTCTCAAAAATACTAATACTGAAAATAGCTCCATAATCAACTATTATCGAACACTTTAACCCTCAGACGATGTGCTAACCGGTTTACTTGCATTGCTTCATCCACTGTATTAGCAGAGGAAAACAGGTACTTTAATTTTAAAACTTAAGCATAAAAATTGCTCCCATTGCTTGAAATCAACTTTATAACACTGTAACAGTTGACTAAAATGTTTAACACTTACTGTAATAATATTTTCAAAACTCTTTAGGTTTTCCTAATAATTGGGAGAGTTGATTTTTTTATCACAGGTGAAAATTTTCAAAAACTGAATCATTTAGATCCTTTGCCATCTACAAGTGGCCATAATTACTTACATATTACTCTTGTATTATATTTACATAATGATTTAAATGTCATTTCTTTAGATACCTTAGGGAGAAGCATTCATGAATAAAAGGCAAGTTTTGAATCCACATTTACCTAAAATCCAATAATAAGTACACTAGATGTTTTCTCACAACAAACATTAACACTTTCTTGAACCAAGCAAATAAAGATTCTACAGCCCAGGTGCCTCAGTTACCTCCCTCTTGGACTATATCTTGTTCACTTTCCCTTTAACCCCAGAGGAATGAGAAGTAACTCCCAGAAAGTTTAATTCACAAACACGAAGGCAAAAAGATGTGAAAAGGCGCCAGAACTTGAACATTGGACTCCATAAGGAGAGAGAACAAGGTTAAGAGACTGTTAATGAATGTTTCGTTTTCGCAGCCAACTCTTAATTACCTCCACTAATAAATGGGAGCAGGGTGGTAATAAGCATATCAGAAATCATTCATATTTGGCTTTGGGATGCCATTTCTTGTAACAAGTTAGCATTCCTAATTATGTTTCACTAAGTATGACTTAAGAATTAATTTGTAATCTGTGAACACTCCATTTATAATGTCAGGAGAAGGAGGCTGAGAAACATCCTGAAGGACAAGGAGTCAATAACCTAAACTCCCATATTTTGCTGTGAGTGATCCATGGAAGGAAAAAAATGACTCAGCGCTATCTCTGGGCAACACAAGTTTCCCTGATGATCTATAATAGAATGTGTAAGCATATGGAGTCTCTTTTTATTCATAAAAATATTCTGCACAATTATTGTTAATTTTATTCCTAAGCATTGTAGATGTTAACTGCTATTTTTAATAGGGTCTCTTCTTTCATTATACGTTGCTACTTTGTAACTTTCATGCAGAAAATTGCTTTACATTATTATATATTAGTTTTGTCTTCAGCCTGACTACTGCATGGCTTTTATTACTCCCCAAAGTTTTTCCAATGAATTTTCTCTTTTCTAGGCATAAAATCACATCAATTGCAAAAACAATCGTTGTTGTTTTCTCCCGTCTAATATTTTTTGTTATTGATTCTTTCTCTAATGGCATGACTACTACTTTCATAATATTATAATCTGATATGGATGAGAGAAGCAATTTTTTATTGCTTCAACGTCAATGGGAATGTTTCATTATAAAATATTAACTTAAGTAAACTTTTTATTAAATGACAACCTACATGTAGAAGAGTGAGGGAAGCAAAAGTGCGGTCTGATGAAGTGAACATCTTCCTGCCCATTACATGGAAAACAACAGTGACTATCACTAGCAGTCTAGAAACCACCCAAGCCTTCCCCCACCCCCCACCGCCCCGGGTCCTTCCCAGACACTGCCCAGGGCGAGGGTCATCACTATCCCAACTCGATTGTCTATTGTTTTTCACTTTTGTGTCAATGAGACATTTTGCTTCTTGTGTCTGGCTTCTTTTCCCAAACATTATCTTGGTAAAATTTTTTCATGTTTTTGTAAATAATTATATATTTTTAAAAATTCTCATTGTTGGGGCGCCTGGGTGGCGCAGTCGGTTAAGCGTCCGACTTCAGCCAGGTCACGATCTCGCGGTCCGTGAGTTCGAGCCCCGTGTCGGACTCTGGGCTGATGGCTCAGAGCCTGGAGCCTGTTTCCGATTCTGTGTCTCCCTCTCTCTCTGCCCCTCCCCCGTTCGTGCTCTGCCTCTCTCTGTCCCAAAAATAAATAAACGTTGAAAAAAAAAATTAAAAAAAAATTCTCATTGTTTTATAATATTTCATTATTTGGATAGATATGGATAGATAGATATCTATCTCTATTTGGATACATAGAGATATGGTTTGTTGGGCTTTATGAGTAAAACAGTTATGGACATCCTTATCTTTTTGGTGTATATATATGCATGTTCATGATCATATATCATATGTGAATAGTGATAATGTTACTCTATCCTTTTGTTTTCTTTTTCAAAAAGACTTTAGCCTTCCCTTTCCTCGCCTTATTGTTCTAATTAGTATTTCCATTGCAATGTGCTATATATTAATAGCAATAGTGGGTACCATTGAGTCATTCATATTCTCAGGGTGGAAACGCAGCCATTCTCTCTTTTGCATGATGTTTGATGAAGAACGTTTGTAGATACTCTTTATCAGAGCAAAGAAGTTGCCTTCCATCCATAATTTGCTAATAGTTTATCACACAATGATCTGGGAGCTATAAAATAATTTCTTCAACTCTCAAGATGGTGATATGATTTTTCAACTCTGTTTGTTAATGCAGTAAATTAAACCACTCTTGCATTCTTAGGATAAACAACATTTGTTTCTTTTTATATATTACTAAATTCAATTTGCTATTATTGTGTTTAGGATTATTGCAACTTTGTGACAGAGATTCCTGTCCTATCTCTTTCTTAAAATATTTTCACCAGGTTTGGGTGAGAATAGAATTTTCTATTATTCTATTTTCTATTCTCTAGGAGGATTGTGTTAGTAGTTTTATATCTTTCTTAAAATTAAGAAAAATAATCTCTGAGTCCATCTGGACTTCTAATTTTCATTGAAAGAATTTCATAATAAGACATTAAAAGGGCACAACTCTTGATTTCGGCTGAAGTCATGATCTCTCACGGGTCATGAATTTGAGCCCCACGTCAGGCTCTGCACTGACAACAAGGAGCCTGCTTGGGATTCTCTCTCTCTCCCTCTGTCTCTGCCCCTCCCCTGCTTGTGCACTCTCTCTCAAAATAAATAAATAAATGTTAAAAAAGATTAAGTTATTTTAATAAAGAGCTATTTATATATTTTAGATCTTTTTGTGACATAATGGTAAATTTTATGATTACAGAAATTAGTTTTAAAAATTATTGGGGTGCCTGGGTGGCTCAGTCAGTTGAGCATCTGACTTCGGCTCAAGTCATGATCTTACGGTTTTGTGAGTTCAAGCCTCGCGTCAGGCTCTGTGCTGATAGCTTAGAGCCTGGAGCCTGCTTCAGTTTCTGTGTCTCCCTCTCTCTCTGCCCCTCCCCCACTCATGCTCTGTCTCTCTCTCTCTCTGTCAAAAATAAACATTAAAAAATAGCTAAAAATTATTTTGTTCATACTAATTGTCAAATTTATTACTGCATAATACTTCATATTTTTTTTTAATCTTTGAATTGTACTGAGGATCTATAGTTATGTCTCTTTTTTAATTCCTGATATTGGTAGCTTGGTTTCTGTTTCCTTTTTGTCTTGAAAAATCTTGCTGGGCATTTAATCACTTTTTTATTACTTTCAAAAATAATTTTTGGATTTTATGTACTCTATTGTATGTTTGTTTCTACGTCATTAATATTATTATTATTTACATTCTTCCATATCTCGAGTGAGATTTACTGTTTTTCTTCCCTAGATTTTTGAAATCAAATGTTAGATTACTAATGCCTTGACTTTGGATACTAACCCTTTTCTGATATGTCATTTGCAAATATCTTCTCCCATTCCATCGGTTGCCTTTTAGTTTTGTTGATTATTTCCTTCACTGTGCAGAAACGTTTTATCTTCATGAGGTCCCCATAGTTCAGTTTTGCTTTTATTTGTCTTGCCTCCGGAGACATGTCAACTAAAAAGTTGCTGTGGCTGAGGTCAAAGAGGTTGGTGCCTGTTTTCTCCTCTAGAATTTTAATTGTTTCCTATCTCACATTTAGGCCTTTCATCCATTTTGCATTTATTTTAATGTATGTTGTAAGAAAGTGGTCAAGGATCATTCTTCTGCATGTCGCTGTCCAGTTTACCTAGCACTATTTACGCAGAGACTGTCTTTATTCCATTGGATAGTCTTTCCTGCTTTGTTGAAGATTAGTTGCCATATATTTGTGGGTCCATTTCTGGGACTCTATTCTATTTCATTGATGTATGTGTCTGTTTTTGTGCTAGTACCATACTATCTTGATGATTACAGCTTCGTAATACAACTTTAAGTCTGGAATTGTGATGCCTCCAGATTTTTTTTTTTTGACATTACTTTGGCTATTTGGGGTGTTGTTTGTTCTAGCTCTATTAAAAATGGGATTATATTTTCATAGTTATTGCATTGAGTGTATATATATCTTTGGATAGTATAGACATTTTAACAATATTTTTTCTTCCAAATCATGAGCATGGAAAGTGTTTCCAGTTCTTTGTGTCTTTTTCAATTTCTTTCATCAGCTTTTGATAGTTTTCAGTGTACAGATCTTTTACCTCTTTGGTTAGGTTTATTCCTAGGTATTTTATGGGTTTTGGTGCAATTGTAAATGGGATAGATTGCTTGATTTCTTTCTGCTTCATTATTGGTGTATACGAATGCAACCAGTTTCTGTACATTGATTTTATATCCTGCAACTTTGCTGAATTCATGTATCAGTTCTAGAAGTTTTTTGATGAAGTCTTTGGGTTTTCTATGTAGAGTATCATGTCATCAGCAAAGAGTGAAAGTTTGACTTCTTCCTTGCCATTTTGAATGTCTTTTTTTCTTTTTGTTGTCTGATTGCTGAGGTTAGGACTTCCAGTATTATGTAGACAACAGTGGTAAGAGTGGACATCCCTGTCATGTTCCTGACCTTAGGGGGAGCACTCTCAGTTTTTCCCCCTTGAGGATGGTAGTAACTGTGGGTATTTTGTGGCTTTTATGATGTTAATGAATGTTCCTTCTATCCCTACTTTCTTGGGGGTGTTTTTATCAAGAAAGGATGCTATATTCTGTCAACTGCTTTTTCTGCATCTATTGAAAGGATTATGTGATTCTTTTCTTTTATTAATGTGGTATTTCATGTTGGTTGATTTGTGAATATTGAACCACCCCTGTAGCCCAGGAATGAATCCCACTTGATCATGGTGAATAATTCTTGAATATACAGTTGAATTCAATTTGCTAGAATCTTGTTGAGAATTTCTGCATCCATGTTCGTCAGGGATACTGACCTATAGTTCTTCTTTTTATTGGGTCTTTGTCTGGTTTTGGAATCCAGGTAATGCTGACTTCATAGAATGAGTTTGTTATATTTCCTTCCATTTCTCTTTTTTGGAATAGTTTGAGGAGAATAGGTATTAACTCTTCTTTAAATGTCTGGTAGAATTCCCCTGGGAAGCCATCTGGCCCAGGACTCTTATTTGTGGGACATTTTTGATAACTGATTTAATTTCTTTGCTGGTTACTAGCCTGTTAAAATTTTATTTTTCTTCTTGTCTGAGTTTTAGTAGTGTGTGAGTGTCTGGGAATTTGTCCTTTTCATCTAGATTGTCCAGTTTGTTAGCATATAATTTTTCACAGTTTTCTTTTCTAAATGTTTGTATCTCTGTGGCATTAGTTGTGATCTCTCCTCTTTCATTCATGATTGTATCTACTTGGGTCCCTTTTTTTTTTTTTTTTTGGTAGGTCTGGCTAGGGGTTATCAATTTTGTTTATTCTTTCAAAGAAGCAGCATTTAATTCCACTGATCTGTTCTACTGTTTTTGCTGTTGTTATTGTTCTTTGTTTCTATATTGTTTATTTATCTCTAATCATTATTATTTCCCTTTTTCAGCTGGCTCTGGGCTTTATTTTGCTACTCCTTTTCTAGCTCCCTTAGGTGTAATGTAGGTTGTGTATTTAGGATTCTTGCTTCTTCACAAAGGACTGAATTGCAATGCATTTTGCTCATAGGACTGCCTTTGCTGCATCCCAAAGGGTTTGGACTGTCATGTTTTCCTTTGCTTCCATGTATTTTTTAATTTCTTCTTTAATTTCTTGGTTAACCCATTCCTTCTTTAGTAGGATGTTTTTCACCTCTATATATTTGAGGGCTTTCCAAATTTTTTCTTGTGGTTGATTTCAAGTTTAATAGCATTGTGATCTGAAAACATGCATGGTATGATATCAATCTTTTTGTACCTGTTGAGGGCTGATTTCTGACCCAATATGTGATCTATGTTGGAGAATGTTCCATGCACACTTGAGAAAAATGTGTATTCTGCTGCTTTAGGATGAAATGTTCTGAATATATCAAGTCCATCGGTCCAGTGTGTCTTTCAGAATCATTGTTTCCTTGTTGATTTTATGCTTAGATGATCTGTACATTGCTCTAAATGGAGTATTGAAGTCTCCAACAATAATGGTATTATTATCAATGAATTTGTTTGTTTGTGATTATATATTTGGGTTGTTCCAATTTGGGGACATAAATATTTATAATTGTTAGCTCTTCTTGATGGATACACCCCTTAATTATGATATGATGCCCTTTTTCATCTCTTGCTACAGTTTTTATTTTAAAGTCTTGTTTGTCTGTTATAAGTATGGCTACTCCAGCTTTCTTTTGATGTCCATTAACATCATAGATGGTTGCCTATAACCTCACTTTCAATCTCAACGTGTCCACAGGTCTAAAATGAGTCTCTTGTAGGCAGAATAAAGATGGATCTTGTTTTTAATCCATTCTGACACACTATGTCTTTTGATTGAGGCATTTAGTCCCTTAAAATTCAGAATTATTATTGAAAGATAGGAATTTAGTGCCATTGTGTTACCTGTAGATTTTGTGTTTGTTATGATATTCTCTGGTCCTTTGTAGTCTTTGCTGCTTTCCGGTCAGAGAGTCCCTCTTAGAGTTTTTTGCAGGGCTGGTTTAGTGGTTGCATACTCCTTAGTTTTTATTTGTCTGGGAAACTTTATCTCTCCTTCTATTCTGAATGACAACCTTGCTGAATAAAGAATATACTTGGTTGCATATTTTTCCCATTAGCGTATTGAATATTTCCTGCCACTCCCTTCTGACCTGCCAAGTTTCAGTGGACAGGTCTCCTGGTAATGTTATGTGTCTACCTTTGTAGATTAAGTCCCACTTGTCCCTGACTGCCTTCAGAATTCTCTCTTTATCTTTGTATTTTGTAAATTTCACCATGATATATCATGATGTTGACCTATTTTTGTTGATTTTGAGAGGAGTTCTCTGTGTTGTTGGACTTGGATACTTGCTTCCTTCCCCAGATTAGGAAAATTCTCAGATATAATTTGTTCAAATAAACCTTCTGCCCCTTTTCCTAACTCTTCTTCTTCTGGGACTCCTATGACATGAATATTGTTTCATTCATGGAATCAGTTAGTTCTCTAATTCTCCCCATATGATCTAGTAATATCCTTTCCCTCTTTTTATCAGTTCCATTTTCCATAATTTTATCTTCTATTTCACCTATTCTCTCCTCTGCTTCATTCCATGTTGTCACTATATCTAGTTTATTTTGCATCTCATCTGTAGCCTTTTTAATTCATCCTGAGTAGTTTTTAGGTCTTTGATATCTGCAGCAAGAGTTTCTCTGGTGTCTTCTGTGCTTTTTTTCAACCCCCGCTATTAGTCTTATGACTGTTGTTCTAAATTCTTGACCAGATATATTGTTTATATCTGTTTTGAGCAAGTCTCTGGCTGAGATTCCTTCATGGCCTTTCTTTGGGGGAGAATTCCTCCATTGTCCTTTTGGCTAAAGTTTGTCTTTTGGATGTTTCAAAAACTTGTGATATGTCCTGCACCTGAGAGTACTACTGTATTAAAATGAGGCCATACACTGCCTAGGACCTGGCACTTCAGGAAGTGTTTCTGGTGTATGCTGTGTGCAGTCTGCCGTTGCATTTTGGCTGCTCTTTCCCACTGGTCAGTCCTCTGCAGACCTTCTCCTTGCTTGCAGTGGTGGAGTGTTTGCACCTTTAACTAGGTATGCTCTTACTGGTTTGTTGATGTAACCCTGGAAACATAAAGAAGCAAGGCAAATCCTGATCCCATAAAAAGAGAAAAAGGAAAGGGGATAAAAGAAAACCAAAAAGTGAATCAAAAACTGTAAGTCTGATTCCAAGGAAAGAGAAAGGAAAAAAAAAAAAGAAGAAGAAAAAGAAAACAGTAAAAGAAAAAAGAAGAAAATGAATAGAATAAAAAAGCCTGATGAAAAATATTATATGTATTTCTATAAATATAAACAACGAGAAATGGCAAACAACAAATCAGAAACTATGAGCCTGATACCAAAAGACAAGAAGAAGAGGGAAGCAAAAAAGAAAAAAAAAAAAAAAGGAAAGAGTTGTTTGTTGGTGCCTGGGGCTAGTGGCTGTGCTGGTGGGGAGGAGAGACTGGCTGTGTTGGATCAGTCAGTCTTGCTCCAGGAAAGAAAGAGTGGCCAGGCATGGAGGGGCAGGATTTGGTGTAAGCATGTCCTGCCTCCACTGGAGGCTGCTGTTTTGCTCTATGAAGTCCCACGGTGTTGGTGTTGGGGGGAAAATGGTGTCGCCTCAATTTCTCCTCCCCGGACTGGGAATCTCAACCCACACTACTCAGGCAGCCCTCACAGAATAGTGAGGGCAGTCATCTTGCCCTGTGCCACAATGCTCCTAGGCCTTCTCCTTGGCATGTAGCTGGGATTCAAAACCCAAAGTCTTAAAGAACCCTGCATGGTGTGGATCTACCCCCCTCCTCTGCAGTAGAGACTCTCCACCCTGCTGATGAAAGGCCTTTGGCTGGCACATACAGGGTGGTTTGTCCTTGGGGAGTCAATAAATCCTCTTCTAAAGTACTCCAGGAAGGGGACTGTTCTCTCCAGAGATTGGTACACCATGTTATGCACTCCAGGGCCAGGTAGCTCCTCCCCAGGTGCGCGTGCCAAGGCTCCACTCCAAAGAAAGTCACACGCTTCCACAACCTCAGAGTTTCAGCTCCAGATGCTCTTTGCAACCCAGAACTGGGACACTAAGTACTTCTCACTCCTCAGTCCATGTTCCAGAGAGGTTTCCACTGGTGCTAATTCGATGCTGCATTTTGACTGCCCCTTTCTCCTCTCTCCCTTTTGTCTCTCCACACACAGGATTCCCTCTTCTCCATGGCTCTGCCATTTTATCTCCCCCAACTCACATACAGGCACCTTGATCCTGCCAAGCTGTCTCTCTTCAACTGTGGGGATCCTTCTCCCACTCCACAGATGTATTTCCTGGGTGTTCCAAGTAGTCTGACCTCTACACACCTGTGTTTGAGGGATGAGGAAAATCCAGGTCCCCCTACTTCTCTGCCATCTTAACTCCTTCTATGTCTTAGGTATTTTGACATTATTTTTATCATTACATTTTTAAGTGAATTTTGCTGGTTTATATAGAGTGTGAATTTCATTTTTATAAAATGTTCCTCTTTGTTAGAATTTCAACGGTTCATTCTGGAGTGTGTGTGCCTTTTGGTAAAACAAAGACACAGAATCCTATTTCTTTTTATTGATATAATTAATATACGGAGATTTTTCTATAATTTCATTTTTTATTGTAATTCATTCCTAATGCTTCCATTATTTTCTTTCTTGTCATACTGATAATCTCTGTTTTATTTTGGTGTGTGTGTGTGTGTGTGTGTGTGTGTGTGATTTTTCCCATAGTAATTGAAAAGTTCATGGTTAGATAATTGGCATTTTGTTGTTTTTTTGTTTTTTATGCCATAATTAAGTTGATTCGTCAACTTCAGATAGTATAAGAATAGCAGACATTCATAATAAGATGGAGTTTTTCCTATGTGTTTTGCATAGATTAATTCGTTTCACTTTTTACTACAACCTTGTGAAGCAGGCATTACTTTAAAAAATTTTTTAAATGTTTATTTATTTTTGAGACAGAGTTTGAGCAGGAGAGGGACAGAGAGAGAGGGAGACACAAAATTGGAAACAGGCTCCAGGCTCTGAGCTGTCAGCACAGAGTCCGACATGGAGCTGGAACTCACGGACTGCGAGATCATGACCTGAGCTGAAGTCGGACGCCCAACCGACTGAGCCACCCAGGTGTACCAGGCATTACTTTTATAAATGAAGAAAGTAAGACATGCAGAAGTTTAATAACTGCCAAATTTACATCGCCAATAATAGTACAGGTGGAATTTAAACAAGACAGTTGATTCCAGAAAACTCTTGTGGTATATTACTAAGCCATTTTGCCCCTGGTATTTTGCTGATAAAGAAGGTGAAATAGAGACCATTTCTTTCCTTCTACCCATCTTACACTACCTGAAGTCTTCTTCACCCCAATTTTTCTTGCATATATAACTATATTTAGATGTATTCGAGTTATTGTCATAACTTTCAATAATTAAGCTTTCAAATCTAGATTGATCATTTGTAGACTCTTCTTCCAATATCCTGTAAAAGATGAAGAGTTTTTAAGTCATTTATGTTCCCTACCATGTTTCTCTACCCACAATGTCATAATATGCATAATGTCTCTTCTTGTGGTTATTCTAGTACAGTATTGCTTAGTCAGTTTCCAGAGTATGCTCCTTTGTTTGTAACTGAATAAACTCCTCAGTGTTTAACCATCTGACCATTTTCTGTTGTGTGAGGCACTCTTTCCCCTTGCCTTTTGAATGGATACTTTATCTGGAGGGTCTGGGTGACTCAGTCGGTTAAGTGTCTGACTTCAGCTGAGGTCATGATCTCCCAGTTCATGAGTTGGAACCATGCATCAGCCTCTGTGCTGATAGCTCAGAGCCTGGAGACTGCTTTGGTTCTGTGTGTGTGTCTCTCTCTCTCTGCCTCTCCCCTGCTTTTTCTCTTTCTCTCAAAAATGAATAAACATTAAAAAAAATAAACTGATACTTCCTCAAGGTTTTCCTGTTATCTAATAGTTTGCTTTTTATCCTTCACTCTTGCTCTTTCCTCCTTTTGACTTCAGTCCTCTTACTTTTCTCTCTTGACATTCTTTCCCTTGTTATTCTTAAACTAAACCTTGAGTTTTAGTGTTATTTTTATGCCAGTAGTTCACACAATTATATCTTTATCCCCAAATTCCCATCCAGAGACTGCTATATTCAGCTGCCTGTGTGGTATCTCTTGATTATTTATAGTGAACTGTCTATTTTAAATATCCCCTTAAAAGTCCCAAAATAAACTTTTGAGTTTCTTCACCTCAAAACTCCTCTCTACTCAAATTCCCCTTACCTGAGCAGAGTGGGATTTCCTCAGTGCAGACACCAGATGCTCAGGAAAGAAACCAAAATGTCATGTTCAAGTCCTCCTTTTTCATCATTATTCACTTCAAATCCTTCAGTATACTTGGCCATTTTGTGTCTGAAGTATAACAAAACTATTGACTTCTCTTAATGAATTCTAACATCATCAAAGTCAAGTGTCATTGTCACATAAGCTATGCAAATGTTACCAAGATATTCTCCCCAATTCCACCTTAGACACTTCCAAATTGATGAACACACAATATAAAAATAAGATCTTAAAAAACAAAAGGAATCATGTCATTTGCTGCTTAAAAGATTTGATGATTTTTCTATTGGAAGTTTAAAAAAGTCCTACTTATAAAGACATCTAGTGGCTTAGCTATTTAATCATTCTAATCTTTTTATACCAAGCTTTCTCTTATTTCATGATGATCTGCATATCTTTTTAAAAAGCCAACTCCTTGCTCTGCAAATGTGTGAGGACATAGCAAAAAGATGGCTGTCTATGACCCAGGAAGTGGGTCCTCACCAGACATATTTGCTAGTGCCTTGATCTTGGATTTCCCAGCCCCTGGAATTATTTGATATTGGATCACTGTTTCCTTCAGTGCTTGGCAGGCCACAGGGAAGGTGTGTCCCTTTTCAAGAGATGGCTCAAGATTCAATAGGTCTTTCTTCTGATCATCAGTTTTGAATATGAAAGTTTTCTGTTGAGACTAAGCCTCCACTCTGGAAAGCCAGCAATACACCTGCCTTTGCTTGTGTCAGTTCCAGCAGCTCTCAAGACAGATGCCGGAAGCTAGAAAGAGGTGAATTCTAATAAAATCGTTGAAAGAGTCCCCTCAATTGGTCTACTGCTGGCAAGAACCTGCTGGAATCTTGTATGTGTATGATAAAAGCCAAAAAAATTCTAATATGATGTTTATGTTGTTGGATTAAGAAAGTGCCACAGAATTCTGGAGAATTGAAACTTAACTCCTGGATATAGGGGTGGTCATCTCATATACTTTTGGTATTTAGAGCTGATACAAAAGAAGTTGTCCCTTTTTCGCAATGTTTTGGCTATGTACCTACAGATTACTGGTTTGTTTAAAAAATATGGTTTTATCATTAGTGTCTGAACTCAGAATCATCTTATTGGATTTAATGGTCAGAGGTGAGAAAATGCAAACTGTGTTAACAGTGAGACATGCATCTGATTATGAGGAAAAGAGAATTCCAAGATGTTGTTGATGGAAACTTAAATAAACAAGCACAACTACTTTGGAGAAAAATTTGGTATCACTCTGTTAGTACTCTTACAGGTTAAGGTGACTTAAATAGAATTGTTTGTAAGGGGTAGACCCAATCCCGCTGTATACTGATATAGAAATAAATTAATTAATTAACAGTGACTTGTTACAAGGTGGAAAGCTAAACAAATTTTTGAAAAGTCAATTCCTTTCTTGTTGAAGGGCCTTTGCACCTTTTGTTTCTTTCCTAGAAATATTTCTCTTCCCATTTTAAGTTTTATATTTTTAATAATCTTACCTTCAACTTTTTCTAAAGCTCTGTCATATCTTTATTATCCCAGCAGCTTATATTTCTCACTTACATTTACTAAATTATGTAGTTATTTTAGTTATTGCTTTGACTGCTTGGTTTTCATCAGTGTATACCAATACATTCATACTGGATTGTGAATTCCAAGAGACCTGAATCTGTATGTGTTTTCCTGCATTTTATCCCAGTACCAAGAAAATGGAACTTCATAATTACTTATTCAGCGAATGCGCTGATAAACAAATGACTAAATATTCCTTTTGCCTGAAATAAATTTCAAATGTTTATCTGTAATTACCTCATTTCTGGAACCTATTTCGTCAAGGGTGATTTGAATGTACTTTCTTTAATATTTGTTATGTATTTTGCTTTAAGTGCATCAGTCCTCCTGAAATAAATTCTGTTTTCAGGAGCCATTATCATCTCACTATTCCTTTAATCAAATTTTGTTTTTCTTCTGCAGTCATTTATATCATTTGTAGCTTTTGTCCGTGTTCAAAAAAATTGGCAACGGCTATATCTATTCTGTCCTGTGCTGTTTATAGCTGTGATATATTTGTCTTCAATCTGTTTCACTCTATTTTAAGTCTCCCACTTCATCTCATTGTTTTGTTTTGTTACATAAATTTTGGTTCCACTATATTGAATTTATGTAAAAGTTTCAACCTTCCTAGAGCTTGAAACATTTGTGGACTTTAGCAAAAAATTTTTCATTTCAAAATGGGTCTTGAATTCCTTTTTTTTTTTTTTTTGTGACTAGGTCTTTCTCTTTTGACTTATTCTATAATATCTTTGTGTAGATGTCATGTGATTTCTTTAATTAACTTGTATCTAATTTGACTAACTCAATTACCTCTAACCAATTTTCCATATAATGTGAGTGAAATGACCTATCATGTTTCCTGTTAGTATGGGAAACTCGTTTTAATTGCAGTTCTTTTATTTTGGGGTTACATATTTTATGTTCCATTTTTCTCTGTCCTATAGGATATGTGGTTGGATATGGGGATGTCTGAAGGGCTATCTCCGATTGCATTCTGGTTAATTTCAGCTGTCTAATAGGATTCCTTTCTTTTGCTCTTTTATGTTTTGGGATACTTTAGGGCATTGGAATATCTGACCAATTCTGGATGATACCCTTTGATACCAAAAAGCCCACATTCTCAAATGATCACTCTAGTTCACTCTAGTTTTTGAACTCTTGTCCATTTTTATCCCTGCTCGCAGAGATACGTGCAGGTAATGTCTCCATTTCTATTAATCAGCATCTGGGAGCAGAATTCCCACAGGGGCTTTTTCTCTCTATATTTCTCAATCCAGTAGCTACTCCAGGGGATTTATTACTTCAATTTATGGCTTTTCTCTTGCTAAAATCTAGATAAGTGTGTACATGGTTTTGAGTAACTTCTATTATTCTACCCTTATTTTTACAGACTTGGTGTCACTTAAAAGACCCAACCTGTAAAGCTTGACTGAAATAAGGGAGACAAAGGGTCAAGCAGGGTAAACAAGTAAAGCAAAGATGTCAAAATCAGCCTGTTTGACTTTACATTTCAATATTACCAATTACTAGCTGAATAAATAAATACTACCTTCCGCTTGTTAATAAGTTATAGTTCAAAGACCTACTCACAGGTATTTCTGAGCATTTCTTTAGTCAAAGTGAGTACATTTGAATTTATAATGGTGTCATGCTCCTTAAAGGCATGTTGAATAATCATTTGATTACGGCAATTGCTATAGTGAGAATCTGTAGTTAGGATAGAAAAAGAAGAAACCAGAAGTGTTCCTAGAAAGACAACTGTGTAACTTAAAACGGTGGAGGAGGTGGTTCTGAAGAAGAAAACTTTCTGTTACCTAGACTTCACTTCCCCACACCTAGGAAATGTTGCAATAATGTGCAAAGAATACAGAACTAGCTGCGTCCTAGGTTTTGAATGCCAAAAACTTAAAGGATAAGTGTTTGTCAAGTAAAGGATATAACTAAGATGGTGAAAGTTTTCTGGAGGTGATCAACTTTCTGACGATTATAAAATGCCTCAGCTAGCTTTCCATCATATTCTAAAGCACATAGGTCAAAATTTTAGTTGGTTCTTTCTCAAAAAATGAGCAACAAACAGAAATAAACACAAATGGACAGTAGGTAAAAAGTAGAGAAAGAAAGAAAGAAAGAAAGAAAGAAAGAAAGAAAGAAAGAGAAAGAAAGAAAGAAAGAAAGAAAGAAAGAAAGAAAAAGAAAGAAAGAGAAAGAAAAAGAAAAAAAGATTAAAAAACGGAAATGGGACCCAAGAATAGATGACCAGACAAGAAAAGTGATGGGTAGACAATAGAGTAGGAGATAAAATAAGACCTGACAGAATTCAGGTAGAAAATATAAAAGAGACTTTCAGGACAAGTAAAGACGACATTAGTTGTAGTACAATGGAGAATAAACAGTGTGGAAAGCATAATACAGTACACAAAAAAGAGACATATGACAACTATCACTGAAACAAACCAAATGGAAACAAAAGTGAAGAACCAAAAGGTATCAGGGCCAAAGTGATAGGCATACCTTGCAAAGAAAACCCATCAAATAATTATTTGGAGTGATCAAAGACGAAAACTAAGACAGTGGATTGAACCCACATTTTAAGATATAATTTGGGCAAAACTTTCCTGAAAATGTTTATGAACACTTGAAGCTACGTAGTTTAGTAACAGACATGTGCCAGAGAAAATTAAGCAGAAATGATTAAAAATAAGAAACATTTAACATTGAGTACATTTATTAATGTTTAAACAAAAATAAAAACAAAAACAATCTTTTGGGCAATGAAGTTTTTTTCTTTTTTTTCCTTAATGAAGTCCCTCTTAATAGGACAACCAGAGTGCTAATAGGTTTCTCTCTATGAACATTCTATGAACATTCAATGTAAGAAGACAATGGAGCCACATCTAGTAGTCACTCGAGGAAGGAAAGTCTGAAACAGAGGTTTTGTTTTAATTTTTTTTAATGTTTATTTATTTTAGAAGGGGGGGGGAGAGAGAGCAGGGAAGGGGCAGAGAGAAAGGGAGACACAGAGTCTGAAGCAGCCCCAGGCTCTGAGCTCTCAGCACAGAGCCTGATGCAGGACTTGAACCCACAAACCGTGAGATCATGACCTGAGCTGAAGTCAGATGCTTCACCAACTGAGGCACCCAGGCACTCCTGAAACAGAGTTTTTACATCAGCAAGTATACTGCAGTAATTACATTGAAGTTCATATTTTTAGAGCATTTGTTTGAGAATACAAATGTGAGGGTAAGAGTGTCAAAAGAGAATGTAAATGGAAGAAGGAGGAGAGAAGGTGGAAAGTAGAATACATACACCAATTGTATTATGTAAACTTGAATTTAGAAAATTCTGCTAAGGTAATTGTAAACATTATTAATACAGACACACCCAGATTTACAATGGTTCAACTCATGATTTTTTGACTTTACAATGGTTTGAAAGCAGTAGGTATTCATTAAAACTGTACTTTGAATTTTGAATTTGGATCTTTGCTAAGGCTAGTGATTTGTTGTACAATCCTCTCCTGATCCCCGCTCCCAGGCAGCCACGCAATCACGGAAGTGAACAGGTACACGTACATCCATTCTGTACTCATACAACCATTCTGCTTTTCACTTTCAGTAGAGTACTCATTAAATTACATGAGATACCCAGCACTTTTTTTAAAATAGGCTTTGTGTGAGATGATTTTGCCCAACTACAGGCTAATTTAACTGTTTTGAGCATATTTAAGGTAGGGTGGGCTAAGCTATCATGTTCAGTAGGTGAGGGATATTAAATACATTTTTGACATGATATTTTCAATTTAGCATAGGTTTATTGATGTAACCTCTCATAATTTGGGGATGGTCAGTAGGATTGATATTTAAAACAGGATACTGAGATGAAGAAGAGATAGGAAAGATTATTCAAGTTCTTCATATCATTGTTCACAGTATGTAGCTAATAAACAGTACTTTAAAAAATTCCAGGATTGGGGCACCTGGGTGGCTCATAAGTGTCTGACTCTTGATTTTGGCTCAGGACATGATCTCACAGTTCAAGGGTTCGAGCCCCTGCATTGGGCTGTGTTGACAGTGTGGAGCCTGCTTAAGATTCTCTCTCTCCCTCTCTTTGCTCCTCCCCTGCTCATGCTCTCTCTCTCTCTCAAAATAAATTTTAAAAAACTTAAAAAGAACCCAGGATTTATAGAATAATCAATATAAAGGCATATTTTAGAATAAAAATACAAACCTACCTAAATAGGTACAATCAAATGCAGAGAAAACAGAAACATAGTAAAAGACCATGAAAACAAGAAAACAAAATAATCCTTAACTTGAACACAAAGAAAATAATTTGTAAATATAACGAATATTTTTGAGTAAAAACAGGAACGACTTTCTTATTATGTTCAAGTTAGGTTCTGATTAATATATGAATACATGTTTGATAATTAATCATACTATCTCATATTCAATTTATGAAGCACTCTGATTAACTGACCATCTGTCTGTTTTTCAGCAGCAAAGTGTATTCAATGATTTTATTGGCCTTTAATTTAAATAGCAGATGTCCAGCTAGTATGACTTGTTTTCTCAATGATTTATCTACTGTCATTCAAATTAAAAAAAAATTACTTGGGAAAAGAAGATACATAATTTGGGACCATAAAATGAGTACGTCCATAATATAAACTATGAACCAAAATTGCTTGTTTTAAAAACTAAAACTAAATTGCATTATCTATTGAAACCCGCATGTAATTTTGCACTTTTTGTATATGATAGATAGGCTTATAGATAATAATCACACAAATAGACCGATTTAGAGAATTTCTCAATATTTAAATAAAAATGAAATTTAAATAACTTACATATTCAGAATTTCACCACCATCTATTTGACTATTGTAAATCTCAGCTTTCTCATCTGTAAAAATGGAAATAAAAATACCTAACTGATAAAGTACTATACACAAAATTTGGCAATTGCTATTTTAATGATACTTATTAATCACTATATGAAATAGCTAACTTCTATCCTTTGGTAGAGTTTATACGTATGTACAAACATGTATCACGTGCATTCAGTTGTTCATGAAAGCTTTGAGAAACTATAACTTTCACATTACAATTAATTTTTAGGTATCTGTTTAAAATTCATTCCACACTATATTGCACTTACGCTTGTTAGCGCACTTTACAACTTTCTATGAGCGACAGAAGGAAGATTCGTAACAATATCAAACACACTAGCTCCCAGGGTGCTCACTGTCTGCGGTACTTTAAAGTGTTTCCCATGTAATCATTCATTTAATTGTAATTGTGAGATTCTGTTATTACCCTTCTCACGACTGATGAGGAAACGGAGGAGAAAGGATCCTGGGGAATTCTCCCAAGGTTATGCACCAAAGAAGGGATCAACTAGCTGATGACAACATAATCAGATTTACTGCAGAGCCCTCATCCTTCAGGACTATGCTCTCTTGGGAAAGGAGTCAAGATACTGAATGTGTGGATCTAATGGGTCTGAGTAGCAGATATATTTTTAGTAAATGCAGTCTGATCACTTCAAGTACCTAAGGCAAGTTACATCAAAATTATGCGGTCTGTCAAAAAATGTATGTCAGTGAATGAATATCCCTGAGAACTCCTCATTTATCCTTTCTCTCCCCAGACTTAGTCTGTTTCAGACTCACAAAAAAAAAAAAAAAAAAAAAAAAAAAGCATCGGAGAAAGAGGACTTAACTAAAAATAGTCAAGCAAGTAATAGTCTAGACACTGTTAGTCCTGGTTAACTTAGGATGTGTGTGTCTTTGACATTATTTTATATAACTTTAAGCTTTAGTTCTCTCTGAAATGGAAAAGAGCTAGTCTCTAACAAAATGTCTCTTTTTCTTGAAATCTTGTAACTTCATCATATGATTTATAAATACATAGGGAAATAAAATAAGCTTTGGTGTCCCAATAACATCCAAACCAAACATACTTTTCAACCAATGTTTAAATTTAAGAATGAAATAGTTAATATTAAAGGAAGGCAAATTAATTAAGTTCCTTGATCGTGTTTTCACAGCATTATTGTGGCTTCTCTAACACATACTTAAACATTGGTTTGGGCTCTCTGGATGTAGATCTTCCTCTGAGCACGCTCTCCTTAGATGATTTGTTTATTTCTATACCATTAGTTGTATCACAAAATCTTTAAAATGTAAGTCTGGCTTGTGAATCGTAGACTTGACCATGCAGGAAATTCCTCACTGCCCAAGCTTTTGAAATCGCTCAGATCAGTGACTGAACGCAGGAGCCATGCCAGTTATTTCCAAGGGGATGATTTAATCTAGCAATTTTTGATATTGGAAGATTGAGAACACAGAAATAAAATGCAGGGGTAATGGACAGTAAATGCAGGAAGAAACTATCTTCTAGATAGGAATTATATATTAGTTATACATGTTATATATATAGTTATATATGTATAATATATATATATACATACACATATGTCATATATATATATATATATATATAATTCAGGGAATTATATCATAGTTCACATACAGCTTAAAGTGATGGTAATGGTGATAAAAATCAATTAAAAATGTTTAGGAGGTAGAATTTAAAAGAGCTGGATATTTGAATGTGACAGAAAGACAAAGTACAGGTACAGAAAAAGAGGTCTAGGTTTTGGCTTTAGAAACTTCTGCATGAATCACTGAAAGGGCAGCAGGCATTTGCATCTTCTTCCATGTGTCAGGGGTTCAGATTTTCAGCATTGTCCGAGTCCACCTGGATGTCCCTATTCCCAATCCCACCCCTGCTGTCCTAAATCTCACATGGACTCTGGAGGAGACAGCAGCAAATTCAACATATGTTAATACTGTAAATAGTGCAATTAAAATTGTGGTCTGATTTTCAGCAACTTGATCCTTTGTTTACAAGTTAGGATTACTTTAGGGCCACCAAATAAGCTCTCTGGTTGTTGTTGACTTAAGCTGATAGTTTAAAGCCCTGAGTTATTTGTTTTATTTCTATTAGTTCTGTGAAGTTAGAAACAACCATCCTGCCTCTAGGCTTCTGGGTTCTAAAGGCATGGAAGGACCGACATTTCCTCTATAGTTAAAAAAACGAAAAAAGTCAGAGAAGACTGGAGACTTATAAGAAGGGGGCTACAATGAAGGATTCTAACCATCAATGGATAACTATTTTTACCTGTACTATTTAATTTTTAATACATATTTGTTCATGTATCATTAATGTAATTAAATTAGTATTTTTAAAAATGTATTTATTTATTTATTTTGAGAGAGAGCGTGTGCATGAGCATGGGGGAGGGGAGGAGTCAGGGAGAGAGAATCCCTATCAGCCTAATGTGGGGCTTGATCTCAAGAACTGCAAGATTATATTTTTAATCAGCTTTTTTTGTCCCACAGATTTTATGTGTGGCTGAGAAATATGCTAATACTGACAAGAAATGATATGATATGAAACTAATGATTTCTTATGAAAGAGCTGCAAACATGTTGGAAGAATTTAGGGCATAATTTCCATAATAATTTTAGTTTAGTCTAAATAAAAGTGGGTGTGAAAGCTTTAAAAGTAATGTTTTCATTTGCTTCAGACAAAGTTGCATGTCTCTTACTTCTGGTGATGAGTGTTTTCCACTTAGTTTTGAATTGAATGTTGCTTTTTCTCACTCAGACCCAGAGAAGAATAGAAATCCCTTCCTACCACAGCAGGTCAGCTCCACGTAGAGAGTAAAGAAGAAAGTACTATGGGGGCGCCTGGGTGGCTCAGTCGGTTGAGCATGTGATTTCGGCTCAGGTCAGGATCACACAGTTTGTAAGTTCGAGCCCTGCGTTGGGCTCTGTGCTGACAGCTCAGAGCCTGGATCCTGTTTCAGATTCTGTGTCTCCCTCTCTCTGTCCCTTCCCTGCTCATGCTCTGTCTCTCAAAAATGAATAAACATTAACACAATTTTTTTTAAAGAAGAAAGCACTTTGCAAAAAGAGAGCAAGACTCTTCCTGGAAAATATGCTATTGGTGACAGGCATTTTCCAAGGCATATTAGGAAAAGAGAAAGGGAAAAAAAAAAAAAACAACAAAAAACAAAAACCTCTTCAGATCTTTTATTTATTTATTTTTATTTGAAAGAGAGAGAGAGACCATGAGCAGGGGAGAGGGGCAGAGGGAGGGAGGGAGGGAGGGAGAGAGAGAGAGAGAGAGAGAGAGAGAGAGAGAGAGAGAGAATCTTAAGCAGGCTCCACACTCAGTGTGGGGCTCACCTTGCAGCTCAGTCCCACAACCCTGGATCATGAGCTGAGCTGAAATCGAGAGTCAGAGGCTCAATAGACTAAGCCAGCCAGGTGTCCCTCAATTAGTATTTCTAAAAATATATAAAAGTATACAAAAGTTGGAAGAAATTCATTATTAAATCTTTTGTTATTTCTCGAACACAGTGCTACAAAGGTCTATTCAACTAGGCATGAGATGATGGGATGGTTTAATTGAGAAATGTGCTATACTTTTTCTATTACTTAAAATAATTTTATTGAGATAATATGTTCATTGCTGTTATCAAAATGATAGACATTTCTCTTTTTATTCTGTTTCTATTTACCCATACTTATATTTTTTAGCTTTCTCCAATTATCTTCAGGAGCACTTGGAGCAAACATTTTCTCTATGTGAGTATCTACATACCTGTCTGCATCTTTTCTCCTTCTTTTTTATGTCCGCTTTATCTAGCTGGATGGAACATATATCAGTTCCCTTTAAAAATGATTATAATAAACTAAGATTAGAAATTTTGGACTTAAAAATGGTGTTAGAGTTGTGTAGACACCTATTACGTTGGTCAAAGTGGAGTTTCAGCAGCGAAAGTAATCTCCTCTAAAGAATCACTTAGAGTGGACAGACAGAAGGGATTACTAAGTAAGAGAAATGAAATCGAGGATTCTTTAAGCAGAGAGATGGTGAATCTGAAATATTACCTTAATTATGTAGTCCATTTTCCTGGTAAATCTGCGCTGTTAGATTCCCATTTCTGTTCTTTACCCACTTACTTAATTAAACATAATGACACGTTTTCTGTAGGTTTTAGATGCTGTTACCCAATTGTGTAGAAGAGGAAATTGAAGAATAGAGGATTATATAATTTAACGAAGCTCAAGCCATTTCAGTGGCAGGGCATGAAACTTAAGTCCATCACTCCAGTTCCTTTTATAAACCTGGAGGACAAATAGGCACTTTAAAATAATTTGGATGACATGAACTAGACAAAGCTTAAAATAAATTAATGGATTATATCTTTGTAATTATAAGTAAAAAATACAGCAGTATTTTTGACAGAGAAAGATGAGAAAATTTTGAAATAAACCACTCAATAAATATCATTCATGTCCCTATTTTCCTTACATTCAAGGTGAATGAAGAATAAATCTAAAACATTTGAAATAAGCCTCCTATTATTCCTTAACCGATATCAGTGCTTTAAATCAAGTGTACGTTCCCTTATTAAGCAAGAGTTGTCATCCATAGCTTTGTCCTAGGCGATCCTATCTTTGCTGGTATTCAAGCTGGCCCCAACCAAATAAGCGCTGGGCACACAATGTGGTTCTCTGCAGCAAGGAGGTAGGCAGTTCTCAAACCTCAGCGTGCATCAGAATGATTTAGAGGGCTTGTTAAATCACAGGTTGCTAGGCCCACTTCCACCTGTAGGTCTGGGGTGGGGCCAGAAAATTTGCATTTCTAACAAGTTCCCCAGGTGATGCTAATACCTAGGGCCATAGTTTAAACATGACTACCTTAAGTGGTCACAAAGTTCAACCCCAACATGCAACTGTAAGTGGTCACAAAGTTCAACCCCAACATGCAACCCATGGCCACATCCGCTGACCCACTCAGCCTGATTGGAAACATAAGACAAAATCAAAGCAGGATAGGGCACCTTTCATCATATCATTGAAATACTGTCTCTATTGTGCGCAAAGTGAC
Source organism: Lynx canadensis (assembly GCF_007474595.2). Classification (NCBI taxonomy): domain Eukaryota; kingdom Metazoa; phylum Chordata; class Mammalia; order Carnivora; family Felidae; genus Lynx; species Lynx canadensis. The sequence goes on along the minus strand of NC_044311.2, from coordinate 40,524,137 downwards.
TCTGGAGGTTGAACTGTGTATTTTGGAAATATTTCTCTTTCATTAACTAGACATTAACATTATAGAATCTCTTTGTGAGGTGCCTGTGGATAATATCTGCGTATGAGACAGAAAAATTAAAAACCATGGCAAAGTGACCAAGAATTTAGGAAAGGCATATTTGATCTGTATACGCGGAAAGACAGTATATGAGTATTCATGTGCCTAAACTCACCCAAGAATATTCAGCAGAATGCATCCATAGCTGCCTTTAAAGTTACTTGGTTTGGGAACATCAAAAAAGTTCTAATCATGGTAACTAACCGGAAGCTAATCCCCAGCCCAGGTTTTGCTTTTCAAGCCAAGCATTCTAGCTCAGCTGTGTCCAACCAAGGAAAGGGAGTCATTTCACCAGTTTGTATAAATAAGAGCCTTACAGGGTAGTTGAGGTGCTGACTTCATCGCCTTCTTCTTTTACCTTTCCTGCTGTGTTCTTTTTGATGACTGATAACCTAAAACGCAGAGGGGAATGAATGCGATGGCAAGGCCACACTCTTGAGCAAGGGAAAATTTTTCCAGACAAGATGGAAGTGATCTCTGTGGAAACGTGAATGAGGAAGATTCTCCATCGGGAGGACTTCGGAGAGAGGACGAACGCCAGGAACTCGGGTAGGCCTAAGAGATGAAGTCGTTTCAAGGTATGACTTTCATTGGTATTCTTTTCTGTTTCAGTAGGTGGACACACATTGGTAGGGTGAGTTTAAATTGTGCTCATTTATCAGAATCCGTGGGAAGAGCAGACGAGGTGAAAGAGTCCCTCTCGCTCACACAGAGATGATCCGTCATTCCCTGTTTTCTCTTGTGCCTTTGACCCTCATACTGTCAGCACAGGAGCTACCCTGTTTCTAGAGTGAGTCTACTTTTTCATACACCTCATGTTGTTTACCCAAATTGTAAACCAGGTGTTTTATCTTGTGCTACCACAGTGTAATAGACATTTCTTTTAATACCGAAGAAAAACTAACCAGGTTGGCTCCAATGAGAGAACACACACAGTTTGTTCACCTCTTAAAGGTGCTGTTCAAGGGAAATGTTGACCTGATTCAATTTTGTGCTATCTGCTGACTTCAAACTAGGGTCTTGTTTACCTCGAAATTCTACTCTGTTGACTATACTATTGACATCAATTGCAATTTGCCTCAGGTATTTGGAACGCTTCAATAAACTCTGTGAAAGCAAGCCTCAGTGTAGATTTTTTTTTTTTTTGTTCTTTCCGGTGTAGTAAAAAGCTGCCAGGTAGAAGAGAAAAAACAAAACAAAACAAAAAACCAAAACAACAACAACAACAAAAAAACAAGATAAACTCCCTGATTTTCAAATGTAATATATTAAAAAGTAAAGCTTAAAGAGGGGAAGCTTGTATGCTGATGACATATTTAAAATCCCAACATTCACTTGGGGAGGAAGGCTTGTGCAGAGATAGACAAATGGACTTTGAAATCGGGTTGATTTAGATACAGTCTGTGATTCTTTAGTCCTGTGAAATTATGCAACTTTGCAATGAATGCTTTTATCATCTATTGATAATTATTACCCAAGTATATTTTTTCACTGAAAATTGTGAAAGGACCCTTTTCCTAATTAGACAATTAGGTTATTGCCAGGCATTCTTACTCTCTTACAAAGAAGTGTTAGATTTCATCCCACGAAAAGTCCAAAATAGTTTGAGATTCTGACACTGCTCTTATTATTAATATTAAAATACTGAATAAAGTTTAAACTTTGGTAGGTTTTTAAACATTTATTTATATTCAGCATAAACGGTATAATTGAATTGTTTTCCATTTTTCATCATGAATATGCAGAATGGTGCATGTACTCATGCTTTTCAAGGGGAATCTTCAAAGTTGGGTCTCAAATTTAACTGGTAGGTAAAAGGTAAATACAATAATAAAATATAGGATACAATGTGGCATATGTAAGATTTCCCTTTATTTAGACTCTCCAGTGTTGATTTTATGAAAATAAACCATTTCCTTCTGGAAGTTAAATCTTGTTGATATGATCTGCACTCCTCCAATATCAGGTCCCTACCATACTCCTCTCTTTGCACAGTCCTTGTTTTATTCATTTTTTGCTGTGATGTGTTCTCTGTGGTGTCAATTATTTATTTCCTTCCATGGAAATTAAAATGGTACAGTATGATGATACAGTCTCTTAGACGTGTTATTGGTGTGGGTTCTGGTTGATTTTACTTGCACTCTATACTGATGTGTATAACTTATTGGGAGATAGTTAAATTGCTAGATGCCATTACACTGGAAGCTGCCCTCATTTTAAACATTAGTATTAGTAAACACAATTGTGAACTCAAGGTTTGCACTTGGAGTATTGTCCATAAGTTGTGTGACAATACGTCCCTATTCTGATTCAACTCTGCTTTCTCTTTGTCGCTAATACTTAATGTAGTTCTAGTTCCTTGACCTAATGTTGGAAGTACTTACTTGAAAAATTGAAAATAATAAAATTAATTAAATTTCCCTGCAAATACACTTGCAACTAACCCAATATGCTGCCCTTGATCTAAGTGAGAATTGAGTTATAAAATGGTAGACAGAGAGCCTGCTTGCCTGTAAATCCATGAATATTAGCTATGTCAGTGAACATGGTGCAGAAAAAATATGTTCTTAGGTAATACTCCAAGGTCAGTCATGTATATGTTGCCTGTGGACAGTAAAAAAATGAAGAAGATATTTGGATTTAGAAATGGTAAACCTAATTCTTCTGTTAGAATTTAATTAGAAAAGATAAGAAAGACTGTGGGGTGGACCAGATTATTTTCTATCCATTAGTACTACTTAGAATAACATGTTGAATATCAAGGGAGAATAAAAAAAACAAAGGTTATTAACGAGGATAGAAAGCCATGACAAACTTACTTGAAACAATACAAAGCTTTTGTAAAGTTGAGTGTAGGAAAGAAATACAATGTCAAGACTATTGAGAAAGCCCTTAAAAACAAATGCAAGTTAAGAAAATGGGTGAAAGCTACAAAGCATGAATGTCACAGAATATTTTTAAGGTAAATATCCGTGTTAGTAACATGTTAGGATTTATCTCACCTGACTTAACATAGAGTGAATGGAAAGCAAATAAGTACCAATAGCTATATGTTGAATTTGAAAAATTATATGGACTTCACTAAACTTGTGGTTTCAACACAGAGTGGTGAATAGATAATTAACGTTCAGAGGTTTATCTTACAAGCTTACTTTTGTTACAATTTAAAAGACAAGGTAAAGGGCTTGAATCACTGGTGCTAGCGAGTGCCTAATAATTATGACATTGTATGAGTCACATAACAGTTTTGCCAAATGATTTATTTTTGTTAAAGTTTTCTGCAAAGATATTTTTATATTTACTTAGCTTACAAAATATTCTGGCTGCTAATCTTGTGTGATATGAATCAGAAGCAGAAATCTGTGTCACGCATGAAACACAGGGTTATTAGTCATATGTTATTAAATAGAAGACTGCCATTTAACATATTTCCAGCATACGCTAATTATAAATTACTGAAGAAAGGATGTGTGTATTGATATAATTATATATACTATTACATTCTGGCGTATAAACGTTTAAAGAGAAAGATTTCAGCCTCTTATTTCAAGTAGTGTGTTAATGGGTAGATGATTCACTCCGAGGCTATAATTATTTATAGGTGGATTATTACTCAGATGCTAAGCACTGTGTCATGATATTTATCCTGAATGGCACAAATTGAACTTTCAAAATATTTTTAAAACTCCTTAACAGTTTCTGCTCAGAGCAGATTAGATAACGTACTCTCTGAATACTGATGATTTAATGTCCTCCTTGACATCTCGGTAGCATTTTATTGTGATAGACATTTGATTCCCTTTGATACATTCTGATTCTTGATTTCTATTAGATCAGTTTCTTGACTTGTATTCACTACTTCTCTGTTCACTCTTTTTGTTGTCGTTACTCTTTTTAGAATTATCTGCCTCTAGTTAGCCAATACATGTTAAGGTAACTTACAACGTAGCCCTGAACCTGCTTTTTTTTTTTTTTTTTCAAATGTTTTAATTAAATTTTTTTTTTGATAGAGAAAAAGAGAGACTGAGCACAAGCAAGGGAGGGCCAGAGAGAGAGAGAGGCACAGAATCTGAAGCAGGCTCCAGTCTCTGAGCTGTCAGCAAGGAGTCTGATGAGGGGCTTGAACTCACGAACTGTGAGATCATGACCTGAGCTGAAGTCAGATGTTTTTTGTTTATTTTTATTTTTTTTTTTTTTTAATTTTTTTTTCAACGTTTTTTATTTATTTTTGGGCCAGAGAGAGACAGAGCATGAACGGGGGAGGGGCAGAGAGAGAGGGAGACACAGAATCGGAAACAGGGGGCTGGAACTCACGGACCGCGAGATCGTGACCTGGCTAAAGTCGGACACTTAACCGACTGCGCCACCCAGGCACCCCGAACCTGCTTGTCTTAAAGGAGAGTTATTGGCTCTTGGTAGGGAATTGAAGCTTAGGTATGGATAAGAACTTTCCAAAAGCCAATAACACAAATGTTTCTCTGTTATGAACTAAAAGTTGGTGTCGTCCTCACAATTCATATGTTGAAGACTTAATCCAGGTGTTATATTTGAAAATACATTTTTTTCTAAGGACATGATTGAAATTAAGTCATAAGAGTGGAATTCTGATCGAATGGGATTTGGTAGCCTTATAAGAAGGGACAAAAGAAAGTTCACTTTTGGTCTTTCTCTAAGCACATACTGAGGAAAGACCATATGAGGAGATATGGAAAAGGCAGTTATCTGCAGCTAGGAAGAGAGCTCTTACCAGAAATGAATCAGTTGGAATCTTGATCTTGGACTTTTATCCTCCAGAACTGTCAGAAAATAAATTCCTGTTAAGACCTATTAAGCTTCTGTCTGATTCACTAGAACATTCATTCTTGGAGTGCTGAGCCTCCATATAAGAAGTCTGACTAACCTAATGTTGCCACATTAGAGAGGCCAAGTGTAGCGCTTCTGTTAAGAATCTCACCTGAACCCATTCTTCTTTTTCTTCTTTTTTTTTTTTTTAATTTTATTGTAGATAGTGTGCAAGGAAAAAGGGCAGAGGGAAAGAGAATCCTAAGCAGGCTCCCTGCTCAGTGCAGAGCCTAATGCAGGACTTAATCCCACATACCTGGCGTCATGACCTGAGTAGAAATCAATAGTTGGAGGCTCAACCAACTGAACCACCCAGGCGCCCCGAACCCATTCTTTGAAAAGTACCAGACTCTTAACTGAAGAAACTATTTTGGAAATCTTTCCTCTGGTTTACTGTTTTCCTAGACTCCAGTGTTTGGAGGTACCCATTTGAGTCGTCTGAGCTAAGGCCCTAGATATAAAGCAGAGAGGAGCCGTAACTACTATGCCCCGAATTCCTTACTTAAAAAATCTGTGAGCATAATAAAATAGTTTTTTTAGGCTCCTATGTTGTGGATGGTTCATTATGCAGAGATAGGCCAAACAATATTATTGAAAGATCAGTGACTATTAACAAAAGAGAAATATTTTCGTCTCTGAAAAAGTGATTTAAATATCCTGATACATAATCTAATCAAATAAAAAATTTTTAAATTTAGATGTATAGAGTTGTAGGGGCATCTGGGTGGCTGTCGTTTAAGCATCCAAATTTGACTCAGATCATGATCTTGCAGTTCATGGGTTCAAGCCCGGCATCGGGCTCTGTGCTGACAGCTTGGAGCCTGGAGCCTGCTTTAGGATTCTGTGTCTCCCTCTCTCTCTCTGGCCCTCCCCCACTCACACTCTGTCTCTCTCTCAATAAATAAACATTAAAAAAAGTTTTTAAAATGTATAGAGTTGTAACAGGTGGTAACAGAATCATAACACAATTCAGATGTCCAATATTTAAATCCATCAACCTTATAATAATTATGTAAAATCAATCTTTTTGATAAAAGTAGGTTGAAGACCCATGATCTCAGTTGTTAAATGTGTTTCTAATTTATTTTTGTTTAACCAGTAAGAGTGAAGTTTGATTAATTGTGATGACCATCATCCTTATGATGTGGAAAATGGCAGAGTCCCTCTGTTTCAAGAAAGAGTTGTGGGGACCTGGATGACTGAGTTGGTTGAACATCAGACTTTAGATTTTGGCTCAGGTTATGGTCTCACAGTTTGTGGGGTCAAGTCCCGCACTGGCTCTGTGATGACAGCACGGAGCCTGCTAGGGATTCTCTGTATCCTTCTCTCTGTGCCCCTCCCCTTTAAAAATCACTTCACTATCTTATTTTAAAACATCAGTTCAGAAAATTCTGCTATGAAATGTCTGGCAAAAAAAAATAGATTCAAGAAATTGAGTCATTATTATGCTTGAATTCTATGTTCCCCTGAAAAGCAAAGACCAAATGACTAATTTTATTTTTTTTATTATCTTTTTTTAATGTTTATTTTTGAGAGAGAAAGAGGACAGAGGGTGAGTGGGGGAGAGGCAGAGAGAGAGGGAGACACAGAATCTCAAGGAGGCTCCAGGCTCTGAGCTGTCAGCACAGAGCCCGAGGCGGGCTTGAACTAGCGGAGATCGTGACCTGAGCTGAAGTTGGCCACTTAACCGACTGAGCCTCCCAGTGCCCCCCAAATGACTAATTTTAAATCTCAGTATGTTTTCCGATTAAAGCTATGAAAAAAATTGCTGATATATCTACATTTGATGGATGAACACTTTAACATTGTTCCCTATAATCCAAACACTTAAATGGAGTACCAAAAATTGAATAAATGATGGAAAATTATATGGACATATGTAAAACTGGTAATGATGTTTAAATTATTTTCTATAATGAACTATGCCATATTTTATCTTAACAACAAATATACTTGTATTAGTTTCTCACAAGATTCTTACCAGTCTGAGATCTAGAATTCTTTTAACTTTTGGCTACGTTAAAATGTGAAAACAGTAAATTTTTATCCATTAATTAATGGAATGTAAGCCAGCTACTGGTCTAAGAGCAAGAATCATGGAAAAGAACCAAACAAATAGATCCACCTGCCCTAATAAAATTAAGATGCTACTGGGAAAGACTACGATACATATATTAAATAAATTACATGAGATGATAGTAGCATTAAATGTTTTATGGAAAAATGGAAGAGTTTAAATGTTGGTCTTGGGATATACAGAATTTAATACTAAAGATTTTTTCATATTTGTTTACTTTTGTTTTTTTTTTTTAATTTTTTTTTCAACGTTTATTTATTTTTGGGACAGAGAGAGACAGAGCATGAACGGGGGAGGGGCAGAGAGAGAGGGAGACACAGAATCGGAAACAGGCTCCAGGCTCCGAGCCATCAGCCCAGAGCCTGACGCGGGGCTCGAACTCCCGGACCGCGAGATCGTGACCTGGCTGAAGTCGGACGCTTAACCGACTGCGCCACCCAGGCACCCCAATATTTGTTTACTTTTGAAAGGTAGATAGAGACAGAGCACGAGTGGGGGAGAGCAGGAAGAGAGGGAGACACAGAATTCAACGCAGGCTCCAGGCTCTGAGCTGTCAGCACAGAGCCCAATGCAGGGCTTGAACCTACGGACTGTGAGATCATGACCTGAGCTGAAGTCTCACACAGAACCAACTGAGCCACCCAGGCGCCCTAATATTAAATAAAACCAGGGTGGCTGGGCATTTAAAGGATGACATTCAAGCAAACACTTGAAGGGATTAACTGAGGGAGGTGTTTTGTATACTTGACATACAATGTTACATTATTCTCAAGTGTAGGGCATAGCGATTCAACAAGCTTATACATTATGCTTAGTTCACTGCAAGTGCAGCTACTATCCCCACTCTTCACTATTACAATATCATTGACTATACTCCTTATGCTGTGCCTTTTATTCCTGTGACTTATTCATTCCCTAACTGGAAGCACGCTTCCACTTCCTAACTGGAAGCATGCTTCCACTGGAAGCTCCCACTTCCCTGAACCTATTTTGCCCAACCCCCCAACCTCTTCGTCTCTGGCAACCATCAGTTCTCTTTATTTATATATTTGATTTTGCTTTTTGTCTCATTATTCATTTTTTTTTTTTTTAGATTCCATTTAGGAGTGGAATCATATGGTTTGTCTTTCTCAGTCTGACTTACTTCGCTTAGCATAATACCCTCTGGATCCATTCATATTTTCTCAAATGGCACGATCTCATCCTTTTTACGATTGCATAGTATTCCATTGTATATGTAGATACCACATCTTACCTGTCCATGGACACTTCGGTTGCTTCCATATCTTGGTTACTGTAAATAATGCTGCAGTAAACATAGGGATGTGTATATCTTTTTGAAGTAGTGTTTTCATTTTCCTAGGTAAATATCCAGAATCAGAATTACTGGATCATATGGTAATTTTATTTTTTGGGGGGGAAACTCCACACTGTTTTTCACAGTGGCTATACCAATTTACATTCCCACTAATGGTGTACGGAGTTTCCTTTTTCTTGACATCCTCATCAACTCTTGTTACTTCTTATCTTTGTGATTTTAGCTATTCTGACAGGTGTAAGGTGATCTCTTATTGTGGTTTCAATTTGCATTTACCTGATGATTAGTGACGTTGAGCATCTTTTTCCTGTGTCTGTTGGCCATCTGTATGTCTTTTTGTGAAAATCTCTATTTAAATCCTGCCCATTTTTTAATCATATTGTTTGTGTTTTTGGTGTTGACTTGTATAAGTTCTTTACATATTTGGGATATTAATCCCCTACTGAATACATCATTTGCAAGGATCTTCTATTCAGTAGGTTGTCTTTTTGTCTTGCTGATGCCTTCCTTTGCTGTACAAAAGCTTTTTTATTTTGATGTAGCCCAATAGTTTGCTTTTGTTTCTCTGGCCTAAGGAGACATATCTACAAAAATGTTCCTACAGCTGATGGCAGAGAAATTACTGCTTGTGTTCTCTTGTGGAATTTTTATGGTTTCAGGTCTCACATTTAGGTCTTTAACCCATTTTGAATTTATTTCTGTGTGGTGTTAAGATAGTCCAGTTTCATTCTTTTAAATGTAACTGTCTAGTTTTCCCAGCACCACTTATTAAAGGACTGTCTTTTCCCAATATATATTCTCGCCTCCTTTGTCCTAGATTAATTGACCATATAGTCATGGGTTTATCTCTGGGCTCAGGGAGTATTTTTTAAAAACATTCCAGATTGAACCAAGAGACAGAGACTTTCTAGCAAGAGTGAGAAGGACAATATGCAAAAGCAGAGTAGGTAACAGAATAAGTAGGAAAAGGAAAGGCCAGAAAAGGAATGGAGTGAGAGGATGATTGTTGTAGGGACTACAGTCCAGTGTAAGAATTTTGGCTTGTATTCTCAGGGTAATGGGTGACCTTTGAAGAGAAGACGTGATCTGACACACTGATGGAGCTCCTTCTGGCTGCTGATTTGATTTTAATGGAGTTAATTATTCCTCTGATTTTAACGAGGTTCAAATTCTCGATATGTGTTGTTTGGGATATTGCATTAATATAATCATAGTCTTTATACAATTGTAGTCTCCAAATACATTACCACACTAGCTATTTTGGAGGTGACTGAACAGTAAAGATCTCAGATCATATTACAATGTTCGAATCATTGATTTTTTTTTAAAAATCCAATTTAAAATATGCAGTTGTAAGTAGGGGAAAATAGATGAAGCAGATTATCATACTTAAAATATGATGCAAGCATGGAGGAAAGACCACAATACTTGAAAATGGAGGTACCCAATGTTCTCTGTTCCTGTCCTTAGAAATGCATTAGACTTCTCTGTCAAATGTGTGGTTTTTTGTTTTTTTTTTTTTTAAATATTTTTTTTTTCAACGTTTATTTTTATTTTTGGGACAGAGAGAGACAGAGCATGAACGGGGGAGGGGCAGAGAGAGAGGGAGACACAGAATCGGAAACAGGCTCCAGGCTCTGAGCCATCAGCCCAGAGCCCGACGCGGGGCTCGAACTCACGGACCGCGAGATCGTGACCTGGCTGAAGTCGGACGCTTAACCGACTGCGCCACCCAGGCGCCCCCAAATGTGTGGTTTTGAGGACCAGAGTTGAGGTTTGATAAAGGGTGCTCAGCAAACAGAAGGTGCCTAAACCAACATATGCTTGTTATATTGAGACAACATAGAAGCAAGTGTGCCTGGCCAATAGCTGTACTTCACCAGTAACCTTATAAGGAGCTATGGATTTTACTTGTATTTCTTAGTAGAGTACTACTCATTGGCCCAACATGGCTGTCGCCATGGGATAGCCAATTTATCATCTCATGAATATTGAGTGCTTCATCTATAGTAAGTGTATCATGAATATTTGGTGTTTCTGGTTCTTTCATTCCTTTTTTATCTTCAGCAAAAGTATTATCTGCTTAATTTTTTTAATCTTTGCTTAACATCTCTCACAGATTACTGAGTTACTTTAATTCAGGTGTAAAATGTCTTAAGGGTTACTAATTTACATTATCTTTGCCTAACTTGTCGTGTTGGTTACTAACTTATTTGCACTGAAATATTTTATGATTCTGTCTAATTTAAGTTACCAACTGTCTCTTTACAGGAATTTTCTTAGTATAATATTGAGCTACTGATTTGAATAATTTTGTAAACAAGACCTATCGATCATCACTAAGTTTATATTTTATGAAACAAATGTTTATATCTATATTTAAATCCTTCATAATTTTTTCAAAGTTTATTTATTTTGAGAGAGTGAGCACAAGTAGGGGAGGGGCAGAGGGAAAGAGAGAGAATCCCAAGCAGGCTCCTTACCGTCCGTGCAGAGCCCCATGCAGTACTCAAACCCATGGATAGTGAGGTCATGACTTTTCTTTTAAATTTTGTGAAATCTGTTGAAACGAGATACCAGTCAAAAGTATGTAAAATTTAGGGCCAATGATCTATTGAAAAGCCATAATTAAATCAGTTTACTTAGGGAATTGATTCTTGTTTTGAGAGTCTTGAGTTAGGCAGTCTTTTTCCTCAGAGTTGTTGGCCTCTGGACTGACGGCATGCTGGGAATCCTAACCCAGCCCCTTGCTAGAGATGCATGCTGGCTGTTTGCAGAAATGGGGTACAGATTTTTATTACAGCTCTTTTGCTGTTTCCTTCACAAAACTGAATTCTGACATGCACTCTGTAGCAAGGACCTTTATTTATGGTAGCGTAAAAGCAAAAGCTAATTTGTTGGTGACAAGTATGAATAGGTCTGGTCAGTTAATTATACCAACCCCCATTATTATAATGGAGGAGAGTAAAAACCTCTATGTGTGAATATTCAGTCAATGATTTCCTGAGGTCAGGAGCAGTATGATAAGGAGACTCCTGTCTGACCTCCAGGGCATTTTGATTTGTACCATAAAGAAAAGTTATAATCACCAAGAATCACAAGAGCATATATATTTAGGAAAAAATCAATTTGTTTACAGTGTACTGTATTCTTTGAAAACAAACCTAAGTGTGTCTGTCTAACCTGACAAGAACTCAGTTGCTAAAACATTTATGGTGATAACATTTACTTCTAAATAATTAACCTGAGGAGAAATGTCGTTTTGGCTTTCCAGGTTGTGGGTTTCTTTTCTTTCTCTTTCTCGTGGAGAGGGAGAGAGGCCGAGAGAGGAGGGAGAGGGAAAGGGAGATGGAGAGGGAGCGGGAGGTAGAGAGGGACAGGGAGAGGGGGAGGGAGAGAGAGGGAGAGGTTAGAGGGAGGAGAGGGAGGAGAGTAGGGCGAGGAGGAGTAGAGGCGATTTGCATGTAGGACTTGCGATTGTCTCTTCTAGTTACTAGTTCTGTAGTGGCTAGTTCTGCTCTCTCTCTCTTCTCTCTCTCTCTTTCTTCTTCTTTCTTTCTTTCTTTCTTTCTTTCTTCTTTTCTTGTTTTTAATTCACGGGGACAGAAAAACAGTTTTGGAGCACTAATTAAAACCTAGAATATTCCTCCTTCAGCATAGTAAGGGAAATATCTTTTGTATAGCCTAGTGACTGCATAGGAAGCCCCAAAGCTATTTTACATATAAATCTTCTCTTAAAATTTTTATTATTGAGGACTTAAGACCCAAATAGAAAAGATAATATCGAAACAAGAGACTTGCATCAGGAGATAAGTGGAAGTCATGGGTGTTTAAAAACAAACCATTACTGAAGAATTAGTAAAAATTTCAGAAATTTCAATTGTTTTTATAAATGAGAGACCTCTGCAAATAAAATAAAATAACTCAAGGTCACTGCACAGGTACAAATAAATACAGTTTTTCAGAATATTAACTTCTCATGTGAAAAGGAAATTCTCGGGGCGCCTGGGTGGCGCAGTCGGTTGGGCGTCCGACTTCAGCCAGGTCATGATCTCGCCGTCCGTGAGTTCGAGCCCCGTGTCAGGCTCTGGGCTGATGGCTCAGAGCCTGGAGCCTGTTTCCGATTCTGTGTCTCCCTCTCTCTCTGCCCCTCCCCCGTTCATGCTCTGTCTCTCTCTGTCCCAAAAATAAATAAAAACGTTGAAAAAAATTAAAAAAAAAAAAAAGAAAAGGAAATTCTCTTTTCCACAGAAGACAGAAAACTTTATGTAAGAGGAAGCTATATTCAAGGATAAATTATTTTTCTCAATATTTTTCCTTCGCTTTTCATAAACCTCACTCAATTATAACATCAAATATGCTATCTTAGCTGGAGCTTTCATAGACTAAATATAGTTTCATTGAATTATTTGCTATTTTTAAAATCTGTGTTTCTTAGGAATTGATCAAGATAGAAAAATGAATGGTTACCAAAGATACCCATTATTCAATTTAATATTAAAATGTTGAAGATGATTAAGAATTTATACTGAAATATGGTCATCGCTATCGAGAAGGCATATGGTACACTTTTCAGACAACAGGAGAGAAATCACTTTTTAAATAGTTGCAGCATTGTTCAGAGTTTACAGGGACATATTTTAAAAATACTAATTATGATATTCAATGCAGTTAAACACCTATGTTTACAGTCTCAAGCTTAAAATATTTTGCGGAAAGAATGTTAAATTATTTGCCACATAAAGCCAGTATATTAAATTTATAAGGTTCGAGTGATTTAGAAGACATGTAGATGTTTGAAAGCAAAAATTATCAATCTAATTTGTCCAAATATTCATGTAAAATGGGAACATTAGTAAGATTTTGCCTGATTTTCATTTTTTCTTTCTTGTATTTTTACTTTGGCTATTTCTAAGAAAAAAGGTTTGGTGGGTTTGTGTTTTTTAGCCTTATTGAAGTATAATTGACAAATAAAAATTAAATACATTTAAGGCATACAACTTGATGTTTTGATATTTGACATTGTGAAATGATCATAATCAAGCTAATTTGCATATCCATAACTCACATCGTTACTTTTTACTGTGGGTGTGGTAGGAACGCTTAGTATCTATTCCCTTAGCAAATTTCAAGTATGTAATACAGTACCTTTTAACTACAGTCACCAGGTTGTACATTAGATCTCCAGAACTTACTCATTTGGCATAACAGAAGCTCTGTATCCTTTGAACAACATAAACTCATTTCCTCCAACCCTCAACCCCTGGCAACCATCATTCTCCTCTTTGCTGCTATGAGTTTGACTGTTTAAGATTACATATATAAGTGAGGTCATACAGTATTCATCTTTCTGTGTCTGCCTTATTTCACTTAGCATAATGTCTTTTAGATTCATCCATGTTGTCACAAATGGGAGGATTTCAAGAAAGGTTATTCTTAAAGCTCAGTGCATTTGAAGCATTAGAAATTCAGTTTACCACTTCCTATCATTTTTTTTATTTAGCCTATTTTAAATTAATGCTTCTTAATTTCTATGGACTAGTATAAGTAAAAATGAATTAAAAATCTTTTTTAATGTTTGCTTTTGACACAGAGAGAGAGAGAGAGAGAGAGAGAGAGAGCGCAAGTGGAGGAGGGATAGAGAGGGAGACACAGAATCTAAAGCAGGCTCCAGGCTCTGAGCTGTCAGCACAGAGCCCGATGCAGGGCTTGAACTCATGAACCATGAGATCATGACCAGAGCTGAAGTTGGACGCTTAACCAACTGAGCCACCTAGGCGTCCCAGTAAAAATGAATTTCATCCATTCTTGTATTTCTTTAAGGAGGCCATTAAATCTTTCTCCCCCCACTTAACCAAAAAAGTGATTTTAGCCAAATTGCGTATTTGTCACATGAGGTCACCCTAGGGACCAAGAAAGAGTGATAGGGTTTTAGCAACCTTTGAGATATGTGTCTCTGGCTAGGCAGTATAATTGGCTGCTGTAGGTGAGTTCATCTAAGCATATCTGCAGAGTCATGTGGCCTTCAGTTGAGATCAAAGGCCCTTTCACAGAGGCCCAAAAAAGATTTTTCTTTTTACTTCTAATTAAGCTAATATTTTTCTGTCTTCCTAGAAAATTGTGTCTTCTGCCTCTATGAATATCCTCAAACACACTTAGAGCTTTAAGAACTCCAGATACATCTTGCTTCAAGAAAAATACCAATTAAACAAGTTTTAAATGGTAGAGGAACGACTCTGAGCAAAAGTTTCATTTGCTCTGTTACTTTGTCAGTTTTTCCTGGCCTTCGAAAAAATTCTTTTATTTTCAAGAGTCTCACTGTGCTGAAGAGAAAAGAACTCGAGTTCAGATCCTACTTGGGGAAGGAGTTCTGGTGAACTTAGCAAGTTATCATGTAAAAAATCTTTGGAGGGCTATATTCTAGAAAAAAGTGGGCACCAGGGGTAGGGTGAGCCTTAACAAATTAAAACCCAGACACAATTCAGCTCAGTAGCTAATTTGATAAAGGTAATCAGCCCCAAGTCCTACTGCCCAGCAAAGACAAATAATCCATTCTATTAGAAGACGGTGTCTTTCACCTGGAACCTATACGATTGTCACTTGGCAATTGGCATTTATATTCCGTACGTGACGAAGGAGCTAGTATCAGATTTCACTCCCATGATGAACATATTCAAATGGGTAATACATATAAAACAACTATTTTGGGGTTTAGTAGTAAAAACACGGGGCTGTGATTATTGAGAGAAGATAAATACATAGGTAAACCTCACGGAGAAATGGAGTTAAATTTGAAATCAGCAGTGTGTTGAAAGCTGGAGGGAAAAGATTAGAGTTTAGGACTACCAAGTTTCATACAGTAGGGCACTACAGAGAAAAACCCCTGAAGTCTCTGTATGGTTTTTCCTATGTCCCTGCCTGATTCCTAAGATGTACATACAGAAGGCGAGGCTCCTGGAGGCTTGACAGGGAATGGCTTCTGAGCTCACACATTGCTAGGAAACACAGTGAAGGAAGACTATGGTAAACACAGGCATTCATTTGAGACTACATGAAGCCCGTGCTCTAAGATTTAGGTCCAACGTTCAGAAAAGCGCAAAACCTGGAGACTAAGCAGAAAGCTGAAACAACTACCTAACAACTACCCTAGAAACAACCACCCACCCTAGAAACAACTACCTAGTTAGAAACAACTACCCTAACAAAGCCTAAAACCAAACCTTGACAAGAATAAGATTATTCTCTTGAAATTTTTTTTTTTAATTTTATTTTTTATTTTTTAAAATTTACATCCAAATTAGCATATAGTGCAACAATAATTACAGGAGTAGATTCTTCCCTTGAAATTGAACTGCCTGTCACAATAGGACTCAACACACATTACAGCATGGGTTGGCAAACTATGACCTGTAGTCCAGTTACCTTTTTTGCAACTGTTATAGGAACATATTCGTGGTTGTGTATTTACAATTTCTATAGATATTTGCACCCAAGAACATGAGGATTAAGTCACTCTCTGTGACACAGTGTCTCCAAGCCTAAAATATTCACTGTCTGGCTCTTAAAGAAAAAGCTGCCAACTTCTATTTTAGAGGAAGACAGACAATATATTTCAGTCTCTGGAATGATACAGAATGGAATAAAAAATAGGCATAATCAGGAAATTTGATAATCAAGAGGTAAAATAGTAAATATTAGCAAACAAAGATAATCCAGATATTGGAGTCAAGGGACAAGAATTTCAAAGTAATTGTAATTAGTATATTAATGAAAGCAGAGAAAAGACCGAGAAATAGAAAAAAAAAATAACTAAAAGTAATTCAATAGTTAGAATCAATGAAAAATAAATCAAATGGACATTACAGAAATGAATATCTCAGACAACATCTTGCTGACTAGTACAGCAGAGCAGAATAAGTGAATTTAAGTGATAAGTATTAATGTTTGAATGTTCTACTCAAATAAAAATTTTACTAAATTAAAAAAAGTAAAAAATGGTACCTTGATCAATGTTAAGAAATCATATCTTGTAAAATTGTGGCAGGACTAAGATTTCCTTTTACTCTTATACTGTTCTATATTGAATAGTTGTACAACAATAGTTGTGAAACAATATTTCAAATGTCTGGTCTAATAGTATATTATTATTTTTTAATTAAAAGTTCACTTTTTTCAAGTTTGTAGAGTGGTTTTAGGGATATATTTGGAGAGAAAGTATATGGACATGCACTTCATTTAAAACAAATCAATTTTGTCTCAATATGGTGGTATATATATCTAATTTTATTATAATTGATATATTGGTACTACTCATGGCATATCCAATGAATGCTTTTTATATTCATAGCTGTTTTATTTGAGTCCTTGAAATATAGGAACAAACCGTTGCTTAATTTTATCTTGTCCATTGATTTGGAAGGTATACCATGTTATTTTGGGTTAACACTTAAAATAGAAAGTGTTTTTCCAATTTGTTTCTTCTGGTTGACATCTAGTTTTTAATTGTGGTCAGAAAAGGTGCATTTTATGATTTAAATCTTTTTGTAGTTGTTGAGGCTTTTCTTGTGACCTAACATGTGATCTATTCTGGAGAATGTTCCACAAATATGTGGAGGCTAAAAACATGCTACTAAACAATGAATGGGTCAACAAGGAAATCACAGAAGAAATAAAAATACACAGAAAAACAAATGAAAATGAAAGCACAATATCAATCTCTCAATATCATCAATGACCATATTTCAGTATAAATACTCAATGATGTCCAACACTTTAATATTAAATTGAATAATGGGTATCTTTGGTAACCATTTATTTTTCTATCTTGATCCATTCCTAAAAAACACAGATTTTAAAAACAGCAAATAATTCGATGAAAATATATTTAGTTTATGAAAGCTCCAGCTAAGATGGTGTATTTGATGCTATAATTGAATGAGCTTTTTAAAAGCGAAGGAAAAATATTCAAAAAAACAATTTATCCTTGAATGTATCTTCCTCTTACATAGTTTTCTGTCTACTGTGGAAAAGAGAATTTCCTTATCACACGGGAAGTTAATATTCTGAAAAACTGTTAGTTACTTGTAACTGTGCAGTGACCTTGTATTATTATTATTATTATTATTATTATTATTATTTTTGCAGAGGTCTCTCATTTATAAAACAATAGAAATTACTGAAAGTTATTTTACACAAATACTTCAGTAATGGTTTGTCTTAAACAGCCATGACTTCTGTTTATATCCTGATGTAAGACTCTTGTTTTGATATTATCTTTCTATTTGGGTCTTAAGTCCTCAATAATATAAATTTTAAGAGAAGATTTATATATAAAATAGCTTTGGGGCTTCCTGTGCAGTCACTTGGCTATACAAAAGATATTTCCCTTACTTTACTGAAGGAAGAATATTCTAGGTTTTGAAAAAATAATAAAATTGATAAACCTCTAGGTAGATTTACTAAAAATAAAAGAGAAAGGGCCCAAATAAATCACAATTGAAATATCTTCTAACATACTGTCTATAGAAAACCCTGTCTGCTTCAGATTCTGTGTCTCATTCTCTCTCTGACCCACCCCCATTTGTGCTCTGTCAAAAGTAAATAATGTTAAAAAAAAAAATCACCTCAAACATTCCAGCTAAAAACTATTAGAACTAATACACGATTTCAGTAATGTCAAGGATACAAAATCAACTTAGGGAAATTTGTTGAATTTCTTTACATCAATAATGAAGCAGCAGAAAGAGAAACTAATGAATCATTCCGATTTACAATTGCACCAAAAACACTAAGATCCCTAGGAATAAACCTAACCAAAGAGGTTAAAGATCTGTATTCTGAAAACTATAAGATCCTGATGAAAGAAATTGAAGAGGACACAAAGAAATGACAGACATCCCATGTTCATGGATTAGAAGAACAAGTATTAGTAAAATGCCTATACTACCCAAAGCAATCTGTATATTTAATGCAACCCCTATCAAAATATAAATAGCATTTTTTACAGAGCCAGAGCAAACAATCCTAAAATTTTTATGGTACCCAAGAGACCCTGAAGAGCCAAAGCAACCTTGAAAAAGAAAAGCAAAGTTGGAGGCATCACAATTCTGGACTTCAAATTATATTGCAAAGCTGTAGTGATCTGATCAGTATAGTACTGGAACAAAAATAGACACATATATCAGTAGAACAGAATAGAAAACCCAGAAAAGAATCCACAATTGTATGGTCAATTAACTTTCAACAAAGCGAGGAAGAATATCTAGTGGGGAAAAATTAGTTTCTTCACCAAATGGTTCTCCATCAAAACTGGATAGCAACATGTAAAATAACAAATCTGGACTACTTTCTTTCACCATACACAAAAACAAACTGAAAATGGATTAAAGACCTAAATGTGAGACTTGAGATCGGAAAAATCCTAGAAGAGAACCTAGGCAGTAATCTCTTTGACATTGGCCATAGGAACTTTTTTCTGGATGTGTCTCTGGAGGAAACGGAAACAGAAGTAAAAATAAACTATGGGGACTATATCAGAATAAAAAGCTGCACAATGAAGGAAACAATCAACAAAACTAAAATGCCACTTACAAAATAGAAGATATTTGCAAATGATATATCTGAAAAGTTTTTATTATATAAAAAACTTAAAAAAGCTCAACCCTTCCCACAAATAAACCAATTAAAAATGAGGTGCCCACGGGGCGCCTGGGGGGTTCAGTTGGTTGAGTGTCCAACTTCGCTCAGTTTATGATCTCGCGGTTTGTGGGTTCGGGCCCCACGTTGGGCTCTGTGTGATGACAGCTCAGAGCCTGCAGACTGCTTCAAATTCTGTGTCTCCCTCTCTCCCTGCCCCTCCCTTGCTCATATTCTGCCTCTCTCTCTCAAAAATAAACAGTTAAAAAAAAATTTTAAAAATGAGGTGCCTGAGTGGTTCAGTCAGTTAAGCTTCTAACTCTTGTTATTGGCTCTGGTCATGATCTTGTGGTCATGAGATCAAGCCCCACATGGGTCTCCATGGTGAGTGTGGAACCTGCTTGGGATATTCTCTCTCTCTCTCTCTCTCTCTCTCTCTCTCTCTCTCTGCTTCTCCCTGGCTTGCATTCCCCCTCTCTCAAAATAGATAAATAAATAGATAAATAGATAAATAAATAGATAAATAAATAAATCCTATATATGGCCAAACATACACGTGAAAATGTGCTCAATATCATTGATCATCAAGGAAATACAAATCAAAACTATAATGAAACATTACCTCACACCTGTCAGAATGTATAAAATCAACAGCACAAGAAACAGCAGGTATTGGCGAGGATGTGGAGAAAGGAGAACCCTCTTACACTGTTAGTGGGAATGCAAGCTGGTGCAGCCACTGTGGAAGACAGTATGGAGTTTCCTCAAAAAGTTCAAAATAGAACTACGCTAGGATTTGGCAATTGCACTGCTAGGTATATACCCCCACAACACAAAAGTACTAATTCAAAGGGTACACGTACTCTGATGTTCTAGCAGCATTATCTGTAATAGCCAAATTATGGAAACAATGTAAATGTCCATTGACTGATGGATAAAGAAGATGTGATTGGTGTGTGTATATGTATATATGTGTGTACACATACAGACATATGTATATATACACACATATACATATGCTGGAATATTATTCATAAAATAGAATGAAATCTTACCATTTACAATGACATGGATGAGCTGGAGAGTATTATACTAAGAGAAATAAGTCCATCAGAGAAAAATACCATGTGATTTCACTGATAGGTGGAATTTAAGAAACTAAGGAGCAAAGGGGGAAAGAAAAAACAGTGGGAGGCAAACTAAGAAACAGACTCTTAACCCTAGAGAACAAACTGATGGTTACCAGAGGGGAGGTGGGGGGGGGGATGGGTGAAAGAGGTGATGGGGATTAGGAGTGCACCTTGTGATAAGCACCAGCAGTTGGATGGAAATGCTGAATCACTGTATTGTACACCTGAAACTAACATTGCATTGTATGTTATCTAACTGGAATTTAAATAAAAATGTTCTCAAAAAAAGAGTTTAGCTCTTTTCTTTGAGAGATTTTTAAAGAATTTATGTATTTTCTTACCTTCTTAGAAATGCTTACCAGCTCCTGCTGATACTCAGTATCTTGCAGTCAATGCACGGAGAGTGTGTGTTCACTCACAGGATCCATGTGGCTCATGTTCCTAAACAGAGTATTTACTTACCTTTCCTCATGTGTGACTAGCCACTTTGCCAGGAATCCCCAAATATTTAATCAGCATTAACCAGTTGATATTGCAGCATTATTATGTTTTAGACTCTTCAAGTACCTGAAAAATCGTCAAACACTAAGCCTTGGACTTGAGTATTTTCAAAGAGGAAAAAAAAAAAAAACCCTAAAAGAAATAATGCATACTTACCTGCAAGATTGTCTCTCTACTTTACTGCAATTTGAATAGGATAAAGCTGCATAATCGTTCAGCTGATAATACAGTTTTGAAGCATAGCACCAGAGCCTGTGACCTATCAGTGGAACAAAGAAGGTATACTTTCTCTTACATCTGACATAGTTGAGAGTGGAGGATGGGCTAGGAGGGAGCTGAAGCAATTAAAAATCACTACCTACAAACAAGAGGTCTCAGAAAAACTTAGTGCAGAGTACCAGAAAAGCAAGCAGCTCTTGGTGCTAACTTTTATAATGTTGATAATAACAGTTGATGAAGCAATACGGTGATATTCCAACAGAAGTAGCTATAAATGTTGGTGTGCCTGTGTGTATATTAGACTCTTCTATTCTCTAGTTACCTCTTTTATACCTAGAGTTAAAATATGGAATGGAAATACATATCTTGGGTAAAGGAAATGGTTGAAGGCCTAGAACCTAGAGACAACCAGCCTGAGATTAAATCCTGACTCCACCATTTCTTAGTTGTATGCGCTTGGCCCAACAGCATAATTGTAAGAATAGTGGGATATACTTGATTTTGTTGGTGTGAGAATTGAGTAAATGTGTTAACCATGTGCGGTGTGGTGATAGCATGTAAATTCTAATGAAAAGTGAGAAAGGAGGTAGAACATTCTATTACAAAGCTGCTATATTAGGATTTCATTGTTGTCGTGGATCTTAAAAATGAAACGAGCAATTAAAGTGATAGTATAAGAAAAGGCATTATTTTTGGAAACATTTTAAATAAGGAATCATGAGATTTAGTGGTTCCAAGAGAATGAAGTATGCGCCTTGAAAGGACAATTGGAGGGAGGAGTTGACTATGTGATTGGACTTCTTGTTCTGCTACAAGGAGCATAGCATCTTTAATTAAAGTCCTATTCAGTAGGAAAAAGTATGAAGCCATCTTCTTTGCTGCAGGGCCAACCACAATGTCTACCATGATGTTTATGATTAGATAAATTAATGAATTCATAAGGAAAAAGTAATTCAGTAAGGAGTGCACTTAGAGGTAGGGCATAAGCACTATTTGCAGACCTTTTTATATTGGAGGTGCAGGGGATGTGTGTGCATCAGTCTAGTGGTGCCGGATATGGGAGAGATGTAGCCCTGAAGAGTCATTCAGAGTGTAAAATGGGAAGTTGGGAATAATGTTCTATCCTTGAATATGAAATAAAATATATCAAGACTGAGGTTTAAAAAGTATGGAATCATATGGAATCATTTAAACCAGTCAGTAATCTCATTGGTTATTACCTAAAACAACACCCTCCCCCTCCTATACACACACTTACCATACTGTATTTCTTCATCCTTATCTTTTCCTGACCCGATATCATTAACTAAAACTAGGACATACCCTTCATAAAACCACACTTGTACTGGTTTGTCTCTGCACACCAGACAGTGCAAGGCATGGAGCAGGTTCTCAATAAAACATTTTGAATTAATGAGTGTTTTAATTGATTTCAGAACAATTTAGACGATAAAGTTTGAGTCATGAGTCTAGTCATCATTTGTATAAAAGAAGAGCTGAAATAAAAGTAGTATACCTCGGGGAAAGAGCTGTCCAGGATAAGAACAGAAAATTAAGATCACCCGTATTTCAAAAGAGAGGGCTTGAAGAGAAGAAGAATCATTCTTTCATTGCACTCAGAAAAGTACTTTGAGAACTGAGTTAGTAAAATAAAAACAATAGAAGAAAAGAATACCAAGAGGCAAGGTCGATTAAATTATTCAAAACTGGAATAAAAGGTTTTTTTCTATAAAGATCTATTTATACAATATTTTATATCTGGTGTTTTGGAGGCCAATTAAGAGTGCAGTTTAAATGCATATTAGGATAGAACGTTTGAGTACATAAAATAAAGCATAAATGGATGACCAGGAATTGGAGAGAATGTATAGGTAACTCTGTTGAAGACATAAATTTCTTAAAAAATTTAGTAATTATAAAATATTAATATTTGTACAGTGTATCACTTACTTCAATACCCTGGATCAGGATTTTTTCCTTAAATTCAAGGTACAACAAATGGCATTTTGAAAATTAATATTTTTATGAACGCATAGGTTTTATTATTTTGCACACTATTTGAGTTTTGCTACATTTTTAATCTCTATGAGCAGGCAACTTAAATTGCTGCCTCGAATCACATTTCATGTGATGTTAAGGTTAAGAATGCATGTCATTTCATTTTGCTCAAGACAAAACATTGCAAGAAGCCAGATATAATTGCTCTTGTCAATATAAGAAAACTATACAACTGCCAGCCAGCCCTGCTTAATTTAAAGTGATCTTTGAAGGGCTTGTTTATGTACTGTTCATGTCCAGAAGCTATAGAAAATTTGTCAGCCTATCAGTGTCTTCTCAGCCAGGTCTGCTCCTAATTCTTTATCACTATTGAAATGTGTTATGTAAATGAACATTATCTCTACTATGGGATAATTATGGGTAAAAAAGAGATATAAATAAATACAATTGTGAGTTAAATCTGAAATACTCATTAACCTTTGAAGTCTTTACCACGTCAAAGTAGCAGAATCCACAAATATTAAAATAACCAGCAGTTTAATTGGGAGTCCCTGCAAGGGTTCACTTCAGGAACTTGAAGACATACACGTTATCTAATTTAATTCTGTGTTCTGTTTGACAATTGGGTGTAGTGTACTCTTCTTTTATAGATGAGGAAATGGTGGCTTGCCCATGGCTATGTAGGTATCAAGTGATAGGTTTGGGGATTCAGTTATAGGTCAGTATCACTGCAAAATTACTGCTTTTTTCCCCTAATATCCAATCAGTTATTGACACATGTGTAAACACGATCAACCTCAGTGTTTAACCTAAAGCTTATATATTTATTTATTATGGGAGTATCAAGTCTTTATACCATTTTATATTTGTGGGAAAAACAAATTGATTTATGTTACTTCGCTTGATATTAATTCTTTAACAAAACTACAAAATGATTTCTCATCAATCTTGTTCTAGTCATTTTAACACAAGCTCTTCATTTTTGAATATTGACTTAGTCTTAGTTATTTTACCTGAACCTCTCCATTCTGGATTTTTTTTCATTTCATCCCTGAGTTGATGGATTTATTCAAGAAGGCTCTTGATAGATATCTTTTCTTAGGACTTGCAAGGTTGATAAAAGCATTTATACCTTTCAAGTCTTTGCACTATGACGATACTACATTCACATGTGAAATATTCAGTCAAGTAGATAAAAGATGAGTAATGAGTATTATCCCCACCTAGATCTCCAAATATTCTTCAGGGATGTATGCAGATGAGAGACTTTTTTTACATCCATTCTGTGAAATGTGTTTTGTTTTTATTGTGTAGTTAATTTTCTCCTAAATTCCTATTTCATCTTCATATAGTAGTTATTATATTTTTGGTGCCCATGCTATCAGTGAAAATTGGTTTAATCTAGGGGAAATAAATCTGGCTATTTTAAGTAGTATGTGAATTTAATGAAAAAAATGGATATATTATTGAGAAGGTTGTAAAATTGAAGATTGAAGGACAGGCTAAGAAATGATGGGGCCCATCATGATTTCTGATTTTGTCTAGTTGTTAGCACTGGAATGATTAAAAAACAAAAAAAAAACCACGAATCCTTCTTAGTTTTTGTTACTTTACATGAGATTCTAATTATAAGGAGAATAATTAGAATTAACTTTGAATGGAGTACCTGAACCCCAAACCTCTAGACAAAGGCAGAAGAAATGATACAACAGTTTTTCCAGACTATATCCAGTAACCAAACACCAGTAACAGCATGAAGGAAAATCAGGATGCTTTTGCCAAAGGGAGATAGGATGAGCTAATAGTCCAGAACAAATACCTACCAGTAGGACTATTATAGCAATTATGGACTGATCTTCTCTGACTCCTACATTTTGACTCATATTTCCCATCCCTTTGCCATTTGCACAGCATTTTGGAAGACTATTGTCTTCTCCTTTTAGCAATTCTGTTGCTCTCTTGTTTTATTTCAAAAATCATAATTTATAACACTTTCTTAAATTGTTTGATATTTTTAAAGTTAAAAAAGTAATGTACAAATCTAGTCTTGTTTAAAATAATAAAGCATATGGTGTGCCTGGGTGGCTCAGTCAGTTAAGCATCACTCTTGGTCTTGGCTCAGGTCATGATACCAGGGTTGTAGGATTCAGCCCTCTATCAGCCCTCACTGAGCATGGAACCTGCTTAAGAGTCTCTCTCTGTCCCTCTCCAACTTGAAAATGCACACATTCTCTCTCTCTCTCTCTCTCTCTCTCTCTCTCTCTCTCTCTCTCTCTCTCAAAATAAATAAGTAAATTTAAAAAAAATATTAAAGCATAAAATATAAGGCTAAAGATTCATTTGATTATTGCTCCCAGCATTAGTCCCATACTTTAAACTCCACCATCAGTTCTAGCTGGTATTTGTAGTTTATCGTGCCTTTAATATCTTTCTTTCTGTGTCCCCAGCAACTATGAAATAGCAATTGGTAGAAGTATTTATTCTTAAGTTAATTGTATTTCGGTTAAATACACTAGGCGAATTGTCTCTTGCCATCAAATTGTGTTTGAGGAGACCTTACCAGCATATATAGATATATTATTAGTATTTTTAAAACTTGTCTATCTCCTTCCTACTGTAGAGTGCTGAGAATATTTATCATCACCCCAAATCAATATATACAATATTTTCATGACCCTGGTGGTTCCCCATTTTATTCCTCCCAGTAAGTATGCTCTTCATATAAGGATAGTTTTATTCTGACTTGTAATCATCATAGATCAGTTTTGTATTTTTGAGCATTACGCAAATGGCATCATGCAGTATGTAGTGTTTTGCACTTGCATCTAAGATGAAAATTTACTACTGAAAGAATCCATCTTTTAAAAATTTTTTTTTCATGCTTATTTTTGAGAGAGAGTGAGCGCGCGAGTGAGCATGAGTAGGGGAGAGGAAGAGAGAGAGAGGGAGACACAGAATCTGAATCAGGCTCCAGGCTCTGAGCTCTCAGCACAGAGCCCGACGTGGGGGCTTGAAACTATGAACTGAGATCATGACCTCAGCGGAAGTTGGTTGCTTAACTGACTGATCCACCCAGGCACCCCACATCTTTTTTGTTTGTTTGTTTACTCATTTTTTGA
The DNA here is from genome assembly GCF_007474595.2 of Lynx canadensis. Lineage (NCBI taxonomy): Eukaryota > Metazoa > Chordata > Mammalia > Carnivora > Felidae > Lynx > Lynx canadensis. The sequence continues at coordinate 40,498,199 of NC_044311.2, read as the reverse complement.
GAAAGAGAGACTGAGCAAGTGTGAATAGGTGAAGGGCAGAGAGAGAGAGAGGACACAGAATCTGAAGCAGGGTCCACTCTCTCAGCTGTCAGCACAGAGCCTGAAGCAGGGCTTGAACTCAAAAACTGTGAGATCATGATCGAGCCGGTCGGACACTTAACTGACTGAGCCACCCTGGTGCCCCTATCTGATACACACCATTTTTTTTTAAGTTACTGTTTGCATCCTATATTAAATGAATATATCACAATTTATCCATCCTATGATTGATATTTGGATTATATCCAATTTGGCTTACTTGGATTAAATCTGAGAATAATCATCTCTGTGTCTTTTTGTGGACATATGTATGTATTCTTTTTTCTTATGTACCCAGGACTAAAATTGATAGGTCATAAGGCAGATGTATGTTTAGCTGTTGTGGATAATACCAAACAATTTTCAAGAAGTTTGTACTAATTTATAAATAAAGTAACAGTTGACGCCACATTCACATTCTTGCCCATTTTGGTATTTATTTATTCTAATGGATATGTACTGGTATGTCAATAATTTTATATTTGTATTTCTCTGATGAGCAATATGCTTGTTTGTTTATTTATTTTTTATTTAAATTCAAATTACTTAACATATAGTGTAGTACTGGTTTCAGGAGTAGAACCCAGTGATTCATTACTTACAACACCCAGTGCTCACCCTAACAAGTGCCCTTCTTAATGCCCATCATGCATTTAGCCCATTCCCCCATCCACCTCCCCTCCAACAACACTCAGTTTGTTCTCTACAGTTAAGAGTCTCTTATGGTTTGTCTCTCTGTTTTTATCTTATTTTTATTTTTCCTTCTGTTCCCCTATGTTTATCTGTTTTGTTTCCTAAATTCCACATGAGTGATATCATATGATACCTATCTTTTCTGACTTAATTCACTTAGCATAATACTCTAGTTCCATCAACAATGTTGCAAATGGCAAGATTTTATTCTTTTTGATCACCAAGTAATATTCTTTTGTATATATATTTATACCACATATTTCTCATCCATTCATCAGTCGATGGACATTTGAGCTCTTTCCATAATTTGGCTATTGTTGATAACATTACTGTAAACATTAGGGTGCATGTGCCCCTCCAAATCAGCATTTTTGTATCTTTTAGATGAATGTCTTGTAGTACAATTACTAGGTCGTAGGGTTGTTCTATTTTGAAGTTTTTGAGAAACCTTCATACTATTCTCCAGAGTAGCCACACCAGTTTTGCATTCCCATCAACAGTGCAAAAGTGGTCCTCTTTCTCCCCATCCCTGCCAACTTCTGTTGTTTCCTGAATTGTTCATTTTAGCCATTCTGACAGGTGTGAGGTGGTACCTCGTGGTTTCGATTTGTAATTCTCTGATGATAAGAGATGTTGAGGCATCTTTTTATATGTCTGTTAGCTATATGGATATCTTCTTTGCAAAAGAGTCTGTTGATGTCTTCTCCCCATTTCTTCTCTGGATTATTTGTTTTTTGGGTATTGAGTTTAATAAATTCTTTGTAGATTTAGGATGCTAGCCCTTTATTTGATATGACATATACATATCTTCTCCCATTACATTGGTTGCCTTTTAGTTTTGTTGATTCCTTCGCTATGCAGAAGCTTTTTCTCTTAATGAAGTCCCCATAGTTCCTTTTTGCTTTTGTTTCCCTTGCCTGTGGAGACCTGTCTAGCAAGAAGTTGCTCTGGCCAAAGTCAAAGAGGTTGCTGCCTGTGTTCTTCTCTGGGATTCTGATGGTTTCAAGTCTCACATTTAGGTCTTTCATCCATTTTGAGTTTATTTTTGTTCATGGTGTAAGAAAGTGGTCCAGTTTCATTCTTCTGCATGTCGCTGTCCAGTTTTCCCAACACCATTTGCTGAAGAGCTTTCTTTATTCCATTAGATAATCTTTCCTCTTTTGTTGAACATTAGTTGGCCATATGTTTGTGGCTCCATTTCTGGGTTCTCTATTCTGTTCCATTGATCCATGTGTCTGTTTCTGTGCCAGTAGCATACCGCATCTTGATGATTACAGCTTTGTAACACAGCTTAAAGTCCAGAATTGTGATGCCTCCAGCTTTAGTTTTCTCTTTCTACATTACTTTGGCTATTAAGGGCCTTTTCTGGTTCCATATAAATTTTAGAATTGTGTGTTCTAGCTCCACGAACAATGCTATTGGTATGTTGATAGGGATTGTATTGAACGTTCATATTGCTTTGGGTAGCATAGACACTTTAAAAATATTTTTTCTTCCAATCCATGAGCATGGAATTTTTCTCCATTTCTTTGTGTCTTCCTCAATATCTTTAATAAGTTTCTATAGTTTCCAGCATACATAACTTTCTCCTCTTTGGTTAGCTTTATTCCTAGGTATCTTACAGGCTTTGGTGCAATTGTAAATGGGATTCATTCCTTGATTTCTATTTCTGCTGCTTCATTATTGGTGTACAGAAATGCAACCAATTTCTGTACATTGATTTTATATCCTGTAACTTTGCTGAGTTTATGTACTTGTTCTAGCAGTTTTTTGGTGATCTTTCAGTTTTCCAGTGTAGAGTATCATGTCATCTGTGAAGACTGAAAGTTTGACTTCTTCCTTGCCAATTTGGATGCCTGTTATTATTTGTGTTGTCTGCTGAGGCTAGGACTTCCAGCACTATGTTGAACAGTAGTGGTGAGAGTGCACACCCCTGTTGTATTCTTGACCTTAGGAGGAAAGCTCTGTTTTTCCCCATTGAGGATGATACTAGCTACATGTCTTTCGTATATGGCCTTTATGATGTTGAGGTGTGTTCCTTCTATCTTACTTTCTTGAGGGTTTTTTTCAAGAAAGGATGCTGTATTTTGTCAAATGCTTTTCTGCATCTATTGAGAGGATTATATTGTTTGTATCCTTTTTTTTTTAAATTATTAATGGGATGTATCACGTTGAATGATTTGCAAATAGTGGACCAGTCCTGTATCCCAGGAATAAATATCACTTGATTGAGGTGAATTATTTTAATGTACTGTTGGATTTGATTTGCTAGTATTTTGTTGAGAATTTTTGCATCCATGTTCATCAGGGATATTGGTCTATAATTCTCCCTTTTAGTAGAGTCTTTGTCTGCTTTTGGAATCAAGGTAATGCTGACTTCATAGAGTGAGTTTGGAATCTTTCCTTCCATTTCTATTTTTTTGGAGCAGTTTGAGAAGAATAGGTATTAACTCTTCTTTAAATGGCTGGTAGAATTCCCCTGGGAAGCCATCTGGCCCAGGACTCTTGTTTGTTGAGAGATTTTTGATAACTGATTCAATTTCTTTACTGATTATGGGTCTGTTCAAATTTTCTATTTTTTCCTGTTTCAGTTTTGGCAGTGCATAAGTTTCTAGGAATTTGTCCATTTCTTCCAGATTGCCCAGTTTGATGCATAATTTTTCATAGTATTCTCTTCTAATGGTTTATATATCTGTGATGTTGCTTGTGATCTCTCCTCTTTAATTCATGATTTTATCTATTTGACTCTTGGCTCTTTTTGATAAATTTGTCTAGGAGGTTATCAATTTTATTTATTCTTTCAAAGTAGCAGCATTATTTTCATTGATCTGTTCTAATGTTTTTTTTGTTCCTATATTGTTTATATCGGCTCTAGTCTTTATTATCTCCCTTCTTTTGCTAGCTTTGTTTTATTTGCTGCTCTTTTTCTAACTCCTTTAGGTATAAGGTTAAGATGTGTATTTAGGACCTTTCTTGCTTCTTGCATTCCAATACAGGCCTGAATTGCAATGTACTTTGCTCTTAGGACTGTCTTTGCTACATTCCAAACGGTTTAGACTGTCATGTTTTTATTTTCATTTGCTTCCATATATTTCTTTATTTTTTTAATTTCACGGTTAACTCACTCATTCTTAGTAGGATGTTCTTTAACCTCCATGTATTTGAGAGCTTTCCAAATTTTCTCTTGTGGTTGATTTCAAGTTTCATACTTTGTGATCTGAATTGTGCATGGTCTTATCTCAGTATTTTTGTGCCCGTTGAAGGCTGATTTGTGACCCAGTATGTGATCTGTTCTGGAGAATGTTCCATGTGCACTCCAGAAGAATGTGTGTTCCGCTACTTTGGATGAAATGTTCTGTATATATCTGTATATATCTGTTAAGTCCATCTGATCCAGTGTGTCTTTCAAACCCATTGTTTCCTTGTTGATTTTATCCTTAGTACATATGTCCATTGTTATAAGTGGGGTATTAAATTGCCCTACTATTATGGTATTATTAATAAGTTTCTTTATGTTTATGGTTAATTGATATATTTGGGTGCTCTCAAGTTGAAGGTATAAATATTTATAATTGTTACATCTTCTTGATGGATAGACCCCTTAATTATGATATAATGCCCTTCTTCATCTCTTTAAAAAGTCTTTGTTTCAAAATCTAGTTTCTCTGATATAAGAATGGCTATTCTGGCTTTCTTTGGACGTCCATAAGCATGATAGATGCTTCTCCATCCCCTCACTTTCAATCTGCATGTGTCTTTAGGTCTAAAATGAGTCTCTTGGGGTGCCTGGGTGGCTCAGTTGGTTAAGTGTCTGACTTTGGCTCAGGTCATGATCTCATGGTTCATGGGTTCGAGCCCTGCGTCGGGCTCTATGCTGACAGCTCAGAGCCTGGAGCCTGCTTCGGATTCTGTGTCTCCCTCTCTCTCTGCCCCTCCCCTGCTCACACTGTCTCTCTCTGTCTCTCAAAAATAAATAAGTGTAAAAACAAATTTTAAATGAGTCTTTTGTAGGCAGCATAGAGATGCATTTTTTTTAAATCCGTTCTGATACCTTGTGTATTTTGATTCCGGCATTTAGTCCATTTACATTCAGATAGATTATTGAAAGATTAGAATTTAGTGCCATTGTGTTATCTGTAGATTTGATGATTCTGGTGATGTTCTCTGGTCCTTTGTAGTCTTTGTTGCTTTTTGTTGTTGTTGTTGTTTTTGTGTGTTTTTGTTTGTTTGTTTTTCCTTCTACTCAGTCCCCCTTAAAGTTTCTCACAGTGCTGGTTTAATGATCACAAACTCCATTCTTTTTCTTTGTCTGGGAAACTCTTTATCTCTCCTTCTATTCTGAATGACAACCTTGCTGGATAAAGAATTTCTTTTATTCAGCACATTGAATATTTCCTGCCACTCCCTTCTGCCTGTCAAGTTTCAGTGGACAGGTCTGCTAGTAATGTTATGTGTTTACCCTTACAGGTTAAGGACATTTTGTCCTGAACTCCTTTCAGAATTCTCTGTATCTTTGTTCTTTGCAAGTTTCACTATGATATGTCATGGTGTTAAACTGTTCTTGTTGATTTTTAAGGGAGTTCTCTGTGCCTTTTGAATTTGAATGCCTGTTTCCTTCCACAGATGAGGGAAGTTGTCAGCTATAATTTGTTCAAATAAACCTTCTGCCCCTTTTCCTCACTCTTCTTCTTCTGGGAGTCCCATGACACAGATATTGTTTCATTGTAAGGAATCATTAAGTTCTCTAATAGTGTTCTTTCCCTTTTCTTTTCAACTTCATTATTTTCCATAATTTTATCTTCTATATCACCTATTCTCTTCTCGGCTTCTTTAATCGTCATTATGACTCTATCCAGTCAGTTTTACATCTCACTTGCAGCAATTTTTATTTCAGCCTGACTAGTTTTTAGGTCTTTGATCTCGGCAGCAAGGGTTTCTTCTGCGTCTTCTATGCTTTTTTCAAGCCCGGCTAGTATTCTTAGGACTGTTATTCTAAATACTTGTTCAGACATCTTGCTTATATCTTCTTTGAGCAAGTCCCTGGCTGTGATTTCGTCTTGACTTTTGTTTTGGGGAGTATTCTTCTGTCTTACTATTTTGGCCAAGTTTCTGTCTTTTGCATATTTTAATAGCTTGTTAGGTTTCCTGTACCTGAGAGTACTGCTAAATTAAAAAGGGGTCATACACTGTCTAGGGCTTAGCACTTCAGGAGTGTTTCTGGTGTATGTTGTGTGTACTCTGTTCTTGTGTTTTGGCTGCTCTTTCCCGCTGGTCAGTCCTCTGTAGAGCTCCTCCTTGCTTGCAGTGGGGAGTGTTTACACCTTTAGCTAGGTGTGCTTTGATTTGTTTCTTGATGTTAGCCTGTAAAAATGGTGGGGAGGGGGGAATGCCTGACCCCCAAAAAATAGAAAAGGAAAGGGAACAACAAAAACAAAACACAAATGGAGGAAGGGAAAAATAAAAGAAAAACAAAACAGAGAAAGAAAAGAATAAAAAAAAAAACCTGATGCAGAAAAAGAGAAGAGGAAATGAAAACAAGAAACTAGGAGTCTGATGCCAAAAGAAAAAAAAGAAGGAAGAAAAACAGTAAATAATAATAATAATAATAATAATAATAATAATAATAATAAAAAATAAGCCTGGTCCTCTTTCCCCCATCACCGCAGGTATTGTTTGAAGCACTCGATTTTCAGTACTCTTTGTGCGTGGTGGATGTTGACTCTGCTGGTCTTCTGGAGGAGCATTGGCTCACAGGTGGTCCGGCCCCAGTGAATAAGAAGTTGCCAGGCATGGGAGGCAGGGTTGGGTGTAGGCATGTCCTGCCTCCACTGGGGGCTGCTGTGTTGCTCTCCAAAGTCCTGCCATGTTGATGTTCCGGGGGGTGGGGGTGGAAATAGCGCCACCTCAATCTCTTGTCCCCAGACAGGGGATCTCACACCTGCATTGTTCAGACAGCCTTCACAGAGTAGTATGCGCGTTCAGTAGTAAGTTCCCCCATTGTCACAACTCTCTTGCATTTTTTCTTTGGCGTGCAGCTGGGATACAAAACCTGAACTAACTAACTCTCTCTCATATATGTATATGTATATATACATATGTATATGCATATGTATATATACATATGCATATGTATATGCACATGTATATGCATATGTATATATACATATGTATATGTATATATGCATATGTATATATGCATATATGCATATGCATATATGCATATATACATATGTATATGCATATGTATATGCACATGTATATGCACATATATTTATACATATGTATATGCACATATACACATATGTACACATATGTACATATACACATGTATATATACATATATATGTGCGTGTACATGTGCATATACATATACATATGTATATATGTTTTTTTAATTTAGAGCTTCTTTATTTCAGTGATGTTTTTACAACAAAAACTTAATGTTTATATATTTTTGAGAGACAGAGACAGAGCGCGAGGGGGGGGAGGAGCAGAGAGAGGGAGACAGAGTCCAAAGCAGGCTCTAGGCTCTGAGCTGTCAAAACAGAGCCCAATGTAGGGCTTGAACTCACGAAGTGTGAGATGATGACCTGAGCCAAAGTTGGATACTCAGCCGACTGAGCCACCCAGGCACCCCTCTTTCAGTGATGTTTCATGGTTTTTGGTGCACAGGTCTTTTGCCAGATGTTGTTTTTTTTTTTTTTTCTTATTCTTTTTTTAATAATTTATTTGTCAAATTGGCTAGTAGTGTGTAAAGTATGCTTTTGGTTTTTGGGTAGATTCCTGTGGTTCATCGCTTACATAAAACACCCAGTGCTCATCCCAACAAGTGTCCTCCTCTATGCCCATCACCCATTTTCCTCTCTTCCCACCCACCCCCCCAACCACCATTAACCCTCAGTTTGTTCTCTGTATTTAAGAGTCTCTTATGGTTTGCCTCCCTCCCTCTCTGTTTGTAACTATTTTTTCCCCTTCCCTTCCCCCATCATCTTCTGAAAAGGAAATAATCAACAAAACTAAAAGGCAACTGATGGAACAGGAAAAGATATTTGCAAATGACATATCAGGTAAAGGGGTAGTATCCAAAATCTATGCGGAATTTACCAAACTCAACACCCAAAAAACAAATGATCCAGTGAAGAAATGGGCAGAAGACATGAATAGACACTTTTTCAAAACCTGAACTCTTAAAGGACCCAGCACCACACAGATCCACTCCCCTCCTTCAGAGTAGAGCCTCTGCAGGTTGTGTCTGAAGCCTTCTGTCCTAGAAAAACAGTGTGTGGAATCTGTCGTGTAGCACTGCTAAAGGCAGCAAAGGTTATATTCCTTACGTGTACCTTTGTCTCCTACTGATGAAAGGCCTTTGGCTGGTGCCCGTAGGGTCTTTTGTCCTTGGGGAGGCAATATGCCCTATTCCAAAGGCATTCCAGGAAAGGGAATGTTCTCTCCCAGTGTGCCCGGAGATCTCTACAATACACTATACACTCAGGGGCCAGCTCCCTCTTCCTCAGGTGTGCACGTCACAGCTCACTGTGGAGAAAGGCATGCACTTCCAAAACCTCAGAGTTCGAGCTCCAAATGCTGTTTGCAACAAAACAAGCCCCCCTCCCCCACCAAAAAAAAAAAAAAAAAAAAAAAAAAAAAACAAGCTTGCGACACTCAGTACTTCTTGGTCCTCATTCTGTAGTCCAAAGGGGTTTTCCTCTTGTATGAATTCGATGCTGCACTTTCTCAACCCCTCTCTCTTTCCTTCCCTTTTGTTTCTTCATTGAAATGGTTCCCTCCCCCTCCGCAGCACCACCATTTATCTCTCCCCCAGTTCACTTCTATGCACCTCACATCTGCCATGCTGTCTCCTTCCAGCTGTGGAGATCATTCCATCAGTCTGAAGATCAATTTCCCGGGTGTTCCAAATGATCTGACCTCAGTATAGCTGTGTTTGAGGGACAAGGAAAACTCAGGGTCTCCCTACTTCTCTGCCATATGAATTCTTTTTTGCAATGATGTTTATTTAATTACTTTTTTAAAAAGTTTTTTTATTTAAAATGCTGTTAGTTAACATACAGTGTAATATTAATTTCAGGTGTACAATATAGCCATTCAACACTTGGATACAACAGCCGGTGCTCAGCACAGCAAGTGCCCTCCTTAATCCCCATCACCTTTTTTACCCATCCCCCCACCTACCTCCCCTCTGGTAACCATCAGTTTGTTCTCTACAGTTAAGAGCCTGTTTCTTGTTTCGCTGCCCTCTCTCCTTCCCCCACCCCTCTGCTTTTTTGTTTTGTTCCTTATTTTCTACATGTGAGTGAGATCATGATATTTGTCTTTCTCTGACTGACTTATTTTGCTTAGCATAATACCCTCTAACTCTATCCATGTTGCAAATGACAAAATTTCATTCATCTTTATGGCTGATGCTCTGTTATATACCTGTGCCACATCTTCTTTAACATTTCATCAATCGATGGACATATATAATGTTTCCATAATTTGACAATTGTGGATAATCCTGCTATAAACATTGGGGTACATGTATCCATTTGAAATAGTATTTTTGTACTATTTGGGTAAATACCTAGTAGTGCACTTGATGGATCCTGGGGTATTTCTATTTGTAACTTTTTGAGGAATCTGCATACTGTTTTCCACAGTGGCTGCACCAGTTTGCATTTCTATCGGTAGAACAAGAGGGTTATCCTTTCTCCACATCCTCGCCAATACCTGTTGTTTATGGTGCTGTTGATTTTAGCCTCTCTGACAGGTGTGAGGTGATATCTCCTTGTAGTTTTGATTGGTATTTCCCTTATCATCAGTGGTGATCAGCACCTTTTCATATGTCTGTCGGCCATGTGGATATCTTCTTTGGAAAAAAAATATCTATTTATGTAATCTGCCCTTTTTTAATTGGGTTATTTGTTTTGGGGGTATGGAGTTTTATAAACACTTAATATATTTTGGATCCTAACCCTTTTCAGATAGGTCATTTAAAAAAAACCTTTTCCCATTCTGTAGGTTGCATTTTAGTTTTGTTGATTGTTTCCTTCACTGTGCATAGGCTTTTTATTTTGATGTAGTCCCAATAGCTTATTTTTGCTTTTGTTTCCCTTGCCTCGAAAGACACATCTAGAAAGAAGCTTCTATGGCCAATGTGAAGGAGGTTGCTTCCTGGGTTTTCCTGTAGAATTTTTATGATTTCAAGTCTCACATTTAGGTATTTAACCCATTTTGAGTTTATTTGTGTGTATGGTGAAAGAAAGTGGTCCAATTTCATTCTTTGGCATGTTGTCCTGTTTTCCCAGCATTATTTGATAAAGAGAGTGCTATTTTCCCTCATTATATATTCTTTCTTTAAGAATGACCATACAGTTGTGGGTCCATTTCTGGGTTTTCTAGTCTATTAATCTATGTGTCTTTTTTTGTATGTGCCAGTACCATACTGATCAGATCACTACTGCTTTGTAATATAACTTGAAGTCCAGAATTGTGATGCCTCCAGTTTGCTGTTCTTTTTGAAGATTTCTTTGGCTTCTCAGGTTCTTTTGTGGTTCTATAGAAATTTTAGAATTGTGTTCCATCTCTGTGAAAAATGCTGTTGGGATTTTGATAGGGATTGCATTAAATGTATAGATTGCTTTGTGTAGTAAAGACATTTTAACAATATTTATTCTCCACTCCATGATCATGGAATATTTTCCCATTTCTTTGTGTCCCCTTCCATTTCTTTCATCAGGGTTTTATGGTTTTCAGAATACAGGTCTTTCACCTCATTGATTAGGTTTATTCCTAGGTATCATAGGGTTTTGGTGCAATTATAAATGAGATTGATTCCTTAGTTTCTCTTTCTGCTGCTTCATTATTTGCGTAGAGAAATGCCACAGATTTCTGTTTGTTGGTTTTATATCCTATGACGTTACTGAATTCATGTATCAGTTTGAACAGTTTTTTGATGGACTCTTTCATGTTTTCTATATAGAGTATCCTGTCATTTACAAGTAGTAAAATTTTTACTTGTTCCTTGCTGATTTACAGGCCTTATCCATGATCAAGTGTGATTTATTCCTGGGTCGAAAGGGTGGTTCAACATTTGCAAATCAATCAACATGATACGCAACATTAATAAAAGAAAGGATAAGAAATGTATGACAATTTTAATAGATGTTGAAAAATAATTTGACATAGTACAACATCCACTCATAATACCAACCCTCAACAAAGTAGGTTTAGAGAAAACCTACTTCAACATAATAAAGGTCATATATGAAAAATCGACAGCTCATATCATCTTCAATGGGAATAAACTGAGAGCTCTTTCTCCAGGGTCATGAACAAGACAGGGATGTCCACTCTCAACACTTTTATTTACCATAGTACTAGAAATCCTAGCCACAGCAATCAGGCACCATAATGGGCAATGATATTAAACATTTTTCCCCCATTGGTTCATGGAAGTTTGTTTATCCTCTCAGTTCCTAGTCAAGTATTTTCCCTGATTTTAAAAAGAATTACATTTTTTCTCTCATTGATTTATGGAATATTCTAAATATGGCTATGTAATAAGAAAACTGTATTATGAACACCTCTCCTTGTCCATGGTTTAACTTCCTTTTCTTAATGTCAGCTGTCAATGAACAAAAGTTTTTACTTTTAATTGGGTCCAAAACATTAGATATTTTTTTATGCTTAAAACTTCTTAGAAACATTTTAGTGACCTAGATTTCATGAATATACTTTATATTTTTCTAGAAGCATTATTTTTTTCCACAAAAATATATAATACATTTTCTCATATATGCATTTGCAATATATTGGTAAACCTGGTTCATATTTTTCCTTGATTGACTATTTAATTTTGCAGTGGTGTCTTTGTTGTAAATCATATTATTGGACATAAGCATGAGCTTGTCTCACAATTTTACTTTGTATTCTTGTATATGTCTCTGTATTTGAACTAGTAACATACTGTGTTTATTACTGAAAATTTTAAGTAAGTTTGACGTATTTAGTATAAGTTTACATCATTCATTTAAGATTGCTTAGCTATTCTAGATCATCACATTTCTACACAAATTTTATAATCTGATTGACAATTTCCAGGAAACATGTCTGTTAGGGTTTTGATTAGGATGGCACTACAGCTATATTTCATTTGGGGGGAAATGAACTAGTTGGAAATAATGAATCTGAAAGGCTGTCAATACAATTTCTTCATTAATATTTACTTTCTCTTACCGGTATTTTCTAATTTTAACTGAGATAATCTTGCACATATATCAGGATATTTATGACTAAGTATATTGAATTGTTTGATGCTATCCTAAAAGATGTTTTTCAAATTTATACTCCAAATATTTGTTTCTGGTATATAAGGAGACATTTAAAAAATGCATACTGATCTGCCCAGAATCTTACTGAGTTCAATTACTATTCTAAAGTTATTTTTAAAAGATTATTTTGGGGATGCCTGGGTGGCTCAGTCATTTAGGTGTCCAACTCTTGATTTTGGTTTTGGTCATGATCTCACGGTTGGTGGGATTGAGCCCTGTGTCAGGCTCTGTGTCAGGTGCAGAGCCTGCATGGGATTCTCACTCTGCTTTTCTCTGCCTCTCTCTGTCACTATCTATTTATCTGTCTCTGCCTCTCAAAATAAATACATAAAATTAAAAAAAAAGATGATTTTGGATTTGCTAACTATACAATCATGTCATGTTTAGATTGAGATTTCTTTCTTTCTAACTCTTATACATTATTATGAGTCATTTTAAATTTACTTTGCATCAAAAATGCCCTTTTCTTCTCTCAATATTTGCTCAAAGTTCTGTTTTGCCCATTTTAATACAGTGGCACAGCCTATTGGCAGGCTAGCATTGTATAGCAATCTTTTCTATCCACTTTCAACCAATCCATGTCCTTATTTAGAATATGTTTTTGTACACAGCATATATTTGTTAGTTATATGAATTCAGTCTGTTTATACTCTTTGTGTATTTAATGCTTTTGCATTCAAGGTAATTACTGATACCTTTGCTGGAGTTCCTCTGATCATTATCTTGCACCTTCTCTATCATTTATCTATTAACAAGTGGTTGTACATTCATATTTATGAAAGTGCTGTAAGGACTTTGTATATTTGCCTGGAGCATTTTCTCTAGAGGGGATGGCAAGAGAGCTAAGCATGAGTCCAAGGACTCCAAAATACCTAAACGCAAATGGCTTTATACTGACACACCACACCTCTATTATTTTTCCTGGTTGAACTACTGTGTGTTCAATTTTGAAGTGTAGAACTTGTCATTTTTTTCCCTCTTTTGTTCTGGTGATAAACATCTGTATGTAGACCATTTTCTCTACGGGAGTGGTAGAAAAGGGAGAGAATATCAGCTGTTTTTTATACATAGACTTTCAGTGCTTACACTAATCTCTGCCACATTCCTACTCTTGCTCTCTCTGATAACCTAAGTACTCCAATATAAGGTTCTCTTAGGTAGAAGACTTGAATGCAAATTCATCAAGATATGTGGCCTTTCCCAGCCTTACTCATTTGTCAAACTTTTGATTGATGACTGTGTACTTTTTGATTTGCATGTTTTATTTAAATATTTTTTTTATATCTTTGGCTGTCAAATATCCCTACACCAAATATTTATTGAGAACCTTCAATGAACCAGACACTGAAGACATTGAGCATAAAATAATACACAACTTCTGATACTGAGCTTACATTATAACAGATGGGTAGATGACAAATTAGTAAACAAGGAAATAACACAAATTTAAATAATTATATATATGAAAATATGGGGAAGTATGGTGAGTACTGTGAAGAAAAGTAAAGCTTGTTGAGTGTATAGAGTAAAAGTAGGTCCATTTTTGATGTGGTCATCAGAGATTTCTTTGGCAAATTAACTTTTGAACAGAAACTATAATGAAATAGCGCTGTAAGAAACCTTAAATTCATAAGAATTTAGCTATTGTATTGCTCCATAAGTTACCCTTCATTAAAGACCAAGGGCAGTGGAGATACGTCAAGAATTCGTGAAAGAGGTCTGTCCCAGAAAATCATAATCCTTTTTAATCACATCATGGAATAGGTCTATTATACCTACTCTAATATTCAAAGTTATAATTTTTCAATATTCAGGCCAAATGATTTAGGTAGTTTTAGTCATGCTTAAGAAGAAAAATGTATAATATAACTTAGTATATTTACCCTTAGTTTCCATATTGTCTGACAGAATTTTTTTTAATTAGTAATCTTATTAGAATAATTTGCTTTCTTTAGGACTTTTTGATGATTGTTTCCATAGACATTTTAGATATCCTTACTCTACCTCAACATATTTTAATTTGAAGGTATTAAAAGACATATTACTTGATTCATTAATAAAATGACATGAAGCAAATAATATATATGATAAATAGTGAATATTATATAAAAGTGGCCAATGTTGTATATTGTTTTAGAAATTGATAGTTTGTAGTATGGTTGCTACATAAAAGGATTTTATGATGGCCCAACTCAGTCTGACAGCGGTTTGATGTACTGTTTCTTAAATCATTATGCTCTCTCAGAAAGCAGTAATTTAAAAATGTTTCCTTACTTCACCCATTCAGCAGAATTTGATGCCATTGCATATTTCATAGACTGTCTCAGAGGCCATTTCAGTCTTTAGTAGTTTTTGCTTTCTTTTCTACTTTGTGTTTCCAAATCTTTGGAGATAATCTTTTCAGTCCCTAACAAGTGTCCTATCATGTCAAATTTTAAAACTCACCATGGGCTAATAAAATATTAATAACATACGTGTTTTGTAATTATGTAAAACTCATTTGGAATATTCTATCAGTTGCAGACTTCTGATATATTAGGCTGACTTCTTTGAAAAAAAAAAAAAAAAAGGCCGTGTATCAGTAGATGTATATAATAGACTACATTTGTTTTTGTTTTCTAAAATTAAAATAATGAATGTAAGTTAGTTTTAATTCTATCCCTTCCAGGTCTAGAAGTAGTTAGTTGGAATAAACAATGAAAATAATTTTGGTAATAACTATTTCTTCAGAGTGCTAATTATCATCATTAATTTGCCTTTCTCTGAGATTCCTCCTATTGTAATAAAAGTGTTTCAGAAACTAGGGGTTTTATAAGTGAATGACTTGATATTTAAACAGTAATCCATATAGTATGACATGAAGATCTTTCACCAAAATTAAAACAGAAAGAAAGCATTAATTCAGTTACTTTGAAGGTTAGTAGAGAAAGAACCCAACATATTTTATAAGAGTAACAAGGCAAATTTTGTGGGTGTAAACTATAATGTGAAGAAATGGCAATTCATTTCCACAGAGGTGATGGGGGTCTTTTAAAAGCTATTATAGATTTCTATATGGATGATAGGTATTACAGAGCAAAACATAATTCTGTGCTTGATTTATAATGAATCTAATCCCAGCCTCTGGGCCTGAGATCTCAGGAGATTTAACAAATAGCAAATGCAGGGAAGATATGACAATGAGAAGAAATGTAAGGGGATAACTCATAACTTTTGAAATCTACGCTCTTGAAAAAAATATGTGCATCATTTAAAATCCTCAAAATGGAAAGCTAGTAGATGCTGATACACATAAGAAAACTTGTTGAGACAAAGTTTATAGACTATAAAAGTATAAAAACAAACTTGAGTAAGTGCATTTAGTCATACTACTAGTTGCTCTAAAACTAATCATGAAAGCCGTTGAACAAAACTCAGGAAAGGCAAAAATTGCATAGATGTTTTAATTGCTATTTCCTCATTTTAGATTACTTTCATATGAGATGATATTAATAAGCAGCAATGGCATTGAAAAGAATAAGTGAGAATTAAAAAATTTTATCCTGGGTATTTAATAACATGTTCAATAAGTTAGATGCACAGGGTCTACTCAGAATTAAACTGAACTAAAATGATGCTTCTAAGATTTAAGTTCATAGCAATTTTTAAATATGTAAATGAATAGGATAGGTATAGGACAGTAATGATTAATTTCAATATTAAAGGTAATGAATCTGGAGAATTTGAAATTATGGATATGTATAGTTGAGAGAGATTATGCGAGCATTTGGAAAACTGGAAACAAGTAACACATTTATAGACATTATTGTATGTACTCCAGAATATATTTCACGTATACATTTTTCACTTTCGTATGAAGCCATTACTGTGATAGGCATACAGTGGGTTTTTTTTTTGTTTGTTTGTTTCTTTTTGTTTGTTTTCCGGTTAAAATCGCACCCCTTGTTTTGGCCAGTTGCTGTTTTTCACTCAAGTTACTGATCACCAGTATGGATGCATGACCTAGTAAGTAGAAATGGGCATATGCCCAAAACTGGGGAATTTTGATTGACGAAGGCAGGAGATGGTCCCGTACTTGTATTTGCCCACATTCTAGATTTACCCCTGAAAAGTGCTCCCCATTGTGTGCTCTTCAAAATGAAGAAAGCACATGTGCAGTGCAAGGAAATAAATACAAAAAAATAGAGAATCTGAGATGGGTTGCGAGGGGAAAGAACTAACTTCTCAATTTTCTCATTTTGAAAACCACTCCTACTTGCTCCATTTATTACAACCAATAATTCTCTTTTGGTTTAAATTATTTTAAAGTGAGATTCTGTCATTTGTTAAAGAATGAGTACAAACAGTGACTTAAACAGCCTACTCGCATGCCAGGCAGGGCTGCTACTTTGCTTGTTAACTCTTGCCTTTGCAGTGTTTTCTGGCACTATGTTTTTTTTTTTTTTTTCAGTTTCATGTATACTATAAAGATGTATAATGGTTGCACTTTCAATGGGAGGAGCCAAATATTCAACAGTTAAAAGATGACCCCTACAAGCAGTCTGTATTATAAGATACAGTGTTGTTATCTTCCTAGCATTGATGTCGGTAACCCTGATATCTTTTTTTATTAAAAAAATTTTTTTGACACATGTTCATTTTTGAGAGAGAGTGCGAGGAGGGGATGGGGGGGAGCAGAGAGAGAGGGAGACACAGAATCAGAAGCAGGCTCCAGGCTCTGAGCTGTCAGCACAGCTGACATCCTGGCCTGAGCTGAACTCGGTCGGGTCACTCAACCGACTGAGCCACCCAGGCGCCCCAGTAACCTTGATATCTTGAGACAGACCATCCTCAGAGCTCAGATGAGATTTCTGGCACCATATCTTGGGAACGTTCTCCTATTCTCAGACTCTGAGGAGCTTAAGATACAGGTTGTAGTGTTAATTTGCAAATGCATGAATCAACAACTTGTTTTGGATCAGAACTATGAACTGTTTTTATACATGGGTATTCATAAAAATTGTAATCTGTTGAGTATCAAAGAGTTTCTATTGTATATTCAAATACATTACAGATAGTCCTTGAGAACCTGCTGTATTTCAAGCACTGTCCAAAGCACTGGAGACAGGAACATTATTTAGATATAATAACTATCTTCAAACTCTTAGATGAGGGAGGGGAAAGAAAGGCACAGAGATAATGATTAAATAATGCCTCAATTTTCCCAATAAAAATACACATTTACTGCAATAAATGTGAGACAGAGAGACAGAAGAAAGAAAGAGAAAAAACAAAGACCACTTCAATGAATTTTTGCACACACCTAGCAGGCTACTTGGGTTCAGTGGCTAAAGGAATGGCAAATAGGGCACTGTCTCCTTTGTTCTACCAGGGTTGGTGCACATGCCCCATCTTTTTAGGTCAATTCCTAATTATTCACACTTTGAATTGAAAGATCATGGTCTATAGATTCACAAGCACATAGATTTGAATGTCAGCTTTACCAATGATTCTTAAAGTTACTTCACTTTTCTAAGACTCCATTTTCTCATCTCTACTATGGGCAGAGTAGTGTTTACTATGAAGCTATAGAAGGTTATGCCTGTCATTTGCTGTATATAGAATGAAATCTTGCCTGTATACAGAATGAAAAACATACAAAATAAACTGTGTGAACTTTAGGTCCTGTAAAACCTAGATCTTCAGGTCTATAATAGAATCCTTAAGTATATTAATTGATATTGTATTTTATATGTGTAATTGATACAATAAATATAAGTGAATAAATATTTACTCTGAGACTTAAATGGAAACCGTGAAATGATTCTAGTGCAGGACTTGATAAACAGTAAATATAGTTAATAACATATTCTCATCTCCATTTTAAGGTAGACTTGTTCCTCAGTGGTTATAAGTATCTATCAATAGATACTATAACATAATATAACTGTTTTTGAGGCTTTATAGACAAGTTAAAATAACTAATCTTAATTTTTAAGACTTTGCTTCACAGAGAGATCATTTTACCCTATCCTTTTCTGACCTTGTGTGAAACATGCTTCCTAACAAACATTTCTCTTGTTGCTCAGGACCTCTGAAAACACTCTTAATGCCAGCTCTCTCACTCACTATTCCCCTCATGTCAGTTATAAATTGTGTCCCAGACACATCTTTCCTTGTGTTTATGTAGTATTCTGCTGGTCTTAGAATATATTACACTTAAACTGTGGTGCGACATAACAAATAATGCTCATAAAATTTCAGGTGGTTTGCAATTTTATGCATCTGGTACACATGCTTCAAAAACACAAAAGAACATGCTCAGCAAATCTTGTGCTTGAAAACTAGAATTATGATGGCATTTCTTACATGCATTGCTGAATAGAAAGGTAAATTCTGCCATCCTTGTAAAGTATCTTTAATATTAAATCAAACACTGTGTGTTTTCCTTATGTTTTGAATTTCCATGTTTCAGATCTCTACAACATCCAAGTGTGAAACTGAGACAACTTCTCTGCTTTTTAATTTTTTTAATTTTTTATTTTATTTTTGAGAGAGAGAAAGAGAGAGCGTGAGCAGGGGAGGGGCAGAGAGAGAGAGAGACACAGAATCCAAAACAGGCTCCAGGCTCTGAGCTGTCAGCACAGAGCCCGACATGGGCCTCAAACTCACAAGTGGCAAGACCATGACCTGAGCCGAAGTCGGACGCTCAACTGACTGAGCCACCAGGGCACCCCACTTGTTTGCTTTCTTACATCTATACCCTGAAAGGAACAGCTCCATGTAACTAAACCTTGAATGCTAGAATCTGCATTGTTGTCTATCTTCAGATTCTGTTATTTTTCCAAAATTGCTTTTTTTATTACTTGGTTTCTCCCACATTCTACCAACCAACAAAAATGCTGATTCTAATTTAGAGAGAATCAGAAAATATTATAATTAAGTATACTGGAAATTTATCGAAAGCAAATGTGAGCAAAACTACCACTTATTCAGATGACAGGACATTTGCATATATCAAATTCAAAGACATATTAGCACTAGTTTGCTGATACTGATTTTGATTTCTGGCACTTCACAGATTTGAGGTTACACCTGGAAAAGGGTGTTCCTTAAGAAACCAAATGCAAACACTGAGTCAGACACAATGGTTAAGTAGAACCATTGGTTGCTCCTTTGGAGAGATGATGAGAATGTTCTTAGTGGGGAAATGGATACTGGTGACGAGGAAATCATCCTGTCTGAACTAGTGAGGTATTCATCAAAGCTCTTTCTCTCTTATGTTCCTGGCATGTAGACTATATTTTCTAGCCTCCTACACAGATAGTTATGGTCATGTTATGGGGTTCTTGCCAGTGGAAAAGAATGGAAGGACCATGTACCACATTGGATCTTGCCTTTGAAAAGCTTCCAAGTGTGTTTCGCCAGCTTCCTCCCTTTCTGCTAGCTGGATGGTTGGTGACCAAAAAAAGCTAGGAAGTTGTGCCATATTGCAGATGGCACAGACTCCATCATCCTGAGACCCCAAACGCCTACAGAGCATTATCGTCTTCCTGCCCCTCACCCTCACCAAAAAAGCTCTGTGGACTATTTATATGATTTAGCAATAAAAAAACACTTGTTGACAGCTACTGAGTTTGGTGGTTGTTAGAGCAGCCAGACTTAGGCTTATGTACACATCGTTTTGCTTGCTTCATTATGCAAATATTTTTCATGTTAGGGCCTCAGAACTGCATAGCACAAAGTAAAAATTCCAACACTATTATTTACTTCCTGTTACATGTTTAAGAATTAGCAACTCTTGGGGCGCCTGGGTGGCGCAGTCGGTTAAGCGTCCGACTTCAGCCAGGTCACGATCTCGCGGTCCGTGAGTTCGAGCCCCGCGTCGGGCTCTGGGCTGATGGCTCAGAGCCTGGAGCCTGTTTCCGATTCTGTGTCCCCCTCTCTCTCTGCCCCTCGCCCGTTCATGCTCTGTCTCTCTGTCCCAAAAATAAATAAACGTTGAAAAAAAAATTAAAAAAAAAAAAAAAAGAATTAGCAACTCTTATGTTGTCAATTATGAGCATGGCTGTATGCTATGTTGGGGAAAAATCAGTCTCTGGAATAAGACCGATCTGGACTTAAATCCCAGCTTACATGATTGTTGAATAATTGCTGCAATGATCCTTACTATGAGAGTCTCTCTAAACCCCTAAAAGGCTGTTTTCAGGGCTAGACTGTGACTTATCTGAAGCATAAGTCAAATACAAGTGCTAAAAAATATTAACCATTCCAACTGTCAGTTTTTGCACAGCAGTTAATTTGCTAGGGAGCAGGGATATAGTTAAGTGGGCAGACCCAACATGCCTATTAAAATAGAATGACATACAATGAAATACATAAGGGGGGGTGCACAAATGGCATGAGGACTCTGAAAATACGATCATTAATGAACCCACACTAAGAGTCAGAGAACATTTCACATAAAAGATTATGATAGAGATGGCTTGTGTGATGTGTATGACCATAACAGGCATTAGGGAGAACAAGTACTTCCTGTATAGTTTTTGTAAGAATTTTTTATAAATAGTATCTCATTCGTTTTTATAGTATCCTGCTACTTTAAGACATAAAGAGAACTGAGACAATTCAATATAATGGAGCACACCTGTGCATATTAAAAATTTCCATCTTAAGGTAAAAGTTCAGTTCTAAGTCAAATCAAAGCATTCCTATTATATACAGTTCTTGGGGCTTGCAGCCTGCTAAGGGAAGCATCCCAGGGGCAAATTGCCCTCCCAGTGATTAGAAAATGAAATGCAACTTTTAATCTTTGATTTTCCCACACCACTGCTCATGTTAATGTTCTGTTTAGGCATTCCTGCTGAGCCGTATCAGTGCACAAACACCCTGAAAAATCCCAGGTTGACAATTAATCATTGGGAAAGAGTCAGCTTAAGTAGAAAAAAAGGGACAGCTTTAGTAGTAGGAGATTAAAGAGTGCCATAATCAACCAGATTTTTCTTAAATTGATTTCTTAATGTAGCATGACCTGACTTAGTCTTTTAAAAAGTAATCAAACAACCACTTAGGCCGATATGTTCATGCCATTCTGATATTTAGATTTCCAGTTATAAAATAAATACATGGATTTTTAAAAGGCAATTATTCTAATGAATAATGTGATCAACCAGAGAAAAGCACTGTGCACATTTTGGAGTACTTTATTTATTTTAGCAGTTTTATTGTGCTATTGTCATACATAATCATGAAAAGTTAAAAAGAAATTGTCTATGAATTTGAGAACTGCTTTAGAAGAAACAAAATTTTGGAATCCTACTTTCTAGGTTTCATTTGAAAGGAAAATAAAAACACATACTCCTGAAATTAAAAGAGTAAAACTTAAACAATGAAAGAAATGAGCACTTAACCAAGGATCAAAAAATTTAAGAGGCAGTTGAGTAGTAAAAGATGACCTCTTTTATACTCTTCCTACAATTTAGAGGAGAGGAGATAATTCACATGTGTCAGAACTCATATCAACATAAAGAAGAACAACAGAGAAAGAATGAAGAACAAAAAATTATTTTTCATATTCTTAATTAGAGCATATGGATAAGTGAAATGAATTGTGGAAGTGTTATTTTAAATGAGATGAAAGAATTAGGAATACACTGTTATGGGTTAAATACACTAGCCATGAAGTAATACAGTGTTATGTGAAAGTGGACTTAGTTTAGTTGTAAATGTGTATTCCAAACTGAAGTACCCAGTATTTTTTTTTTAAGAAGGACAATTGATATGCTAGGAAGGAAGAGAAAATAGAATCAAATGAATGCTTATTTAAAACCAGAGAAAGCATGGGGTGCCTGGGTGGCTCAGTTGGTTGAGCATCCAACTCTTGATTTCAGCTGAGGTCATGATACCAGGATCATAGGATTGAGACACACGTTGGACTCTGTGCTAAGTGTGGAGCCTGCTTAGGATTCTTTCTCTGTCTCCCTCTGCCCCGTTCCCCTGCTTATGCTCACGCATGCACTCTCTCTCTCACAAAAAAATTAAAGTAAATAAATTCAGAGAAGGCAGAAAGAAGAAAGTTTTAAAAAAGAAGTAACAAGTGCCACAAGTAGAAAACAGTTACAAACATGGTAAATATTAGTCCAACTATATCAATAATGACTTTTCAATGAAAGTGGTCTCAATATAGCAAATACGGAGACTGTCAGAGTAAATTAAAAAAAAAAACAAAAAACAAAAAACAAAACAACCCAACTCTGTTTTCTAGAAGAGAGCCACTTATATGAAAACACTGACAAATTAAAGGTAAATGGATGGAGAAAAATACACCATGCTAACACTGATCAAGAGGAAGCTGGAGTAACTATATTAATTTCCAACAGAGCAGGACTTCAAGGAAAATGATCAGGAATAGGAAGGAGAATTATATGATGACAAAGTGGGGCAATTCTCCAACAATATATAATAACGTGTACATACCTAACAGCAGAGAATAAACAAAATGACATGAAAACTGATAGAACTGCAAGAAGAAACAGGTGAATCTATGGTTACATTTAGAGATTTCAATACAACTCTATCCAACATGAACAGATCTAGGCAGAAAATTAGTAAGGATATAGTTGAATTGAATAGTCCAATCAACTGAATCTAATTATATTTATAGAATATATTATCTAACAATAGCAGAATTGCCTTGTCTCCAAGGTCACATGGAAGATTAACCTACATAGAATATTCTGGGCCATAAAACACAACTTAAAATTTGTAAAGAATAGAAAATTCTGGATATATGTTCAGACCACAACAAAACTAAATTCTTAAAATTTAAGTAATTTAAACTCTTTAAACTAGAAATCAATAACCGATATATTTGGAAAATCCTAAAGCAGCACACATCTAAATATCACATGGGTCAAAGAAGTGATCTCAAGACAAAATTGAAAAATATTTCAGGGTACCTGGGTGGCTCCTTCAATAAAGTGTCTGACTCTTGAGTTCAGCTCAGGTCATGATCTCACAGTTCTTGAGTTTGTGAGTTTCAGCCCCACATCTGGCTCTGCATTGTCAGTGCGGAGCCTTCTTGGGATTCACTCCCTCTCCCTCTCCCTTTCTCTCTCTCTCTCTCTCTCTCTGTCTCTGTCTCTGTCTCTGTCTCAAAGCGAATAAATCAACTTAAAAAATGAAAAATAAATATTTTGAAATAAAACAGAAATGAAACTACTTAAAAGTTGTGGGTCAGTTAGAAGTAATTTATAGCATTGTATGCATATATTGCAAAGAAGAAACATCTAAATAATCTAAGCTTCAACTTGAGGGAACTAGAAAAAGAAGGGGAATATAATTTTAACCCAGGGAGAAGAAAATAAATAATTATAGCAGAAATCAATGAAACTGAAAATAAGAAATCGGAAGAGGAAGTCAATGACACAAAAAGCTGGTTCTTTGGAAATACCAGTAATTAGAGCATATGGATAGAGTAAGAGTTTCTGTCCACAAATTTGATAATGTAGATAATGGATCAATTCTTTTCAAAACATGAATAGGCATATTTCTATTAATGAAATTCATAGAATTAAAAAAATTCCATTATAATTAATGTACAGTGTTGTATTAGGTTTAGGTATAAAATAAAGTGATTAAAAACTTCTCTACATTATTCAGGGTTTACCACAACTGTACTATTAAACCCCTTATCTTTTTCACCTGTCCCCCCACCCAACTCCCCTCTAAAAACTACCAGCTGGTTTTCTATATTTAATAGTCTTTTTTGTTTGTCTCTTTTTTTCTGTATTCATCTGTTTTATTTCTTAAATTCCACACATGACTGAAATCATATGGTATTTGTCTTTCCTGATGGACTTATGTCACTTAGCATCATACCCTCTAGATTCACCCTTGTTGAAAATAGCAAGATTTTATGCTTTTTTATGACTAATATTCCATTGTATATATTTTATATAATGTATATATATATATAGTATGTGTGTGTGTGTATATATATAATATGTTTATATATAATGCATACACACACAACATGTTCTTTATTCAACTATTGATGGACATCCGTTGCTTCCATATTTTGGCTATTGTAAATAATACTGCAATAAACATTATGGTGCATAGATGTTTTCAAATTAGCATTTTGGTATTATTTGGGTAAATATGCAGTAGTAGAATTACTAGATAATATGGTTATTCTATTTTTAATTGTTTTGAGGAATCTCTATACTGTTTTCCACTATAGCTGTAACAGATTGCCTTCCTACCAAAGGTGCGTGAGGGGTCCTTTTTCTCCACCTCCTCATAAACCGTTGTTGTTTCTTCTGTTTTTTCTTTTAGCCATTATACAGGTGTGAGATGACATTTCATTGTGGTTTTCAATTTGCATTTATCTGATGATTAGCGATGTTGAGCATCTTTGCGAGTTTCTGTTGGCCTTCTGTGTATCTACTTTGAAGATAGGTCTGTTCATGTCTTTTGCCCATTTTTAATTGGATTTTTTACTATTGTATAAGTTCTTTATGTATTTTTGATACGTCATTTGCAAAAATCTTCTCCTATCTAGTAGGTTGTCTTTTGTCGATTGTTTCCTTTGCTCCGTAGAAGGTTTTTTTTTTTTTTTTTTTTTTTTTTTTTTTTTTTATTTTGATGTAGTCTTAGTTTATTTTTGCTTTTGTTTCCTTGCCTCAGGAGATATGTCTAAAAAAATATTGCTACCGTTCATGTCAGAAAAAATGCTGCCTGTACTTTGTTCTAGGATTTTTATGGTTTCAGGTCTCATGCTTAGTTCTTAAATCCAATTTGGGTTTATTTTTTCTGTATGGTATAAGAAAGCAATGCCATCTCATTCTTTTGCATGTAGTTGTCCAGCTTCCTTACCACCGTTAGTTGAAGAGGCTGTCTCGTTTCCATTGCATATTCTTCCCTCTTAGGTCAAAGATTAACTGACCATATACTCATGGGTTTATTTCTGGGCTCTCTATTTTGTTTCATTGGCCTATGTATCTATTTTTTGAGGCATGACCATACTGTTTTGATTATTACAGCTGTGTAGTACATCTTAAAATCTGGGATTGTGATACCTGAAGTTCTTCTTTTTCAAGATGCTTTGGCTATTCAGGGTCCTGTGTGTGTCCACATAAATTTTAGGATAATTTGTTACAGTTCTGTGAAAATTGTTGTTGGTATGTTGATAGGGATTGTATTAAATCTGTAGATTGCTTTGCATAGTTGAGACACTTTAACAATATTTTCCAAATCCATGAGCCTGAAATATCCTTTCATTTGTTTGTGTCATCTTCAATTTCTTTAATCAATGTTTTAGAGTTTTCAGATTATGGGTCTTTCACATCCTTGGTGAAATTTATTCCTGGGTTATTTTTATTATTTGTGGTGTGTGTAAATGGGATTGTTGTCTTAATTTCACTTTCTGCTGCTTCACTGTTACTGTACAGAAATGTAAATAATTTCTGTACATTGATTTTGTATCTTGTGACTTTACTGAATTCATTTATCAGTTCTAGTAGTGTTTTGGTGGAGTTTTCAAAATTTTCTAGAGTATCATGCCATTTGCACATATTCCAAGTTTTACTTCTTCCTTACCACTTTGGATGCCTTTTATTTCTTATCTAATGGCTATGGCTAGGGTACCTGTACTAAGTTGAATAACAGTGATGAGGATAGATCTCCCTGTCTTATTCCTTATATTAGGGGATAAGTTCGCAGTGTTTTACCATTAAGTGTGATATTAGCTATGGGTTTTTCATGTATGGTCTTTATTATATTGAAGTATGTTCCCTCTCAACCAATTTTGTTGAGGGTTTTTATCATAACTAGATGTTGTACTTTGTCAAATGCTTTTTCTGTCTCTGTTGAAATAATCATTTTTTTATCCTTTCTCTTGCTGATGAGATGTATCATGTTGATTGATTTGCACATATTGAACCATGCTAGCATCTCAAAGATAAATCCCATTAGATGGTGGTGAATGATTTTATTTTAATGTTTTGTTGGATTTGGTTTCCTAATATTTTGTTGGGGATTTTTGCATTTATACCCATCAGAGAGATATTGGCCTATAGTTTTCTTTGTTTGTAGAATCTTTACCTGAAATGTGTATCAGGGTATTGCTGGCCTCATAGAACAATGTGGAAATTATCCTTCCTCTTCTATTTTTTGAATCGTTTGAGAAGAATAGATAATAATTCTCCTTTAAATGTTTGGTAGAATTTGCCTGTGAAGTCATCTGGTCTTGGAATTTTGTTTGTTGGGAGTTTTTTCAATACTGATTCAATTTCATTGTTGGTCTGTTCAAATTTTCAATTTCTTCCTAATTTAGTTTTGGGAGGTTTTATGTCTCTAGGAATTTATCCACTTATTCTAGATTGTCCAACTTACTGACATACAAGTTTTCATACTATGGGCACCTGGCTGACTCAATTCGTGGAGTATGTGATCCCTGATCTCAGGGTTGTGGGTTTGATCCCCATGTTGGGTGTAGGGATTACTTAAAAAAAATAAAATCTTTAAAAAAAAAAGTTGTAATATTTTCTTACATTCTTTTGTATTTCTGTGGTATCATTTGTTATCTATCCTTTAATTTCTGATTTTGTTTATTTGTGTTTCTTCTCTCTCTCTCTCTCTCATTGAGTTTGGCT
The DNA here is from genome assembly GCF_007474595.2 of Lynx canadensis. NCBI lineage: Eukaryota > Metazoa > Chordata > Mammalia > Carnivora > Felidae > Lynx > Lynx canadensis. The sequence goes on along the minus strand of NC_044311.2, from coordinate 40,471,462 downwards.
AAAGTTTAATTAATTTTGTTGATCTTTTCAAAGAACCAGTTCCTGGTTTCATCAATCTGTTCTACTGTTATTTTAGCTTCTATTTTGTTATTTTCTGCTCTAATCTTTATTATTTTCTTCCTTCTACTATTTTGGGGTTTTGTTTGTTCTTTTTTAGCTCCTAGGTTGTTTATGTGAGATTTCTTGTTTCTTCAAGTAGGCCTATTTAGCTATTAACTTCCCTCTTAGAACAGCTTTTGCTGCATCCCAAAGATTTGGACTGTTGTGTTTTCATGTTCTTTGTCTCCGTGTATATTTTAATTTCCTCTTTGATTTCTCGGTGAACCCATTCATTGTTTATTAGCATGTTACATATCCTTTTTGTATTTGTTTTCCTTCCAGATTTGTTTCTTGCAGTTGATTTCTAGTTTGATAGCATTTTGGTCAGAAAAGATGCATGGTATTATTTCTTTTTGAATTTTATGAGATTTCTTTAGTGGCCTAACATATGACCTATTCTGGAGAATGTTTCATGTGCACTTGAAAGGAATGTGCATTCCACTGTTTGAAGATGGAGTGTTCTGAATATATCTGTTAGATCCATCTGGTCCAATGTGTCATTCAAAACCACTGTTTTTGTTCTTGTTGTTGATGATGATTTTCTTTTTAGATGATGTACCCCTTAATGTAAGTAGAGTAGTAAAGCCCCCCCCCCACTATTGTGTTACTTTCAATTACTGACTTTGTGTTTATTATTAGCTGCTTTATGTATTTAGTGCTCCCATGTCATGTGCACAAACATTAACTATTGTTACATCTTCTTGTTGGATCATTCCCTTTATGATTATGTGGTGTCTTTTTTGTCTCTTCTTAAGGTCTTTGTTTTCATGTCCATTTTGTCTAATATATGTATTCCTATCTTTCTCTGTTTTCACTTCCATTTTCAAGAGAAATGCTTTTCCATCCCTTCCCTTTTAATCTGCATGTGTCCTTAGATCTGAAATGAGTCTCTTGTAAGCAGCATATAGATGGATCTTGCTTTTTAAATCCATTTAGTTACCCTATCTTTTGATTGGAAAATTGAGTCCATTTACCTTCAAAGTAATTATTGACACACGTTTGTATTGCCATTTTGTTAATTAATGGTTGCTTTTGTAGTTCTTCCTGTTCCCTTCTTCTCTTCTTTCTTTTCTCACAGTTTGCTGGATTTCTTTACTGATATATTTGGATTTATTTCCCTTTATGTTTTGCTGGTTTTTGATTTGTGGCTGCAATTAGGTTTAATATAAATATATTCTGCATATAGCAGTATTTGTTAAGTTGATGGTTGCTTAAGTTTTTTTTTCTAATTTTTTAATGTTTATTTTTGAGAGAGAGAGAGAGAGAAAGAGAGAGTGAGACAGATTATGAGTGGGGGAAGGGCAGAGAGAGAGGGAGACACGGAATTTAAAGCAGGCTTTGGTCTCTGAGCTGTCAGCACAGAGCACAACATGAGGCTTGAACTCATAAGCCATGTGATCATGAAATGGAGCAAAGTTGGAAGCATAACGGACTGAGCCACTCAGGTTACCCAATGGTTGCTTCAGTTTGAACCCATTCTGAAAGCACTAAATTATTACTTCTTCTCCCTCCCACACACATTGTAGTTATGTGGTGTCATGGTTTGTCTCTTTAATTTATGAATCTCTTAACTGATTGTTACAGGTATCTTTTATTTTACTGCTTTAGTCCTTTCTACTTTTCCTACTCCTGCTTATGGCCTTTCTTTTCCACTCAGAGTCCCCTTTCACATTTTTGTAATGCTGGTTTAGTGGTGATGAATTCCTTTAAATTTGATTTTTCTGGAAAACACTTTATTGTTCCTTCCCTTCTGAATGATAGCCTTGGTGAATAGAATATTCTTGTTGGCAGTTTTTTTTTTCTTTCATTACTTGGAATATATCATTCTGCTTACTTTGGGCCTGCAAAGTTTCTGCTGAAAAATCAGCTAATAGCACTAGGGGGTTTCCATTGTATGTAATCATTATCTTTTCTCTTAATGCTTTTCTAATTCTGTCTTTATCACTACTTTTTGTCATTTTAATTACTGGGTGTCTGGGTGTGGACCTTCTTGGGTTGCTTTGTTGGGGACTTTCTGTGCCTCCTAGATACGGATTTCTGGTTCCTTCCTCAATTTTAGGAAGTTTTCAGCTATTATTTTTTCAAACAAATTTTCTTCCTTCTTTGACTTCTCCTTCTGGGATCCCTATACTACAAATGGTCTTATTCTTGATGGTGTTACTGAGTTCTCTTAACCTATACCCATTTTTCTCTTAACCTGTTCTCTTTTTTCCTTTTCCTACTCATCTTGATTGTTTTCTGTTACTCTGTGCTCTTGATTGCTGATGTGTTGCTCTGCTTCCTCTAATATTTATTCCCTCTAGTGTATTTTCAACTATAGTTGTTGATTTCTTCATCTCTAATTTCTTCTTTTTATGTTTTCTCTTTGTTGATGGTCTTACTGAGGTCTTACACTCTCTTCTCAACTCCAGTGAGTATCTTTATAAAGATTACCTTAAATTCTCTATGGGGCATATTACTTAATTTTGATTTGTTTAGCTCTCTTGTGATTTTGTTACCTTTCATTGGGACCTTGTCCTCCTCATTTTGTCTTATATTTTGTGGTTGTTTCTGTGTGTCATTAAAGTCAGTTATATCTTTTGCTCTTGAAAGTAGTGGCCTTAAGAAGGAGAGGTTCTGTGGCGCCCTGTAGTTAATTGTACCATGTTCACCAGAAACTGGCACTTCATGAGTGTCTTGTATGTGTGTGTGTGTGTGTGTGTGTGTGTGTGTGTGTGTTTTATAATGAATGCTTTATTTTAATTTTTTAATTAAATACCCCCTTTATTATTTTTTCTTTTTTTAATATGAAATTTATTGTCAAATTGGTTTCCATACAACACCCAGTGCTCATCCCAACAGGTGCTCTCCTCAATACCCATCACCCACCCACCCCTCCCTCCCATTCGCCATCAACCCTCAGTTTGTTCTCAGTTTTTAAGAGTCTTTTATGGTTTGGCTCCCTCCCTATTTTTTTCCTTCCCCCCCACCCCACCTCATGATCTTCTGTTAAGTTTCTCAGGATCCACATAAGAGTGAAAACATATGGTATCTGTCTTTATCTGTATGACTTATTTTGCTTAGCATAACACGCTCCAGTTCCTTCCACGTTGCTACAAAAGGCCATATTTCATTCTTTCTCATTGCTATGTAGTATTCCATTGTGTATTTAGACCACAATTTCTTTATCCATTCATCAGTTGATGAACATTTAGGCTCTTTCCATAATTTGGCTATTGTTGTTGAAAGTGCTGCTATAAACATTGGGGTACAAGTGCCCCTATGCATCAATACTCCTGTATCCCTTGGGTAAATTCCTAGTGGTGCTATTGCTGGGTCATAGGGTAGATCCTTTTTAATTTTGAGGAACCTCCACACTGTTTTCCAGAGCAGCTGCACCAGTTTGCATCCCCACCAACAGTGCAAGAGTGTTCCTGTTTCTCCACATCCTCTCCAGCATATATAGCCTCCTGATTTGTTCATTTTAGCCACTCTTACTGGTGTGAAGTGGTATCTGAGTGTGGTTTTGATTTGTATTTCCCTGATGAGGAGTGACGTTGAGCATCCTTTCATGTGCCTGTTGGCCATCCGGATGTCTTCTTTAGAGAAGTGTCTATTCATGCTTTCTGCCCATTTCTTCACTGGGTTATTTGTTTTTCCGGTATGGAGTTTGGTGAGCTCTTTTTAGATTTTGGATACCAGCCCTTTGTACGATATGTCATTTGCAACTATCTTTTCCCATTCTGTTGGTTGCCTTTTAGTTTTATTGATTGTTTCCTTTGCTGTGCAGAAGCTTTTTATCTTCATGAGGTCCCAATAGTTTTATTTTTGCTTTTTAATTCCCTTGCCTTTGGAGATGTGTCAAGTAAGAAATGGCTGCAGCTGAAGTTGGAGAGGTTTTTTCTTGCTTTCTCCTTTAGGGTTTTGATGGTTTCCTGTCTCACATTCAGGTCCTTTATCCATTTTGAGTTTATTTTCATGAATGGTGTGAGAAAGTCATCTAGTTTGATTCTTCTTTATGTTGCTGTCGAGTTCTCCTGGCACCATTTGTTAAAGAGACTGTCTTCTTTCCATTGGATATTCTTTCCTGCTTTGTCAAAGATTAGTTGGCCATACTTTTGTGGGTCCAATTCTGAAGTCTCTATTCTATTCCATTGGTCTATGTGTCTGTTTTTGTGCCAACACCATGCTGTCTTGATGATGACAGCTTTGTAGTAGAGGCTACAGTCTGGGATTGTGATGCCTCCTGCTTTGGTCTTCTTCTTCAATATTACTTGGGCTATTAAGGGTCTTTTGTGGTTCCATACAAATTTTAGGATTGCTTGTTCTAGCTTTGAGAAGAATGCTGGTGTGATTTTGATTGGGATTGCATTGAGTGTGTAGATAGCTTTGGGTAGTATTGACATTTTAACAATATTCTTCCAATCCATGAGCATGGAATGTTTTTCCATTTCTTTATATCTTCTTCAATTTCTTTCATAAGCTTTCTATAGTTTTCAGCATACAGATCTTTTACATCTTGGGTTAGGTTTATTCCTAGGTATTTTATGATTCTTGGTGCAGTTGTGAATGGGATCAGTTTCTTTATTGTCTTTCTGTTGCTTCTCTATTAGTGTATAAGAATGGAACTGATTTCTGTACGTTGATTTTGAATCCTGCGACTTTGCTAAACTCATGTATCAGTTCTAGCACACTTTTGGTGGAGATTATTGAGGTTTCCATGTATAATATCATGTCATCTGCAAAAAGTGAAAGCTTGACTTCATTTTTGCCAATTTTGATGCCTTTGATTTCCTTTTGTTGTCTGATCGCTGATGCTAGAACTTCCAATACTATGTTAAACAAGAGATGAGAGTGGACATCCCTGTTGTGTTCCTGATCTCAGGGAGAAAGCTCTCAGTTTTTCCCCAAAGGGGATGATATTAGCTGTGGGCTTTTCATAAATGGCTTTTATGATGTTTAAGTATGTTCCTTCTATCCCGACTTTCTCGAGTGTTTTTACTAAGAAAGGCTGCTGAATTTTGTCAAATGCTTTCTCTACATCGATTGACAGGATCATATGCTTCTTATCTTTTCTTTTATTAATGTGATGTATCACATTGATTGATTTGCGAATGTTGAACCAGTCCTGCAGCCCAGGAATGAATCCCGGTTGATCATGGTGTATAATTCTTTTTATATGCTGTTGAATTCAATTTGCTAGTATCTTATTGAGAATTTTTTCATCCATATTCATCAGGGATATTGGCCTGTAGTTCTCTTTTTTTGCTGGGTCTCTGACTGGTTTAGGAATCAAAGTAATACTGGATTCATAGAATGAGGCTGGAAGTTTTCCTTCCCTTTCTATTTTTTGGAATAGCTTGAGAAGGATAGGTATTATCTCTGCTTTAAACATCTGGTAGAATTTCCCAGGGAAACCATCTGGTCCTGGACTCTTATCTGTTGGGACATTTTTGATAACTGATTCAATTTCTTTGCTGGTTATGGGTCTGTTCAAGTTTTCTGTTTCTTTCTGTTTGAGTTTTGGAAGTGTGTGGGTGCTTAGGAATTTGTCCATTTCTTCCAGGTTGTCCAGTTTGTTGGCATATAATTTTTCATAGTATTCCCTGATAATTGCTTGTATTTGTGAGGGATTGGTTGTAATAATTCCATTTTCATTCATGATTTTATCTATTTGGGTCATCTCCCTTTTCTTTTTGAGAAGCCTGGCTGGAGGTTTATCAATTTTGTTTATTTTTTTCAAAATGCCAACTCTTGGTTTCATTGATCTGCTCTACATTTTTTTTAGTTTCTATATTTTTTATTTCTGCTCTGATCTGTATTATTTCTCTTCTTCTGCTGGGTTTAGGCTGCCTTTGCTGTTCTGCTTCTATTTCCTTTAGGTGGGCTGTTAGATTTTGTATTTGGGATTTTTCTTGTTTCTTGAGATAGGCCTGGATTGCAATGTATTTTCCTCTCAGGACTGCCTTTACTGCATCCCAAAGTGTTTGGATTGTTGTATTTTCATTTTCATTTGTTTCCATATATTTTTTAATTTCTTCTCTAATTGCCTGGTTGACCCATTCATTCTTCAGTAGGGTGTTCTTTAACCTCCATGCTTTTGGAGGTTTTCCAGACTTTTTCCTGTGGTTGATTTCAAGTTTCATAGCATTGTGGTCTGAAAGTGTGCATGGTATGATCTTAATTCTTTTATACTTATGAAGGGCTGTTTTGTGACCCAGCATGTGATCTGTCTTGGAGAATGTTCCATGTGCACTCGAGAAGAAAGTATATTCTATTGCTTTGGGATGCAGAGTTGTAAATATATCTGTCAAGTCCATCTGATCCAATGTATCATTTAGGGCCCTTGTTTCTTTATTGGTCCTGTGTCTAGATGAACTATACATTACTGTAAGTGGAGTATTAAAGTCCCCTGCAATTACCACATTCTTATCAATAAGATTGCTTATGTTTGTGATTGTTTTATATATTTGGGGGCTCCTATATTCGGCACATAGACATTTATAATTGTTAGCTCTTCCTGATGGATAGACCCTGTAATTATTATATAATGCCCTTCTTCATCTCTTGTTACAACCTTTAATTAAAGTCTAGTTTGTCTGATATAAGTACGGCTACTCCAACTTTCTTTTGACTTCCAGTAGCATGATAGTTCTCCATCCCCTCACTTTCAATCTGAAGGTGTCCTCAGGTCTAAAATGAGTCTCTTGTAGACAGCAAATAGATGGGCCTTGTTTTTTTTTTTTTGTTAATGTTTTTTTTTTTTGTTATTGTTTTTTTTTTTTTATCCATTCTGACACCCTATGTCTTTTGGTTGGAGCATTTAGTCCATTTACATTCAGTGTTTTTATTGAAAGATATGGGTTTAGAGTCTCTGTGATATCTGTAGGTTTCATGCTTGTAGTGATGTCTCTGGTACTTTGTGGTCCTTGCAACATTTCACTCACAGAATCCCCTTTAGGATCTCTTGTAGGGCTGGTTTAGTGGTGATGAATTCCCTCAGCTTTTGTTTGTTTGGGAAGACATTTATCTCTCCTATTCTGAATGACAGACTTACTGGATAAAAGATTCTTGGCTGCATATTTTTCCTGTTCATCACATTGAAGATTTCCTGCCATTCCTTTCTGTCCTGCCAAGTTTCAGTAGATACGTCTGCCACTAGTCTTATGGGTCTCCCATTGTAGGTTAGAACCTGTTTATCCCTAGATGCTTTCAGAATTTTCCCTTTATCCTTGTATTTTGCCAGTTTCACTATGATATGTCATGCAGAAGATTGATTCAAGTTACATCTGAAGGGAGTTCTCTGTGCCTCTTGGACTCCAATGCCTTTTTCCTTCCCCAGATCAGGGAAGTTCTCAGCTATGATTTGTTCAAGTACACCTTAAGCCCCTTTCTCTCTCTCTTCCTCTTCTGGAATTCCTATTATACGGATATTGTTCCAATTGATTTCATCACTTAGTTCTCTATCCCTTTATACTCCTGAATTTTTTTTATCTTTCTGCTTCTCAGCTTCCTCTTTTTCCATAATTTTATCTTTTAATTGACTTATTCTCTCCTCTGCCTCTTCAATCCATGCTGTGGTCACCTCCATTTTATTTTGCACCTCATTTATAGCGTTTTTTAGCTCCTCATGACTATTTCTTAGTCCCTTGATCTCTGTAGCAGTAGACTGTCTGCTCTCTCTATACTTTTTTCAAGCCCAGCGATTAATTTTATGACTATTATTCTAAATTCTTGTTCCATTATATTACTTAAATCATTTTTGATGAATTCATTACCTGTGGCTACTTCCTGGAGTTTCTTTTGTGGAGCATTCTTCCATTTCGTCATTTTGGATAGTCCCTGGAGTGGTGTGGAACTCCAGGGCACTTCCCCTGTGCTGTCTTGAGTAACTTGTGTTGGTGGGAGGGGCCACAGTCAGACCCGATGTCTGTGCCCAGCCCACCACTGGGGCCACAGTCAGACTGGTGTGTACCTCGTCTTACCCTCTCCCAGGGGCAGGACTCACTGTGGAGTGGTGTGGCCCCTGTCTGGGCTACTTGCACACTGCCAGGCTTGTGGTGCTTCTTCGATGGTATCTGGCGTATTAGCTGGGGTGGATCTGCAAGGTGCACAGGGGTTGGAGGGGTAGGCTTAGCCTGCTTTGCCTTCGGTGGTTCCCTGCGGGAGGGGCCCCACAGCACCTGGAGGGAGGCAGGCACATTGGAGAGATGGATCCACAGAACCACAGTGCTGGGTGTTTGTTGGGGCAAGGAAGTTCTGTGATGGGAACTGTTTCCCTTTGGGATTTCGGCTGGGGGATGGGAGAGGGAGATGGCGCTTGCCAGTGCCTTTGTTCCCTGCCGAGCTGAGCTCTGTCTTCCGGGGCTCAGCAAGTCTCCCTCCCGGTGTTCTCTCACCCTCCCCACTCTCCGAGAGCAGAGCTGTTGACTTTTAACATTCCAGATGTTAAGTCCCACTGGCTGTCAGAACTCACTCCGTCCGGCCCCTCTGCTTTGGCAAGCCAGACGCGGGGGCTCTGCCTTGCCCGGAGGGCTGCCTCTCCACCACCCCAGCACCCTCCCACCAGTTCGTGTAGTGCGCGCCACCCCTCCCCCCTTCCTACTCTCTTCTTTGGGCCTCTTGTCTATGTTTGGCTTAGGAGAGTCCGTTCTGCTAGACTTCTGGCGGTTTTCTGGGTTATTTAGGCAGGTATGGGTGGGATCTAAGTGATCAGCAGGACATGGTGAGCTCAGCGTCCTCCTATGCCACCATCTTTTTTTGTATGTGTGTTGTGTGTGCTCTATTATGGCTGAACCATGTTTGCCTTCAGTCCAGTTGTCTGAAATGACTCTCTTTGACTTTGGTGGACAGGATCTGGTCTGTGTGTTGCTAGTGGGCTAGTCTAGGGCCAACATCAGCTTGAGTTGGGTCAGGCCAGGTGTTTGCCTAAGCTATGATGGCCCTCAACTATAGCGTGCTCTCCCTGTGTTGGCCCTTGAGAGGCTTTCATTGGTGACCTGGGCCTGCAGTCACACCAGATGTCTGTCCCCAGCCCACTGCTGGGGTAATAGTTAGACTGGTATGTATGGTTACTTTCCCCTCTCCCTGGGGCAGGAGTTACTTTGGGGAGGTGCTGGCCCCTGTCAGGGCTTCTTGTACACTGCTACACTTAAAGCTGTGCTTTGGATGGACTACTGCCCAGGCTGAGTGGTTCCACACGAGAATGGGGGGGGGGGGCAGTGCAGGGAGGACAAGGTTCATTGTTAGAAGCTAGATAGTGTTTGTGCTACAGTAGTTCCCACTTGTGTCTGTGTATTTAAGCAGGGTGGGAAATAGTGCCTGCCAGCTTTTTGTTCTTGGATAAATCTTCCAAAGATGCCCCTCCATCACAAGCTCTAATATTAGTAAAAAAAACCTTCATCTAGTAAAGCCCAGGCCTTTTTCAAACTGCTGCTTCTATGCTGTACCTCAGCAGGATGGTTTTTATGACTCAATTTCCTACTGCCCTCTGGCTCCCCCAGAGTGCAGCCTGCTGATATTTAAAGTTCCAGGTGTTAAGCCTAAGTGATTGTATAGCTCATCAAAGTAACCCTTCTGATGGTCAAACCAAAATGTTAAGATTCATCTTCCCAGTGTAAGTGTCCTGTGCCTGGGATGCCCATTGTGGTGTCTGCTACTTATAACCTCCCTCCCATGGACAGTCCCCCTGGTCAATTTTGCTCTCAGCTATGTTTCCATGTTTCCTACCCTTTTTGATATGTTCTCTTCTCTACATTTAGCCATGGAGAGTCTGTTCTGCCAGTCATTGGGTCATTTTCTGGTCTATTTACACTGATACTGGTTTTATCCAGGATTATAGGCGAGCCTATGACCCTCCTACTCTGCCATCTTCCTTGACAGTTCTGAAATTGATAGATGTTAATAAAGTTTATAATGAAATCTTCCCAAACTGAAAGCAACATTCCCAGATGGTTTTCCTGGTAAATTCTAACAAACATTTGAGGATGAAATTGTTCTCATCCTCTACAGTCTTTTACAGTAATAGAAGCACAGAAAATACTTCCTAACTCACCTTATGTGGTCAGAATTACACTAATACAAAAACAAAATTAAAGCATTATAAGAGAGGGGTGCCTGGGTGTCTCGGTTGGTTAAGCATCCCACTCTTGATTTCATCTCATGTCATGATGTTGTGGTTCATGAGATTGAGCCCTCCATCAGACTCTGTGCTTACAGTGCAGGGTCTACTTGGGATCCTCTGTTTTTCCCTTTCTTTCTTCCCATTCCCCACTCATTCTCTCTCTCTCTAAAAATAAGCAAAAACATAAATAGATAACATTTAAAAAGCATTATGAGAAAAGCTACATATCAGTATATCTCATAAACATAAATGTAAAAATCCTTAATAAAATATCAGCAAATCAAATATAAAAATGTATAAAAAGTATTAAATACCAGAATCAACTGGGATTTGTTCCATATATGCAAGACTGATTCAACATAGGAAATTCAATTAATGTAATTCACCAGATGAACAGGTTAAAGAAGAAACATCATATGATCACTTCGATAAATTTAGGGGAAAATAAAAGTTACAAAACCCCAACATTGTTTCATCATAAAACTCTCAGCAAATTAGAGGATGACTTCCTCAACTTGATAGATAGCATGTACAAATCATCTGTATTTACTCTTACAGGTAATGGGTTGTAACTAGATACTTTCCTCTGTAACATTAGAAATAGGGCAAGATGCCTCCTCACACTACAGTATTCAACATTGTCCTAGAAATCCTAGCTAACGTAATAGAAAAAGAAAAGGTACTCAGATTGATAAGAAGAAAAAGAATGTTTTTTGTTTGTAAATGAGGTGATTGTCTATGTAAAAACTCAAAGAATTAACAAACCAACAACAACAAAAACTCCTTTAAGCAATAATTATAATAATGTTACAGGAAATAAGGTTAATATAGAAAAGCTAATTTCTTTCTTATATACTAGCAATAAACAATTAGAACTTGAAATTAAAAACACCAAAAGAGAGTGAAATACTTAGAAATGAATCTAACACAGTATGTGCTATAAATGTGTGAAGAAAACTATAAAACACCAATGAAAAAATTAAATAGGTGGGAAAAATGGAATGAGATTAAGAGACTCAAAATTATAATGATGTATGATCTTCCTAGCTTGATCTATAATTCAGTGCAGTCCTGACCAAAATCCCAGAAAATTATTTTGTGGATGTTGACATATTTTTAAGTGAAAGAAGCCAGTATGAAAAGGCTACATACTCTCTGATTCCAATTATATAATGTTTTGGAAAAGATAAAACTATATAGATAGTATAAAGTCAGTGGTTGTTACAGGCTCAGGGAGAGGAGAAAGCGCTGGATTGTGAAGTATTAGGGATCTTTACAGTGATGTAACTACTCTGTATGATACGTAATATTGCATCTGTCAAAACACTGTACAACACAAAAATTGAACGTTAATGTAAACTATGGACTTTGGTTAATGCTCATGTATCAATATTGATTCATTAATTATAACTAATGAATCATACTAATGAAAGATAATAATAGAAAGTATGCTGAGGGTGGGAAGTATATAACAAGCTCTGTACTATCCAATTATTTTGTAAATGTAAAATTTTACTAAAAAATAAACTCTATCCTCTTTTTCTTAAAGTGTATTTATTTTGAGAGACAGTGAGGGGAAGGGGCAGAGAGAGAGAGAGGGAGAAATTGAGAATTCCAAGCTTCATGTCACGACTGCGAGATCATGACCTGAGCTGAAATCAAGAGTCGTACACTTAACCGACTGAGCCACTCATATTTTGTCAGCTTAATTCAAAAAGAAAATAAAAGTGCAACACATTGCTACTAAGAGTAAAATCTATTTAAAGGATGAAATAAATCACTGACTTGAGCAGTTAAAGAATTTAAAAGTGGGTAGAAATATCAGACATTACCTTGTTTATTCTGCACTCTCGTCTTAGAAATGAGGTAACAAATTCATATTTTTCTGTCATAAAAGAGGCCCTATTTCAGGAAGAAACATGAGGCTGACTTCACCACAAAAGAGACCCTACTATGGCAATTTTATGATGGCTGCAAAACTGGTTCTGAATTTTATTAAAATCCATGATATATATTCACCTTCTCTGAGGTATTTCCAACATGCAGGAGGCCTCCCATGTTTTCTCAAGAGCAAAAGATACGTACATAAAAGATATACCATCTTTTACCAACTTCAATTTGAACAGGACTTCTACACCTATGCTAACTATTAGAATAAAAGACTTCTTCCTTAAATTATCCTAGAGAACATGCTGTGGTTAATATGGAGGATTGCAAATTTTTTTTTCACCTCTAAATTAGAAATACTTAAACATATGCATTGAAATACTTACACATATGCAATGTAATTGCATTGAAGATCAATTAAGAATGCATGTAAACTGTCAAGCTCAGAGGTGTGTCACATTCTAGTACCATTATTGAGCACATAGTTTGTACTTGAACTTGTATATTTAACCTTAAAATCACCCTTTGGTATAAGTATTGTTTTTATAAGTATTTGTTACATGAGGAAATTGAGGCTGAGTTACTCAAAATTATTTAGCTGGTAAAGAAGCTAAGATCCAAAACCAGTTATGGAAGATTTCTAAGACTTTGGTCTTTTTTACTATGTAGGTCATCAACAAATATTTTCACTCCTCAAGTTCTATACCATTTGAAGCCTTGATATCATCATCATAAATGAAATTAATAATATCTGACTTTTATCATTATTATTTCCCATATGATGGTTGGAACTTTGAAAAATCCATGCAATCATAATTTCAGAATAAAACTCAGGAGCACATTTGTTATTAATGATTAAGGATATCTCTGTATTTGAGACAAGGAAGAGACAAGGAAGTTCTCTCAGGCTCCTTTTGTAGCGGCACTAATGACATGCATGCGGGTTCCCCCATCATGACCTCATCATTTCCCCTAGGCCTCATCTAGAAACACTGTCACATTGGGGATTAGGTCTCCACATGAATTTTGGGAGGACACAAACAAACCATAGTGATCCTGTAACTTACTTGCTGTAAGATCCTATGGGAATTAATGTATGAAATAATTTTATAAACCATATATAATATCATGGAATGTTCCTCTATTGTACATCTATCTCTTATTCACCCATTGGACAAATTACCTCAGTGACCCATACTGAGGTAATAATAGTCATAGAAGGTGCAACTCTAGCCATATTATTAAAGAAATTAGGATTGACTGTTTCTGTGTTTGGAAGATTAAGAAAATAACAATGTTCTATTATCATATTTACATATAGTCCTCTAAAAATTGAGCTTTTAATCTGTAAAGAGTAATAATAATTCTGTATATTTGAAACACAAATATGTGCTTATGATACTTCAGGTGGAAAATCTCAATCAATGATAGAGCTAAAGATTTCTTAGATTCCTCCAAAGGTTATTTGTGGAGGAGAGTCAATCACTAGCATTTTGATTAAAGGTATCTCTACAATATCCATTCTGAAGAATAATTTTTTAAATATTAAAGTGATAGAATTATTGTTTCTGTCAATGAGGGCATAAATTTTTGAGAGAATTATCAAGAATTATCAGAAATATCACTAAGCTTCTTTTAATCTATTCGTTTCCTATTAGTGGTATAACACATAGTAAGTTAAAACAATACAAGTTTATTATCTTAGACGTCTGAGAGTCAGAACTCTGAACTGGCTATAATCAAGGGGTCACTTTCCCCAGGAAGAAATCTGTTTCCCTGCCTTTTCTCACTTTTGGATGATGCCTACCTTCCTTGGCTGATAGACCATCATAAATCTTCAAAACCAGAGCCATGTCACCTTCCAATTTCTCCATTTCTTCCTCTGATCCTCTTGTGCCCTTCTTGTGAGGACCTTTGTGATTACATCATAGGACCCATCCCAATTATCCAGGCTGATTTCTCTATTTCATGGTTCTTAACTTCGTTATATCTTGAAGGTCCCTTTTACCACTTAAAATAATCTTGTCACCAGTTCTAAGGATTAGGAAATCTTTGAGGGCCATGATTCAGCCTACTACATTTACATATTTAAAAGATTAAATTCAGGGTGAGGTGAGCAGGGCTTTTCTTAAAAGCCAAATTAAAAAAAAAAAAAAAACTAAATAAAAAACATTTTAAACACTTCAAAAAAGAATTCGTTCTATAAAAAATTTCTTACCCAACCTAAAGCCCTTAAAGTTAAAGAGCTTGAAATTATATATATAAAATAGAAGCATCATAAACACAATGATAACAAAATATTTATTGCATTTCTTTTAGAAATTTGTATTTTAAAAAAACAACAAAAACTTCATTTTAAAGCACATCTTATTATTGAGAATAAGTGTGTAGAATACCTAGAAAAGTATGGAGATAATGGAGATAAATTCTCATATATATTAGAAGTTGAAAATAACATAAAAAAGAGAAGGTGAAAAAGAAAAAAAATTATGTCACACATTCAAGTGTGATAACAAAAATAATTTTGAAAAAGTATTAATCACCAAAGTTTCTTGTTTTTTAATTTGTAGAGTAGAACATAAAAGAGACAAATACTTTGGAGGCAGTGAAATTCATGGAGTTCCTAGAGGCCAGGTCTCTGGGTTGACAACATAAATGTAGCCAACTAATTTGTGATTCTTTGAACCACAGTCGGATTCTGATGAAGGATGGAAATCGGGTGTGTCTAGAATTAAATCCCAATTCACTCTTCTGGTTTGCTGTGATGGTCAAAATGAGAAAGAAAGATTGTGGAAAATAAAAACTGAAGAATTTTATATTCATTCTGAGAAAGATTATAGAACCCAAAAATAAACTCATTATTTTATATCACCTAGTAGAAGGAAAAACAAGCACTTAAACCCAGGATAGAAACTGAAACTAATGCTTTGGGAAAGGAACACTAGACTAGATTTATGTTAACCCGGAAGAAATTTTATTATAGTACATATTAGTATACTAGTACATAGTAGCATACTGTTCCTAAACTATCCATCAGCTAACAAATCCTGATCTTTATTAAAATCACTTGGTAAGCTACTTAAAAGTGTAATTTCATTCATACAAAATATTCAGAATTTAAAAATCTACAGAAGGTACACTATGATTGCTAGGGGTTGGGGGTGAGGAGGATGGGGAGTGACTGCTAATTGGGTATGAGATTTCCCTTGGGCTGATGAATTATTGGAAGTAGATAGTGGTTGTACAATACCGTCAATGTCTTTAACGCCTCTGTATGCTTCAAAATGGTTAAAAATGGTAAATTTTATGTTACGTGTATTTTGCCACAATGAAAATGTTAAACTGTTCTCTGGCCATATCTGAAATGTGGGTAAAAATAAATGCCCCGGAATCTGTATTTGAACTTGTATGTCAGGAGATTTTGAAATGCAGCTTCTTTTGTAACTTCTATACGTTTGTCTACAGTTGAGATAAAGTAATAAAGGTTGTTCGAGTTATCTATTGCTGTATAACAAATCACCCCAAAACTGACTAAAAAAACTATAGCAAACGGGTTTTGATCATGGTTTCTGGTGGTTGGGCTTATTTGATGTTCTCACTTTGAGTCTCTTGTGTTTTTTGCAGTCAGAAGGTGTTTGGGGCATGGTTTTCTTGGAGCCACATAGCCTCATTTCCATCACACTATTCTACTAGTTGTAGCAGCAACAAAGGCACCAAATATATTGTAGCTCTTGATAAAGGAGCTGGTAGGTTGGGAAATGTTGTCATATTTAGAAAGCGCAACCTGCTAGAGGGTATGCCCTTTAAATTTAGAGTGAATGCTTGCTTAAGATTGCAGAATATCTAAAAGCTTGAATTCGATCTAACAGGATGAAATTTTACCATTTATGTGCCTTTGCTTATATAATCTCACCATATACATACGGAGAAAGAGGAAGAAAATCAGCAGCATGGGACACAATGACTTGAAGCCAAAGCAAGAGCATCCAAAGTATAAGTTGATAAATTTATTTTATGCTCTATTACTACAAAGGAAAAGAAAAAAAAAGTAGTAACTTCCTTTTTTCTACGCTTTGTGTAGTGATCATTTTGCAATCTGCCTAGGCTGTAAATTTATCACAGGTGTACTGAATTGATAGTTCCCCAAATTACTAAAGTATATTCTTGAACAATTAAATTAGTTCCTGCTCTTTCAAATAATAGTGTGATAAATATTAGATGCTTTCAGCCTTCCTTGCCCCATCCGGACCAATATTTAGGGTTATTTCTTAAAGACGAAGTCATAAAATTAGAGTTACTTTGTCAAAAGGTAAATACCTTTTATACTCACTTCCCCATTTTTCTATAAGTAATTGTTTTGAGTTTCTGCAGCTATATCATTGACCAATTTTATTCATTTGCATTATAATAGTGTTTTAGCTGTAATACTTTTATGTACCATGTATAATACATTTACATATATCATCATATTTGATCCTTAAAACCACCTTGGAACATATAGTTTATTGTTTATTACATCTGTTACAGGCAATAGATGAGAAAAACAGCACTTAGGAAGGTTTAGAAATTTGCTTAAACATACACAGATGACAGAACCAGAATTGCAGATATTCTGACTCCAAAAGCTAATACCCTTTCATTATGCTGTGCTTCAGAATATAAATATGATGAAATTACAGCCCAGAAAGTTTAAATTGAGTAACAAAGGTCACAAAGCACCTAAGTTTCATGCCTAGAGCTCAGTTTGCTTGACATTTTCTCATTTTATTTATGCTTTCTTTAACACTAAAGTATAAATTTATTTTTTAAGTTTTTTTAATGTTTATTTATTGAGAGAGAGAGAGAGAGAGAGAGAGAGAGAGAGAGAGAGAGAGAGAGAGAGGGAAAGCATGAGCTGGGGAGGAGCAGAGAGAGAGGAGAGAGAGATCATGGCACTGAACCCAACACATGACTTGAATTCATGTCCGGAGTAGAAACCAAGAGTTGGATGCCTAACTGACTGAGTCACTGGGACATCCCTAAAACACAAATTTTGTATATAGTTCTTATATAGAGGAGGGAAATGACAAGACACTTAGAAATTGTAAAGGAAACTCAGTTACATTTACTTTATGAAATAGTCCTCTGAGGGATTATTTTCATCAAAAATTTTTCACTATTATCCAAACTTAAAGACCAGAACACAACAAATACAGTGTAGTCCTGTTTTGAAACCCTTTGGAGTTTAGATCATAACATTTAACTGCTATAAACTACTTACTAATCCTAACAATTTTGCTTTTGTTTTAAAGCAAAACTTGCTTTAACTGAATGAAACATTCTGAAAATCACTCCCAAATTTTCTTAGATGGCAAAGAGTTAATTATTTAAAAGCATACTTCATGTATAATTTGTGAACCATAGAAACTACTATCGTATCATTTAAATTACAAAAAGTGCTGAGCTGTTTTGGTTTTATTTTGGTTGTTTGCTTGATTTTTGCCTCTTTGTTTTCCCTCAAAACCAGTAGAAAATCATTGTGTATGTGTTTTCTTTGGAATACACCATGTTTCTCTTGTAATCTCTGAGCACACAGGATAAAAAACATTTTCAGAAACCAGTTTCCAGACATTTTCTTTATGGAATTTTTTTAAAGTCCAACACTGATATATAAAATCTTACTCAATGTCTTACAGTTTGCTAAAAATAGAGGCACAGGACTCTTTTTTGAAAGTGAAGTACAATTTAAGAAGAGAACATAGTACATAGTATAAATTGTTTTTGCTGTACCATTGCATTGAAAGGTTTTGTTTGTTTTTTGGGTTTTTTTTTTTTTTTTTTGGTTTGGTTATACACTTAAGTGAAAGTCAGTGTAGCAGAGAAAATCTTGAGAATCAGAATAATGTCAGAGGACAGGAAGTTGGGAATCCTCTTCCACAGCAGAGTAGAATAAATTGTGACATATTCTTGAGTCTTCAGTGATTGTCTTCATCATTCCTTTCTTTACATGGTATCATACCCAGAGAAAGATCTGATCCCAGGCTCATCCAAGCTCAGACAGGCTGGCTCAATATCTTCAGTTAGTCTTATGTTATGGATACTTGGCTTCAAAATAAAATTTTCCACCTTTTCCAGCCAAAGCAATCGCTTCTATAGATAAAGGCAGTAATAATTGAGTTACTAAAGTCACCATTTCCATACTATATATAGTCCCTAGTGTGAAAATCTAAGGGTCTATTCTTAGTTTAGATTTAAGAGACAGGGAGTCTATAAAAATAGGAATGAAAGTTAAAGGTTCAAGTCAAGTTGGTGTCAACACGATATCAAAAATAGCACATCCAAAGAAACAACTCAGTGTAAAAAGCAAAATGAGGAAAGAGTTGATATTCAGAAAATGAGGTTTTAATCCAGTTCTGGTCTTGGACTATTTATTTCATCTTTGAAGTCTCAGTTCTTCGTTTAGGAAGCAGATGTTGTGCAAAACTTGTAGGGCTGCAATAAGCCATCACATTGATAGTACTTTTCCATTGTTTTCCTCTGTGTAAATACTCATGCGTTATTTTTACTTATTCTGTTATTGATACCTGAAGTACCTAAAGTTTAGTGATAACCTCAAATCACAATCCTTCTTCAAACAGACCTAAATTCAGTTTATATTTGTCTCTAAAAATTGTGAAAGTCCAATATATATTATAATAGGTTTTTCATGAGCATCACATTATATAGTATTGTTTTCCATCAAATGTAGACCTCAGGAAAAATTTTCCAATTATGTTATATAAAACATATATCCACCTATACTTGCCTAAAATTTAATGGGAGTCTGAGTTTAGATGTCTTAGATAAAAGGAAAGGACATTTTCAAAACAAATGAATATATTTGTAAAGCACCCTCATAATAACAAAGTATTTGGTTTATTATCCCAAACATTTCAAGGGAAAAAAGAGGTAGGATTATTCTAGCAATATCTACAAGTGTTGCTCCTGTTAATCATAAATAGAGCTAGATATGGTTAGCATGGGCCGTTATAATGCTATGAAACCTATCGTGAAACCCATCCTTTTCATTGTTCATGCTTTGATACAGAAGATAGCAAAGTCATTGTTCTGTACAGCAGCCATCTATGTAAATCTTACACATTTCCAATTTGAAATCCCATTTAATATCAATATTTTATTTTTATTTTTTAAAATATTTATTTTGAGAGAGGGAGAGAGAGTGTGAGTAGGGGAAGGGCAAGGAGAGAGAAGGAGAGAGAATCCCAAGCAGGTTCTGCACTGTCAGGATAGAGCCCAACACGGGGCTTGAACTCATGACTGGGAGATCACAACCTGAGTTGATATCAAAAGTCAGATACTTAACCAACTGAGCCACCCAGGTGCCCCTAATATCAATATTTTAAGTGCATGTTTTATATTATTGTAACAACCATACTTTAATTTGAAAGAATACCTCATGTCTTTCAAATGTATTGCCATTCACTATGTGTTTCCAACATAAACAAATTTTTACAATAATGTTCTGAATAAAGACCAAAGCCTAAATAATATCCATTGTAAAGAAAAGATGGATTAACAGTCATTAATTAGGACCCTGTTTACCCCATATATCTATTATTAATTTTTTCTCATGAGATTTCTTACCTTGATTAGAAGAATCAACAAACCAAATTAGTTGTTGATTTTGAATTTCTTGTTTTCCTATATTTTAGTCAATAACAAATTTTAAGAAGACAGAATCTTAATTAGTGCTTAGCATGGTGAGCAAAAAAACATCAGAGGTTCATGAGGACATGGAATTTGGTACTGTTTTTGAAGCCTTTTTTTTAGCTTTATTTTTTATTTTTTAAAATTTATACCAAATTAGCATATAGTGAAGCAATGATTTCAGGAGTAGATTCCTTAATGTCCCTTACCCATTTAGCCCATCCCTCCTCCCACAACCCCTCCAGCAACCCTCAGTTTGTTCTCCATATTTATGAGTCTCTTCTGTTTTGTCCCCCTCTCTGTTTTTATATCGTTTTTGTTTCCCTTCCCTTATGTTCATCTGTTTTGTCTCTTAAAGTCCTCATATGAGTGAAGTCATATGATTTTTTTCTTTCTCTGACTCATTTCACTTAGCATAATACCCTCCAGTTCCATCCACGTACTTGGAAATGGCAAGACTTCATTCTTTTTGATTGCTAAGTAATACTCCATTGTATATATATACACCACATCTTCTTCATCCATTCATCCATCGATGGACATTTGGGCTCTTTCCATACTTAGGCTATTGTTGATAGTGCTGCTATACACATGGGGGTGCACGTGTCCCTTCGAAACAGCACACCTGTATCCCATGGATAAATGCCTAGTAGTGCAATTGCTGGGTCATAGGGTAGTTCTATTTTTAGTTTTTAGAGGACCCTCCATACTATTTTCCAGAGTGGCTGCACCAGCTTGCATTCCCACCAACAGTGCACAAGAGATCCTCTTTCTCCACATTCTCACCAACGTCTGTTGTTGCCTGAGTTGTTAATGTTAGCCATTCTGACAGTTGGAAGGTGTTATCTCATGGTGGTTTTGATTTGTATTTCCCTGATGATAAGTGATGTGGAGCATTTTTTCATGTGTCGGTTGCCCATCTGGATGTCTTCTTTGGAGAAGTGTCTATTCATGTCTTTTGCCCATTTCTTCACTGGATTATTTGTTTTTTGGGTGTTGAGTTTGATAAGTTCTTTGTAGATTTTGGATACTAACCCTTTATCTGATATGTAATTTGCCAATATCTTCTCCCATTCTGCCTTTTAGTTTTTCTGTTTCCTTCGCTGTGCAGAAGTGTTTTATTTTGATGAGGTCCCAGTAGTTCATTTTTGCTTTTGTTTCCCTTGCCCCCAGAGACGTGTTAAGAAGTTGCTGCAGCCAAGATCAAAGAGGTTTTTGCCTGCTTTCTCCTCAAGGATTTTGATGGCTTCCTGTCTTACATTTAGGTCTTTCATCCATGTTGAGTTTATTTTTGTGTATGGTGTAAGAAAGTGGTCCAGGTTCATTCTTCTGCATGTCACTGTCCAGTTTTCCCATCACCACTTGCTGAAGAGACTGTCTTTATTCCACTGGATATTCTTTCCTGCTTCATCAAAGATTAGTTGGCCATTCATTTGTGGGTCCATTTCTGGGTTCTCTATTCTGTTCCATTGATCTGAGTGTTCTTGTGCCAGTACCATACTGTCTTGACGGTTACAGCTTTGTAGTATAGCTTGAAGTCTGGGATTGTGATGCCTCCTGCTTTGGTTTTCTTTTTCAAGATTTCTTTGGCTATTTGGGTTTTTTTTCTGGTTCCATACAAAATTTAGGATTATTTGTTCTAGCTTTGTGAAGAATGCTGGTGTTACTTTGACAGGGATTGCACTGAATATGTAGATTGCTTTGGGTAGTATCGACATTTTAGCAATATTTGTTCTTCCTATCCAGGAGCATGGAATCTTTTTCCATTTCTGTGTGTCTTCTTCAATTTCTTTCATAAGCTTTCTATAGTTTTAAGTGTATAGATTTTCACCTCTTTGGTTAGATTTAAATCTAGGTATTTTATGGTTTTTGGTGAAACTGTAAATGGGGATCGATTCCTTGATTTCTCTTTCTGTCACTTCATTGTTGGCATATAGGAATGCAACTGATTTCTGTGCATTGTTTTTATATCCTGCACCTTTGCTGAATTCATGAATCAATTCTAGCAGTTTTTGTGGTGGAATCTTTTGGGTTTTCCATATACGGTATCATGTCATCTGTGAAGAGTGAAAGTTTGCCCTCCTCCTGGCTGATTTGGATGCCTTTTCTTTGTGTTGTCTGATTGCTGAGGCTAAGATTTTCAATACTGTGTTGAATAACAGTGGCGAGAGTGGACATCCCTGTCTTGTTCCTGACCTTCGGGGGAAAGCTCTAATTTTTTCCCCATTGAGGATGATATTAGCATTGGGTCGTTCATATATTGTTTTTATGATCTAGAGGTATGATCCTTCTATCCCTAATTTCTTGAGGGTTTTTATCAAGAAAGTTTGCTGTGTTTTGTCAAATGCTTTCTCTGCATCAATTGAGAGGATCATATGGTTCTTGTCCTTTCTTTTATTGATGTGATGAATCATGTTAATTGTTTTGCAGATATTGAACCAGCCCTGCATCCCACGTATAAACCCCACTTGGTCATGGTGAATAATTTTTTTTTAATGTATTGTTGGATCCGGTTGGCTAATATCTTGTTGACGATTTTTGCATCCATGTTCATCGGGGAAATTGGTCTATAGTTCTCCTTTTTAGTGGGGTCTCTGTCTGGTTTTGAAATCAAGGTAATGCTGGCTTCATAGAAAGAGTTGGGAAGTTTTCCTTCCATTTCTATTTTTTGGAACATTTTCAAGAGTATAGGTGTTAACTCTTCCTTGAATGTTTGGTAGAATTCCCCTGGAAAGCCATCTGTTCCTGGACTCTTTTTTTTTTTTTTTTGTCAGATTTTTGATTTCTAATTCGATTTCCTTACTGGTTCTGGGTCTGTTCAAATTTTCTATTTCTTCCTGTTTCCCTTTTGGTAGTATATATGTTTCTAGGAATTTGTCCATTTTTCCAGGTTGCCCATTTTATTGGCATATAATTTCTCATAAAAGTCTCTTATTATTGTTTTTATTTCTGTTGTGTTTGTTGTGATCTTTCCTCTTTAATTCTTGATTTTACTTACTTGAGTCCTTTCCTTTTTCTTATTGATCATACTGGCTAGTGGTTTATCAATTTTTTTAATTCTTTCAAACAACCAGCTTCTGGTTTCATTGTTCTGTTCTACTGTTTTTTTATTTTGGTTTCAATAGCATTTCTACTCTAATCTTTATTACTTCCTGTCTTCTGCTGGTTTTGGGTTTTATTTGCTGTTCTTTTTCCAGCTCCTAAAGAGTAAGGTTAGGTTGGGTATCTGAGCTCTTTCTTCCTTCTTTAGGAAGGCCTGGAGTGCTATATACTTTCCTCTTATGACTGCCTTTGCTGCGTCCCAGAGGTTTTGGGTTGTGTTGCTATCATTTTCATTGATTTCCATATATTTTAAATTTCCTCTTTAACTGCTTGGTTAGCCCATTCATTCTTTAGTAGGATGTTCTTCAGTCTCCAAGTATTTGTTACCTTTACACATTTTTTCTTGTGGTTGATTTCGAGTTTCATAGCGTTGTGGTCTGAAAATATGCATGGTATGATATCGATCTTTTTGTACTTACTTAGGGCTGATTTGTGTCCCAGTATATGGTCTATTCTGGAGAATGTTCCATGTGCACTGGAGAAGAATGTATATTCTGCTGCTTTAGGATGAAATGTTCTGAATATATCTGTTAAATCCATCTCGTCCAATGTGTCATTCAAAGCCTTTGTTTACACATAGTATGTCTTCTCTGTCTCTCTCTCCCTCCATCCCTCTCTCTGTCTTTCCATCTCTGTCTCTCTCCGTGTATATATAATTTTCAAAATCTGAATAATGAAACATGAAAAAAATATCCAAGTGTCTTTCCCCAATAAGGACACTTGAGAATCACAGCCATAAGAGCAAACGAATGAACATATATATGAACACAAACACAAAGGATCTTTCAGCATCATTTTAGCAGTTTGCCTCTCTTTTCTTTGAACATTGTCTGGATCTGATTTATTTTTGTGACAGCACTCTTAGTTTTCTTTGCTTCACTTGACCACATCCTTTGTTTTTGTTTTCATGGCTAGCTTCTTTGGTTGTTTTTAGAAGCTGTATTCTCCAGTGCCCTATCTCCTTAATAAATGTCATACTTCCTTAGGGAGGAGGAAATCAAGTGACTTATACTCCTTTAGCCTCCATTTATAATACTCTAGAATAACCTCTGAATCCTGACCATTCGAATTAAGGCCACCACTCCACTCAATAATTAGCCAAATTGAAAAGTGGGCACTATGTTTCTGGCAAAAATCCTCACCTCTCCTGCTCTACCAACCCAAAGTTGGTACAAATAAATACCCAAAGTATTCACTTTATATTCTTTATCCTGTTTAATTAAGTCACCACAGAAAAATCCCCAAGACTCACAAATCATCCATACTCCTCCTCACCGTAAACCTCATTGATTCTATGCCTCCTTTTGTCCCTGTGACCCTTTGCTGTGCCTTCAGTAGCTCTTATTATTAACATTCCCTATGTTCTCCATCTTTTTTTTTCTGAGTGATCCTTTCATTAGTTGCTTTAAGTGAAAGATTTTTGGAAAATTCTGCTCTTCCAATAGCCTTCTCATGAGTGGGTACTTCATTCTGTCACTGATGCTCTCCCACTGGTTTATGAGAAGAA
Organism: Lynx canadensis; assembly: GCF_007474595.2. Lineage (NCBI taxonomy): Eukaryota > Metazoa > Chordata > Mammalia > Carnivora > Felidae > Lynx > Lynx canadensis. The sequence goes on along the minus strand of NC_044311.2, from coordinate 40,447,079 downwards.
AGTGTTTTCTTTGTATCTCATTTCTACTTTCTATTAATCCCCCATTCAATATTTGAAATTCAAGCCATCAGAAAATACTTGCACATCATCTCTCCTTGTGGAATTTACCTTAGGTCACTGAAATCCCTGTTCCTAGTATTTTGAGGACTTTAACTTGACAATCAAGTAGAAGTGGCAATGACATGCTTTTGAAAGGACTCAAAATGCCCATTAAATCAATAAGGATTCATATTTTGGGGGAATGTGATGTTTCTTTTATACTTACTGGTGTGTGCAGTAGATATTCATGTAAGCTCTCTGAGTGGTCTTTAAGTTGTACTACTGTACAAAATAAAGTCATAATTTTGATATGTTAAATAACGAAGATATTGGGTCATAGACATTTATTATTCATTGATTATTTTTGGACTCTTCTGCATTTTTCCCTTGCAGTTATCCAGAAACATGTGAGTACTTCTAGCTTATGGATCATGAGTAAAGTGGCATATGTCACTTTCAGGACAAAACATTTAAGAACTAAGTATGTCATTTTGAAGACTATATCTTTCTTTGATGCAACAAAATAAGGATACATGTGTTCTATTGTAAAAGAATCCATTAACTTAATCTTCAAAGGAATGCATGTAACAAAACCATTTATGAAATGTTTTTGACTAGCATAATTAGATATACACTGCTGTTTCATTACATAATTAAAATGTAGGGGATACCTTGTTATTACAGCACTGTTAAATCTTTCCTGATTATGATGGCATGATGATCTTCAGCTCTGATGATGTCAATGCCTCTCCTTCCTTCTTGTGATGACAAAGTAAATGACCATTTACTCTAGATTCAGAATCTGGTCTTTTTTGCAAAATGTTTTCAAGGAACTCTATTGCATTTTCTTAGAATACTCATGCTCTCACTTTCCCAAAATAGCTAGTATCTAGCTTCCTTTTTCTGTTCTCTCATAGGTATCTCCCTCCCTTTCTTCGTTTTTAGTAATGACTTTACTTTCTATGTTGCTGAGAAAATAGAAGCTGTTGGAAGATAATGTAATCCTAATACTTTGTCAAACTGCCTTTGTGGCATCCTAATAGCCTTCTCTCCTGTTACTATACATGAGCTTTCCATAGTTCTCTTTAAGAGGAATTCCTATTATGTGCTGGATCACATCACATGTTCTCTACTCAGAAACATCACTTCAAAATTTCTCCCAGAAAAAAAAAAAAAACAACTTCAGATTTCCTACATCATGCACTTTTTCTCTATCAAATCATTTTCATGAGCATAAAAGTATGCAGCTATTTCTTCCATCTTAAAAATAATCTCTTTTAACTCCAAATTCCCCCATCATAATGATCCAATGACATGTTGTATTTTCCAGGAACAAAATCTTCTAAAGTTGTTGTCTTCAGTCTTTGAACATAATTTCTCTCCTCCCATTCTTTTTAAAGCCCTCTACAATTAGTTTTGTATATACTCATTGCTTTTCCAAATTTATGTCTTAAAGTCACAAATTTCCTCCATGTTCCTAAAGGCATTAGTGAATACAAATCTAAATTTTACTTGATAGATGAACAAAACAGTTTTTTGGTTTCTTCTCAAAATATTTTCTATGTGTAGTTTTCAGAATACTACCCTCTTGGTTTTTATCTTACCTCAAGTACTATTCTTTCTCAGGCTCTTTTACTTTTACATCGCCTTAGTCTTGGCTCTTTCCAATGTTTCTGGCCTCTTGACATTATTCACTTCCTCATCTGATTCATTCTGGATACTGTTCCCCCCCCAAAAAAAAATTCAATGTGATTTGTTAAGGACGGTAAGATAGACTTGATTCAGGACCATTGTGATAGCAATAGGCACCACTTGAATGAGATTTTACTTGGAGGAGAGGGTCAACTCTGAATAGAGCATGGACAGGTGGAAATTTACCCCCAAGGAGCAGGGTGGAGGTAGGTGGATAGGAAATTACTAAGAGGAAACATCAGGGATGGGCGGTGGGGTCTGACTAAACTGACCTAACAGGATTCAGGATTCTTGATGCAGACAAACCAGGGTGATTAGATCTCATCTGGGGAATGGTGAAGGATGAGGAACTTAGGAAGATACAAAGGGTGATGAGGTATCAAGAGTGGGGAGTTCTGGTTAAACTGACTTAGGAGTGTTTTTGCTAAAACTAGATTTACAAAGTGCATAGATAGGCCCAGAAAATTTAGGAGATTGACTCAAGTTTGTTCAAGCAAAGAATCCCTGTCAGCACTTAAAAATATTTATATGTTCATGATTCCCAAATGTGTATCTTTAGAATGGACCTCTCTTTTGAACCCTGGACTTATATATTCAGGTACTCTCTTGATGTATTCATTTTGGTTCTGATAGACATATAAAACCTAATATTCAGGAAAGTAGACTGTAAACATTTTGCCATATTTTAATGCATCATATAAAAACTTGGCCATCTAAGTCAGCAGGGCAAAGGAGGAGGTAAATGGTCACATGTTTCTTAACTGATTTGGTCTGAAAATGATGTATGTGATTTTATCATAGTCCTTCAGCACAACTAATCACCGTGGCCCTGCCTAAATCCAAGAGGGCTGGTAAATTAGGAGGGCACGTAGATTTTTGGTGAACAGTATGTGTCTCAGCTTTACCATCAACATTGTAGTTATCCCTTATATCTCTATCTGTGAAACTCAACTCTCTGAGAACTGCTCTGGTACTTCCAACTGCATTGTATATTTTCACATGGATGTGTTTTAGCCATCTTAAACTTAACAAAGATAAAATGGAAATCTTGAGGTCCTGCACCATCAAACATACCCCTCTTCCAGTGTCTAGTCAATAGCACATTTACTTGAGCCACAGATCTATGAATAGCTTTATTGACTTTATTCCCCTCATTTTTCATATGCCATTCAACATTCAGTATGTTCACCTCTACTTCCAAAATATACATTTCATCAATTTGTATTAATGGTATGTACACCCTAGACTAAACCACCTTAGCTTGTAACCAGATATCTGCTATAGCCTTCTAATACGTCTTCTTATTTTCTTTAATTAATTTATTTAAAATCAGTTAACATAGAGTGTAGTATTGGATTCAGGAGTAGAACCCAATGATTCATTGCTTACATATAACACCCAGTGCTCATCCCAACAAGTGCCCTTCTAATACCCATCACCCATTTAGCCCAATACCCATTCCCCCCTCCAGCAACCCTCACTTTATTCTCTGTATTTAAGAGTCTCTTAGGTTTTGCCTCCCCCTCCATTTTTATCTTATCGTTCCTTCCTTTCCCCTATGTTCATCTGTTTTTTTTTCTTAAATTCCACATATGAATGAAATCATATATTTATCTTTTTCTGACTTGCTTCCCTTATGATAATACACTCTTACTCCATGCACATTGTTGCAAAAGGCAAGATTTCATCCTTTTTCATTGCAGAGTAGTATTCCATTGTGTGTGTGTGTGTGTGTGTGTGTGTGTGTGTGTGTGTGTGTGTGTTTGCATGTGCATGTGTGTGCGTGTTTACTGCTTCTTTATCCATTCATCAGTTGATGGATATTTAGGCTATTTCCATAATTAGGCTAGTGTTAATATCACTGCTGTAACCACTGGGGTGCATGTGCTCTTTCAAAACAGCACACCTCTATCTTCTGGATAAAAACCTGGTAATGCAATTACTATGTCCTGGGGTAGTTCTATTTTTAATTTTTTGAGGAACCTCCATACTGTTTTCCAGAATAGCTGCACCAGTTTGCATTCCCATGAGGAGTGCAAAAGGTTTCTTCTTTCCCACATTCTCAGCAACATCTGTTGTTGCCTGAATTGTTAATTTTAGCCATTCTGCCTGGTGTGAGGTGGTATCTCATTGTGGTTTTGATTTGGATTTTGCTAATGATGAGTGATGTTAAGCATCTTTTCATGTTTCTGTAGCCATATGGTTGTCTTCATTAGAAAAATGTCTGTTCATGTCTTTTACCCATTTTTTTCCACTGGATTGTATTTGGGTATTGAGTTTGATAAGTTCTTTATAGATATGGGATAATAACTCATTTGCAAAGATCTTCTACCGTTCCTTCAGGTGCTTTTTAGTTTTGATGGGTTCCTTTTCTGTGGATAGGTTTTTGTTTGTTTTTTTGTTTTTAATCTTGATGAGGTCCCAGTAGTTCACTTTTGCTTTTGTTTCCCTTGCCTCTGGAGACATGACTAGTAAGAAGTTGCTGCAGCCAAACCAAACAGGTTGCTGCCCGTGTTCTCCTCTAGGATTTTGATGGTTTTCTGTTTCACATGTAGGTCTTTTATCTATTTTGAGATTATTTTTGTGTATGGTGTAGGAAAGTGGTCCAGTTTCATTCTTGTGCATGTTGCTCTCCAGTTTTCCCAGTGCCATTTGCTGAAGAGACATTTTCCATTGTCTGTTCTTTCCTGCTTTGTCAAAGATAAGCTGGCCATGCATTTGTGGGTCCATTTCTGGGTTTTCTATTCTGTTCCATTGATCTACGTGTCTGTGTCTGTTTTTGTCCCAGTACCCTACTGTCTTGAAGTTTGGAATTGTGATGCCTCCAGCTTTGGGTTTTTGTTTTGTTTTGTTTTGTTTTGTTTTCAACATTACTTTGGCTATTTGGGGTACTTTTTGTTTCTATACAAATTTTAGAATTGTTTGTTATAGCTCTGTGAAGAATGCTGTTGGTATTTTGATAGGGATTGCAATTGAATGCGTATATTGCTTTGGGTAGTGTAGACATTTTAAAAATACTTGTTTTTCCAATCCATGAGCATAGAATGTTTCTCCATTTCTTTCTATCTTCTTCAATTTCTTTTATAAGCTTTCTATAGTTCTCAGCATACAGATCTTTTACCTCTTTGGTTAGGTTTATTCCTAGTTATCTTATGGTTTTTGGTGCAATTGTAAATGGGATCGATTCCTTGATTTCTCTTTCTGCTGCTTCATTATTGGTGTATAGAATTAAACCAATTTCTGTATGTTTATTTTGTATCCTGAGACTTTGTCAAATTCATATATATCAGTTCTAGTAGTTTTTTGGTGGAGTCTTTCAGGTTTCCATATAAATTATGATGTTGTCTGCAAAGAGTAAAGTTTGACTTCTTCCCTGCTGATTTGGATGCCTTTTATATCTCTTATTGTCTGATTGCGGGGATTAGGACTTGAAACACTATGTTGAACAACAGCGGCAAGAGTGGATATCCCTGGCATGTTCCAGATTTTAGGAGGAAAACTCTGAGTTTTCTGCATTGAGGATATTAGCTGTAGTGCATTCATATATGGTCTTTATGACCTTGAGGTATGTTTCCTCTATACCTACTTTCTTGAGGGTTTTTATCAAGAAGGGATGCTGTATTTTGTCAAATACTTTCTCTTCACATATTGAAAGGATCATGTGGTTCTTATCCTTTCTTTTATTGTGCTATATCATGTTGATTGATGTATGGATATTGAATCAGCCCTGCAGCCCAGGAATAAATCGCACTTGATTGTGGTGAATAGTCCTTTTAATGTATTGTGGGATTTGATTTACTAGTATCTTGTTGAGAATCTTTGCATCCATGTTCATCAGGGAGATTGGTCTGTGATTTTCCTTTTGAGTGGGGTCTTTGGTTATAATCAAGATAATGCTGTCCTCGTAGAATGAGTTTGGAAGTTTTCCTTCCATCTCTATTTTTTGGATCAGCCTCAAAAGAATAGGTGTTAACTCTTCCTTAAATGTCTGGTAGAATACCCCTGGAGAGCCATCCAGCCCTGGACTCTTGTTTTTTGGGAAGTTTTTGATTGCTGATTCAATTTTTTACTGCTATGAGTCTGTTCAAATTTTCTATTCCTGTTTCAGTTTTGGTAGTTTATAAGTTTATGTTTAAATTTGTCCATTTATTCTAGAATGCCCAATTTGTTGGCATATAATGGCTCAGATATTCTCTTATTATTGTTTGTTTTATGTGGTGTTGGTTGTGATCTCTTGTCTTTCATGATTTTATTTATTTGGCCTTTCCTTTTTCTTTTTGATCAATCTACCTAGGGGTTTATCAATTTTGATAATTGATTTCTGCTTTAATCTTTATTATTTCCCTTGTTCTGCTGCCTTTGAGTTTTAATTACTATTCTTTTTCCAGCTCCTTTAGGTGTAAGGTTAGGTTGTGTATTTGGGACCTTTCTTCCTTCTTTAGGAAGGCCTGGATTGCTATATACTTCCCTCTTTTGACTGCCCTTGCTGCATTCCAGAGGTTTTAGACTGTTGTGTTTTTATTTTCATTGGCATCCTTGTTCTTTTTAATTTCCTCTTTAATTTCTTGGTTAACCCATTAATTCTTTAATAGAATGTTCTTTAATCTCCAAGTATTCGTGGTCTTTCAAATTTTTTCTTGTGTTTGATTTCAAGTTTAATAGCATTGTGGTCTGAAAACATGCTTGGTATAATTTCAGTCTTTTTGTACTTGTTGAGGGCTGATTGTGACCCAGTATGTGACCTGTTTTGGAGAATGTTCCATATGCATTTGAGAAGAATGTGTATTCTACTTCTTTAGAATATACAGACCATATATTCAGTGTTCGGAATATATCTGTTAAGTCCATCTGGTCCCTTGTGTCTTTCAAAGCCATTGTTTCCTTGTTGATTTTCTGCTTAGTTGATCTATTGCTGTAAGTGGAGCATTAAAGAACCAAAGTATTAGGGTATTATTAATGAGTTTATTTTGTGATTAGTTGATTTATATATTTGGTTGTATCAAGTTGGGGACATAAATATTTACAGTTGTTAGATCTTGGTGGATAGACCTGTTAATTATGATATAACGCCCTTCTTCATTTCTTGTTACAGTCTTTGCTTTAAAGTCTGGTTTGTCTGATATAAGTATGGCTACTCTGGCTTTCTTTTGACATCCATTAGCATGATAGATGGTTTTCCATCCCCACACTTTCAATCTGCAAGTGTCTTTAAGTCTAAAATGAGTCTCTTATAGGCAGTCTATACATGGGTCTTACTTATTTATTTTTTTAGATGGGTCTTATTTTTTTTTATCCATTTTGATGCCCTATGTCTTTTGATGGGAGCGTATAATCCATTTACATTTGTGGCGGTTATTGAAAGATATGAATTTAGTGCCATTGTATTGCCTATAGAGTTGGTGTTTTTGGTGATGTTCTCTGGTACTTTCTAGTTTCGTTGCTTCTTTCCCCTCAAAAGAGTCCATTGAAATTTCTTGCAGGGCTGGTTTAGTGGTCATGAACTCTTCGTTTTTATTTTTCTGGGAAACTCTTTATCTTTCCTTCTATTTTGAATGACAACCTTCCTGGATAAAGTATTTTAGGATGCATAATTTTCTGATTCAACATGTTGAGTATACCCTGCCATTCCTTTCTGGCCTGCCATGTATTTATGGATAGATCTGCTGTGAACCTGATCTGTCTTCCCTTGTAGGTTAAGGAATTTTTTTTTTTTTTTTTTTTTTTTTTTGCTGCTTTCATAATTCTTTCCTTGTCTGTGTATTTTGTGAATTTGAATGTGATATGTCTTGGTGATGGTCACTTTTTGTTGAATCTAATGGCAGTTTGCTGTGGTTCTTCAATTTTGATGTCTGGGCCCTTCTCCAGATTTGGAAAATTTTCAGCTATAATTTGCTCACAAAAACCTTCTGCCTCTTTTTCTCTCTCTTTCTCTTCTGACCTGCCTATGATTTGAATGTTATTACTGTATAATAAGTCATTGAATTCTCTAAGTCTTGATTCATAATCTTTTGCCTTTGTTTCCCTCTTTTTTTCTGCTTCATTATTTTCCATATTTTATCTTCTATCTCACTGATTTACTGCTCTGCAACATCCACCCTTTCTGTCATGGCATCCATTCAAGATATCTTGGTTATAGCATTTTTAATTTCAGCTTGACTACATTTTATTTATCTCTGCAGAAATATATTCCCTGGTATCTTCTATGCTTTTTACAACCCTAGCTAGTATTCTTATAATCATGGTTTTAAATTCTAGTTCAGACATCTCACTTATATCTGTGTTGATTAAATCCCTGGCCTCATTTCTTCCTTTTATTTTTTTTGGGGGGTCAACTGCTTCACCTTGTCATTTTGGAGGAAGAAAAAGATTAATAAAATAAACAATTAAAATTAACTAAAAACAAAACAAAAAAATCCAACGAAGGAAGCTAGATTCCATGTGTGTTTTGGTCTACTTGTTGAGAGAAGCTTCATAGAGGAGAGAAAAAGGAGAAAGGAAAAAAAAATAGTTAAAAATTTTAAAATAAAAAAAATTAAATAATAGAATAGACAAAGAAGTCAAATTTTGTCTTTCTCTATTCAAGAAAGAGGAAAAAAAACCCTAAGCAAAAAAATAAAAAAATAAAAAAAAAAGAAAATTAACAAATAAATGAACCAACAAATAGAATGAAACCTGAATGGAGTTACATCCAGTTTTCCCTAGAACTGAAACTTTGCAGCACACTATAATTTGTAGACCATAAGCAGGTGGAAGGGATTTGTGCTGGTTTTCTGGGGGATGTCCATAGAGGGCAGCTGGGCGGGGCTTTGTGTAAGGGTTCCCTTCTCCACTTAGTGGCACTGGTTAGCTTACTGGAGTGGATCAGTGTGTGTGCGCATGCCTGTGGGTAGGAGGGGTGGAAATTCCTTCAACCAGCTCCCTGGGCTCTGGCACAGGAACACTATGCCCTCACCGACCCATGATCAAGCACTCCTCCTTTGTCTCAGGCCTCCTTCCACTCCCTGCCTCTACTCTGTCCATGTCTAAGCCATCTACCTACCCAGCAGCACTTCCCTTCAGAGTTTTATCTCAGATAAGGCTCTCTTTCAAACCCCACACTTCAGAGACCCTTGCGGTTTGGACCCATGTGGACTCTCTGGGGAAGAGTCTCGCCACGCAATAGCTGGGTGCTGGCTTGTCCCAGAAAATGTTCCTGTGATCATGCAGCAGCATGATCCAGAGTTGATGGCAAATCACAAGACACAGCTGGTGCCAGGTTTTGCTGCCCTCTAGTGTCTTTGTTCCAGTATCAGTAACCATGGCTGCTCTTTGGGGTCCACTGAGATTTTGCCTACAAGGAGGCCATATGGCCTCTACCAAATGCACACTCAGAGGGGAACTGCTTCTCCCTGTGTGGCACATGGATCCCTCAGACTGCACTGCCTGTTCCTGGGGATTCACCCTGCTTCCTCGCCAGAGCACCACCAGGCACTGAGCTCTGAAACATCAGACTCCATGCTCCACTGTTTATAGAATACTGGCAGTGTTGAAACCCCCTCTTTCTTGCCATCAGTGGTTTGGTGAACAGATTTTTTTTCCAGTACCCTGTGAGTGTTTTCACTCTTTCTCTCTGGGTACTTTCAGGGGGTGCTTTTCTTGTGCAATCCCAATGTGCTGCAGTCTTCCCCTTTCTTTCTCTGTCATCTCTCTACAAAAATGGGTCCCTACCCTCCCTGTCGCTACAGCTTTTCTCTCCCCCAGTGTACCTCTCTGCACTGCATACCTGTCAATTTCTCTGGCTCCAGTTATGCAGATTGTTGCATTATTCCTCAGATGAATTTCTTAGGTGTTCAAATGGTTTGATGCTGATCTATCTGTTTCAGGGATGAGACAAGTTCAGAGTCCCCATACTACTCTGCCATCTTGACTACTCAATCTGAAGACTTTCCAATGTGAAACTGTTCATTTATTTATTCAGCCTGGAAGTATATTTTGAAGGTCAAATAATATAGATCATTGATTAAATTATTCCAGATACAAAAAAGGGACATAAAGATAGAAGCATGCACTGAGGAATCAAGTGATGGAAAAATCTAGTCTGTAGAAATCTACATGTGCATAGGATAAATTACATGTGGTAAGTAAGAAAGACGACTTTCCAGGAGCCTAGTGAGCAAACAAGATACATAAGAACCAGGAAGAAACACCCCTTCTTCCTTCATGTTTGTTTCCTCTATTGTCTGGGATTAACATTATACCAGGTGACAAAGTAGTTTTTTTACAAACCACATCTTCATTACCACAGAGGAGGCAATAAGGGTGAATTAGGAGCCAAGGGGTAATAAATTGCTAACTTGGGTGCTCACTTCCCATAAACATCTTTTTATCTTCATTGGAACTTTCATACAACAACAAAACAATGTTATATTTATACCTAAAGAAATACAGCTACTCTTCTTATAACTGAAGAATTTCTCATCTTTCTACCACCACATATAAAGACATAAATTTTCAACAGGAATTATAGCTATCACTTTGACTATGTCAATTACTCCTCAAATTTCCTTACAGTCTCAGTGAATACTCTGGCAGTTTGTTGGAAACGAAACGTGTACCTACAGTGTGATCCAGCAATTCTATTTAGGGTATTTGCCTAGGAAGACAAATGATAGCATATGTCCATACAAAGATTTATCACATTTAGTTCATATAGCCAAACACTGGAATAAACTGGGATGTCCTTTAACAGGTGAATAAATAAATTTTGATATATGCATATATAATGCAATACTTACTACTCAGCAACAAAAAGAAACTATATGACCCAATATGGCCAGATCGGCAAATAACGTTGAGTGAAAGAAGCCGGACAAAAGTATGTATGACATGATTCCACTTTTAAAAATTATAGGAAATGAGGGGCGCCTGGGTGGCTCAGTCGGTTAAACGCCGGACTTTGGCTCAGGTCATGATCTCGCCGTCTGTGAGTTCGAGCCCCGGGTCGGGCTCTGTGCTGAAGGCTCAGAGCCTGGAGCCTGTTTCGGATTCTGTATCTCCCTCTCTCTCTGACCCTCCCCATTCATTCTCTGTCTCAAAAATAAATATACGTTAAAATTTTTTTTTCATTAGAGGAAATGAAAATACATAGCCACAGAAGGTAGATTTGTGTTTTCCTGGAGAGAAGAGTTGGGGCAAAGAAGAGGGACCAAAAGGGAGCATTAAAAAAAGGACATGAGGAGGGTCACCAGGGTGGCCTAGTTGGTTAGGCATCTGACTTCAGTTTAGGCCGTAATCTCATGATTTATGCGTTTTTGCCCCATGTCAGGCTCTCTGCTGTCAGCCCAGAACCTACTTTAGATCCTCTGTCCCTCTCTCTATCTGCCCCTCCCCCGCTTATTCTCTCCCTCTCCCTCTCTCTCTTTCACTCTCAAAATAAATAAATAAACGTAAAAAAAGACACGAGGAAAACTTTTGGAAGTGATAGATAAGTTCATTATTTTGATTATAGTGATGGTTCTATAAATATGCACATCTATTAAAGCAAAATTGTACAAATATTATAGGTCAATCGTACCTCAATAATACTGTTAAAATACTATTGATAAGGAATGTAAGAGGTCAAAATCTAATTCCATGGTTTTACTAAAGTTTTTTTTATGCAAGAAGAAAACAGTAGCATGGGAAAGTCACTAAAGAAGAAAAAACAGAATAAATTTGTTAGAGTCAGATCAACTAAAATTCTGCACGAATATTATTTTCTCCTAAGAGCAATAGAGCATAAATAAATTTAATGGAAAGCCAGCATAACAAAAAGCATGAAATACATGTGTGGTAATGGGAAAATGTTGAGCCCCAAATAGTTCTCCCTTCACTTTGACAAACATGAAGCTAAAACATTCTTTACCAAAATGGTATTATAATAACATTCCTTGATGAGCTAAAGTCTGCTTCTAGACACCAATACATTTTTCCAATAATATCACTATGATTGTATTTTGTGTAATATTGTTATGACAAAATATTTCTGGCATAAGACTTTACTGTAAGAGCAAAATCTACATTGACCATAAATCATGGCAATAGACCTGCCAGCATAAGTATTTCAGATTTTATTATTCTGGGTCTTTATTTATTGCCTGAAGAAGTCACAATGAAAAACAAACAGTTCACCTCCTGAGTTAATTGGTGTTGACAAGGAGCACTGAGATACTAAACAGAAACCAGAGTAGGTCTGTGCTTTGGGATAGATAAGGAGGGACAATGATAATAAAACCTTTATCAATAGAAGACCTATAAAAATGATTTTTTATACTTTATGGTGGTTAATATTTAAGGCTCTTTTTCCACAATAAAAACAAAGACTAGATGAAATGAAATTTATGAAAATACTTTTAAAGTATTTCATGTTATAAGTATTATACCTATATGGCATGAAATAAAGTAAGAATTTGGATAGGTATCTGCATTTTTCCTTAAACAAAATGCAAATTAATTAAAAATATATAATAATACAAGGTAATTAAAACATATATTAATATATATTAATTAGCAGAAAAAAGATTATCATGAGATATTGAATAAAAGCCTGAATAATGCACTATATAATGTATAATGCACTATATAATGCACTATATAATGCACTATATAATGCACTATATAATAACATATAGTTATGCATTATATATATGATTTATATGACTAAACAACTTTAAAATTTCTTCTAATGTAATGTGACTTCACTGGGCAAATAAGTTTGTAAAATAATCTAGATTTGCTATGTAAAGTGCAAAAATAAACTCATTTTTTTTCTCTTTTCTTTTTTTTTTCTTTTTTTCTTTTCCTAAGGTACTACGAGGGATTTTGTGGGTGGAGGAGGGGCACCTTATCTGGTCTCAAGGAGTGTTTAGTATAGGTCCAAACATTACCCAGTAGGGCAAAGTGATAGCCGTAGAACTAACCTAGTATTTGCAATGCATATATACTTGGAATACTTCCAACTCTTCTGTTTTCAGTTCACACCTAATTCCTTTTGAATTTTTCTGGTAGATTTTTTTTTAATTTTTTTTCAACGTTTTTTTATTTATTTTTGGGACAGAGAGAGACAGAGCATGAACGGGGGAGGGGCAGAGAGAGAGGGAGACACAGAATCGGAAACAGGCTCCAGGCTCTGAGCCATCAGCCCAGAGCCCGACGCGGGGCTCGAACTCACGGACCGCGAGATCGTGACCTGGCTGAAGTCAGACGCTTAACCGACTGCGCCACCCAGGCGCCCCACTGGTAGATTTTTTTAAAAAAATGTTTATTTTTGAGAGAGAGACAGAGAGCGAGTGGGGGAGGGGCAGAGAGAGAGGGAGAGAGAATCAGAAGCAGGCTCCAGGCTCTGATCTGTCATCACAGAGCCCGATGCGGGGCTCGAACTCATAAACTGTGAGATCATGACCTGAGCCAAAGTTGGGTGCTTAGCCAACTGAGCCACCCAGGTGCCCCTATTTCTGGTAGATTCTTAAAACTAGGGATTTCTAGTATGTATACTGTGAGTGGGGGAAGCCCCCAAAAATAAACTGTTACATTGGGTCATGAGAGGCTCTTTCAAGTTAGTTTCTATGTCATTTGACATGACCCCAATTTTATTTTTAAATATTCCTTACTTTCTCATGCTACAAGATGCTCCAGGATTATCTTGTATTTCCTTTGCTCCAGCCCTAAAAGTAGACATCTGTCTCCAGTGCTTTGGTTCCTTCTGGTGGAGAGTGACATTGAGAAACTAAGATCTGGGCTGTAGATGTGCCTGTTACTTCTAAGGTGTCGCTGCTTCTAGTCTGTCTCGAGGTAGAGCTAGGACATCCAGTGTGTACACAGTCTTGCATACAAAACACTCTAGTTCTAGGTCTATCCATCTGCAGATATTTTGAGATAAATATGAGTTGATACAGGCATCTTCTACTCTGATCTGACCTGGTACCTCTGATCTGGTACCACAGGGTTTACTCTAGCATTATTTCCTCCCTATAAGCTGATTTTTAAATTCTTTCTCAGACAGTGAAATGCCTGGCTCATAGTAATTACTTTTTATTGTTTTTTTTTAGGTATTAATGTCTCTGACCCCAGTATCCATGTAAGATTGTTTAGTTGTTAACCAGCACTGCTTTGAGAGAAAAAATAAAAAGATATAAAACCTAGAATATAGTATTTATGTAAACTTATTTTCTGTCTGCTACCTCATAGTGTCCAGTTAAAGACACTTTCTCAGAGTTACTTGTAAGTAACCATCAAAGGATATTGCTTTAATAAGGTCAGCTACTTCATTCCTGCCTCTTCATGGAATTTGTCATATATGTGTAACACATGTTAACAGGTCCAGTCCTCCCAAATTGATCTGCATGTTTATTATAATCACAATCAAAATTCCAACATCCTCTTTTTGAATAGAAATTTTCAGGTATATTTTAAGTATATTCAATATATATACAGTAGTGTATATATATTGCAATATATATATAGAATTTGTAATGTAGTTAGATTCATTTGTCACACCATGCATTCCTTCTTGTAATACCCCCAAATGATTTGGTTTTAATTTTTATGTAGCAAAGTTTATGATTTGTGGCAGTTACATAATTTTTGACAAATCTAGAGCTAGTTATCTAGCTACCACCACTATCTAAAACAATCACATCAGTCTGAAAATTTCCTGTGTGACACCTTTGTGGTTAATTCTCACCCCCTCCATGATGTTCTGTGCCAATAAATTTAACTTTCCAGTATGTCATATAAATGAAATCACATAATACTGTGTCCAATTCTAGATGATTATGAAAAAAAGCTTACATAAATATTGCCATACAGGGTTTTGTGTGAACATAATTTTCATTTCCCTTGGGGTATGTACCTAGGAGCAGGATTATAGTGCCATATAGCATTTGTAAAAAACAAAAAACAAAAACAAAAACAAAACACAAAAAAACTAATAACATTTTTCCCCCTAAGTGGCTATACCACTTGTGTTCCCACCAGTAATGTATGAAATTTCTAGTTTATTGACATCGTAGTCAGTACTTGGAATTGTCAGGGTGTTGTTTTTGTATGTTCTTGCTCATTTTTTTGTTTTGTTCTGTTTTGTTTTAACCTAACAAATATGTAATGATATATTATTATCAATTTATTTTGTCTTTTACGAAGGACCATAATTTTTGAAAAGCTTTCTTGTACTGATGGGCCATTCATATATCTTCTTTGGTGAAGTGAAGTTCAAACCTTTTGTCCCCTGGACTGTTTTCTTTGTATTATTTAAAGATTCCTTTAAATATTATGAATACAAACTTTTTACAGAAATTAGTTTCGAAAAAATGTTTTCTTACATCTGCTGTTCCTCTTTATAAAAACTGAATAGTATCTTTTGAAGGACTGATGTTTTTAATTTTCATATTGGTAATTTTGTTCTTTCTTTCCTATAATATCTTACAAGTTTGTGTCCAATCTAAGCAACCTTTGCCTAACTAATGGTCACAAAGATTTATTGCTATATGTTTCTCCAGAAATATTATAGTCTTAACTCTTACATTTAGGTCTAGGATGCATTTTGAGTTAATTTTTTTTTTATTACAGTGGGGTAAAGGGTCAAGGTTCATTCTTTTACATAAAGCTATCTAATTTCCCAGCACTATTTGCTGGAAAAAAAAAAAGACAACTCTGCTTTCCATCTAGATTACTTTGGTGCTGTGTCAAAAATCAATTGACTAGATATGTTTGGAATTAATTCTGAACTGTATAGTCTATCAATCTACCTGTCTAACAATTTGCCAATAACACTCTCTTGATTGTACTTTTATACTAATTCTTAAAATTAGATAATGCGAATGTTCCAATTTCATTGATTTTCTTAAAATTTGTCTTGACTGTTTTAGGCCCTGGCAATTTATATATACATTTTAAAATATTCTTGAAAATTTATATTTAAAGAGGATGTTGGAAGTTTGATTTTGAATGTAATAAATCTGAAGTACAACTGAGGATTGACCTCAACAGTATTGACCTTTCCAAACCATGAATGTGACATGATCTGTATTTATTTAGGTCTTATTTAATTTCTCTCAGTAATATGTCATAGTTTTTTTTTTATTATTTTTTAATGTTTATTTTTGAGAGAGAGAGAGAGAGAGAGAGAGAGAGAGCGCGAGCATGAGCAGGGGAAGGCAGAGAGAGAGACACACACAGAATCCGAAGCAGGCTCCAGGCTCTGAGCTGTCAGCACAGAGCCCCATTCGGGGCTGGAACTCAAAAACTGTGAGATCATGACCTGAGCTGAAGTCGGACGCTTAACCAACTGAGCCACCAAGGTGCCCCTGTCATAGTTTTTGAAGTATAGTTCTTGCATGTTTTTAAAAATGTATCCTTAAGTTCATGCTTTTGATGATATTTTAAATACTATTTTGTTAAATTTCAAGTTCTAACTCTGTTGTCAGCATATAAAAGTATGATTAATTTTTATGATGACATTATGTAATCTTGATAGACTCCATTATTTTAGTATTTTAGTGGACAATTTGGTATCTTTATATAAGAAAAGTTTTAAGTTTTCTTCTTCTCTCTTTACACGTTTTTTCTTATGGATGTAAAAGAGTAGAAAGTTCTGAGGACTACCATTGTTTACTAGTGTCAGAAATATTTTGGAATTCTTTAGTATATTTTATTTTAATTTCTTTTTGAATTGAACAGATATTAGAAGTCTCTATCAAAATTGGGCAAGGAGGGCCAATCCCTATAATGAACCATGTTATAAGTGGAAACTGGCCACAGGAATCCTTCCACCCTTATTTGTTATAGACATATATCCAACAAGACAAATATATACAATACAGAAATTTTCAACTATGTAGGTTGATCCTTCCTATTAACACACTCATTCCTAGGTGGATTTCTTTGATAGTTCATCATTAGTTGCCTTAAAAATACAGATGAGCTTTTTCTTTGAAAACTGCTACACTACCACTGTGGGTAGTATCCCATCAAAGGCTATTGCTCTGCCTCAGGCTGAGACTCAGTCTTCAAGCTGAGAGACCCTCATGCACATCTGCAGTGACAACAAGTGACACTGGACCATGAAAGCTAAGAGTCTTAAGTTCTGTAGTGGAGAGCTCCTTTTTAATGGTCAATCCTCCAAAGAGTGTTGCTTTTCACACCTTTACTGTGACTGGCTATAAATACGTTCCTAAATATGCCTAAGACACATATAATGATTCTTGTATAGTCACAAGTCAGCTAAAGTTTTTATGCTTATGCAAATTAGACAATTCCTGCATTGATCTTGTTAACATTCTATGACCTCTATGACCATGACTTAGAGACACCATTTACACTTCCACACATGTATTAAATTTATTTTAAATATTTATTTATTTATTTAGAGAGAGAGAGAGCAGGAACAGGGGATGGACAGAGAGACAGGGAGAGAGAATCTCAAGCAGGCTCCATGCTGTCAGGGCAGAGCCCAATGCAGAGTTCGATCCCTGAACTGTGAGATCATGACCTGAGCCAAAATCAAAAGGCCGACACTTAACTGAATGAGCCACCCAGGTACCCCAAATTTAGGAAATTTTATTAAAATTATTTAAATTAGCAACTGTATATTTCTTGTTTACATCCAGATACATTTACATATTTTGCAAATATAATGTCCAAACACATATTATTCATAGCCAATACAATAATTAGTCATGCATCTGATTTTACATTGAAACTTTAATTTTTTCCTTGTTACCTTTTTAAAACAGTCAATCAAAATAAGCTCTTCTAGGTATTATTCTATTGTGTCAGTTATTATTTTATTTTGAATTATGTATTTTCGGGTAGTAGTGAAGAAAGTAAGAAAGCTTGCATGTTTTTATATATTGTTACATTAGTTGACATTTTCCTCCTTTAACTTACTCATCCAAGATTACCAGCAATTTATGTCATGAGGTGGTTTTTGAACATGATGCTTTCAAACTCCTTTCTTTAGCTCCTCCATTTAATTAAAAAGCAGCTTGGTACTTGCTTTCAGGCTATTTCTAAATATTAATTCTCCAGAAAGTACTCAAAGCCAGCAATATTTGCTTTATATTAAAATGATTTCTAATTAAACCCTTGATTTTAAATTTACATATGAATGGTAAGAAATAGATTTTTATTATCATAGCTAATTTTTGCATGATTTACATAGGTACCAAAGGGAACCTCGGTCTCTATCTCTGTGTAAGTTAATTATAATGGGTGTCTGTGTGATTACAACCGAAACTGCAGTCTGGTTTGTTTTTATTCATTCTATCTTGTTTAAAACTACAAAATCAAATCTCAGGACCTAAAAATATGTGTCTTCATGCTTGTGTGCATGCGTTATGTGTGATACATATATGTATATGTATGTGTGTGTATCTATCTGTACACATGTTAAAACCAAAGTTCTACTTAAGTGTCTTGAGAGCTGACAAATAGAAATAACAGATAAAAAGGGTAATTCCCTGAATGATCCAGGTCACATTTATATAAGCTATTTAAATAGCATGGGAGGATTAGCATACATGAACATTGACTAAACTTAATGCTCTGAAAGAATTAATGCCCTAGTACAGTTTCCACTAGGAATTTATTATTTTTAAAGATTGCTCATAAGATTATTTCCACACATTTAAACAGAAATATATATGGTTTCCTAATACTATGCATTTCTTGTTTTATCTCCCATTCAGTTAAATTGTAATAATCCTTGTCCATTTTGCTTCACTACTACATTTAAAGTAGTTCTAGATTCTTCCAGATTAGGGTTATATTTTGTCATTTCTGTATTCTCATCCCCGAGCCTGTGTATGCCAAATAATAGGCTTTTCAATAAGTTTTTATTGAATTACTTATAAAACTGTATTAAGTAAAAATTATCTTTGAAAATAAAATTATATAGATGAAAATAATACATGGTTTTATTGATTTCAACTGGAATCCTAGACAAATAATATTTTGCAAATAAACAATTTTATTCATTGTTTACTTGCTTAAATATCAGTTTTAAGGATTAGGTCATGATTTACATTTGTATAAAATAAGCTATTAGAGAAAAAGTGAATAAAAGTTTGTCATTAAATTGCCAAATAATTGCCTTAGGCATTTAAAATGAACAGTGCAAAATTTGTGACAAAGAAAAGTAAAAAAAAAAATTTGGGTTAGAGATTTGGAAATAAACTGAAGACAAAAAAATGTTTAAATGCTTTACTCCACTGTAAGCATGAACAGATGTAGAAATTATTCCCATGTGGCTTTGAGAGTTGACTTGAAACTTGGAAATATCAAAGTGCACTGACTTTTGAAGAACAGAAGTTTGTTAGTTTCTTCTAATGGAGATTTAAAGAGTCAACATTTATCAGTTAAAAAGATAAGCTCCTAGGGTACCTGGGTGGCTCAGTCAGTTGAGTGTCTGACTTTGTCTCAGGTCATGCATGATCTTGTGATTGGTGAGTTCAAGCCCCACATCTAGCTCACTGCTGTCCGCACAGAGCCTGCTTCAGATCCTCTGTCCCTCTCTTTCTTACTCTCCTCTGCCTGTGTTGTCTCAAAAATAAATAAAAAACATTAAAAAACTATATAAGCTCCCTCGACAAATTCTCTTATAGAATATTCTAATTATCAATACATACACTAAACAAGAAGTTAAAAGCTAATGATATTTTTTTTTAAAAAAAGAGAAAAAGTATTTTGCTTAATGTGGATATATATGCATTGTATAAACATGTATAATTCAAACGGTATAATTAGTAAATGAATTGATTAACCAGAAACAGCTAAATCCACAAGCCTGTATTGACTGATTGATTTTAAATAAAGGCGTGGGTCATTTAAAAATAATAAATTATGGATTTAATAATTATTAAACTATTCAATAATACCTGGATTATTAACTTGATCAATTTTAATAAATGAAAATCCTTTAAGAGGCCAAACATTTTCATACCTGTAACTCTCAGTAGAACTGATAGCATAGAACAGGCTGTGGAAACCCAACTTCCTGTGTTGTAATCCTGTTTTCATTATTTACTAACTTTAACTTTGGTTAGTTCACAC
The DNA here is from genome assembly GCF_007474595.2 of Lynx canadensis. Lineage (NCBI taxonomy): Eukaryota > Metazoa > Chordata > Mammalia > Carnivora > Felidae > Lynx > Lynx canadensis. Next base: position 40,427,282 of record NC_044311.2, on the reverse strand, counting down.
AGCTTCTCAGGTTTTCTCATCTGTAAAATGGGATACAATGGTACCCATATTATAACATCATATTAAATGTAGTAATACATATTATATACAAATAACAGCATTATATACACTTATAATAAATCATTAATAAATATTCACCTTCTTATTTTTGTCACATCCACTTGGCTCTGAAGTCCCATTTATATCACTCTTATGATTACAGTTCGATATGATGTTTGCCTTTTTAATAAAATTAAATATTATGTCATTTAAGCAATATTCAGATTTTATTCAAAACTATGGGTAACCAATTTAACATTAACCAAAATCTTTCTCTTTGAATTGCTTTGAATTAAGTGAAGTCCACATCTTACCTATCTATGATCTATTCTAAAAGTGTTAGTCGTGTTTTAGATACATTAATAAGTCATGGAACCTATTACTCAGGAAACATATCACAGGAAAGTTATATGCTATATGAAATAATGATTTTTATATTGTGTAATTCTCAAATTCTTTATGGCATGATTTAGTGGTTGGCAGTGTTTGACAATTGAGACTGTTAATAATCATGAAAGATTTGTTAGGGGACAAATATTTCAAGAATAAATTTCTAACTAATCATCAGTCACATGTAACGCTTTGACCCAGGTTAACATTTAAAACCCTCTGGATTCAAAATGAGTGATGAAACACTGTAATAAGAAAAAAGAAAATTAACAGATTCTCAGGAAAAAGAAAGACATTACAGATATATGGAGAGACAACAGTGTAATTTTAAAAATCATTAAGCAAATATATTAAATTTTAAATTATACTTATCCCCATTTTGAAAGTCAATAACAGTAAGAGATTTATTTCCAGATAATAGAAAAGGCTTACAAAATAGCTGTGTTCACAGTATGCATTTTTCTGATATTTACATTTTATGCCTGATTCCTACTAATTTGAAGTGGGTATCCTTATTCCTATTCTTTTGCAATAGGGAGCCGAGCCATTCATTGGAATGTCAATGGTAGGAGATAGTCCATTCTTAACGTAGTCATAAGGGAAGTATAGGAATTAAGGGAGAGAGGTGAATAGGCAAAAAGTCATTGTAACAGATGTTTCTATTTTAAAATCCATTTCAAGTTAAGATATATTTAGTTTCATTGGGTCTAATATGCCACACCCCAAGGGTATCTGTTGATAGAACCTTATATTTTACACAACAGGGTTTTTTTTTTAAAGGTTATTTATTTATTTTGAGAAAGAGAGAGCACATGTACATGAGCAGGGGAGGGGCAGAGAGAGAGAGAGAGAGAGAGAGAATTCCAATCAGGCTCCATGCTGTCAGCCTGGAGCCTGATGTGGGGCTCGATCTCACAAATTGAACTATGAGATCGTGACCTGTGCCCAAATCAAGAGTCAGACATAAAACCAATTGAGCCACCCTCACACCCTCACCCAGGTACCCTCACAAGAAGGTTTTTTAAATCATTGTATTACATATACCTTTCTTAGTTGTGCTGTAAGTTTTGATGAATATATATATGATCTACTTTTTCTAGAACTGAACCTGCTTCTGATATATGTCAGATACTAAATTGCACAGATTCTGAAAATTATAAAGAATGATTTACCACTTGCCAAAAGGAGTTGCTTAATTTCAAGGCCATAACAAAGTTCATATACAGAACATGAGATAATTCAGTTTTATACATTTTGCATAAACACACAAAAAAAGACTTGAAGAGTCAAGTTTTTAATAGCAAATGAATAAGCAAATAAAAATGTTTTTTTGGTAAACTTATTTGTCGTGTTATTTTTTTCAGCACCTGTTGGGGAAAATATTATATTAAACGAGGAGGCAATGTATCATATGTAAAATACATAATATATAAAATTCTGGTGCCATCTCATAGTGATATGCTTCCCTTAGAGATGGACCATGTATAAGCTACAGACATAAATTCAGATTCAATTCAACAAGTACATCTTTAACTCAATTATTTCTTATCCTAACCCTTTATGATTAGTGTCAATGTGTGTCCTATGTTGAAGAGAACAACGGGCCAAGCTAGATACCAGGGTGGAGAGGCAAAGATGCCAAACCAACTGAGAATGACAGTGCAGCAGGCCTTTCTTTACTTCTTTGGGCAGCTCCTTCTGCCCTAGGATCTGGACTAAGATAATATCTGCCCCACTGCCATGGGGCAAATCTTGTGTCAAAAAGCATAAGCATTTTTCCATGTCAGACCAATCAGATACTTTCCCTGAAATGTAAACCTAATGAAGTGGCAAGAGGGGAGTTCTCTTTTCTGTGTCACTAACGCCTCTTGCTATTTGAAATAGAACCATCTCTATTGGAAGGGAGAGATCATAACCTAGGTCAAACAAAAGCAGAGAGACAAAGGAATCATTCCTGGGACAAAGTTGACCATCTAATGAGCCATTGAGATTCTCTTTATACTTAAGCTGAATTGAGTAGCCTTTCGGTCACGAGCAACTTAAAAAGTAAACTTTGTATAGTTTTAGGAAGCAAACGTGGGTAGGATCTCACGGATCTCAAGGTTCCAGATCTCAAGGTTAATGTTGGCAGGGACTACCATTATTAGGCTTAGAGAAAGCTCTTACTCAGTCCTAATAAATTTATGTGGACAGCTGATGGTAGTGGGTCGCCTGTTTTAAAATGCCACAGGCGTGCCTGGGTGGCTCAATGGGTTAAGCCTCCAACTCTTGATACTGGCTTAGGTCATGATCTCATGGTTCATGGGCTCAAACCCTGCATCGGGCTTTGTGCTGACAACAAGGAGCCTGCTTGGAATTCTCTCTCTTTCTCTCTCTCTCTCTCAAAATAAATAAATGAACTTAAAAAAATTGCAACAGTTCCCTTTCCAGTGATCATACCTTTGTGGTTTGAAAGCACAATCCTCCAATCCTCCAATTCTCTCTCCTGATTCTACTAGCCAAAATCTTTCTGTGTATTCTTCATATGCAAGCTATTGGTAAATATAAAGATATTCACATTTTGTCTGTATGTATATATGTGCATATATATATATGTATACACACACACACACACACACAACAGATTGTTATCAATCTGTTGATTTCTCTGCCATTTTATCATTCCAAAATATGATCAAATATCTGCCTGCCTATATATCTATCATCTACCTATGTACATTGCTTCTTCCTTCCTCCTTTCCCTCCTTCCTTTCTCTTTCCCTCACTACCTCCTTCCCTCCTTCATGCTCTCTCTCTGTTTCTGTTTATGGTTATACAGTTCATTTAACAATATTTGTTAAAAATCTATCATTCCTACGTTGGATTGCTTTTTCACCTATGTCAAAAATCAGTGTGGCCTGTTTGTGTTAGTTTCTAGCTGTGTTCTCTATAGGTTTCTCCTGCTATCCAAAAGTAGAGCATTCCTATGAAATTCTTCATAAACTGAAGTGACATAAAGCAAAGAAGCAAATGCCATTATAAGAAAACATTTTTGAGTGTTCCTTGGCCTGAAAAAGAACGCCTCTTAAGCTTTTCTGATAACTTAGGATACATCTTGTCAACAGATGCTCAAAATAAATTTAGATAAAGTACAGATGCTCACAAACACAGTTCAAAGCTCTGGTGACTTGATCCTGAGATGCTGAGTGTAGCTCCCAGGAAGGAGCTGGGCAGGGCCACTCTCACTGCTCTGGGTACCTGCTGCCTCTAGCTCGACCAGCTCACTGCAGAACAAATGCTGAATGCTGAATACTTTTTTGCTTGTTTGTCTTTATAAAAATCCTCTTCGGATTTCCTTTGGTTGGTGAAAACAGATAGTAATGTGGGTCTTTGGTAAAAGTCAAGTGGCATAATTCAAACTTCTGAAAAGCAAGGGATACCTACATATGGTTCTGTTCATCTACGTGTCTATACATTCGCCAATCTCAAACTCTTGATTACCATAGTTTTATAATAGGTCTCAAAAATTAGGTAAAGGTGCTTCCCTCATTTTATTCTTATGTTTCAAAATTGTTGGAGCTATTAGAATACTGCTGACTTGACATACAAATGTTAGTAAAAGTTCATCTGTATATATATCTAAAAAATCTTTCTGGGCGTTGGATAAGAATTATTTTAAATTCATATATCAATTTGGGAAAGAGTGGTATCTGTATTATGTTGAGTCTTTGTGACCTTGTTGAATTCACTTCTTAGTTCTAGAAGTTGGTTTCTTTGTTTTGTTTTTTAGATTCCTTGGGAATCCATAGTGTGGCATATCAATAGAAGTCTATTAGGCTTACAATATGGGCTTAAGTTGAAGCACATTTTGCACAAATATTGAGCCTTCCAACACAAGAATCCTCAAGTTAAGCAGTCCTGAGGTGAATATAACTTTTGCATCAATTAGTTTCAAAATTCTTTTTCAAAAGTAATCCCCACATTTCACTCATTTTAATCTAGAAAACAACATAAAGATGACTAACCTAATGACTAAATAATTGCATTTTAACCAGCTAGGTTAATAACAGTATTTACGGAGATAAATATTTTGGACTCTTTTATAAATAAGATTTCTAATTCATTTAAAAAACAATATAAGCCCACAGAATATTTTACAAACTCATGGCCCAGTGTGAATGTATTTATGGCACAAAATCTAAATGTATATGGTCATATACTTTTATATATAGTTTTCTCTCATTTCAAATATTAATAGCCTAAAGAAAATTACCTTTCTTGAACATTCAAGTCCTTGACCACAATTTTAATTTCAAACAAGTTTCTTTTGTCCATAGCCTCCCTGTGGTAATGTAGTATTTTTCCTCTGGAAAACACAGGGGGAGTTTTAAATAACAAACATAAACCAGGTATTGTAATCAGGGAGAATAGTCCCCTCTGACTCTACTAAGTAGCTACCTCACAATTTCTTCTTTCCTGCAAAAGACCTACCCCACCTCACCTGTGTTTAGAATGCCCATATCCTCAGTGTCCACTCACTTATATGAGGTGACTATGGCAGGTAATTGTTGGTACATTATTTCTCGGATCCTCCTCTTGGATTACTGATGGTTAAGTTCAGAACCTAAAAATTTCAAAGGGAATAGAAGCCTTGAAAGAGCCCACGAATGTCAGCACCACAAAAGCAATGCCTCGCAAAGCATTTTTTTTTCCCCACAAATGCCCTTCAGTTATAGATACCCTTGACTAGTTTTCTGTAAAAAGTTAGGTGTTTCTTAAGGGAGGCGTTTTTAGACGATGCAGATTGTAATACTTTACTCCAATTACTGTATAAACTCGGTGTTTCGTTTTCATTTAGCAAATTACGATATGGCTTTGCAAAATGCCAAACGGTGATGTAAGATTAGAATCCATATGCTTGAAAATGATCTGTTGTTTAGTTAGAAAACATCAAGGGAACGAAGGGATATTATGCAAGAAAATGTGCTATCCGGAAGCAACTAATAGTGGCGTTTTAAATATGGACAGATTATATACAGCATGTAAACACAACATATTACACACGAGGAAAACATCCCAAGCATTTCCAAATGCAAACGTTACATCTCTTTGTCATTTATATCGAATTAGGAAAGTTTCAGCTCCTCACTTGCTATCGTATTCAGCAAGTTCATTGGTGTTCCACCTCAGCAGTGTATTTGGGCCACAGTAACTAAAAAAGCTCACCATCTGGAACATATCATGTGGGCTGTATTTATGTTCTCCAGAATAGAGAGACAGATGTCCACATAAAAAAAAAAAAAGAAAGAAAGAAAGAAAGAAAGAAAGAAAGAAAGAAAGAAAGAAAAAAAAAAACCTGACCATACTGTCATGCTTATTTCCTAAGTGCAGAAAACATGACTGCTGTTCAAAGAGACTCACAAATGAATTTTCCCCTTGGATAACGTCTTTCATTCAACTTAGAAATAATTAAACGTTAGGAGATTTTATGCCAGGTTAAAACTAACTTTCTTGGTGGCACTGCTAGTCTTTTCTACTTCCTTTTTTTTAAACTGTTATTCTAACACTTACCATTTTGTGAGAGACAGAGTGTGAGTGGGGGGAGGGGCAGAGATGGAGGGAGACTCAGAATCTGAAGCGGGCTCCAGGCTCTGAGCTGTCTGCACAGAGCCCGACGCGGGGCTCGAACTCACAAACTGGGAGACCATGACCTGAGCTGAAGTCCGCAGCTTAACCGACTGAGCCACCCAGGCACCCCTGTTAGTTTTTAATTGTTTAAAAATTGATTATTGATAATTGCGTTCAGTAGGTAAAACTTAAGTCTCAGCAGCGTTAAAAAGTCAAATTATTGGCTGATTTTAGATAAGTTTTTTCATTCTTCTTATTCATTGGAGAAGCTTGATTTCAATAATATTTCTAAGTTTCTATTGTATGTTTTATATATAGTAGAACGGTGCTTTGTGTTTTATGAATTCTATACTTCAGATAATGAAACATACACTGTTAACTTTTATTCATTTCAGTAAAGATACAGAAGGAAAAGAGAGAGGGACAGGGACAGAGACAAAGGGTAATAGGCAACTCTCTAAGGAGAAATGGTTTCTAGTTTTAGCCTTATATCTGAATAACATTAGACAAAGCGCATTCATCGATTCCTTTTTGTTTTATTTGTACAATGACCAGTTTATCTGATATTTGTCCTACTGGGTATTTTTCCAACTCCAAATATGATTTGTGTTTATTTTGGTTTGTTTATGTTTAGAGTATTATGTTATTATTTAACCATTTTTCTTTAGAAGGAAGGGTTCCTCTTGGTGGCCTCATTAAATATTTCTCAAGAATATATTTAGAATTATGGCTGGTCAAAAAGTTTTGAAAATAGACATCTGTCTCTGTGTGTTTGTGTTTATGTACACTTTGAAATTTTGCTCAGTGTAGTATTTAAATGTATTTGCTGAAGAATATTATTTCTAAGGTCCCTTTACATTTATTTACAAAATAGTTTTAAAATTATAAATTGTAGCTAAAAGAAATATGAATAAAAGTATTAAGAATATAATGCATCAAACAGTTCTTCCTCTGTCATCCTATTAAAAGTCTGGTTATAACCATGGATTTTCCTTTTTGCTGTATATGCTCTAAGACTGTAATGTATATAAAATGTTTACTAGAATAGTTCTTGTGGGCTAATTAAGAATATTCAAATAATTGAATGGAATTTCTTAAATGGCACATTTAGAGACTGCATTTCAAAGACAGTCCTGTTATATATTCATGAGGCATAAGAAGAAAAGCAGAATATGCCACCCTAAAATATGCCACTTTGTTGTATTGATTATTTTGAACTATAGGCACTTAAAAAGCAGCAAATGCAGGGAGAACCTTTCTTTGAACTCTTCTTCTCTGCTAAAGACAGATCTTCCAAAAGGAACTCAACTGTAGTAGCTTCTCTCTCTGGGAATTTCATCAACCATGCAAGATGGACTTTGAACACAAAAAAGGAGGCTAAAAATCAACCAACCAACCAGACAAGCTTTGTCACAAACTACCATACCTCCTATCTATTCTTCTGAGGGCTCATTCCTTCATTTCCCTTCCCTTTCCCTGATTAAAATGGTATTTAAGTTTGAATTCTAAGCCACCTCTTTGAGTTACTCATTTTTCCCTGGATAGCCGTCATGTATACAAGAGATATACATGTTAATAAACTTCCATTTATTTTCTTTTTCTGTTAATCTTTTATTACAGTTGTCTCAGCTAAGAACTCAGAAGAATGGAGCGAAAATTATTTTTCCCCTACATATGTGTTGTGTTAATGTCATAAGCGCTGATGAGATATACGGGGAGACCACATTTTGTGTAAATCATGATTCGTGTTGTTTAAAGAATTGAAATGTATTTGCGAAGATAAAACTGGCCAGAAAAAATTTTTATTTTAACATTTATTTTTGAGACAGACAGAGACAGAGTGCAAGCGGGGGCGGGGCAGAGAAAGAGGGAGACAGAATCTGAAGCAGGCTCCAGGCTCTGAGCTGTCAGCACAGAGCCCCGATTCGGGGCTTGAACCCACCAACGGCCAGATCATGACCTAAGCTAAAGTGGGACGCTCAACCGACGGAGCCACCCAGGCACCCTGAAAAAAATAGATACTGCAAGCTACATGTGCTAAATGTTTTAAATAATGGTTTAAGTGTTCTGAGATGGGAAAGTGATATGAACAAAGAGGGTTATTGTTTTAGGATAGGACTATTATTATAGGAGTCAGAAATGCATATTCTTAGATTAAATAAATGTAAGAAAGATACTATACAGCAGTAAGGAAAGAAATAGGCCCTTGGTAACCCATGAAAATAAGAATCGTCAGCAATTTTAAGACAAGCCTTCGTAAGTTGATTGAAAATGAAATTCTACTGTATGTCAAAGTACAAAATGACATGTCACTTGTAAAGACTTTCAGTAGTTGAGCTCTTAAGCAGTCACCTGGAAGACTCCATGGGGAAGAGTCAACGGCATTGTAAGTGCAATTTAGTACAGTTTAAAATTAATGAAATGGAAACAGGAAATGCTACTTGACCATCAATCACTGTCTATCTTTCTCACCCCTCCCCTTTGCCTCACTGTCAAAGTAATTTTTTCCCATAATCTTGGGTTAGTTTAGATAAAACTTATTTAAGTTATTTTGGAAAATCTTACAGAGAGGGGAAAATACCCCACAAATCTGAAAACTATCTGTGCATTGAAATCTGAGCATAAAAATGAAATAAGATAATAGTATCATAGAACTTCTTAGGCAGTTGATATATATTAAAAAATTAAGCATCATTAGCTACATTTTCCATTTTGCTATGATGAATATAATCTTAGTGATTCAAAACTTTAACTTATTAATTTATTTATCTTGAGAGAGAGAAAGAGTTCAAGCAGGGGAGGAGCAGAGAGGCAGAGAGAGAGAAAATCTCAGGCAGACTGCACTGTCAGCAGAGAGCCTGATGTAGGGCTTGAACCCTACATCAATTGCAGCTAATATTGATGCAGAGGTCTAGACACAGGATGTGGGGGCTCCTGTGAGTGGGTTTGTCTCTGTTTTGCTCAGCTCCATATTCCAATGTCAGCATTGTGCTTTCTAATGAGTGAGGACATTAGAAAATAATGAGTCCAAAGGATAATGGAACTAAAGTGACTTCAATCTTTGGTGAGTTTACAGGTAGAAACTATGCCAGATAGGGTTGTCATACAAAGCAAACTTTATTTGTAGCAAATAAGGAGACCTTGGGGAACGACTTTCAAAGATGTGACTCCCAGAGCAAGGATGAATGGGTTCCTTTTATTTAGGGTTAGGATGCATCAGAAAGAGGTGTTTTGTCATCATATGTAGAGGCAGGCATAAGGTCTCAGGTGTGCCTAGATATATATTGTATATTACATAAATGGGGTTTGTGCTCTTCCTTGGGTAGAGATTTGAGTATTATAATGAGGTAAAGGTAACTTGGTTATTCACTGCATACTCCATTCTGTGGAGGTGTCAATCAGGGGTTGAAATCAAACTGGTTTGGGTGGTCTTGGCTGGCTGGAGCTCTTTGTCAGGGCAATTGTTACTGTGTAAAGGCATAGTTTTGGTGTTATCATGGGACGCTATGCCTGTTGGGTCTTTTCCCTAAATTAAGGGATAGGCTGGAAAGAAGAGCTTAAGAAAAAATGTGGGGCAAAGGTTTGCAGGTACAAGCTTGTGGGCAGTAGAGATAAGGTTTTGGGGTCAGTTGGTGACAAAAGTTCTTTCTCTACATAAGCCTCTCCTACCTGCTTTTCTCTGCATGCTTGCTCCACTCGTTATCATTCTCTCTAGAAAATTCACTCCTACAGCACATGGTTAGTGATTTTTAAAAATTGAGCACCTAGTTTGTTTCCAACATTGTATTTTTGACAGGATAAATACTTAAAAATTATATAGCACCTTGTCCTGAAACAGTACAATACCTGATGGAAATCAATAAATTGAGACAGAATTATGATGCAGTATTATTCACCCGGAATCACTGATATTTGAGGAAGAGCCAACATTATAGTCCAGTCAGAAATTTAAGAATAAGAAAATAGAACAAGAGTAGCAAACTGTTTCTTACATGGCCAGATAGCAAATATTTTAAATTTTGTAAGTGTTGGGGAAGAAAAATTTTCCTCAAGTTTTTTTCTGAATAGACTAAGAATTAAGTTGACAATGAGACAGATTAACAGAAGAAAATCAAAGTTAACTACATATGCATACATTCACATAAACATGAGAGATTCCAAAGACAGGCAAGACGAGGTATATATGTCATTCTGGACTAAGGAGAAGGAGGGAGGGGTCTGGGGCTTCCAAGGGAAGGATGGCAATTCACAGGAAGAACAGAATGAGTAAATGTTTGGTAAACCAAATTTTGCTGGGACATCCAGAAACGCAGGGACATGGAGAGGATTTTGATCAAACAGGCCTTGCTGGTTCCTCCCTACCATACCTAATTCACGTTATACTATAGTCATTTATGGTGACAGCTCCCTTTGGAATGGGCCCTCTAATTCTTTTAGGAGGGAGGCAAAAAGAAAAACACTTTGCGTCTTCTGTTTCTTAAAAATAGCCTAAAATAATCCACATGCCACAGACACGCATTTTTGGGTGGCAAATTTTGCTCCCCTCCATGTGCTACATATGGTCCCTGACACATATCCTTCTTTATTTTACAATACTTTTAAAGTGTAGAAATATATATACATACATATATATATGTGTGTGTGTGTGTGTGTGTGTGTATATATATATATATATATATATATATATATATCCATTCTCACTTCCAGGGCACTATAAAAACAGGCTGCAGGTTAGCAGGAGGCATGGTTTGCTTACCTCTGATTTAGGGAGAGTCTCGGGTTTTGAAAACTGCCTGAGTCAAAGGCAGAGAAGAAGATGGGTGCTCAGAAACAACCTGACACTATGCTCTGTTAGCGCATAGTGTTTAACAGTTGCTTTCAAAAAATCATAAAAATAATAATAAAGAACAGTAGCAACAGCAGCAATAACAATGATGATAATAAATGAAAACCACAGAAAACAAAACAATAAAGCCCAATTTGCTAATGTTTGCCAATTTTATTATCTCTGGCCCTGAACAGTCAGTTAGTTTGGAGCTAACATCAACAAGTTGACCAGAGGAAATTGCCCACTTTCAGGAAGTTTACAAACTAGTTAGCTACTGTGGGAATATTTGTACCATGGCGACTGGCAAATAGTACAAATCAAGTGTTTTTTCTTCGGAAGAACTGGTTGTGAACCATTGACCAGCACAGCACTGAAATGCTCATCATGGACGATTCTAAGTTACCAACCTGATACAACTGAATATGGGGTTGGGAAGCTATGCCATTATATAGTATTTCTAACATATAGACGCAATAGCTACAAATAACCTCAACAGGATGGATAGCAAAGTATAGTAAAATTATTAGGAAGTAGTAATTTTGAGTATTCAGTGCCCATGTTTTCAATATAGTTTATTTTGCTATAGTTCATATGGTTAAATTTCTTTTAATATCCATGTTTAGTAGCTTCCAAAAGTCCCGAGAACTGAATAATTGGTTCAGGAGAATTGATAAGACCTGTTCCAGAACCGCCCCCAAATTTTTCATGTCTCTAGAGAAGAAAAGGAGGCTGTCCTTACAAAAGGTTTTGTGGGGAATATGGGCAGTATTGGATTATGGGCCCTGGAATACAGGGCAAAGTTGTTTGAGACCTTGGGTTCAAATTTCGGTGAAAATAAAATACGGGTTTAGCAGCATGAAAATGACTACAGGGAATACTTAAGAGTAGCCACAGAAAAGAGGAAAGAAAAAAAAAATGAAGGGACACTTTTCTTAGGATTTAATTGGAAAGGAAGGGTTTGGGGAAAGAAAAGGATTCGGTGGGGGCTTCTAACCATCCACAACCTTTACCTGTATAGATGGGAGCAGCAGTTGGCAAGATTAGGATTTAAGAGCTAATATAAATTCATGGCTGTTACATGCTGTAGAGGCCTACAGATATTTAGATTCTATCTAAAACACTTTACAGCTTACGTAGATCTTTCCCTTACGTATTTTTGATTCCTATTTGTTAGGTGGAAATACAGTTCAGAAAGGCTAAGTGACTTGTGCATGCCAAGAAAGTTGTGTTTGGTGGTAAAAACTTCCTGGCAACTTTTCATTTAAAGAGTCTTTTTGAAATGTACTTGGAGATATGACAAATTTAAACTGATGTTATGGAAGTCTCTCAGGACAATTTTGGTATTTTGCTTTTTATTCTCCCCCACCCCTTTTAGTCTGAATAAAATCTTTTTGCAAAGTTCCTTAATGAAACTGGATGCAGCATAAAAAAGATGAACACAGTAGAGCAATTCAGAAAGCAAAGATATTTCTGCGGGCACTGTGCCGAATGCAATCAGATTATTGCCACTGTATGATTCAATTTGATAAGGAGAAATGCTATGGCCATGACCTGTAGCAAGTAGCCGAAAAGGTGACATCTAAAGTCTTCTACTTCTTGATAATTTTTCCTATTAAAGACTGGCACAGATACTAAATCCGCAGTGACAACAGACAGTATTTCCTGGAAAATTTGGCATTAGGCAGTTTTTGGGACACTGAAACAGATATTAGATAATGAATGAAGTATATCAGAATGTATGATACCATAAGATACACTAAGTATAACAAAACAAAACGCCCAGAGAAAGAGATTCACTGGTTTGTTAATAGCCAATTTTAGTATTTAGCCCTTCTGTTAGCAGAAAGTCCTCTCTTGAGTTAACTTAGTTGTCTGCACAAATATGCTTCAACACCCCTAATAAGAATGGTGAGAACATGTGTTGGTTAAATGTGTTCTTCCCTTGGAAGACCATGATTATTAGCTGTTGAAGGGAAGCAGATTTTGCCATCCCGAAATACGTCCTTTTGGTATAAGGATTATTTTAGGTGATTTTTTTTTTTGAATTGGGATTTTTACTGAAGTACAATTAACACGAAATGTGATATTAGTTACAGGTGTACAATCTATTGATTCAATATATTACTGAGTGCTTATCACGATAAGTAAAATTACCAACTTTATGTATGTACAACCATACATTATCACATTATTACAATATGATTGGCTATATTCCCTATCCAGTAAACTTCATCTCTGAGACTTATTTATTTTATAGCTGGAAGTTTGTAGGCTGATTTATTTTTTAAAATTTGAATATACCTGGCGCCCAATATTACATTTGTGTCAGGCATACAACTTAGTGATTTGACAAGTTCATACATTATGCTATGTTCCCACAAATGAAGCTACCGTCTATCCCATTACAATATTATTACAATACCATTGATGATATTCCTTAGTTTGTACCTTGTATTCCCATGATTTATTCATTCCATAAATGAAGACCTGTATCTTCCTCTGCCCTTCACCAATTTTGCTCAACCACCACTGTCCTCCCCTCCAGCACAAAACAGTTTCTGTATTTATAGGTCTCATTCTGCATTAAAAAAAAAAAATTCCATTATGGGGCGCCTGGGTGGCTCAGTGGGTTAAGTGTCTGACTTCGGCTCAGGTCATGATCTCACAGTTAGTGGGTTGGGGCCCCGCGTTGGGCTCTGTGCTAACAGCTCACAGCCTGGAGCCTCTTTGGATTTGGTGTGTGTGTCTCTGCTTCTGACTCTCTCAAAAATATTTTTTTTAAATTAAAAACAATTCCATTATAATTAACATGTAGTATATTAGTTTCAGGTGTGCAATATAGTGATTCAACAATTCTGTACACCATACAGTACTTACGACAGTAAATGTACTCTTAATCCCCTTCATCTATTTCATCCATTCCTCCCACCCACCTCTCCTCTGGTTACCACCAGTTCTCTATATTTGGGTCTGTTTTCTATTTGTCTTTTTTTTTCATTGCTAGTTTGTTTATGAAATTCCATACGACTGAAATCATACAGTATTTGTCTTTCTCTGACAGACTTATTTCACTTAGCATCATTCTATCTAGATCTGTCCATGTTGTTGCAAAAGACAAGATTTCATTCCCATTATGACTGAATTATATTCCATTGTGTGTGTGTGCGCGTGCACATACATCATCTTTATCCATTCATTTATCAGTGAACAATAGGGTGGCTCCATAATGTGGCTATTGTAAATGTTGCAATAAACATAGGGGGGCGTATAACTTTTTGAATTCATGTTTTTGTACTACTTGGGCAAATATGCAGTAGTGAAATTACGCGATTAAATGGTAATTCTACTTTTAATTTTTTGAGGAAACTCCATAACTGTTTTCCACAGTGGCTGCACCACCAGAGGGTTCGTTTTTCTCCATGTCTTCATCAACACTTGTTTCTTGTGTTTTTTTTATTGTAACCATTATGACAGGTGTGAAGTGGTGTCTCATTGTGGTTTTGATTGCATTTACCTGGTGATTAGTGATGTTCAATATCTTTTCACGTGTCTGTTGTCCACCTGAATGTTTTCTTTGGAGATACGTCTGTTCATGTCTTAAGCACATTTTGAATTGGATTATTTTTTGTTGTTTTTTTGTTTGTTTCTTTGATATTGAGTTGTATAGTATTTTTTGGATACTAACACTTTAATGGGTATGTCATTTGCAATTATCTTCTCCCATTTAGCAGGTTGTCATTTTGTTTTGTTTTCTGTGCCAATAATTTTTATTTTGATGTAGTTTCAAAAGTTGATGTTTGCTTTTGTTTCCCTTGCCTTAGGAGACATCTAGAAAAAACGTTGCTACAGTCAATGTTCAGAGAAATTACTGCCTACACTCTCCTCTAGGATTTTCTGGTTTCAGGTCTCAGATTTAGGTCTTTAATCCATTTTGAGTTTATTATTGTGTATGGTATGAGAAAGTGGCTCAGTTTCATTCTTTTGCATGCAGCTGTCCAGTTTTCCCAGCACCATTTGTTGAAGAGACTGTCTTTTACCATTGCATATTCTTGGCTCCTCTTCCATAGTTAATTGGCCATATAATCATTTATTTTATGATTTATTTCTTTATGGTGTATTTCTGGAGTGAGTATTCTGTCCTATTGATCTAGATGTTTGCTTTTATGCCAGTACAATACTGTTTTGATTACCAAGGCTTTGTAGTGTATCTTGAAATCTGGGATGATGATACATCCAGATTTGTTCTTTCTCAAGGTTGTTTGGCTATTTGGGGTCTTTTGTGGTTCCACACAAATTTTAGGATTGTTCTAGCTCTGTGAAAAGTGCTGTTGGTATTTTGACACAGATTGCATTAAATCTGTAGATTGCTTTGGTAGTATGGACATTTTAACAATATTTTTTCTCCCAGTCCATGAGCACAAAGTATCTTCACATTTTTTTGTGTGTCATATTCACTTTCTTCCATCAGTATTTTATAGTTTTAGAGTATAGGGCTTTCACATCCTTGGTTAAGTTTATTCCTGTGTATTTTACTATTTTTGATGAGTTGTAAATGGGACTGTTTTATTAATTTCTCTTTCTGCTTGTTTATTATTAACATAATGAATTGGAACAGATTTCTACATATTGATTTTGTATCCTGAAACCTTACTGAATCCATTTATCAATTCTAGTAATTTTTTGGTGGAGTCTTTAAGGTATTCTATGTGTAGTATCATGTCATTTTCAGATAGTAAACACTTTACTTCTTCTTTACCAATATGGATACCTTTATATTTTTTTCTTTGATTGCTGCGGCTAAGACTTAAAGTACTATGTTGAATAAAAGTGGCAAGAGTAGACATTCTTGTCTTCTTCCTGATCTCAGGAAAAAGCTTTTAGTTTTCCATTAGTGAGTATGGTGTTATCTATGGGATTTCATATGTGGTCTTTATTATGTTCAGGTATGTTTCCTTTCCACTCACTTTGTTGAGGGTTTTTATCATGAATTGATGTTATACTCTGTGACATTGTTTTTCTGAATCTATTGAAATTATCATATGGGTTTTATCCCTGCTCTTGTTGATGTAATGTATCACATTGATTTTTGGATATTAAACCATGCTTTCAGAAATAAATCTCACCTGATCATGACGAATTTTTAAAAATATATTGTTGGACTAGGTTTGTTAAAATTTTGTTAAGGAGTTTTGCACCTATGTCCATCAGAGATACTGGCCTGTAGTTCTTTTTTTTTTTGTAGTGTCTTTATCTGATTTTGGTATCAGGATAATGCTTGCCACATAAATGAATTTGGAAGCTTTCCTCCCTCTTATTATTATTTTTTACTTTTTAAATTTTTCTTTAAATTTCAGTTAGCATACAGTGTTGTATTAGCTTCAGGTGTATGATGTAGTGATTGAACAACTGCATGTTTCATTTGGGGCTCATCAGGACAAGTGCACTCCTTAATCCTCAACATCTATTTAATTCAGCCTCCTACCCACCACCTCTTCTATTTTGGGGGGAATAGTTTAAGAAAAATAGGTATTAGCTCTTCTTTAAATGCTTGATAAAAATCAACAATGAAGCTCTCTGATCCTGGATTTTCATTTGCTGATACTTTTTTTTTTCTGTTTTTGGTTATTTTTGTTTTTGTTTTGATAACTGATTCAATTTCATTGATGGTTATCATCTGTTAAAATCATCTGTTTCTTATTCAGTTTTGGGAGGTTATATGTTTCTAGGAATTTAACCATTTCTTCTTGGTTGTCCAATTTGCTAGCATATAATTTTTCATCATACTCATAATCCTTTGTATTTCTGTGGTGTCAGCTTCATTTCTGATTTTATTCGAGTATTGTCTATTACTTTTTCATAAGTCTGGCTTAAAGCCATATGAAGTTTGTTGATATTTTAAAAGAACCAGCTCTTGGTTTCATCAATTTCTTGTATTGGTTTTTGTTTTGTTTTTTAGCTTCTATTTTATTTCTTCTCTAATCTTTATTATTTCTTTCCTTCAACTGCTTTTGGATTTTGTTTGTTCTTTTTCTAGACCCTTCAGGGGTCTGGATATGTTGTTATTTCTTGCTTCTGGAAGTAGACTTGAACCACTATAAACTTTCCTTTTAGGACAGCTTTTGCTGCATCTCAAAGGTTTTGGACCATTGTGTTTTCATTTTTGATTTCTTGGTTGACCCATTTGCTGTTTAGTAGATATACTAAATTTTACTTCTTTTGTGCTTCTCAATTTTCTTACTCCTGCTTATTTTGGTCTTCCCTTTCAATTCAGAGAATCCACTTTAACATTTCTTCTAAAGCTGGTTTAGTGATGATGAATTCCTTTAACTTTTGTTTGTCCTGCAAAGTCTTTCTCTCTCCTATTCTGAATGATAGCCTTGCTGGATAGCATATTCCTGGCTGCAGATTTTTCCCTTTCAGAATTTTGAATGTATGGTTCCAGTCCCCTCTGGCCTGCAGAGTTTCTTCTGAAAAATCAACTGATAGTCTAATGGGATTTCCTTTGTATGTAATTGATTTCTTTTGTCTTGCTTTTAAAATTCTCTTTTCATCACTACTTTTCCCTGCATTTTAGTTACCATATATCTTGGCATGGACCTACTTGGGTTGATTTTGCTGGGGACTCTATGCCTCCTGGATCTACATTTCTGTTTCCTTCCCCATATTAGGGAAGTTTTCAGCTATTATTTCTTCAAAAAAATTTTCTACCACCTTTTCTCGCTCGTCTTCTGTGATCTCTATGATGCAAATGTTACTATGCTTGATGTTACTATGCAAATGTTACTATGCAAATGTTACTGAGTGCTCTTAACCTATTTCATTTTGTATTGTTCTTTTTTCTCTCTCCTGTTCAGTTTGGTTACTTTTCATTACCCAGTCCTCCAGATTGCCAATTCATTATGTTTGCTCTGGCCTACTATTTATTTCCTCTAGTGTATTTTTAATTTCAGTTGTTGAGCTCTCCATCTTTGATTGGCTTTTTTAATGTCTCCTTTCTGTTTATTGAGGGTCTCACTGAGGTCTTCCACTCTTTTCTCAAGTCCAGTGAGTATCTCTATGATACTCTATCACGTGTGTTACTTGTCTCTATTTCATTGAGCTCTCTTACTGTGATTTTGTCCCATTCTTCATTTGGGACATATTCCTCTAACTCTTTATGTCTGTTTTAATGTGTTAGGAAAGTCACCTATATCTTCTGATCATGAAGAAGTGATACTGTAGTCCCCTACTGTTCAGTGTCCCCTGTTCAACAGAATCTGGCACTTCCAGGGTGTCTCCCATTTATGTTGCATGTATACTACTGTTGTGATGGAGCCATATTTTCTTGTTGTCTGCAATGGCTCTCTTTCCTGATCGTGTACAGGATGGTGACCCTATTTTGTTAGTGGGCCAGTCTGGGGGCACCTTGGGTTTGAGTCAGACCAGGAATTTTCCGTAGATGCAGTAACACCAACTGCAAGGCACTTTCCCTATGGTGTTCTCTAAGAAGCTTCATTGGTGGTTGGGGCCTACAGTCAGACCACATATATATCCCAAAACCACTCCTGGGATTATAGTCAAATGAGTGTGTGTGTTTGTGTGTGTGGTTGTCTTCCCCTCTACTTGGGGCAGTATCCTGCCCCTTTCAGAGCTGTTAGCACACTGCCATATTTGTGCTGCATCTTTGAATAGACTTCTTTTGAGGCCAGGATGTAGGCAATAGATTCACAGGAGAACACAAGGGTGGGTGCATTGTTAACTAGGTAGGACAGTGTTCATGCTGCATTGGTCCCTCTTGTGTCCCTATAAATAGGCTGGTTTATCCATTCATTAGTTGATGGACATTTAGGCTCTTTCCATAATTTGGCTATTGTTGAAAGAATGAAACATGGCCCTTTGTAGCAACATGGATGGAACTGGCGAGTGTTATGCTAAGTGAAATAAGCCATACAGAGAAAGACAGATACCATATGGTTTCACTCTTATGTGGATCCTGAGAAACTTAACAGAAACCCATGGGGGAGGGGAAGGAAAAAAAAAAGAGGTTAGAGTGGAAGAGAGCCAAAGCATAAGAGACTCTTAAAAACAGAACAAATTGAGGGTTGATGGGGGGTGGGAGGGAGGGGAGGGTGGGTGATGGGTATTGAGGAGGGCACCTTTTGGGATGAACACTGGGTGTTGTATGGAAACCAATTTGACAATAAACTTCATATATTGAATGAATGAATGAATGAATGAATGAATGAATAAATAAATAAATAAATAAATAAATAAATAGGCTGGTTTAGCAGAGGGAGATGTTGCCCACCCATTCTTTTGTTCTTGGAGACCTCTCCTAAAGTTTCCTCCCCGTCCAGGACAAATTCTGACAGGCAGAAGTCAGAATGTATGTCTTCTTTTACTCCAGGCATTTTTCAAACTTCTGCTTCTATGCTGTATCTCAGTGGAGCTGTTTGTTATGGTGTGTCTTTAAGGGTGGAGACTCAGTTTCCTATTGCCCTCCAGCTCTCTCAGAGCACAGCCTGCTGAATTTTGAAGTTATAGATGTAAAGCCCCACAGTCTGCAAGATTTTTTAAAGTTAAGCCCCTCTGATTTTCAAAACAAATATTATGGATATTTGTCTTCCCAGGGCAGGATCCACACACATGGATGCCTGGCGTGGAGTCTGCCCCTTTCCCATTTGCATGCCTGTTATTTCCCTCCCTCTGTGAATAGGCCTGTGGGTCAGGTTGGTTGTTGACCATGTGTCCACCCTTCCTAGCCTTTTTTTTTTTTTAAGTTTATTTATTTCAAGAGAGAAAGAGTGTATGTGTCAGGGCATGGGGGGGCAGAGAGAGAAAATCCCAAGCAGGCTCCATTCGGTCAGTGCAGAGCCCAATGCGAAGCTCAAACTCAGGAAGAGTGAGATCATGTCCTGAACTGAAATCAAGAGACACCTGACTGTCTGAGCCACCCAGGCACCCCTCTCCTAACCTTTTCAATATGTCCTCTTCTTTACATTCAGCTATGAAGATTGTGTTGTGCCAGTCTTTTGATTATTTTCTGGATTATTTACACTGCTGTTTGTATTATCTAGGTGTACCCATCGGACAGGTTGCTCTTAGGACTCTCTTACTCTGCCATCTTCTCCAGAAGTTTTGATTCTGCTTTTTGTTTATGTATTTTTTTTAGGTTCCTCTTATGCACGGAATCATATGGTATTTGTCTTTTCTGGACTTACTGCACTTAGCATAATACACTCTAGGTCTATCCATGTTGTCTCAAATGGCACAATCTCATCCATTTTTATGGCTGTGAAATACACTTTGTTTATATATACAAACCCTATTGCTTTATATATTCATATATTGATGGAAATTAGGTTACTTACATACCTTGACTACTGTAAAAAATGTTGCAATAAACATATAAAATCATATAACTTTTTGAATTAGTGTTTCATTTTCTTCATTTAAATATCTGGTAGAAGAATTACCGGACCATATGGTATTCCGATTTTTAATTTTTTGATGAAACTCTGTACTGTTTTCCACAGTGGCTGTACCAATTTACATTTCTACCAGCAGTGTACAGGGTTTTTTTCTCTACATCCGTGTCAGCACTTGTTATGTCTTGTCATTTTGATATTAGCCATTTTAAATGGTATAAGGTGATAGCTCATTTTGGTCTCAATTTGCATCTGCCTAATGATTAATGATGTCAAAGATCTTTCAAAAAATATTTTTGGAAAAATAGATGGAAAAAATATTTTGGAAAATATTTTGGAAAAAAAATATTCAGGTGCTTTGCCTATTTTTTTCATATATTTTTTTTTTTTTTTTTTTTTTTTTTTTTTTTTTTTTTTTTTTTTTTTTTTAGTGCTGAGCTGTATAATTCCTTTCTATCTTTTGGGTACTAACCCTTATTGGATATATCATTTTCAAATATTTTCTCCCATTCAGTATTTTGTCCCTTTCTTTTTTTTTTTTTATGGGTTCCTGTGCTGCACAAAAAACTTTTTATTTTGAGGTAGTCCCAATAGTTTAGTTTTGCTTTTGTTTCCCTTAGCAGAGGAAAAATATCTAGAAAAAATGATGCTATGGACTATTTCCAAAAAATACTCCTTATGCTTCTAGGATTTTTGTGATGTTGGGTCTCAGTTAAGTCTTTAATCCATTGTGAGTTTATTTTGGGGTATGGTATTAAAAGATGGTCCAGTTTTATTGTTTTTCATGTAGCTGTACAGTTTTCCCAACATTTTATGGGAAATACTATCTTTTACTCATTGTATATTCCTACCTACTTTGTCAGAGATTAACTGACCATATATAGTCATTCATTTCTTTCTTGGCTCTCTATCCTGCTCTGCTGATCTATGTATCTATTTTGGTGCTAGTACCATACTGATTTGATTTCTAGAGATGTGTAATATATCTTGAAATCTGGTAATTGTGTCATCTACGGCTTTATTCTGCTTTCTCAGGATTACTTTGGCCATTCTGGGTCTTTTGTGATTCCATACAAATTTTAAGATTATTTGTTCTAGTTTTGTTAAAAAAGAATGCTTAGGAATTTGATAGGGATTGCATTCAATCTATAGATTGCTTTGGGTAATATGTACATTTTAACAATATTGATTCTTCTCATCCATTATCTGGAATGAATATCTTTCCATTTGTTTGTATCATCTTCAATTTCTTTCATCAATGGTTTATAGTTTTCAGAGTATAGGTCTTTCACATCCCTGATTAAGTTTATTCCTAGTATTTTTGATGCAATCATAAATGATGTTGTTTTTTAAGTTTCTTTCTGCCATTTTGATATTGTTCTGAATAATAGTAATTCATGAGAGCTGCACTTTTGGTTTCATGGTGGAAAGCTTTATTAATTTTAAAGGAAAGGGAATGCATGGAATTAAGCAATTATAGTAAACAAAGAGACGTATGGAGAAGAACGAAGAATGGGTTCATACATCAAATCGGGTGCCCAGGACATTCAACCTTCTAGCTGGGGAAGCAGGGTTGAAGTCCCAACTGAGAGTCCTGGGCTGAGTGTCCTCCCCTCAGGTAAGACTTCCAACTATTCCTGCCAGGGCAATATATACATATCCCATGTGTGATTTACAGTTAGCCATTAACTTTGCCTAAGTGCAGCCTTGAGAAAGCTGTTGTTTTCTCTGTTTCACTTATATCTTATAATCTTAGGAGCCTAGGCATCTGCACATTTCTCTCCTCCCCTGATCCATTCCAGGGGGCCAGCTTTGTCTGGATCAAGGTGGTGAGGCACATTAATCCCTCTTGGCATCATGAACAGTTCCAGTCTCACAGCTGGATACGTAGTACAAGTCAACTAAGTTACCCATGATTGTGTATGTGCTGCTCTGGGCAGAAATGACAAGTCACTCAAACAAGTTCTATACAGAGCAGTTATTAGGATATAGAAAGGCTATATAATTTTCTGAGTACTAATTTTGTATCCTGCCACTTTAGTCAATTCACTTATTACTTCTAGTAGTTTTTGGTGGTTTCCTTAGGATTTCCTATGTGTGACATCATATCATATGCAAATTGTGACGGTTTAACTTCTTTAACAATATGGATGCCTCATTTCTTTCTCTTGTCTCATTGGCATGGCTATGACTCTCAGTACTATGTTAATTAAAAACGTTAGGAGTGGACATCCTCGTCTTCTTCCTGACCTTAGAGGGAAAACTGTTTTGCATCATTGAGTATGAACTTAGTGGTGGGTTTTTCATATATGAACTTTACTATGTTGATGTAAGTTCCCTGTAAACCCACTTGGTTGAGAATTTTTATCATGAATGGATTTGAATCTTATCAAATGCTTTTTCTACATGTATTGAGATGATCATATGATTTTTATCTTTATTTTTGTTGATATGGTTATGACACTGATTGGTTTGCATATGTTGAATCATCCTTGTATCCTTCGAATAAATGGTGCTTCATTGCGGTGAATGATATTTTTAATATATTGTTTGACTCAGTTTGCTAATATTTTGTTGAGATTTTTTCCATCAGTGTTCATTGAGGATATGGGCCTATAGATATTTTTTGTGGTGTTGGTATCAGGTAAGACCTTATGGAATGTATGTGGAAGCTTTCCTTTTTATTCTATTTTTTGGAATAGTAAGAAAAGAATAGATATTCGGTCTCCTTTAAATGTCTGATAGAATTCCCTTGTGAATTCACCTTGTCCTAGGCTTTTATTTTATGGTATTTTTTGATTACCAATTCAATTTCAGTACTTGAAATTGGTCTTTTCATTTTTCTATTTCCTCCTCATTCAGTATTGGATGATTATATGCTTTTAGAAATTGATTGATTTCTTTTAGGTTGTCCAGTTTATTGGCATATAATTTTTCATAGTATTTTCTAATAATCTTTATTTCTGTGTGTCAGTTGTTACATACATAAAATCAGAAATGACAAAGAATTATGTATGTCCTTCTCCTTTTTTCTTGATGAGTCTAAGAGTTTGTCAATTTTGTTAATCATTTCAAAGAACCAGCTCTTTGTTTTATTGATTTTTCTCTATTTTTTTTAGAATCCATCATTTATTTCTGCTCTGATCTTATTTCCTTTCTTCTACTCCTCATGGGCTTTGTTCTTCTTCTAGTTCCTTTATGTATAACGTTACATTTTTTTTTTTTTTTGAGATTTTTCTGGAAGGTAAGACAGTATCACTATATATTTCCCTTTTAAAACTGCTTTCACTGTATCCCACAGGTTTTGGACAATTGTGTTTTCCTCTTCATTTGTCTCCATGTATTGTTTTTCTTCTTTGATTGCTTTATTGCCTAATTGGTTGTTTATTATCATGTTGTTTAATGTCTGCGTATTTTCTAGTTTTTCTCTTGTGATTTATTTCTTTTATTTTTTTAATGTTTATTTATTTTTGAGACAGAGCATGAACAGGGGAGAGGCAGAGAGAGAGGGAGACACACAATCCAAAACAGGCTCCAGGCTCTGAGCTGTCAGCACAGAGCCCGACACGGGGCTCGAACCCATGAGCTGTGAGATCATGACCTGAGCTGAAGTCTGAAGCTTGACTGATTTTTTTTTCTTTTTTTTTTATGAAATTTATTGACAAATTGGTTTCCATACAACACCCAGTGCTCATCCCAAAAGGTGCCCTCCTCAATACCCATCACCCACCCTCCCCTCCCTCCCACCCCCCATCAACCCTCAGTTTGTTCTCAGTTTTTAACAGTCTCTTATGCTTTGGCTCTCTCCCACTCTAACCTCTTTTTTTTTTTTCCTTCCCCTCCCCCATGGGTTCCTGTTAAGTTTCTCAGGATCCACATAAGAGTGAAACCATATGGTATCTGTCTTTCTCTGTATGGCTTATTTCACTTAGCATTACACTCTCCAGTTCCATCCACGTTGCTACAAAGGGCCATATTTCATTTTTTCTCATTGCCACATAGTACTCCATTGTGTATATATACCACAATTTCTTTATCCATTCATCAGTTGATGGACATTTAGGCTCTTTCCATAATTTGGCTATTGTTGAGAGTGCTGCTATGAACATTGGGGTACAAGTGCCCCTATGCATCAGTACTCCTGTATCCCTTGGATAAATTCCTAGCAGTGCTATTGCTGGGTCATAGGGTAGGTCTATTTTTAATTTTCTGAGGAACCTCCACACTGCTTTCCAGAGCGGCTGCACCAATTTGCATTCCCACCAACAGTGCAAGAGGGTTCCCGTTTCTCCACATCCTCTCCAGCATCTATAGTCTCCTGATTTGTTCATTTTGGCCACTCTGACTGGCGTGAGGTGATACCTGAGTGTGGTTTTGATTTGTATTTCCCTGATAAGGAGCGACGCTGAACATCTTTTCATGTGCCTGTTGGCCATCTGGATGTCTTCTTTAGAGAAGTGTCTATTCATGTTTTCTGCCCATTTCTTCACTGGGTTATTTGTTTTTCGGGTGTGGAGTTTGGTGAGCTCTTTATAGATTTTAGATACTAGCCCTTTGTCTGATATGTCATTTGCAAATATCTTTTCCCATTCCGTTGGTTGCCTTTTAGTTTTGTTGGTTGTTTCCTTTGCTGTGCAGAAGCTTTTTATCTTCATAAGGTCCCAGTAATTCACTTTTGCTTTTAATTCCCTTGCCTTTGGGGATGTGTCGAGTAAGAGATTGCTACGGCTGAGGTCAGAGAGGTCTTTTCCTGCTTTCTCCTCTAAGGTTTTGATGGTTTTCTGTCTCACATTTAGGTCCTTTATCCATTTTGAGTTTATTTTTGTAAATGGTGTGAGAAAGTGGTCTAGTTTCAACCTTCTGCATGTTGCTGTCCAGTTCTCCCAGCACCATTTGTTAAAGAGGCGGTCTTTTTTCCATTGGATGTTCTTTCCTGCTTTGTCAAAGATGAGTTGGCCATACGTTTGTGGGTCTAGTTCTGGGGTTTCTATTCTATTCCATTGGTCTGTGTGTCTGTTTTTGTGCCAATACCATGCTGTCTTGATGATTACAGCTGTGTAGTAGAGGCTGAAGTCTGGGATTGTGATGCCTCCTGCTTTGGTCTTCTTCTTCAAAATTCCTTTGGCTATTCGGGGCCTTTTGTGGTTCCATATGAATTTTAGGATTGCTTGTTCTAATTTCGAGAAGAATGCTGGTGCAATTTTGATTGGGATTGCATTGAATGTGTAGATAGCTTTGGGTAGTATTGACATTTTGACAATATTTATTTTTCCAATCCATGAGCAGGGAATGTCTTTCCATTTCTTTAAGTCTTCTTCAATTACCTTCATAAGCTTTCTATAGTTTTCAGCATACAGATCCTTTACATCTTTGGTTAGATTTATTCCTAGGTATTTTATGCTTCTTGGTGCAATTGTGAATGGGATCATTTTCTTTATTTGTCTTTCTGTTGCTTCATTGTTAGTGTATAAGAATGCAACTGATTTCTGGACATTGATTTTGTATCCTGCAACTTTGCTGAATTCATGTATCAGTTCTAGCAGACTTTTGGTGGAGTCTATCGGATTTTCCATGTATAATATCATGTCATCTGCAAAAAGCGAAAGCTTGACTTCATCTTTGCCAATTTTGATGCCTTTGATTTCCTTTTGTTATCTGATTGCTGATGCTAGCACTTCCAGCACTATGTTAAACAACAGCGGTGAGAGTGGGCATCCCTGTCGTGTTCCTGATCTCAGGGAAAAAGCTCTCAGTTTTTCCCCGTTGAGGATGATGTTAGCTGTGGGCTTTTCATAAATGGCTTTTATGATCTTTAAGTATGTTCCTTCTATCCCGACTTTCTCAAGGGTTTTTATTAAGAAAGGGTGCTGGATTTTGTCAAAGGCCTTTTCTGCATCGATTGACAGGATCATATGGTTCTTCTCTTTTTTTTTGTTAATGTGATGTATCACGTTGATTGATTTGCGAATGTTGAACCAGCCCTGCATCCCAGGAATGAATCCCACTTGATCATGGTGAAGAATTCTTTTTATATGCTGTTGAATTCGATTTGCTAGTATCTTATTGAGAATTTTGGCATCCATATTCATCAGGGATATTGGCCTGTAGTTCTCTTTTTTTACTGGGTCTCTGTCTGGTTTAGGAATCAAAGTAATACTGGCTTCATAGAAGGAGTCTGGAAGTTTTCCTTCCCTTTCTATTTCTTGGAATAGCTTGAGAAGGATAGGTATTATCTCTGCTTTAAACGTCTGGTAGAACTCCCCTGGGAAGCCATCTGGTCCTGGACTCTTATTTGTAGGGAGATTTTTGATAACCGATTCAATTTCTTCGCTGGTTATGGGTCTGTTCAAGCTTTCTATTTCCTCCTGATTGAGTTTTGGAAGAGTGTGGGTGTTCAGGAATGTGTCCATTTCTTCCAGGTTGTCCAATTTGTTGGCATATAATTTTTCATAGTATTCCCTGATAATTGTTTGTATCTCTGAGGGATTGGTTGTAATCATTCCATTTTCATTCATGATTTTATCTATTTGGGTCATCTCCCTTTTCTTTTTGAGAAGCCTGGCTAGAGGTTTGTCAATTTTGTTTATTTTTTCAAAAAACCAACTCTTGGTTTCGTTGATCTGCTCTACAGTTTTTTTAGATTCTATATTGTTTATTTCTGCTCTGATCTTTATTATTTCTCTTCTTCTGCTGGGTTTAGGCTGCCTTTGCTGTTCTGCTTCTATTTCCTTTAGGTGTGCTGTTAGATTTTGTATTTGGGATTTTTCTTGTTTCTTGAGATAGGCCTGGATTGCAATGTATTTTCCTCTCAGGACTGCCTTCGCTGCGTCCCAAAGCGTTTGGATTGTTGTATTTTCATTTTCGTTTGTTTCCATATATTTTTTGATTTCTTCTCTAATTGCCTGGTTGACCCACTCATTCGTTAGTAGGGTGTTCTTTAACCTCCACGCTTTTGGAGGTTTTCCAGACTTTTTCCTGTGGTTGATTTCAAGCTTCATAGCATTGTGGTCTGAAAGTATGCATGGTATAATTTCAATTCTTGTAAACTTATGAAGGGCTGTTTTGTGACCCAGTATATGATCTATCTTGGAGAATGTTCCATGTGCACTCGAGAAGAAAGTATATTCTGTTGCTTTGGGATGCAGAGTTCTAAATATATCTGTCAAGTCCATCTGATCCAATGTCTCATTCAGGGCCCTTGTTTCTTTATTGACCGTGTGTCTAGATGATCTATCCATTTCTGTAAGTGGGGTGTTAAAGTCCCCTGCAATTACCACTTTCTTATCAATAAGGTTGCTTCTGTTTATGAGTAATTGTTTTATATACTTGGGGGCTCCGGTATTCGGCGCATAGACATTTATAATTGTTAGCTCTTCCTGATGGATAGACCCTGTAACTATTATATAATGTCCTTCTTCATCTCTCGTTACAGCCTTTAATTGAAAGTCTAGTTTGTCTGATATAAGTATGGCTACTCCAGCTTTCTTTTGGCTTCCAGTAGCATGATAAATAGTTCTCCATCCCCTCACTCTGAATCTAAAGGTGTCCTCAGGTCTAAAATGAGTCTCTTGTAGACAGCAAATAGATGGGTCTTGTTTTTTTATCCATTCTGATACCCTATGTCTTTTGGTTGGCGCATTTAATCCATTTACATTCAGTGTTATTATAGAAAGATACGGGTTTAGAGTCATTGTGATGTCTGTATGTTTTATGCTTGTAGTGATGTCTCTGGTACTTTGTCTCACAGGGTCCCCCTTAGGATCTCTTGTAGGGCTGGTTTAGTGGTGACAAATTCCTTCAGTTTTTGTTTGTTTGGGAAGACCTTTATCTCTCCTTCTATTCTAAATGACAGACTTGCTGGATAAAGGATTCTCGGCTGCATATTTTTGCTGTCTAGCACCCTGAAAATCTCGTGCCAATTCTTTCTGGCCTGCCAAGTTTCAAAAGAGAGATCCGTCACGAGTCTTATAGGTCTCCCTTTATATGTGAGGGCACGTTTACCCCTTGCTGCTTTCAGAATTTTCTCTTTATCCTTGTATTTTGCCAGTTTCACTATGATATGTCGTGCAGAAGATCGATTCAAGTTACGTCTGAAGGGAGTTCTCTGTGCCTCTTGGATTTCAATGCCTTTTTCCTTCCCCAGTTCAGGGAAGTTCTCAGCTATGATTTCTTCAAGTACCCCTTCAGCACCTTTCCCTCTCTCTTCCTCCTCTGGGATACCAATTATGCGTATATTATTTCTTTTTAGTGTATCACTTAGTTCTCTAATTTTCCCCTCATACTCCTGGATTTTTTTATCTCTCTTTTTCTCAGCTTCCTCTTTTTCCATAACTTTATCTTCTAGTTCACCTATTCTCTCCTCTGCCTCTTCCATCCGAGCCGTGGTGGTTTGCATTTTGTTTTGCATTTCCTTTAAAGCGTTTTTCAGCTCCTCGTGACTGTTCCTTAGTCCCTTGATCTCTGTAGCAAGAGATTCTCTGCTGTCCTGTATACTGTTTTCCAGCCCAGCGATTAATTTTATGACTATTATTCTAAATTCACTTTCTGTTATATTATTTAAATCCTTTTTGATCAGCTCATTAGCTGTTGTTATTTCCTGGAGATTCTTCTGAGGGGAATTCTTCCGCTTGGTCATTTTGGATAGTCCCTGGTGTGGTGAGGACCTGCAGGGCACTTCCCCTGTGCTGTGGTGTATAACTGGAGTTGGTGGGCGGGGCCGCAGTCAGTCCTGATGTCTGCCCCCAGCCCACCGCTGGGGCCACAGTCAGACTGGTGTGTGCCTTCTCTTCCCCTCTCCTAGGGGCGGGATTCCCTGTGGGGTGGCGTGGCCCGTCTGGGCTACTTTCACACTGCCAGGCTTGTGATGCTGGGGATCTGGCGTATTAGCTGGGGTGGGAAGGCAAGGTGCACGGTGGCAGGGGGGACAGGCTTAGCTCGCTTCTCCTTAGGTGATCCACTTCAGGAGGGGCCCTGTGGCAGCCGGAGGGAGTCAGATCCGCTGCCGGAGGTTTGGCTCCGCAGAAGCACAGAGTTGGGTGTTTGCACGGAGCGAGCAATTTCCCTGGCCGGAACCGGTTCCCTTTGGGATTTTGGCTGGGGGATGGGCGGGGGAGATGGCGCTGGCGAGCGCCTTTGTTCCCCGCCAAACTGAGCTCTGTCGTCCGGGAGCTCCGCAGCTCACCTTCCCTTTGTCCTCCAGCCTTCCCGCTTTCCGAGCAGAGCTGTTAACTTATGACCTCCCAGACGCTAAGTCGCGCTTGCTGTCGGAACACAGTCCGTCAGGCCCCTCCGCTTTTGCAGGCCGGACTCGAGGGCTCTGCTTGGCTGGCGAGCCGCCCCTCCGCCCCGGCTCCCTCCCGCTAGTCCGTGGAGCGCGCACCGCCTCGCCGCCCTTCCTACCCTCTTCCGTGGGCCTCTCGTCTGCACTTGGGTCCGGTGACTCCGTTCTGCTAATCCTCTGGCGGTTTTCTGGGTTATTTAGGCAGGTGTAGGTAGAATCTAAGTGATCAGCAGGACGCGCGGTGAGCCCAGCGTCCTCCTACGCCGCCATCTTCCTGCGCCTCCGAAGCTTGACTGATTGAGTCACCCAGGTGCCCCTCTTGTGATTCATTTCTAGTTTCATAGTATTGTGATCAGAAAAGATGCATGGTATAATTTCAATTTTTTAAATTTATTGAGGCTTGTTTTATGGCCTAATATGTGATATATTCTGGAGAATGTTTGATGTACACTTGAGATAGGTACATACTTATTTCCATTTTTTAAGTTGTTTTCTGTTTTGTTTTTTGCGTACTTCTTTGTTCTTTCTTGTTCTCTTTCTTTGTGATCGATGAGTTTCTATACTGTTATGTTTGACTTTCTTCCTCTTTATTTTTATGTATCCACATAGGTTTTGGGTTTGTGGTTTGGGTTTGGGTCATGTGGTTACCATGAGGTTCATATATAAGATCTTAACAGCAGTCTATATTAACGTGATGGTCATTTAAGTTCAAATATTTTACTAATAAATAACAGGAAAAAAAAAACCCTTTTCCCACATGTCTTTGTACCCCCTTCACATTTTAGGTATATGTTGTTAGTCTTATGTCTGATTTTTGCCACTTCATTTCCACTGGAAGAAGTCACTTTAACATTTCTTTTGGGCTGGTTTAGTCACGAAAAACTCCTTTATCTTTTGTCTGGGAAAGTATCTCACCTTCAAACCTGAATGATAACCTTGCCTGGTAGAGTATTTCTGGTTGTAGGTTTTTTTCCTTTCAGCACTTCAAATATGTCCTTTCACTCTTTTCTGGCCTGCACAATTTCTGCTGAAAAATTAGCTGATAGCCTTAAAAGTTTTCCCTTAAAGGAACTGTTTTGTTTTTCTCTTAGCTGCTTTTGAGAGTCTTTTATCTTTAACCTTTGACATTTTAATTATTATGTGGTGTGGCCTTCTGGGTACATCTTGTTTAAAACCCTCTGCTTCTTGGATTTGGATGTCTATTTCCCTCCATAGGTTATGGCGGTTTACAGTTATTTGAAGAAAAAAAATATGTTTTCTACACCATTTTTACTCTTCTTCTTCTGATAACACTATAATGTGAATTTTTTTTTCAGTTGATGATGTCCAAAAGATCTCTTAGTCTATCCTCATTAAAAAAAATTTCTTTTCTCTTTTTGCTGTTCAGCTTGTGTGCTTTCTATTACCATGTCTTCCAGATACATTCTTCTCCATCATCTAATCTACTATTGATTTCCTCTAGTGTGTTATTTCAGTTACTGTATTTTTCATCTCTGATTGGTTCCTTCTTTTAATGTTTTCTATCCCTTTATTGATGATCTCACTGAGATTTTCTACTCTTTTCTCCAGCCCGGTGTGTATCTTTATAATCAGTACTTTAAATTATCAGGCATATTACTCATCTGTGTTTCATTTAGTTGTTTTTGAATTTTTAACTTCTACATTTTTTAGAGCATATTCCTCTGTCTCCCCATTTTGCTTGATTTTCTGTGTGTGTTTCTTTAGATTAGGCAGAACAGTGACTTGTAAACTTGAAGGAGCATTCTTGATCATGGTAGTATATAGACTGGATATGCTTGATGACTTTTGCTGGATGGCTGGAGCTGTGACTATGGTATGCTAGTTACTCTTTTAAACTGCAGATTTTTTGAGAAAGAAGAAAATTAGTAAAAGAAGAAAACATGTATGGAAATAAAACAAAAAAATCATTCTTTTGCAAGTTTCTATCCAGGTTTCCTGAAACCATTTGTTGAAGAGACTTTTTCCCATTGAATATTCTTTCCTGCTTTGTTGAAAAATAGTTGAACATATAGTTGTGGGTTAATGTCTGAGTTTTCTGTTCTCCATTAATATGTGTTTATTTTTGTGCCAGTACCGTACTGTTTTGATCACAACAGTTCTGTAATTAATAGGACTTGACTCTGAAAATGTGATGCCTGCAGCTTGCTTTTCTTTTTCAAGGTTTTTTTCAATAGCTTTGGCTATTCAAGGTCTTTTGTGGTCCTATAAAAAATTTAGGAGTGTTGTAACTATGTGAAAAATGGTGTTGGTTGGTTGGTTTATTTATTTGTATTGGAGAGACAGTTGTGAGCAGGGGAGGGGCAGAGAGAGAGGGAGACAGAATCCAAAGTAGCCTCCAGGCTCTAGGCTCTGAGCTGTCAGCACAGAGCCCTACATGGGGCTCAAACTCACAGATCATGATATCATGACCTGAGCTGAAGTCATATGCTTAACTGAGCCACCCAGGCGCCCCTGCTGGTGGCATTTTGATAGTTGAAAGGGACTGCATTAAGTACACAGATTACTTTGGGTAGTATAGACATTGTAACAATATTTGTCCTTCCAATCTGTGAGCATGGAATGTCTTTCCATTTCTTTGTGTCTTCTTCAATTTTGCTCATTAGTGTTTTATAGTTTCCAGATTTGTTCCTAAGTATCTTCTTGTTTTTGGTGCCATTATAAATGGGATTGCTTGCTTAATTTCTCTTTTTGCTGCTTCATTATTGGCATATAGAAATGTAACAGATTGAGGTACATTAATTTTATACCCTACAATTGTACTGAATTTGTGTATCATTTATAACAGTTTTTTGGTGGGGTCTTTCAGGTTTTCTAGATAGAGTATCCTGTCATCTGCAAAGAGTGATTTCAAGTTTTGAATCCCAGGTGCACACAGGAGAGCTGTGGTGCAGTCTATGCCAATGGCCCAGGCACAGACAAGTTGAGAGTTGGGATCTGACAGAAGACTGGGACATAGAAGGGGGTATTGTTTGCTTTTCTGTGAGTTTCCTGAACAGCAGTGGGTGTGAGCTCCCTTCCCCAGGGACGAGACAGTGGGATGCCGCTCCCCTTGTTCACCAGAATGGTTGGACTTCAGTGAGCAACATAGTGCCCCAGTGGAGGCTCGAGCCACTTACACCGAACACTGACCCCTGTGCCCTGCAGGGGCTTCTTTACTAGGGCAAGTCTGTAAGCTTGTGCAGTGGGCCTCTCCTGCATGTATCAAGTTTACTGATAATAGAGTGCTCTAAAGCTGCAGTTTTGGTGGAAAGAGGACCAGGATTTTTTCCTTTTCCTTTGGAATCAGGCGTATACTTTTTTGTTTGTTTTTCATTTCCTTTTCTTGTTTTTTAGATCAGGCTTCTTTCTTTTTCTTTGGAATCAAGGTTTTTTTTTTTTTTTTAAATATTTTAATGGGGCTTATTTTAAGAAACAAATCAAAGCACACCTATTTAAAGGTCCAAACATTGCCCACTACAAGCAAGAAGGAATTCTGCAGAGGAATGACCTATGGGAAAGAGCAGCCGAAACACAACAGTGGAGTGCACGCAGCATACACCAGAAACACTTCTGGAAACACCAGGCCCTGGACACTACATGACCCTTCCTTAATATAGCATTACTCTCAGGAGCAGGAAACGTCGACAAAATAAGATGGAAGAATTCTCCCCAAAAGAAAAATCAAGAAATAACAGCCAGGGATTTACTCAAAACAAATATAAACAATATATATGAACAAGAATTTAGAACAACAATCATAAGACTAATAGCTGGGCTTGAAAAAAGCATAGAAGATACCAGAGAAACCCTTGCTGCAGAGATAAAAGACCTAAAACCTGGTCAGGCCAAAATAAAAAATCTATAACTGAGATGTGACTGGATGTAATCGCAACAAGGATGAAGAACAGAGGAATGAATAGGTGACATAGAAGATAAAATTATGGAAAACAATGAAGCTGAAAAGAGGGGAAAGAAAACTATCAGATCACAAATGTAGACTTCGCGAACTCTGTGATCCCATAAAGTGTAATAATAGCCATATCATAAGAGTTCCAGAAGAAGAGCAGGAAAAATGCAGAAGGTTTATCTAAATAAATTATTGCTGAGCACTTCCCTAATCAGGGGAAAAAACAGGCATTCAAGTCCAAGAGGCACAGAGAACTCGCCTCAAAATAAACAAAAACAGGTCAACACCAAGACATATCACAGTAAAACTTGCACAAAGATGTGGCATATGTATACAATGGAATATTAGTCATGAAAAAGAATGAAATTTTCCCACTAGCATCAACATGAATGGAGCTAGAGAGTATAATATTAAGTGAAATAAGTCAGAGAAAGATAAATACTGTATGATTTCATTCATATGTGGAAATTAAGAAAACAAATGAGCAAAGAGACTAGAAAAGAGAGTGGCATACCAAGAAACTCTTAACTATAGAGAACAGATGGTTACCAGAGGGGCTGGGTGGGGGATGGGAAAATTGGTGATGGGGATTAAGGCATGCACTTGGCAATGAGCACTGGATGTTATAAGGAAGTGTTGGATGACTATATTGTATGTGCAAAACTAATACTGTTTGTTATCTAACTGGAATTTAAAAACCTCTAAAAAACTGAATAATAATAAATCTGAAAAAGACCCTGTGGGTTATTTTCTGTGCCTTAGCATCACAGTGGCTGGTGTAGGCTGAGGACCCTGGGCTCACTAAGGTTGAAAGCCCACTGTAAACTGGATCCTATTCTGTTATGGGCTTTTAAGTTGGAGGAGAAAATACCATCCCTACAATTCTTTGGTGTTGTTAAACCCTGGATTTTTTTTTTTTTTTCCTGTGTCCTAGCATGATCAAGGCTGGCATGGGCCTGCAGACACTAGACTAGATCTTGCTATGGTCTCAAGCTCATAGTGACCATCAGACCCACCCATTACCACTGTGTCCTGATATAGGCTTTTAAAGTGGCGTAGGAAAGTATATTGTTTTGTCCAGTCTTTCTGACCTGGAGAGTGTTCCCACAGATCCTCTGCTCCTTAGCCAGAGTCCTGGTGTTTTTCTGTTCTATGCTAGTTAGTAACTCTTTTAAACCATGTCTTATTTTCTGTGCCCAAGGACAGAGGAGTCTACTTCTGGGTCCCTGAGAACTAATCGCCCCTACCACTGTTCACAGCATTGCGGGTACAGTTCCCTTTGTGGCCAGGTCTCCGTCTCTTTTTCTGTTCTCTTGCCATTTTGTGTTTGATTGTTCAGTAGCTCTTCAGTCAGCCCTGTTCTTTCTCAGGAGGAATTGTTCTATTAATAGGTGTAATTTGATGTGTTCCACAGAGGAGATGAGTTCAGGGTCTTTCTAAGTCATAAACTTGGAACAGAACTCCCTGTAGGCTGATTATTTTTTAAGAAACTGCAAAAACAAAAGAATCTCTAAAAACCAAGTGGAAATTTTCTGTAATAAGGGACATACATATGAATAAGGGATATCTCTATTTGTAAGATTCTCTTTGTACAAATCTCTATTTGTACAGTGTCTACCTCACTGTGCTAGAAAAAGGAGAGGACTCTAAATCTCTAGAAACTGGTCAATGGAGGAGACAATTGACTTTAAATCTTCATAACAACCTTTCCCTTGTCTGCTATACTTTTCCTGGTAACCTCCATT
Organism: Lynx canadensis; assembly: GCF_007474595.2. Lineage (NCBI taxonomy): Eukaryota > Metazoa > Chordata > Mammalia > Carnivora > Felidae > Lynx > Lynx canadensis. Next base: position 40,392,079 of record NC_044311.2, on the reverse strand, counting down.
AACTGACTCCCCATCCCCAACATCTTTTGTCTTTAGCTGAAGATGATATTTAAGGTTGTTGGCTTTAGCTATTTTGGGAATTATTTAGTTTTCCTGGATCACTCTCGTTTACAAAGGTGGTATACATGATATTAAAATTTTATTCACTTTTCTCCTGTTAAGCTATGTTAAATCAAATTAATTATTAGACCAGTCAAAGGACATAAAAAGGAAGAAAAGAAAACTCTTCTGCCCCTGCATTGTCAAGCATGGCATTATGTGTCAATAAATCAATTTTATGTAATGGTAGCAGGTCTAACTGGCTTTATTCAGATTCACGATTCTAGCAGCATTCGGTCTAGCAAATAGAAAGGAGCTGAGAAGAGCTATAGCTATACAAAATGACTTCGATAGGCAAAGGGAGTCCTCTAGCAAAGAGTGGGTTGTTTTAGACAAGGTCTACTTCCTTTGGGGGGCACCTGGGGTCCATCAGGCAGATTGCCTCACTAGTGCTGACCAGGTAATTTTAGATGAACTGGTTTGAGATTCCACTCCTGAGAGATGGTGAAACTGTAAGTTAGGTATTAAGTCCTGGTTTGGTGACATGGGTTTAGCACAAATGACTCTATTTTGTGCCTATTGTCTCCTTTTAAACAATAAATACATATTATACAGTAATATTTTATCAAAAATTCCCTTATGTCTTGTCCTGGTTCCTTAGAGAATTGAATTACTTGTGTCACTGTTTTTGAAGTTAAAAGTTTTTTTTTAAAAGAAAAGGAGTGTGGTGGGGGGAAAAGTTGATACTTTAAAAATGCTAACCTACAGTATTTTTAGGTACCTATAAGCTTGTAAAGAAATACAGAATATTCAGTTCTTACACAGCAGTTTTCCGTAGAATCCCTGAAAAATTTGATCAAAATAATTTGATTAATTGATCAATTGATTAATTAATTGATAATTTCTAATGACATTTAAAAAATATTGGCTGCTTCATGTAAAATTATTTTAAATCTATACAAAATGTGTTTAGCCAACGTGGCTAGGGCCCAGCAGCTTCCAGTGTATCAAAACCCTATATATTTTAATCTTAGGATTAAATCAATTGGGAAATTGTGGTACAAAATAATGTATTTATAAACAACTAGGCCATATTTTAAGTAAACTGAGGGGGCTATGTAAATCTTATACACAATCTTTTTATACCATAATTACATAGATTAACCTTGGACACTGGGTATTTTTCATTGTCTGAGGCTTAGAAACTGATAGTCAAGAAAGCTTTAGGTATTTTGATCTGTTTATCAGAAAGAACATACTTCAACTAAATTCTTTTTATTTTATTATTTTATTTTTGAATGTTTATTTATTTTTGAGAGAGAGAGTGTGTAAGAAGGGGAGGGGAGAGAGAAAGGGAGACACAGAATCTGAAGCAGGTTCCAGGCTCTGAGCTGTCAGCACAGAGCCCAATGTGGGCTCTAAAGCTCTCCCTCTGCCCTTCTCCTGCTCATGATTTGTCTCTCTCTCTCAAAAATTAATTTAAAAAAATTTAAAAATACTACAATTTAAAGATTTTCATTTTTTTTCCATTCACTTTCAGATAACCCACAGAGCTTAAACATCTATGGTTTTACAGATTTTTCAAAAAACAAAACCAAATGCATTATTTCCAATGCTTGTTATAGTATTTGTCCTAATGAAAGTTAGATGCCAAGTAGACATTTAATTCCTTGGCAAATAATAAATTTTTTTGCTATTTTTAGAAGGCACAGCTATAATATAGAATGTGGAGAGCATCAAATATGCTAATAAAACCGCAAGTTTTGGTTGTATTTAATTTCATTTATATTAGTAGGTTTCCTAATACTTAAATAATTTAGAATATCAAATTCCTTTTCCTATAAGGACACATCTCCCCAAAATTACATTTATGGAAAAATATTCTATTTTTGTTTTCATCTTAAATCCATAATAAATTTGTAGCTCTTAGTAATAGTAAGTAGTTTGATTACATTTTGATAAGACCCATAGGAATCCAAAATCAAATGCTGTCACAGATAAATTGGTCAATCAGATGAATTAATTTTTCTCCATTTTTAGTAACCATAGAGGAAGTAGCTTTGTAAGGATCTCTTAATTAGGAAAGTTTTCGATACAAGAGAGTAATATGTTTTTCTCTTTCATGATTCTCAAAATCTAGCTATTCTAATGTAAGTTAATTGTTTTAAAAATATTTCTTCCAATAGCCTTAGTAATTTTGAACTATGTGATGAATATCTCCACTATTATGGTTATGTTTTTAAAAAGCCCTAAGCATGGGACCCTTATTAAAAGCCCCCATCCTGTGAATGGTAGACAATGGCTAGAGGAAGGCATACCGGAGTGCATAGGGCATGCTCAGCATTAGATCTAGTGATAGGGTTGATGTAAGTAAAAACTCAAAGCTTGCTGTGATCAAAGACATAGAACATAATAGAATAGGACTAAATTTTACTAAATACCAGTGGATTCAGCCTTTCAGTGTTATATTGGCATAGTGATACTGGCTGCTAGAGATTAGGACAGTTGAGAAAAGCTAACAGGATGAGGTATGATTAAGGGTGATCTTCACAAGACAGGAGGAAGTTGTACAGAGGTAGAAAACCCTGAGTACTTTCTGTGAATAAGATCACCAATTACTTAATAAGCACACAGGGTTAAGTAATTTGACCCAGCTAAGAAGATGCTGACCTGGGATATTGTGTTAGGTTCCCATTGCTTCTGTATGACAATTACCACAAACTTGGGGACTTGAAATAACATAAAAATTTTTTCTTACTGTTTTGGAGATCAGAAGTCTAAAATCAAGGTTTTGGTAAGGTTGTGTTTGTACTGGATGCTTCAGGAGAATTATTTCAGCAACTTGGTCCTAAAACAAACCAATAAAACATATTCTTAAACATTGTAGACTGATACCCATATTCTAGTCAATTCTTGCAAGAACATTTTTCTGTCCAAGTGCTTGGAAATGCAATTCAATTAATTATAACTGCATATATATATACACACACACACTATATTATAAATTTTGATTTAAAGTGATTCTACATTTGATGGCAAATATTTATTGAGTGCTTAACATATGCCAAAGGCAGTGCAAAATGCTGTATGTACATTAACTAAATAATCTTCTAAAAACTCAATAAGATTATATTTTTGAAAAGAATCCTTTGAAGTACAGAGAATTTATGTAATTGCCCAAGGACATGCTATTAGGGGAAAGGTCAGAATTTACTATCAGATGATGACTGTGAATTCCACATATTAACAACTCAATTTACATTTTAACATAGCTTAATAAAGATTCTAATAACCATGATCAGTGATATTCTTTATTAGAAAAGTTTGTCATTGCTAAATGCAAATTAAAAAAAAAAACAAATGTAAACTTTTAAAAGAGTTTGTAGGAATCTCTGAATTGAGAATCTCAAGGATGGATCAAGAGATTATGAGAATACCTTGAGTCACTAGCTAAAATAGCATTCCAAGAGGAAGCCTGGGAACTGATACAAGAAATTCGTTTCCACCACTTTGCAAGAAATGTTTTGCCTCGTGAAAAGGAAAATTCTTTCTATGGGAGAAGCAGCTCATTTGATCTTCCTAATTTAGTAATTAGGCCTTTAGCTTTAAATTCTGTGCTATTTTCTATTGTCTCTGCTCAAATAGGAATAGGATATGAACCCATAATATGCATAAGAAAAAATTTCATATATTTGGTATGCAAAGAAAAAAATTTCAATCTTAACAAAAGTTTAAAATTCAGGGGTGCCTGGGTGACTCAGTTGGTTAAGCATCCAAATTTGGCTCAGGTCATGATTTCACAGTTCATGGGTTTCAGACCCACATTGGGCTTTGTGCTGACAGCTCAGGCAGGGTCTGGAGCCTGCTTCAGATTCTGTGTCTCCCTCTCTCTCTGTCCCTCCCTGCTCACACTCTGTCTCTTTCTCTCTCAAAAATAGGTAAAACATTAATACAATTTTTAAAAAAGTTTACAATTCAAAGAAACAATGAGGTAAACACACTAACTTATTAAATAAGCCTGTTACTGGCCAGTAACAAATTTTGGAAAGAGAATACACAAGAGAGGAAAAGTTGGAGCACATTTCTAGTAGCAGTAAACATTGTTAAAATTTTTCTGGAAAGCATTTTAATACTATACGCCAGCAATCAGTAAAGGACTTATATTATTAAGTTAAATTAATATTAAATTAAAATTATATTCTAATTTTGAGCATTTATATATTCTAATTTTGAGAACTTATATATAGGAAAATAGAAGGAAATGAAGATATACAAAATTGTTCATTCCAGAAGTTTATAATCCAAATATTGGCAACTGTTGGAACTTATTATGAGCCAAACACTGTGCTAATGTGGTCTCTCTATGTTTTTTATTTTATTTATTTTGAGAGAGAGAGAGAGAGAGAGAGAGAGAGAGACAGAGAATCCCAAGCAGGCTCCACACTGGCAGCATGAGCCTGACGCCTGACATGGGGCTCAAATTCATGAAACGTGAGATCACAGCCTGAGCTGAAATCAAGAGCCAGCACTTAATCGAATGAGTGACCCAGGTGTTTGCATTATTTTTTCTAATTCTACACAAAATTGTCAAAGCTAGACATTAATCATTTTTTGAATGATAAAATGGAGAAGCCATGTAATATTTCTTACCAAAATCCATGCCTCTGATAACTTTTTTTTTTTTTAACATTTATTCATTTTTGAGAGAGAGAGAGTGCAAGCGGGGGGAAGGGCAGAGCGCCTGACGTGGGGCTGGAACTCACTGACTGCCAGATCCTGACCGGAACTGAAGTCGGACATTTAACCAACTGAGCCACCCCAGGCGCCCGGCCTCTGGTAACGTTTTCACAAGTATTTTATTTTCTCCTTTTGAATGACCAAAAAAGACTAATACAAATAATGGTATTTAGATAAACATTATCTCGGATTGTTTTTGTCCAACAAAATATTTTTCAATGTTTTAACATCATCCTCCTCCAGCCCTTATTACAAATGTGCAGTGCAGGACGTTCTGAGACATTAGACGATTGTCCGCATGCTGGGGCGCTTTCGTGCACGTGTCACAACACTATCAGTGCAACGCTCGGAGTATCCCAAACCATGATAGTGCCCTTTCTCTCTTTCAACAAGGGTAGATGACTTTAACACCCGGTAAAATACTTCTGATAGCTCTTTTGTGAGGAACAAACATGCATACAAAGTCTTTGAGTGGCTCAAATTGAGAGGAAAAGGGAGAGTACTAATTAAATTTTATTGCAGTCTTTTATCTTTTTCCAAAAGGAAACCAAATAGACCAGAGATAGCATGGCACCATCCTGCCCGGTAGCTCTTACCAGGCCATACTCAGGGAGTTTAACCCCAACCTGCTCCTTCAAAGACAATGTTCTCAAGCTCTTTGGATATTTACAATGCAAGGAGAATTGAGCAGAATCTTCGTCACTCCAATGATGACATAGTCATGAGTGTAATAGCTGCTTATTGCATAACGCGTTGGGAAAACTAATAGGGTTTGTAGGAAAACCATTTGGATAGTTGCCTGTGGAGTTTTGTTGCAATGTTTCAGAAGAATCAAATAACTCATTAGAGCAAAACCAAGGAAGACAGTTGTCTTTTGTTTTTGAAAGGCCCTAAAACACCAACACTGTCAGAAGAGAACAAATGTGACTTCAAATCAATGCCGGTTACTGGCCAGTAACCACGAATATGATCCCCAATTTCCTTGTTATTTAGACAAATGAGGTTGTTATGGTATTGCTGTAAGAACAATAGAACATGGGCTTAAAACATCGAGCAGAATCTCAGGACATAAGGGTTCAATGATGTTGAGGAGGGTAAGGAGCAGTAAGAATAAAGTCTTGTGTGAACATTCCTGACTTAGATTGTGGTGCTTGTTCCACATGAAAATTGCTGTCAGTCTTCCCAATAAAACACGAACTAGCACTTACAAGGAAAGTAGAGTTTACTTAACACTATCATAGAAAATGGTCATTCAAAATTACCTTATTTCTCTTACTGTTCCTACAAAAGCTGACTCAGTCGTGTCTAAAACAGTTTGTGGTGTCAGCTGACATAAGCATATTTTAAGTGGATGGCATCCAAATGATATTGATTGATGGAGTTTATCTCCACGTGCCATTAGCAAGTGTGGCTTTTTTTTTTTTTTTTACATTTTCTTCAACCCTATATAGTCAAAACTGTAATTGACTGTTAAATGAAAACAAATATTCTGTTAATAAAATGAGTGATACAAAATCATAAAATGCAGTTAAAGAGATCAAAATTCCCTAGCATCAGCAAGTAAACTGAAATGGTAGCTAAAAGATGAACTATAGAAACAATAAAGGCTACAGTTCTGAAATTAGACATGCACACAATTAGACAATAGATTATTACACCAAATACAGGTGGAAACTGAACTGACATATTTATACAAAAGAGGAAAGAAAAGGATGCTACTTGAAAGGTTAAGCAAACTCAAGACCAAATAAATACAGATACAAGTTGTTATAACAAAAATGTAGGAAATGTCCTCATCAAGTTGTATATAGTCTCGGGGTCATGTTTAGACACTATTTCCCTTTTGAATGATATGTTTATAATTGATTGACCAGGAACATGAAGGGCTCTGAAATCACAATTGACTAATCTCTAATTGTCACCTAATACCATTAACTTAGATAAAGTTATCATCCAAGGAATAGAACGATGTTACCTAAACAGTTGCAGGTTTACATGAGGAAAAAGGTTATATATATTCTTTATGTCTATATAAAAAAGGATTAGGAGGAAGTGGGAGAAGTTACAAAACTTTTTTTTTCTAGCATAAAAGGAAAAATAATACACAAGAATAAAATAACTTCAGGTAGTAGAATAATATTTTATTTTTCCCAAAATGTTCTTTAACTTTATTGTAGTAACAAAATAGAATGACTGAGTTTGGGCGTATCTATCTTGAAAATTTAATCAGTGAAAGTAAATGGGATAAATAAATTTGATTAGCATTGTTAAGCATATTAATACTCCTTATAGGGGAAATTAGTGTTACCTTATATTAAAGATTGCTTTAATACAAGGGAAATTCTAATGTTAGTGTGACGCCAGTAAGGAAAATACTGGCATGGAAAATATTAAGATTCTTACAATTAAATTTTCAAGCAGAGGCTGAAGAACTATTTGTGAATAAGCTTTTGAGGAGATTTCCCTTTGAAATACCACCAAGAAACCTTCAGTATTATGGCGTGCCTGGGTGACTCAGCTCAGCATGTGACTCTTGGTTTTGGCTCAGGATGTGATCTCACAGTTTGTGAGTTTGAGCCCCACGTTGGGCTCTGTGCTGACAGTGCTGAACCTGCTTGGGATTCTTTGTCTCTCTTTACCCCTCCCCAGCTTGTCCTCTCTCTCTCTCAAAAAAAAAAAAAATAAATAAACAAACCTTCAGTATTAGGATTTTATGATTATTTCTCACTGTCATCCCTTTTTATGCATCCTTGTTCTGTCACTAAACTGTGTGTCTCAAAGCTTGACCTCCCCAGCTACACAGAGAAATACTTTCAATGAAATGGGTAATAAGTGAAATGGTGCTCAGCATACATGTTACTGTTTGCTTATAGGAGATGACCCTACATAAAATGCAAAGGATTACTTCTCAGACGTAAGCATGCCATAAGAAAATATTGCAAATTGCTTACACTGTCCAAATACATAAAGAATAAAGGGAGGAGGACACGCCACATACACACACACACAAAGTGCAGTAAGATACACAATTCCAAAAGTCCAGCTATAGTTTGGTAAAACAAAAGTATCTGAAGCTTGTAGTGAATTAACTTTAAAAAGGAAAGGCTATGTCTTTGGCTACTGCTAACATCAATGCTATTATGTTTTTATTTTAGCACATTTCAAATGATATGAGACACAGAAGGACCTATTTATAGATAATGCCCCTGTTATTGTTTGACACTGAAGGTTAAATGGAAGCTTCCCCCCTTGTTTTATATTTACAAAAGCTCTCAATCATCTTTGGTGAAGTAAAAATAAAATTGTAAACAGGTGATCTTCATTTGACTTGCAAAGAATGTCCTTTTATCTTCAAACATGCTGGTATTCCACAATACTCCTCCCTCCCTCCCCCACTGCCTGCTTATCAACTTATAAAGAGCTCCTTGGGGCAATGCCAGACTCTACAATTAAAGGTAGATTTTTAGAAACCCCCTGAAAAATATTCTGGTATCAGACTTTGTAATTTTGCTTCAAACTGTCCCCAGGAAATAATGATGTGGAGGAATAACACATTATTTAGAAAGTAAACACTGTCTAAAATATTGCATGTTTTGAAGGTAAAAAATTATATACAATAGATAAATTAAGTAGATAACAAACTCCAGACTGTCAATGGCCTTTGATGCATTGACTAAAAAGGCCAATACCAAACATTGTGATTTCACATTTAATTATTTGTTAAAGTCATCATAGGAAGTGATACTAAAACTGTATTTCATTGATTTTTAATTTCATTTTGATACGGTGAAACACTCATGAGAATATATTTCCTGACTGCTGACATGAATATTTTTTTCTTTTACGTATACACATCTTCTCATAAAAAAATGGTAAGTGCATCTTTCTGTAATAGTATATGAATAAAGTATTGATTATGTGAATATCTGTCTGTAATTTGTACCTAAATATGTCTATCTGTATAGGAAGAGAAAGTTGGATGCAGTAAAATTTGAGTAAATTAGAAAGTTCTAGAAAAGTAGAATCTGAATTAGAAGAGCTGATTAGTATCGGAATCACACCCGATAATGTGGTAGGAAATGGTCCACTCGTATATGCCTCAAGAGTAGAGCTGCTACAGTTCCATCTCCCTACTCCTACAAATAAAACCTCGCAATGATCCTTTATATAATGAACTTGTAATAAAATGTAATGAAGGAAATAATAAAATGGGTGCCGCATCTCCCCTGAACAAAATATAATTGACGTGGCGACAGACACTAGGAAAGAACTTGTAGGTGGCAGGAAAGAAGTAGCTGAAGGTTGCTCTTGAACACTAGTAAGATACACAACGGTATCGATTAAAAAAAAAATGTCATACTACAACTGTTCCTGGCTTACAAAGAGTCAAGCACCCTCTTACTATGTAGGCTTAGAATTATCCCTGGAAAAGCTGTTAGAGCTTGTGTTTGGTGATTGTAAAGGATGTCCTGGAAAATTCTATCTGGTATTAATGATATGGTGCATTTTGTTGGTTCAGCGTGATAATTTAATATTATTAGAAGAGATTTAAGACAGAGGAGGTTCAAAGTCTTATTAAGCAAAGGCCTAGTTGCCCTTTCAAGTGAGGATAACATTGCTGGCAAATCGTCTTAGGCTGAAAGTACTCTGTACATTTTTGTAGTTTCTTTTGTAGTATATATCACATATGTAAGAGTATTTTGAAAATAGAATATACCTTGTATAATTATTATACAAGTTCAGAAATATTTTTCTATAAATGATGAAATATGTTATATTCTGTTGTATCCTCATTTCATTTATTCATAAATGCACAAGCATACTCACAAATAGACCATCTATTTGAGGACTGAAATAACTAATGAATGCATATATATTCCATACCCAGGTTTTGAAAAATCACTTGTAATATTTTAATCGTGAAATCTATTACCTTTGGGTCAAACTACACTCATTATCTTGTTATGTTTGAATCAAATGTCCGTATTGGCCTTCTTTTCCCAGTATCTGTAAAAAGTTCCCAAACTCTATTTCATTGTTGTTCTAATAAATTATTTTTCTGCTTGTATATCAATTCAGTAAGAAACAATGGCATTGCTATTAGTTACCTTTAAAATATACCGACATCAGTGAAAAATCTAAATGATTCAAATCAAATGAATTTATTTTAAAATTAGATTTTCAGTTGTTTGAGTGGAATTGTATATTTAATGGCTAGATTTAGGAAAGCTTATTATGAATTCCTGTGTACAGGGAGAATTCACTACTTTTCCTTTACTGTCACTTTACTCACAACACTTTTGATACCAAATGTGTGGATCCCCTCCCCTCACCATCCACACACACACACACACAATCAAGCAATTATCTATGACACAAGCTGGTGTTCAGCACATCAATTCAATTCTGATACAAACTGGAGTGGGTGGAGATGCCACAGATTAAGGTCTCACAAGACTGTCTCTCTAATTCCACCTCAGTTACCACTTGTGATTCCAAGTTCCCATGGCCCCATCCTCAGATTCCATCATTTGATAGAACATCTCACAGAACTCAGGGAAGTATTTACTTATATTTAAAGGTTTACTATATAATAATGGATATAAATGAATAGCCAGATTAAGAAATAGATGCATAGGGTAAGGTCTGGAAAGGACCCCAGAGTAGGGCCTTATATTGCTATGGAGATGGGGTACCACCCTCCTGTCCCATAAATGTGTTTGCCAACCTAGAAACACACCAAACCCCATACTTTTGGGATTTTTATGGAGACTTCATCATGTGGGCATTATTAATCATTAACGCAATCTCCAGCTCCACTCCTTTCTCAGAGAACAGGAGTGGGTCTGGCAGTTCCAAGTTTCAAATCATGACTTGGACTTCATGGTGATCAGCCCCCATCCTGAAACTATCCAGGAACCCACTAAGAGTCATCTCATTAAAACAAAAGACACTACTCACACCCAGGAAATTCTAAGATATTTAGGAGCTCTGTACTCAAAACCAGAGGCAGAGATGATGATTGATAGATGATATATAAAATTCCCCCACCCTTTAAATGTTGCCTGACTGGCAGCTCCTGGTTAAACACCAACACATCTACAAAGATACAATTCCTGTTAAGTTAAGGTAACTAGGATATGGAAGAAATTTCGAACTGGATTTCCAATAACAACAAAAATGGAGGCATACCCATGCTTGGTATAATGAAACAGAACAGACTCATCTAGTCAAAGAATATAAAAAGATAATATGTCTGTCACCCATTCTCAGTCTTCATTTCAGAGTCTGTCATTCTCTACGTCCAGAAAAACTCAAAAGTATTCATAAAACATTGTACCCACTATACTCACGCTCACTAAGCTGATTTTCAAATATTTAACTTTCTAACATTAAGAAAAGTAGAAACAGAGAAGTAGAAACCGGTAGTGAGATGCTGTAACCTAAAAGGTATTGTTTTTATAAATCATTAACTATTATTTAAGGATTAAATTATGATTATGGCTGCACAGGTGCATGTTTTCACACACACTCACACTTGGGTACCAGTGGGATGAATCAGCAAAAAAGGTAACACTTTAAAGGTTAAAAGGTGGCACAAGAGAAGAAAATATTCTATGACAAGAAATAAAGATTTAGAAGACCATACATATATTTTTTGCCTATTGTCACTTAGCAAACTAGCCCAAAATTTGGCTTAAGACAAAAAGTGTTATGATTTTTAGGTTGACTTGGAGAAGCTATCTATTTTTCTGTTTCACACAGTGTTGTCTGTGACTATATTCAACTGGAGGTTTCAGTGGGGCTAAAACATTCAAGATGGCAGAATGACATGGCTATAAGTTGTTGGCTGTAGGCTTGGGGCTTAGCTTGGGCTAGACAGCATGCCTTTCCTCCTCTCAAATGACCTCTTCTTCAGCCTATTTGGGTTCTTCATAGCATGGTGGTTCTAGATGGAAATATTCTAAGTTATAAAGGCAGTAGATGCAGATCTCTTAAAACTCTGCCTCAGAAATCATACAGCATCTCTTCCACTGTTTTCTATTAGTAAAAACTAGTCACAAGACGAACTAGATCCAAGGAGAAGTGAAATAGTCTGAATTTCTCAATGGAAGAAATGGCAAAGAATTTGTGACCTTTTTTTTTTTTTTATCTACCACAGGTATCTTTAGTAGGATAGAAAAAGTTACTCTCTATAAAATGTATGTAGAAGGTGATAAGAAGGAAAAATAATTAGGTCAAGCAATAATAAAAAAGAAAAAAAAATAAGGGAGTTCTGGTCCACGATGGCAGCATAGGAAGACCCGGAACTCACCTCCTCCACAGAACCCCTAATTACACCTATTAATACTTAACAGTTCCTCCTGAAGAAAGACTGAGGAGTGACTGAACAGCTACTGAACGACCAAAGACAGAATGGCAAGAGAGATGAACAATGATAACAAACAAAACCCCCATCAGCACTGTGAACAGCAGTGCGGTGAGAGAGAGCACTGGAAGAGGGAGAACAGATTCTTCCTGTCCATAGAGGGAAAAAAAAGCCATGGTTTAAAAAAGCAATTAGCATATGACAGAGATCATACTAGGACTCTGCCAAGGGGCAAAGAAGCTGCTGGAACACCGTCCAGCTCAGAGGGACTAGAGAAATATATGTTTTATGTGCCCTTCCCATCTTAAAAGCCTAATCCAGAGCAGGGTCCGGACACTACAATGGACAGCTCTTGTCACTGTGAGCATGCAACCTCAGTAAGCACAGGGTCCACAAGCCCAGACCAACCCTGGTCAGGCTGGGATAAAGAAAAAGCTGGAGCTTAGAAGGACCAAGAAGTGGTGGCAACATTCTTTTTCCCTGTTCCTTAAAGCCAAGGCTGGAGAAAAGCATGGATGCCATAACAGGCAGGTCCAAACACCATAAGTGGAAGGCCTGGTCCTCACAAGGAGTTTCTATGCTCAGCTAGACCAGAATCCCCAAGCCCACATCAACCTTGGTCACACTGGGACAGAGAAAAAGAAAACAACATGGTTTAAAAAAGGACCAAAGAGCTGTGGGGACACACTCTTCCCCCTTACCTTTAAAGCCCAGACCACAAAAGGTTCCAGATCACAGTAAGCTTACAACCTCAGTGAGCCCTAGGTTGGCAAGCCCACATGAGACTTGTGGTGCTGGGGCACAGAAAATAAGCCATGGAGTATTTCTTCTTTCACTTTTTTGTTCTTTTTTTAATTAAAAAATTATTTCTATTTTTCTATTTCTATTTTATTTTTCTATTTTTTTAATATTTATTTATTTTTGAGAGCAGCAAGCCTGCTGATGGGGGCTCAAACTCAACTGTGAGATCATGACCTGAGCTGAACTCAGATGCTCAACCACCCAGGTGCCCCAGTGCATTTATTTTAAATAAATATTTATTTGAAATATTTTTAAAAGTTGTCCTGTTATCTTTTAACTTTTTGGGTTTTTGTTTTGTTTTGTTTTGTTTTTGTTTTGGTTTTCTTTTTACTTATTTTTTCCTTATTTTTTCTTTTATTATTTTAATTTTATTTTATTATTTTTTGCTTCATATAAAAATCTGTGGCTTAAGAGTAAATACAGCCACAGCTCCAGTACCCATCAAAAGGCACCAAGCAAACACAGTCTCCATGGAGGACTCAATGAACAAGACCACTTTTTCAAATTTAGAAGTAGCCATTCTGGCTAATCAAAAGAAACACACACAGAAAGTCAGCAAAATGGGGAGACACGATTATTCCCCAAAGAAAGAGCAAGAAAAATCCTCAGAAAAAGAACTAAATGAAACAGAGATAAGCAATATGTCAGATAAAGAATTTCAAGTAGTGATTGTAAAGATATTTACTGGGCTGGAGAAAAGAGTTAAGGATCTCAGTGAGACTTTGAAAAAAGAGATAGAACATATTAAAAAGAACCAATCAGAGTTGAAGAATACAATGACTGAAATACAAAACAAACTACAGGCAATCAACGGATCAGAGGATGCAGAAGAATGTATCTGTGGCCTGGAAGACAGGGTAATGGAAAGCCCTCAAGCTGAACAGAAAAAAGAGAAAATATTTTTTTAATGAGGGTAAGAGATCTGTTGGGCAACATAAAGTGAACATTCACATTATAGGGTCCCAGAAGGAGAAGAAAAGAGAGAAAGGTGTAGAAAACTTGTTTGAAGAAATAACTGAAAACTTCCCTATTGTAGGAAAGGAAATAGACATCCAAGTCCAAAAATTACAGGCAGTTCCAAACAAGATGAACCCTAGGAGGGCCATACCATGTCATATATAAGTAAATGTCAAAGATTAAAGAGAGAGAGTGTTAAAATCAGCAAGAGAGAAACAAAATCTACCTGCAATTTACCTGATAGGAAAAACCTATAAGGCTATATCAGCTAAATTTTCAGCAGAAACTGTGCAGGCCAGAAAAGAGTGAGAGGACATATTCAAAGTGCTGAAAAGAAAAAACCCTGAAACTAGGAGTTCTCTACCCAGCAAGATTATCATTTAGGTTTGAAGGTGAGATAAAAAGTTTCCCAGGTAAATGAGTTGATTACCACTAAACTAATCTTATGAGAAATGTTATGGACCTTTAAGTGGAAAAAAAAAGTCTATAATTAGACATAGTCCATATTATGAATAAGAAGATGTAAACTATGACAACATGTACATAAAATGTGGAAAAAGGAGTAAAAAGATTAAAGAAGGTGAAAAACAAAGTTTTTTTTTTTTTTTTAAGAATCTGTTTGAACCAAAATGACCATCTACTAGACTGCTGTTTACATAGAATGTTATAAATGAACCTCATGTAACCACAAACCCAAAGCCCCTATTACATACATAAGGTAAAGAGAAAGAAAAGCAAACACTATAGAAGCTTATAGAAACTTATAGAAGCTTATCAACAAAAATAAAGAGAGTAAGAGAAGAATAAAGGAGCAAAGAAATATTATAAAAAACAACCAGAAAACAAAGTTTTTAAATGGCAGTAAGTACATATCTACCAAAAATTACTTTGAATGTAATGGACTAAGTCCTCCAATGAAAAGACACACTATGGTGGAATGGATTACAAAATAAGACCCATCTATATGTTACCTACAAGAGACTCAACTCATACCAAAGACATATACAGACTGAAAGGGAAAGGATCGATAAATATATCCGTGAAAATAGAAGTGAAAAAAAAAACCTGGGGTAGCAATACTTATATCAGACAAAATAGACTTTAAAACTAAGGCTGTAACAAGAGACAAAGAAAGTCATTACAAAATGATAAAGGGATCAATCCAAACAGAAGATATAACCATTGTAAATATCTATGCACCTTACACTGAAACACCTAAATACATAAAGCAAATGTTATTAGACACAAAGAGAAATTAATGGTAATAGAATAATAGCAGACTTTAATGTCTTACATCAAGGGATAGATCATACAATCAGGAAACAATGTTTTTGAAAAGCACATTGGATTTGATGGACATAAAATATATGTAAAGAACATTCCATTCAAAAACTAAAACCAGAATACACATTCTTTTTGAGTACACATGGAACATTCTCCAGTATAGATCACATATTAGGCCATAAAACAGGATTCATAAATTTGATTGAAATCATACCATGCATTTTTTTTTCTGATCACAACAGTATTAAACTAGAAATAAATCACACAAAAAAAAGGATAAACACAAACCTGTGAAGATTAAACAACATGATACTGAACAAAGCATGGGTCAACAAAGCAATCAAGAAATAAATTTTAAAAATACATGAAGACAAAATGAAAATATAATGGTCTAAAATCTTTGAGACAGAGCAAAAGCAGTTCTAAGAGGGAAGTGTATAGGGATACATACCTACCTCAAGAAACAAGAAAAGTTCAAATAAATAATCTAAGTTTACACCTAAAAGAACTAGAAAAAGAGTAGGCCCATGATTAGTAGAAGACAGGAAATAATAAAAATCATAGTAGGACAAATGATATAAAGACTAAAAGAATAGAGAAAATCAATAAAAACAGAAGTTTGTTTGAAAAAATAAACAAATTTGACAAACCCTTAGCCAGATTCATCAATAAAAAATAGAAAGGACCCAGACAAATAAAATCAGAAATGAGAGAGGAGAAACAACTGACACCACAGAAATACAAAGGTTTGTAAGAGGATATTATGAAAAATTATATGCCAACAAACTGGACAATCTAGAAAAAAAGGATAAAGTTTTAGAAACATACAATCATCCAACACTGAGCTAAGAAGAAATAGAAAATATGAACAGACCAATTTACAATCAATGAAATTGAATTGGTAATCAAAAAACTACCAAAAAAATAAGAGTCCAGGACTAAATGGATTAAAAAGTGAATACTTTCAGTCATTTAAATAGTTAATACCTACTCTACTCAAACTATTGCAAAAAAAAAAAAAAAAAGAAGAGGATGGAAAGCTTCCAAATTCATTCTGAGGCCAGCATTATCTTATTTAATGTTAAAACCAGACAAAGCCCCCAAACAGCAGCAGCAACAACAACAGAAAGAAGACTATAGACCAATATCTACGATGAACACTGATGCAAAAATTCTCAACAAAATATTAGCAAACTTTACACAATAATACATTAAGATCATTAAGCACCATCAGGATAGATTTATTCCAGAATAGGTCAGTATTCACAAATCAATACACATCACAATACACAATTCACAAATCAACATCATATACATCAACAAAATGAGTAAAAGAATCATACAATCATCTCAATAGATGCAGAAAAAACATTTCACAAAATACAACATCCATTCATAATAAAACCCCCAACAAAGGTTTAGAGGAAACATACTTCAACATTATAAATGCCATGCATGAAAAACCCATTAACCTCACACTCCAAGGTAGAAAACTGAGAGCTTTCCCTCTAAGGTCAGGAACAAGACAAGGATGTCCACTCTCGCCAATTTTATTCAATATAGTACTGGGAGTCTACTGGGAGCAACAGGAATCATACAAGAAAAAGAAATAAAAGGAATCCATATTGGTAAAGAATAATTTAAATAGTAACTATTTGAAGAAGACATGATACTATATACAAAATATCCTAAAGACTTCACACACACACAAAAAAAACTACTAAAAATAGTAAACAAATTGAGTAATGTGGCAGGATACAAAATTAGTACCCAGAAACTGGGAGTGTTTCCACACACTATAGCAGAACGAGAAATTTTAAAAACAACACCATTTATGATCGCACCAAAATGAATAAAATACCTAGGAATAAACTTAGCCAAAGAGTTGTAAGACTGGTACTTCAAAAACTATAAAACGCTGATGAAAGAATTTGAAGATGACAAAAACAAATGGAAAGATACTCCATGCACATGGATTGGGAAACAAATATTGTTTAAATATCCATACAACTCAAAGCAATCCACAGATTCAAAGAATTTCCTATCAAAATAGCAAGAGCATTTTTCAGAAAACTAAAATAAATAACACTCAATTTCGTATGGAACCACACAAGACTCTGAATAGCCAAAGCAACCTTGAGAAAAAAAGGGCAAAGCTGGAGATATCACAATACTAGACTTCAAGATATACTACAAAGCAGTAGAAATCAAAACAATGTGGTACTGACACAAAAATAGACACCTAGATCAATAGAACAGAGACTACAGAAGTAAACTTAAAATTATATGGTCGGTTAATCCATGACAAAGGAGGCAAGAGTATACAATGAGGAAAAGACAGTCTCTTCAACAAATAGGGTTGGGAAAACCAGTCAGTTACATGCAAAAGAATGAAACTCGACCAGTTTCTAACACCATACACAAAAATAAACCCAAAATGGATTAAAGACCCAAATGGGAGACCTGAAACCATAAAAGTATTAGGACTTTTTTAGGGCAGTAATTTCTCTATCTGTAATTCATACTATCTGTAGCAATACTTTTCTAGAAATGTCTCCTCATTCAAGGGAAAGCAAAGCAAACAGAAACTACTGGGACTGCATGAAAGCAAAAAGCTTCTGCATAGCAAAGGAAACCATCAACAAAACAAAAAGATAACCTACTGAATGGGAGAATATATCTGAAAATGCTATATCCAATAAGGGGTTAATATCCAAAATATATAAAGAAACTCTACAACTCAGCACCAACAAAACAATTGGATTAAAAAATAGGCAGAGGACATGAATAGACATTTTTTTTTTAAAAGATATAACAGATGGCCAACAGACACATGAAAAGGAGCTCAACATCATTAATCACCAGGTAAACACAAATCCAAACCACAATGGGATATCACCTTACCCCAGTTAGAATGGCTAAGATCAGAATGATGAGAAATAACACTTGTAGGTGAGGATGTGGAGAAAAAG
Source organism: Lynx canadensis (assembly GCF_007474595.2). Lineage (NCBI taxonomy): Eukaryota > Metazoa > Chordata > Mammalia > Carnivora > Felidae > Lynx > Lynx canadensis. The sequence goes on along the minus strand of NC_044311.2, from coordinate 40,373,920 downwards.
GAACTTTGTGAACTGTTGGTAGAAATGTACAATGGTCTAGCCACTGTGAAAAAGATTATGGAGTTTCCTCAACAAATTAAAAATAGATATACCGTACAACATAGTAATTACACTGCTGGGTATTTACCCAAATAAAATGAAAATACTAATTTGAAAAAAAATACATATGTATGTTTACTGCGGCACTACTTAAGCAGCAAAGATGTGAAAGCATATCCATCAATATACAAATGGATAAGAAGTTGTATACACACACACACACACAATGGACTATGACTTAGCCATAAAAAAGGATGAGATTCTGTCATGTGAGACAACATGGATGGACCTAGAGGGTATTATGCTATGTGATATAAATCAGAATGAAAAAGACAAATATCAGATTATTCCATTCGTAAGTGGAATCTTAAAAAAAATGAATAAACTAAAAAAAAAAATCAGAATCAGACCTACAAATACAGAGAATAAACTGATGGTTGCCAGAGGGGAAAGGAAGAGAATTGAGCAAAATGAGGTAAGACATAATGGGTAAATTTGTCAAATCACTAATTTGTACACCTGAAACTAATGTAACACTGTGTGTCAACTATACTAAAAAAACAATGGCAACAAAAGAACGGGTTTCTTTAAATTTCATAAGTTTGTGTCCATTTCATATTTTAAAATTACCTGTGTATAGTATCTTTTTCAGGTATTTACATGTTTTTAGATATTAATGAAATCTAAAATGTTTATCTTCCTGGATTACTTGATTTACTTGTGGTTTTCAGACAACTTCTTAGTTGTGGTTCTGTGTTGTACTGATTGTAAGGTCAATGAAGCTGAATCAATTATGATGGAAGCAAAATTTAACTACTGTACATGACTTCACTAAATTTCAAGTTTATAGGAAACTAACATGGTAAACACACACAAAAATAATTCTTTTCAGATCATAGTTTTTTCATTTTCAGATTCCGAAAGATCTAGCCATGGCCCATATTTATTTGAGTAAACACAAAAGTATCCAGTCCTTCCCTGAAATGAACATGATTTCAAATTTCTTCCAGAACTTTCAGCACAACATTAGAGATCCCTTTGTATATAATTTATAATGGATTTCATCATGTTTTATTTTACTTATTTCTTAAATTCATGTGTCTCTCTTCCTGGACTGAGTTTTCATTATTCTATGAAATGATTGTGAGGGTTAGAATAATCCTTGCCCTAGGGTTTGCTGAAAGGTCCATGAACAGGTCTAAGCATTAAGTAGAAGACAACCTAAAGTTATTTTCTATCTCTGAGTTTATGTATCTTATTTAGAATAAATATTGACCATTTCAGACTATATTTTATAGTTATTATATGATAACAGAATAAACAGTCACAGAAAGGAAAATTCTACAGCATGGCTATCTAATTTCAGGAATGACTTTTATGATAGCATGAGCTCTATGATAGCAGAAATTATGTTTAACTCAATATAAGTATTTTCCCACAGAACATGCTCAAAATAATAAAAACTAAAAAGACAAAAGTACTGTTTACAGTTCATATAAACTAAGTTAAATTTACTAATTATGTTTGACATCAGCTTTGAAAATCTGGTCACTATTTTAGTTCTATTTGTGTGCATTTATTTATTCAACTGTTCACTTAGTGCTCTCCCAAAACTCTGCTGGACATTGGATCTAAGAAGAGAAATAAAACATTGTTCTTGATATCAAAAAACTATTGTCAAGAAACCCACTAACCAATATGACTACTATATAAAAGTATTTTATGTATTTTGTTAGGTGACATAGAGGAATTATCCCATAGCTTTAAAATAATAGTAGTGGTAACACAAACAATGGCTAATGAGCTCTGCTTTTTCCTCTCATTGTATCAAGTACTTTATTCAGATTAGAAGAGTTTTATGAGGTAGATTCTATTATTATCCCCATTTTTAAGATCAAGACATAAGTATTAGAGGGGTAAAGTAACTAACCAGGAGAACTGCCAAGAAACTAATCCTGTATATTCAAGAAGGTATTCCATAGCTCAGGCTACTTACTTACTCTGACTATATCAATCATTGGGATATGTATATGGATTTTGAATTTCTTACAAGAACATGACAGGAAGAAAAGAAAAATGAGAAAAAATTGTCAATATAAACGCCTTTAAAAAAAAAAGTGAAATATACTACTACCCATTAGAATGGCCCAAATGTACAACATGGACAACATCAAATGCTGGAGAGGCTGTGAAGCAAGAGGAACTCTCATACATTGCTGGTTGGAACACAAAATGGTACAGCCATTTTGGAAGAGAGTTTGGTAGTTTCTTAGAAACTAAACATACTCATACTCTGTAATCCAACAATCATGTTCCTTGGTATTTACCCAAACGAGATGAAGACTTATGTCTACACAAAAATCTACGTGTAGATGTTTATAACATTTTTTTTCATAATTGCCCAAACCTGGAAGCAACAAAGATGCCCTTCAGTAGGTGAATGGATAAATACACTGTGGTACATCCAGACAATGAACATTATTCAACACTCAAATGAGCTCCGAACTCATGAAAAGACATGGAGGAACTTAAAATGCACATTACTAATTATAAGAATCGAATCTGAAAAGGCCTTGTACTGTATAATTCCAACTAACTAACATGTTGGAAATGGTAAAACTTGAAAATTAGATCAATGGTTATGATGGGTAGAAAAGGAGAGAGATGAATAGGCAGAGCCCAGATAATTTTTAGGGCAGTTGAAAATACTCTATGATATTATGATGGATATTATGATGTATGATGGATGCAGGTCAGTACAGATTTTTTCCAAACCTATAGAATGTGCAATGCCAAGAGTGAGCTGTAATGTAAAGTGTGGACTCTGGGTGATTGTGACGTGTCAGTGTAGGTTCATTCATGGTAGAAAATGTACCATTCTGGGAGCACCTGGGTGGCTCAGTTGGTTAAGTGTCTGACTTGGGCTCAGGTCATGATCTCACAGTCTGTGAGTTTGAGCCCCATGTCGGGCTCTGTGCTGACAGCTCAGAGCCTGGAGGCTGCTTTAGATTCTGTGTCTCCCTCACTCTCTGCCCCTCCCCTGCTCATTCTCTCTCTCTCTAAAATAAATAAACATTAAAAAAATTAAGAAAAAAGAAAATGGACCATTCTGGTGAAGAGTGTTAATAGTGGAGGGGCCTATGCATGGGTGCAGCAGGGCAAATCTCTGTACCCTTCTTCCTCTCAATTTTAGTGTAAACTAAAACTTCTCTAAAAAATAAAGTCTTAAAATATTGACATAGCTTTAATAATGTAATCCATGCTAGATTAATTGCAACAATCATTTAAATAAAGATTTAAAACTAAGTGGCAGTTAAGGATTTTTATGACTCCATATGTTTTGATCATAAACACACACACACACACACACACACACACACACACCCCACACTCTAATATTCCTAATATAATCCAAATAAGGATATTGGAAACATTCTAAGCACGGGATAAAGAAAGTTTTTTTTCTTCCTCAACCTCCATGTAAGATTCCAAGGCAGTTAGCCTCCTCCTTGATTTGAAAAAGCAGACAGGGTTGACTGCAATCAACAGACAAATGAATGTTGAACCCAAATTAACTAATTAGGCAAAATGTGAGTGCCTAGTATAAATGCAAAATGTATCATCATAATAACAATTTTAGTCATTCAGTCGAAAGAAAGGTAACTCAGTAGCTCAGTGGTGCATTTTACTATTGTAATATATATCTGGTAACCTTTTTTTTTTTTTTTTTTTTTTTGGTAAAAAATCTCCACTAGTATACATGGAGAGGCTACGTTAATTCATATAAATGTCAACTAAATAATTGTCCTTGTTCTCTTTTTCAAAATAATTCAGCAACATAATTTTGAGACTAGAGTTTTACATTTGAACTAGTACTTGAGATTTACTAGTTCAATTCTTCCTATTCTGTGGGGTATTGACATCCTTTAGTATTTTAGAGTAGTATTTTACCAAGATAGTATACTTTAGTTCATAAATTTCTTCCTAGTTTCTTGCATATCATGTTAGCAATGGACTTCTAAAATAAGACACTGCACATTTTTCATGTTCTTAGCTTGGGGAATGTAATTTATACCCTTTTAAACTTCATATCTTAAATTCTATTGAAACTTGATTCTTATTTAACAAATAGCCCTCTCTGCTTCTTACTGCTTAATCCCTACAATAATCTTTGAAAATAAGGAAGATCAATATTAGAGGCTTGAAGACCTAGTTATGAATCTAATTCCCACATTAATTAAGAACCAGAAAAAGAAAGCGGGAACTGAGAATGAATGTTGATTACCTGGTTGACAAACATGATTGTTTAGACAAAGCCATGGCGTTTAAGATTACTAATGATTTCAAATTCTCAAAATCATATATCCGTCCCTAGTGCTTAATCATACCAATTCTACTATAGTACGTAGCAGCATTTCACATAAGGTGCTCAATAAATATATGTTAAAAAAAAAAGATGTTGAAACATGGAGAGCCTTCACATAAACCATTAAGATATATTCTTGCTGAATAAATTCACGACCTTACATTATAAGTATTTTTGTAATATGAGACCTATAGCTATAGTATAATATTTTAGGAAACTAAAATTGTCCGCTTAAAGAATTATTTAATGGTATCCCTCTTTTGTTTTAAATTTTAAATTAACAATTTTTTTTTAATTTTTTTTTCAACATTTATTTATTTTGGGACATGCTTTGAGACAGAGCATGAACGGGGGAGGGGCAGAGAGAGAGGGAGACACAGAATCGGAAACAGGCTCCAGGCTCTGAGCCATCAGCCCAGAGCCCGACGCGGGGCTCGAACTCCCGGACCGCGAGATCGTGACCTGGCTGAAGTCGGACGCTTAACCGACTGCGCCACCCAGGCGCCCCTAACAAATTTTTTTTAACATTTATTTATTATTGAGAAACAGAGAGACACAGAACCTGAGCAGGGGAGGGGTAGAGAGAGGGGGAGACATAGAATCTGAAGTAGGCTCCAGGCTCTAAGCTGTCAGCACAGAGCCCGATGTGGGGCTCAGACTCACAAATTACGAGATCGTGACCTGAGCCGAAGTCAGTCACTTAAACCGATTGAGCCACCCAGGCGCCCCTAAACTTTTAACGTTATAGGTTAATTATACCAAATGAAATATATAAAATATATTATCAATGTGTTCACCAGAGATAATTACTAATAATTTTGAATCAATTATGAATGTTTTAATATTCTGTTGCTGTTTACATTTATATAAAATATCTATAATATTCACCTGTATTAATTTATAGTCTATATCAATGATCAGTTCATCAGTGTGACCAATCTATTTCGCTCTTATCTTTATGCTTATTTGCCTAATGCTGATGTTGACTGGAACGCCAATCAAACAGATCATGATAGGGGGTTCAAGTGGGAATGAGGAGTTTTGTTTTACAAAATACGCATCAAAATGGCTTTATTTTATTTTAATTTTTTTTTTTCAACGTTTATTTATTTTTGGGACAGAGAGATACAGAGCATGAACGGGGTAGGGGCAGAGAGAGAGGGAGACACAGCATTGGAAACAGGCTCCAGGCTCTGAGCCATCAGCCCAGAGCCCGACGCGGGGCTCGAACTCACGGACCGCGAGATCGTGACCTGGCTGAAGTCGGACGCTCAACCGACTGCGCCACCCAGGCGCCCCAAAATGGCTTTATTTTAAATGGAAAATACACATAGAATCCCATAAGTAAATTTGACTTATCATTAAACGCACCATTAAAATATAAGCATGAATATTCTATAAAGTCTCTTTTTTATTTGGATATTGTTTCACTGTAGTGTTTTATCACAAATGATTTCAGCATTGCTTAAATTTTGAGATTTTTTTAAAAATGAAAAATGATCACTTTCCTAATGAGATTTTCTTATAGAAACATAGACCATGTTAGGTTGTTTGTTTGCTATACCTTTCCTATCACTTCACTCATAACCTATCCTTTATATTTAAGATGGATTTCACTTTTAAAAATATCTGTATTAAGATATAATTTATACAACTATAAAATTTGTCCATTTTAAGCACACATTTCAATGAATTTTAGTACATTTACAGAATGGTCTTACTGGCACATTAATCTAATTTTAGTACATTTTCTTCACTTTTAAAGAAACCTCATATCCACACAGATACTCCCCACGCCCATATCCAATAAAATGCATTTCTTGTAGACACCTTAACTTGGGAATCGCTTTGCTATCCATCTAAATATCTCTATGTTGTAACTGCAGTGTTCAGTTCATTTATATGTAATGTAATTATTGATGTGTTTGATTTTAAACGTTTTGCTATTTATTTTTTTTGAAAAGTCTTAAATCTATTCAAGTAGAAGTCCAATGCACTATCCATTGTGCTACAGAGCCTGCACTAAATGTATTCAAGTCAATGAATTCCAGGAACATAATTTCAATAGCCAATTCTATCATCCTGTGCAATAATTGAAAATATAAATATTTTATGAAAATAAATTTTTCCAACCAACTAGTTTTATAAGGCTGCCATTATCCTGATATCAAAATTTGACCAAGATATTAAAATATATATACAGACCAATATTCCTCAACCATACTAATTATGCAAATGATTGTAGATTGAAGCAGAATTTGGGGAAAATTGAATCAAGCATTATATAAAACAGATAATGTACCATGGCACATGTTATTTATTTTAGAAATTTTAAGTTAATTTAACATAAAATCAACGTAAATAGCCATATTAATAGAAAAAAAGGAGTAAAAGCATTTGGCATTCTCAATATTAGGAAGAGTATTAAGTAAAATTCAATACCTTCTCAAATAAAATCTATCAGCACTCTAGAAAGAAGAGAAAATAAAAAAAAGAATCAGCCAATCTGGTTAAGTGTATTCACGAATGAAAAGTCCTCCACCTGTCATAATACTTAATGGAAAATATTGAATGCTTTCCTCTAAGATTTGATATATTCAAGCCTATCGATGCAGAGTTGTTTTATCCAATACGAAACTGAAGGTCCCAGACATTATAATAATAAGTAAAAAAAATGAAGGCCATATAAGATTAAAAATAAAAGAGTAAACTATTAAAGACAATAAGATTTTGTATGCAGAAAACTATTAAAAAATCCGCAAAACACCCTCCAAAATAATAAATTTAGCAAAAGTCACATGATACGTTAAAATACAAGGTACAAAATTTTATGTCAGAAGAACAAAAATAAGTACTTAGGAATACATTTAGTTCATGATGTACCAAATCTCTGTATTGAACACTACAAGCAAAAAATTACAGAAGACAGAAATAAAGAGATATGTTATGATAGTGTCTTGATAAAAATTTATTTCTTTCAGTTTATTTGAGAGAGAGAGAGTGTGAGAGTGAGAGAGAGAATGACAGGGGAGGGGCAGAGAGAGGAGGAAATGAATCCCTAACAGGTTCCATGCTGTCAGCATGGAGCCTGATGTAGGGCTTGAACTCATGAACTATGAGATCATGACCTGAACTGAAATCAAGAATCAGATGCTTAACTGACTGACACACGCAGACGCACAAACAAACTAAACAAAAGAAAACAAAAAAAACAGTGTTTTAAAGATTTAATTCTACCCAAATTAGTTTTAGATCCAATAGAGCTCCAATGAAAATTCTAATAGGCTTTTTAGAATTTAAAATTCTAGGGGGATTCTGGGAAGATGGCGGCGTAGGAGGACGCTGGGCTCACCGCGCGTCCTGCTGATCACTTAGATTCCACCTACACCTGCCTAAATAACCCAGAAAACCGCCAGAGGATTAGCAGAACAGAGTCACCGGACCCAAGTGCAGACGAGAGGCCCACGGAAGAGGGTAGGAAGGGCGGCGAGGCGGTGCGCGCTCCACGGACTGGCGGGAGGGAGCCGGGGCGGAGGGGCGGCTCGCCGGCCAAGCAGAGCCCCCGAGTCCGGCTTGCAAAAGCGGAGGGGCCTGACGGACTATGTTCCCACAGCAAGCGCGACTTAGCGTCTGGGAGGTCATAAGTTAACAGCTCTGCTCGGAAAGCGGGAAGGCTGGAGGACAAAGGGAGGGTGAGCTGCGGAGCCCCCGGACGACAGAGCTCAGTTTGGCAGGGAACAAAGGCGCTAGCCAGCGCCATCTCCCCCGCCCATCCCCCAGCCAAAATCCCAAAGGGAACCGGCTCCGGCCAGGGAAATTGCTCGCTCCGCGCAAACACCCAACTCTGTGCTTCTGCGGAGCCAAACCTCCGGCAGCGGATCTGACTCCCTCCGGCTGCCACAGGGCCCCTCCTGAAGTGGATCACCTAAGGAGAAGCGAGCTAAGCCTGCCACCCCTGCCGCCGTGCACCTTGCCTTCCCACCCCAGCTAATACGCCAGATCCCCAGCATCACAAGCCTGGCAGTGTGCAAGTAGCCCAGACGGGCCACGCCACCCCACAGTGAATCCCGACCCTAGGAGAGGGGAAGAGAAGGCACACACCAGTCTGACTGTGGCCCCAGCGGTGGGCTGGGGGCAGACATCAGGTCGGACTGCGGCCCCGCCCACCAACTCCAGTTATACACCACAGCACAGGGGAAGTGCCCTGCAGGCCCTCACCACACCAGGGACTATCCAAAATGACCAAGCGGAAGAATTCCCCTCAGAAGAATCTCCAGGAAATAACAACAGCTAATGAGCTGATCAAAAAGGATTTAAATAATATAACAGAAAGTGAATTTAGAATAATAGTCATAAAATTAATCGCTGGGCTGGAAAACAGCATACAGGACAGCAGAGAATCTCTTGCTACAGACATCAGGGGACTAAGGAATAGTCACGAGGAGCTGAAAAACGCTTTAAAGGAAATGGAAAACAAAATGCAAACCACCACGGCTCGGATGGAAGAGGCAGAGGAGAGAATAGGTGAACTAGAAGATAAAGTTATGGAAAAAGAGGAAGCTGAGAAAAAGAGAGATAAAAAAATCCAGGAGTATGAGGGGAAAATTAGAGAACTAAGTGATACACTAAAAAGAAATAATATACGCATAATTGGTATCCCAGAGGAGGAAGAGAGAGGGAAAGGTGCTGAAGGGGTACTTGAAGAAATCATAGCTGAGAACTTCCCTGAACTGGGGAAGGAAAAAGGCATTGAAATCCAAGAGGCACAGAGAACTCCCTTCAGACGTAACTTGAATCGATCTTCTGCACGACATATCATAGTGAAACTGGCAAAATACAAGGATAAAGAGAAAATTCTGAAAGCAGCAAGGGGTAAACGTGCCCTCACATATAAAGGGAGACCTATAAGACTCGTGACGGATCTCTCTTTTGAAACTTGGCAGGCCAGAAAGAATTGGCACGAGATTTTCAGGGTGCTAGACAGCAAAAATATGCAGCCGAGAATCCTTTATCCAGCAAGTCTGTCATTTAGAATAGAAGGAGAGATAAAGGTCTTCCCAAACAAACAAAAACTGAAGGAATTTGTCACCACTAAACCAGCCCTACAAGAGATCCTAAGGGGGACCCTGTGAGACAAAGTACCAGAGACATCACTACAAGCATAAAACATACAGACATCACAATGACTCTAAACCCGTATCTTTCTATAATAACACTGAATGTAAATGGATTAAATGCGCCAACCAAAAGACATAGGGTATCAGAATGGATAAAAAAACAAGACCCATCTATTTGCTGTCTACAAGAGACTCATTTTAGACCTGAGGACACCTTTAGATTCAGAGTGAGGGGATGGAGAACTATTTATCATGCTACTGGAAACCAGAAGAAAGCTGGAGTAGCCATACTTATATCAGACAAACTAGACTTTAAATTAAAGGCTGTAACAAGAGATGAAGAAGGACATTATATAATAGTTACAGGGTCTATCCATCAGGAAGAGCTAACAATTATAAATGTCTATGTGCCGAATACCGGAGCCCCCAAATATATAAAACAATTACTCATAAACAGAAGCAACCTTATTGATAAGAATGTGGTAATTGCTGGGGACTTTAACACCCCACTTACAGAAATGGATAGATCATCTAGACACACAGTCAATAAAGAAACAAGGGCCCTGAATGAGACACTGGATCAGATGGACTTGACAGATATATTTAGAACTCTGCATCCCAAAGCAACAGAATATACTTTCTTCTCGAGTGCACATGGAACATTCTCCAAGATAGATCATATACTGGGTCACAAAACAGCCCTTCATAAGTTTACAAGAATTGAAATTATACCATGCATACTTTCAGACCACAATGCTATGAAGCTTGAAATCAACCACAGGAAAAAGTCTGGAAAACCTCCAAAAGCGTGGAGGTTAAAGAACACCCTACTAACGAATGAGTGGGTCAACCAGGCAATTAGAGAAGAAATCAAAAAATATATGGAAACAAACGAAAATGAAAATACAACAATCCAAACGCTTTGGGACGCAGCGAAGGCAGTCCTGAGAGGAAAATACATTGCAATCCAGGCCTATCTCAAGAAACAAGAAAAATCCCAAATACAAAATCTAACAGCACACCTAAAGGAAATAGAAGCAGAAGAGCAAAGGCAGCCTAAACCCAGCAGAAGAAGAGAAATAATAAAGATCAGAGCAGAAATAAACAATATAGAATCTAAAAAAACTGTAGAGCAGATCAACGAAACCAAGAGTTGGTTTTTTGAAAAAATAAACAAAACTGACAAACCTCTAGCCAGGCTTCTCAAAAAGAAAAGGGAGATGACCCAAATAGATAAAATCATGAATGAAAATTGAATTATTACAACCAATCCCTCAGAGATACAAACAATTATCAGGGAATACTATGAAAAATTATATGCCAACAAATTGGACAACCTGGAAGAAATGGACAAATTCCTGAACACCCACACTCTTCCAAAACTCAATCAGGAGGAAATAGAAAGCTTGAACAGACCCATAACCAGCGAAGAAATTGAATCGGTTATCAAAAATCTCCCAACAAATAAGAGTCCAGGACCAGATGGCTTCCCAGGGGAGTTCTACCAGACGTTTAAAGCAGAGATAATACCTATCCTTCTCAAGCTATTCCAAGAAATAGAAAGGGAAGGAAAACTTCCAGACTCCTTCTATGAAGCCAGTATTACTTTGATTCCTAAACCAGACAGAGACCCAGTAAAAAAAGAGAACTACAGGCCAATATCCCTGATGAATATGGATGCCAAAATTCTCAATAAGATACTAGCAAATCGAATTCAACAGCATATAAAAAGAATTATTCACCATGATCAAGTGGGATTCATTCCTGGGATGCAGGGCTGGTTCAACATTCGCAAATCAATCAACGTGATACATCACATTAACAAAAAAAAAAGAGAAGAACCATATGATCCTGTCAATCGATGCAGAAAAGGCCTTTGACAAAATCCAGCACCCTTTCTTAATAAAAACCCTTGAGAAAGTCGGGATAGAAGGAACATACTTAAAGATCATAAAAGCCATTTATGAAAAGCCCACAGCTAACATCATCCTCAATGGGGAAAAACTGAGAGCTTTTTCCCTGAGATCAGGAACACGACAGGGATGCCCACTCTCACCGTTGTTGTTTAACATAGTGCTGGAAGTGCTGGCATCAGCAATCAGACAACAAAAGGAAATCAAAGGCATCAAAATTGGCAAAGATGAAGTCAAGCTTTCGCTTTTTGCAGATGACATGATATTATACATGGAAAATCTGATAGACTCCACCAAAAGTCTGCTAGAACTGATACATGAATTCAGCAAAGTTGCAGGATACAAAATCAATGTCCAGAAATCAGTTGCATTCTTATACACTAACAATGAAGCAACAGAAAGACAAATAAAGAAAATGATCCCATTCACAATTGCACCAAGAAGCATAAAATACCTAGGAATAAATCTAACCAAAGATGTAAAGGATCTGTATGCTGAAAACTATAGAAAGCTTATGAAGGTAATTGAAGAAGACTTAAAGAAATGGAAAGACATTCCCTGCTCATGGATTGGAAAAATAAATATTGTCAAAATGTCAATACTACCCAAAGCTATCTACACATTCAATGCAATCCCAATCAAAATTGCACCAGCATTCTTCTCGAAACTAGAACAAGCAATCCTAAAATTCATATGGAACCACAAAAGGCCCCGAATAGCCAAAGGAATTTTGAAGAAGAAGACCAAAGCAGGAGGCATCACAATCCCAGACTTCAGCCTCTACTACAAAGCTGTCATCATCAAGACAGCATGGTATTGGCACAAAAACAGACACACAGACCAATGGAATAGAATAGAAACCCCAGAACTAGACCCACAAACATATGGCCAACTCATCTTTGACAAAGCAGGAAAGAACATCCAATGGAAAAAAGACAGCCTCTTTAACAAATGGTGCTGGGAGAACTGGACAGCAACATGCAGAAGGTTGAAACTAGACCACTTTCTCACACCATTTACAAAAATAAACTCAAAATGGATAAAGGACCTAAATGTGAGACAGGAAACCATCAGAACCTTAGAGGAGAAAGCAGGAAAAGACCTCTCTGACCTCAGCCGTAGCAATCTCTTCCTCGACACATCCCCAAAGGCAAGGGAATTAAAAGCAAAAGTGAATTACTGGGACCTTATGAAGATAAAAAGCTTCTGCACAGCAAAGGAAACAACCAACAAAACTAAAAGGCAACCAACGGAATGGGAAAAGATATTTGCAAATGACATATCGGACAAAGGGCTAGTATCTAAAATCTATAAAGAGCTCACCAAACTCCACACCCGAAAAACAAATAACCCAGTGAAGAAATGGGCAGAAAACATGAATAGACACTTCTCGAAAGAAGACATCCAGATGGCCAACAGGCACATGAAAAGATGTTCAGCGTCGCTCCTTATCAGGGAAATACAAATCAAAACCACACTCAGGTATCACCTCACGCCAGTCAGAGTGGCCAAAATGAACAAATCAGGAGACTATAGATGCTGGAGAGGATGTGGAGAAACGGGAACCCTCTTGCACTGTTGGTGGGAATGCAAATTGGTGCAGCCGCTCTGGAAAGCAGTGTGGAGGTTCCTCAGAAAATTAAAAATAGACCTACCCTATGACCCAGCAATAGCACTGCTAGGAATCTACCCAAGGGATTCAGGAGTACTGATGCATAGGGGCACTTGTACCCCAATGTTCATAGCAGCACTCTCAACAATAGCCAAATTATGGAAAGAGCCTAAATGTCCATCAACTGATGAATGGATAAAGAAATTGTGGTTTATATACACAATGGAATACTACGTGGCAATGAGAAAAAATGAAATATGGCCTTTTGTAGCAACGTGGATGGAACTGGAGAGTGTGATGCTAAGTGAAATAAGCCATACAGAGAAAGACAGATACCATATGGTTTCACTCTTATGTGGATCCTGAGAAACTTAACAGGAACCCATGGGGGAGGGGAAGGAAAAAAAAAAAAAAAAAAAAGGACGTTAGAGTGGGAGAGAGCCAAAGCATAAGAGACTGTTAAAAACTGAGAACAAACTGAGGGTTGATGGGGGGTGGGAGGGAGGGGCGGATGGGTGATGGGTATTGAGGAGGGCACCTTTTGGGATGAGCACTGGGTGTTGTATGGAAACCAATTTGTCAATAAACTTCATATAAAAAAAAAAATAAAAAAAAAATAAAAAAAAAATAAAAAAAAAAAAATTTAAAATTCTATAGAAATGCAAAGTATCTCTTATAACCAAACAATCCTGGCAACGTACAAAATCGGAATACTTAAAATACCTGTCTACCAGAATTACACTAAGGTTACAATAATCAACGCATTGTGATATTTAATTTTATTATAGGTCAATTAATAATTTGGCAATGTGGGAAATAGTATCTCTTTTCAATAAATGGTGTTGGGAAAATTGTATATCACAACAGAGAAAATGAATTCCAAAATTTAACTCCATACACAAAAATTAATAGATTTATTACAGACCTATCTTAAACACTAGCATTATTACCTATCTTGAAGCAAAATTAAGAGAATATCATCATGAATCTAGAGCACACACAATTCACTGGATAGGACGTTCAAAGCACAAACCATTACACTAGTGACCACAGGGGATCTCATAAACACATTGTGATATATCAAATCATGGAATACGACCCATTAATAAAAGAGAGTCAACTACGAAGCACATGATAATATGATGAACCCCATAGAAACTAATCTGAATGAAAGAATGTGGACACAATGAGTATATATTGTATGATTAAATTTGTATAAAGTCAAAGAACAAACTAATCTTTATAGAATTCCTAAAGTGGTTGCCTCTGCAAGGGGGGAGGGGCGGATTGAGTATGAAAACGTGAAAGGGGATTTTATGGGTGAGAAAAAATATATATATTGAGATGGTGAATACATTGATCTATATAACTGTCAAACTATGGAACTGTACGCTTGGTAAATTTTATTATACGTACTTTAATTAAAAATAATTAGTCTGTTTTAAAACAAAAATCTGACAATTGACACTTTCCTTCTAAATTCCATTGTGGACCCTCTGCTTTCAGGTACCCAAACCATTTGCTTCAAGGTAATCTCACAGAGGAAAAAAACAAAACAAAACAAAACAAAACAAGCACCACCACCACCATCAACAAAAAACAACTCATTGGATAACACACGTTTGTCAGAATAGTCTGCATCATACTGAAAATGTAAGAAATTGGGGAATAAAACTATATCTTCACAAAAATGCAAGCAGAATTTTAGCCAAATTATAAATATGAAGGAAAACAAATGTATATATGAATCTAGTTGTTATTTCATCCCTATGTCTTATACTTGATAATCATCTGTATGTTAGATAAACATATTGGAGTCTTCTACTTGCATTTCAAGTGGCTTTGCTTTGAATGCCATGGTAATACAATTTGATTCACAAAGTTCTATCACCCTTTTATATTCATTGTGAAGAGGAATTGTTAATGCTACAACATGATCCTTCCGGTCCTGCTGTGTGGCTTCTCAGGTACTCGAGACTAGGAAGTCAAATACTGTCAGCTATCCTGCCAACTAAGACACTTGGCCCCTTTTTGACTAATTAGGTGTTTGACAAATATTGATTTAATACTAATAAGCCTTAAAACATTGGCTCTGATTTCTCCCCCTGGGGTATTTCAACTAAAGAGGTGACCTCTAAAGTCCTTCACTTAATTTGGATTAGGCAATTTGGAAGGCTCAGGAACTTGAGAAGTTTGGACTCTTTAAAGCTGTCAATAAGGTATAATATTTAGCTATAGGAGTGTCTGCCCTTCCAGGTTATAGCAAGTTGATGTGCATATAATTATGTGATGTTGAGGGAAACAAGAATGGTCTCACTTGTCCCAGTGGTACATGCTGCTTAAAATAATTTACACTGGTGGGTAAAGGAATGAGAAGAGCAAAAAAAAAAAAAAAATTGTGTGTGTGTGTGTATATATATATATATATATATATATGTGTGTGTGTGTGTATCTATATGTGTGTATATATATGTATATATCTATATGTGTATATCTATATATATAAAATGTGTACACAGAGAAATAGGTAATTAACATATTAGCTAAACACATAATATCCTCAATTAAATTGAAAATCAACTCTAAGACTCATTTATTTTTTTAATCTAGACATAAATGTGACTTTTTAAAATGATATGCTTGGATATGACTTTATTTTGGTTCCTGCTTTATTTTAAGTAAAACTTCATTTAATTATAGTCTAAATAAGATTTGCTCTCAAATTCTATTCTGCAGCTTTCCACAGCATGCAGTTTTCAATACAAATGAAGACTGTAAAAATACTATTACTCTAAATTCCTTCAAAGAACAAATATGCAGGGGAAATACTGAGATCATGTCATCATATCTATTGTCAGCTACAGTTCTTTCTACACTTGCACAAGATGGCACAGTCATTGATATTTCTTATAACAATATTGAAGCCAGCAAAAGAGAAAATAAGTTAAATATTATTATACTTATACAAATGAAAGTTTTATTTTATACCTTTAGAATGTTTTTATGTCTTTATTGTACAAGTAATTTATGTTCATTTCTTCCAAAAAATAATATGTGATGTAGCAGACATAATTAGTTGGTAATCGGACAACTATCCTTTCTTACTGATGTCATTCACTGAGATGGGTAAGTCCAAGATATTACAAAGAAAGGTTGGGGGTCGGCATCAAAGGACAAAGAGTGCAGGTTGCTGAAACTAGCAAGTTTGACCCTCTGTGCTGATAGGTTGTGCTTTACCCTCTGGGTTAAGATGATAAGAATAGCTGTAATTTTGACTCAAGTGCAAATTGAAATTGGAAAAAGAGACTATGTAAGACTATCCTGAAGGAGTGTCTTCCTTCTCATCTATACTGCTGCTAGTATATGTATATTTTAGAGATTATATAAAGATTGGTATCTAGTTTTATATTGTGTATGTCAGGGACTATATTTGACATGTAAAAATACAGTGAGCAAAGTCAGTTTCTGTCTTCACAAAGATTACAGTATAGTGAGGAAATGAGAAAACTATTAATCAAATCATCACACAAGTAAATATTCAAGAGCGACCAGAATAAATGTGATCAGGTAGAGGTATGTGGTAGTATAACAACCTGTAATTGTGGGAACCATTCTACTCAGAAACATTACTAGAAAGAACTGATTTGCCAACGCCCTGTTTTTTAACTCGCAGTTTTCAAAACATTCACCAAAATGTCACATTTAATAAGAATTTCTATGAATTAATGTTCTCCTATTCATTTTAAAAAGCAGTATAAAACAGTATGAATATATTTGCATACCAATATTCTTAGCAGTATTATTCACAAGGGCCAAATGATGGAAACAATCTAAGTGTCCATCGACAGATGAATGGCTAAACAAAATGTGATATGTACATAAAATGGGATATTGTTGAGTCTTAGAAATGAGTGAGATCCTGATACATGCTGCTGTTGGAAAACATGCTGAGTGAGAGTAAGTCAGACATAGAAAACAACATTGTTGCATGATTCCACCTTTGTGGGGTACCTCGAGTAATCATATTCCTGGTGACAGAAAGTAGAATGGTGGTTGCCAGGGGCTTGCAGGAAAGGAGAATAGCAAATTAAAAAAAAATTGTAATATTTATTCCTTTTTTGAGAGAGGGACCCAGACCATGAGCAGGGTAAGGGCAGAAAGAGAGGGAGACACAGGATCTGAAGCAGGCTCCAGGCTCCGAGCTGTTAGCACACAGACTGAAGCAGGGTCCGAACTCATGAACTGTGAGATCATGACCTGAGCTGCAGTCAGACACTTAACCGACTGAGCCACCGAGGCGCCCCAAATGAGGAATTATTTTTAGTGGATAATGAGTTTCAGTTTGGGATAAAGTTCTGAAGATAAATGGTGAAGATGATGCCACAACAATGAGAATGCATTTAACACAACTGAATTATACACAAAAATGGTTAAAATCTTAAATTTTATGTCATGTATATTTTAGCACAGTACAGAAAATGGTATGAGTCACATATATTGAAGCAGAACTGAAACTATACTGTGTGTATTTACAAACTAGGTTCGAATTTTTCCATGGTGATTTCTTAGAAGCAACCTCAGGGGTATTCATTTAAAAATAACTACTATAATAAGCATTCACAACCTAAATAACATCTGAGACACATAATTGGAGATGTAATTATGACCTGTCAGTTTACTAATGTTTGCAATTATAAAAATAACGCTTCAAATAAAAGACAATAACCACTAAACCTATTTCTAAGTAACATGAACACTTTTGACTGTTTCTAAAATCAAAGATCGGCCTCTAAGGAGAATGCAAATAAATATAGAAACTATATGGACCCTACTCCACTGATATAATGAGCCTGGTTTTGATCTATACAAAATTATATTTTGAAGTAAAGAGACTCTCTAGCCCAGTCATCAAATGGAACAAAAATTTAAACCATACTATGTCACTGTAAATTAATTTACAGCTTTAATATCAAAGAAACATAGAGTTAAGGACCATTAACCATCTTATTTCCTCATCTTTCCATTCCCTGTTATTTTCCCGGATACTGAAGATAATTGCTTTTGCAAAGCATTGTCCTCAGTCCATTTTTCATTGTTAAAAATTATAGTTAACACATTATATTTTAAAATCTCCATTTAAATGTTTTGTGTTTGACTCTACTGTTTGATCTTTTGTCTTTAAATTCACATCACTTTGTTTTAGTTCAGAGGTTCTCAACCTTTTTTTTGGTTTCTGGTATTCTTAGAGTTTCAGTAATTATTTCATATTATCCTAAGACCTAAAGAACCTCTAAGAATTTCATAAAGTAGTTACATCCAAACTAGTACATGTCCAAAATCTTAGTAGCTGTATAAATCAAGGACACACATTAATTAAAGGAAAACATTTATTTTATTCCAAAATAACCACAATTTCATGCTTGTGGAATAATGTGCGCATGTTGGACAATGCACATATTCTTAAACCTTAGAAACAGATTAGGAAAAACTACTAATATCCTATTTTATGCTGCTGGTTGTATTTACTTTATGTTTAAAGCTGCAAGGAAACTGCAAAGATATGACTTCATCAAAACTTATGTAGCAGGATCTTATGATAAAATTATA
This sequence comes from Lynx canadensis, assembly GCF_007474595.2. Classification (NCBI taxonomy): domain Eukaryota; kingdom Metazoa; phylum Chordata; class Mammalia; order Carnivora; family Felidae; genus Lynx; species Lynx canadensis. The sequence goes on along the minus strand of NC_044311.2, from coordinate 40,355,266 downwards.
GTAGTTCTGATGTATGATAGTTGTCAGGATCAGTGATATTCTCAAAAACTTAAAATATCCAAGGCATTTCTGAGAGTTCATTATAGTATCTTGGGGCTTTTTAAAGAAAAAGAATTTAATGTTTATTTATCTTAGAGAGAGAGAGAGAGTGCGAGCGAGCGCTGGGGGAGGGGCAGAGAGACAAGGAGACAAACAATCTGAAGCTGACTCTAGGCTCCAAGTTGTCAGCCTAAAGCCGGACATGGGGCTTGAACTCACAAATAACGAGATCATGACCTGAGCTGAAGTCTGACACTTAACCGACTGAGCCACCCAGGTGCCCCTCTTGGGGCTTCTTATGACACAATTTGAGAACTATGATTTTAGCCATTGTTTTTTAAATTTTTATTTGGCAGGCTTTTTGAAGTATTAAGGAAATAACCTCAGTTTCCAAGGCCACCAGGTGGTTAATAATTTCCAGGAGTATCTGCTCTTCTTTATTTAAAAAAGCAAAGCTAGGGGCGCCTGGGTGGCTTGGTCGGTTGGGCATCTGACTTTGGCTCAGGTCATGATCTCGCAGTCTGTGAGTTCGAGCCCCACGTCGGGCTCTGTGCTGACAGCTCAGAGCCTGGAGCCTGTTTCAGATTCTGTGTCTCCCTGTCTCTCTGCTCCTCCCCTGTTCATGCTCTGTCTCCCTCTGTCTCAAAAATAAATAAACGTTAAAAAAAATTTAAAAAAAATAAAAATAAAAAAGCAAAGCAAAAAACTTTTTTAAAAGCATGTCCACCTGCACTCACTTCAGCAGCACATATAGTAACACTAGAACGATACAGAGAAGATTAGCTTGACCCTGTGCAAGGATGGAGTGCAAACTTGTGAAGCATCCCATGTTTTCTTAACCAATGTTGGGAAGCTTTGTGATTAAAAAAGAAAAAAAATAATGAAGATAAAGCATTTCTACCTTGCAATACAATGTTAACTGCTTTGCATCACAACAAAGTCAAAGGAGGTGGGGTTGATATTGCTTTTCTCACTGTCATATTGACATGATCATTATGTGTGAGCAAGCTTATTACCTATCTGTTCACAATCATCTGAATTAGAATAATAGTTGTTGCACAGTATTGGTTTTCATGAATACAAATATTCAGATGGGCACTGCTTTCATAATTATTCATAAAGATTCAAATAATACAAATCTCTCCTAACTCACTGAAATTTTAGCAGCAAGTTCTCATACTACCTTACTTATTATCTTTTGGACTTTCTGGAGCCTCCATTATATCATATGAGCAAGAAAATGAAAGAAGACAAAACTAATGTGTGAAACAACTTCCCTAAAAATGGCATCTTCTTGTTTCCTCTTGAATGTAGCATTGTATACTTTAAAAAATCATAATGATTAGTTTTTGTTTTCAGCTCTGACATGAAAGAGTTTGAAAGTTGCGATTGCTGTTCTTACAACAACAAAAACCTGAACCTTCACTTTTCTTGAAGCTATTGTGGCACTTGGATTGTGCAGCCAACTGCAATCCCCAAGTCCAAAGAGATAGACACATCCAGAGGAGCCACAGCAAGATCTGGAGACGCGGAACGGAGCCATGGGTGAGAACACGTAATTAGTCATTTTGAATTTCTGGAGGTGCGTGTAGACTAGTGAAAGGAGAACTTTACATTTGTTAATTTAATTTTATTTTAGAGAGGGAGAGAGGGCAGGGAAGAGGAGCAGAGGAAGAGAGAGACAGAATCTTAAGCAGGCTCCAAGCCTGATGCAGGGCTTGATCCCATGGCCCTGGGACCATGGCCCGAACCGAAAATCGAGTTGGACTCTCAACCGACTAAACCACCCAGGCGCTCTGAAAGGGACACTTTTTTTTCGGAGGGACAAAGTCTTAGAAAGGGAACCACATTTCCTGAGTTTTACCTCCAGGAACCCCATGAGGTTCTCATGGGGGAGATCTGAGAAAGATCACAGAGTGGCTCCGACAGGGAAAGGTGAGGACTAATCATTGTGAAATAAACTGATACTTCTCCATACAAAGGCTTAGTTTCCATGAAAGACATTTTACTGGAGCTTATGCCACACGGAGAAAGGATATTCTTCACACTCTAGCTCACTCTGGTCTTCTTGTCTCACCTAAGGGGGATGCATTTTCCAATGTCATATAATTGGAATCATACAGTACATAGCCTTTCCAGATTGACTTCTTTTCACTTAGCAATATGTGACTAAGGTTCATCTATGTCTTGTTGTGGCTTGAGAGTGCATTTTTCTTATTGATGAATATTCCATTGCATGGATGAACCACTGTTTACCTATTCACTTATTTTTTTAAATACCTATGGAAGCACTATTTTTGTAATTTTTTAAATATAATTTATTGTCAAGTTGGCTAACATACAGGGTACACAGTGTGCTCTTGGTTTGGGAGGTAGATTGCCGTGATTCATCGCTTACATACAAAACCCAGTGCTCATCCCAGCAAGCGCATTCCTCGATGCCCATCACCCATTTTCCCTTCTCCACCCCCCAAAATCAACCCTGTTTGTTCTCTGTATTTAAGAGTCTCTTATGGTTTGCCTCCCTCCCTCTGTTTGCAACTATTTTTTTTCCCCTTCCCTTATCCCATGGTCTTCTATTATGTTTCTCAAGTTCCACATATAAGTGAAAACATATGATATTGGTCTTTCTCTGACTTATTTCACTTAGCATAATACCCTCCAGTTCCATCCACATTGCTGCAAATGGCAGTATTTCATTTTTTCTCATTGACAAGTAGTATTCCATTCTATATATAAACCACATCTTTATCCATTCATCAGTTGATGGACATTTAGTCTCTTTCCATAAGGAAATTGAAGAAGACACAAAGAAATGGAAAAACCTTCCATGCTCACAGACTGGAAGAATAAATATTGTTAAAATGTCAATACTACCCGAAGCAATGTGCACATTTCAACGCAATCCTGATCAAAATTGCACTGGCATTGTTCTCAAAGCTAGAACAAACAATCCTAAAATTTGTATGGAACCACAAAAGACCCTAAAAAGCCAAGGTAACATTGAAAAAGAAAACCAAAGCAGTAGGCAACACAATCCCAGACTTTAACCTCTACTACAAAGCTGTAATCATCAAGACAGTAGGGTATTGGCACAAAAACAGACACACAGCCCAATGGAATAGAATGGAGAAGCCAGAATTGTATCTATTCACTTTTTAAGGGACAATTTGGTTGCTCCAAGTTGTGGGTGATTATCAATAAAGCTGTTATACAACATTCACATGCAGGTTTTTGTGTGAACACGTTTTTCAAATCAGTTTGGTAAATGGCTAAGGGCATGATTGCTGGATCATATGGCATGACTATGTTTAGCTTTGTAGGAAACAGCCAAACTGTTTTCTAAAACAGATACTCCGTTTTGCATTCTTATAAGCAACGGGTGAGAATTCCTTTGTTCTACACCTTCAACAGCACTTAGTGTTGTCAGTTTTTATTTTAGCCTTTCTAAGAGATGCACAGTGGTATCCTATTGTTTTCATTTGAAGCGTATCGATGACAAATAATGTAGAGCACCTTTAAAATGCTTATTTGCCATCTGTGTATCTTTTTTGACAAGTTGTTTGTTTAGATCTTTTCCCCATTTTTTTTTAATTTTTTTTTCAACGTTTTTATTTATTTTTGGGACAGAGAGAGACAGAGCATGAACGGGGGAGGGGCAGAGAGAGAGGGAGACACAGAATCGGAAACAGGCTCCAGGCTCTGAGCCATCAGCCCAGAGCCTGACGCGGGGCTCGAACTCACGGACCGCGAGATCGTGACCTGGCTGAAGTCGGACGCTTAACCAACTGTGCCACCCAGGCGCCCCTTCCCCATTTTTTTTAAGTTGGGTTGTTTCTCACCTTCTTTGAAGATTTCCTTGCTCTTTGTCCTGCAATTTTAATATAATACCCCTTATTATGGGATTATTTTAGTATTTGTTCTGTCTGGTTTTCTCAGAACTTCCTAGATCTGTGGCTTAATGTTTGTCCTTCATTTGTAAATTTCTTGATTTTGATTATAATTACTGCAAATATTGCCTCTGCTTCATTCTTTTTTTTTTTTTTTCTTTCTCCTTCTGGTATTCCAATAACGCATATGTTACATGATTTGAAATTTCCTAGCATTCTTGAAGGGTCTTTTCATTTTTTTCTTTATTCTTTTCTTTTCAATGGAAGTTATAATTGATTTTCCTTCAAGTTTAATGATTCATTCTTTCATCAGCCATAAGCCAGTTATTGATGGGATCATTAAAGGCATTCCTCATTTCTGTTATAGTGTTCTTGATAAAAGCATTTCCTTTTGATTCCTTCTTAGAGTTTCTATCATTCTTCAGTACTTTCATGCAGTCTATCTTTTCCACCTGTTATTTTATATTGCCTCCTTTTCCCATTAGAGCTCTTAATTTTATTAATCATATTATTTTAAGTTCTCTTTCTTATAAGTTTAATATCTTTGTTGTATCAGAATGCGGTTCTTTGTCTCTTCCGACTGTTTCTATGTTGTTGTTTGTTTTTAAAGCTTTTGTTTTGTTATTTATTTGTGTTTGCCTTTTGGCATGCCTTTTAATTTTTTCTTTAAAGGAAGATGTGCTTAATCATGTAACAGGAACTGAGGTAAATGATTTTGTAGATCTATACCAATCTGGGTAGGAACTGGACTGTGTTTAATGTTTGTGATTATTGTGTCAGAGGCTTTAAATTTCTCTAGTCCTTTTTGTTGTTGTTGTTTTGTTTTCTTTTGTTTTGTTTTCCCTCTTGACTTTCTTCCAAAGGTTCTAGTGTGAGAAGGAAGGGGGAAAGGGTAACTTTTAATGGAGAAACTTGAAAAAAACTACCTCAGCCAGGTGATCCAGATCATTATTAACAGAAATGGCATGTGAATATGCTATTATGAAAACATCTTGTTACCTCTGTGGTCTTCTTCCCAGAAATCCATAAGCTCAGTTTAATCTTGAGAAAAAGACAAACTTCAGGATATGGGCATTCTTCCAAATATCTGACCAATATTTCTCAAGACTGTCAAGATCATCAAAAACAAGAGAAGCTTAAGAAGCTGTCTCAGCCAACAAGTGCCTATGAAATGTCATGTAATAGCCTGGATTAGTTCAAGGACAATATAAAGCGTATCACGTAAAAATTCAGTATGGACTTCTGTTAATACTAATTTATCAATATTGGTTCATTAATTATAACAAACGTACCATGCTGCTACTGTAAAGTTTTAACAGTAGGATATACTGGGTGTGGGGTATACAGGGACTCTGTAAAATCTTTGCAAAAATTTTAAAACCTAAAGGTGTTCTAAAATATTTACTTAGGGGTGCCTGGGTGGCTCAGTTGGTTAAGCGTCTGACTTTGGCTCAGTTTATGATCTCGCGGTCCGTGAGTTTGAGGCCCGCGTCGGGCTTTGTGCTGACAGCTCAGAGCCTGGAGCCTGTTTCAGATTCTGTGTCTCCCTCTCTCTCTGACCCTCCCCCGTTCATGCTCTGTCTCTCTCTGTCTCAAAAATAAATAAACGTTAAAAAAAATTAAAAAGAAATTATTTACTTAAAAATAATGATTTGCTATCTGAATTAAATGAATAATTAATATTTCCTTTCAATTAGAAGGGATTGAACAACTATTTGCACAACATAATACAAGTAAATGGGATTTTCTTAGCACATTTTTAACAATATGTATAAACACTAAATAGTGACTGGGAGGTATTATTTAAATGACAGAAATTCAGAACCAAATTATAGTTTCTAGTCCATTCTCTGCATAGAAGCCATAGCTTATGAATAAATCATTTTTCCTAATGACGAGAGGAGTTAATTCTAATGGAACAAAGCTACAATTAGAAAGCAGACTTGGGGCACCTGGGTGGCTCAGTCGGTTGAGTGTCTGACTTCGGCTCAGGTCATGATCTCACAGCTGGTGAGCTCAAGCCCCGCGTCGGTCTCTGTGCTGACAGCTCAGAGCCTAGAGACCGGAGCCTGCTTCGGATTCTGTGTCTCCCTCTCTCTCTACCCCACCCCTGCTCACATTCTGTCTCTTTCTCAAAAATAAATAAACATTAAAAAAAAAAAAAGAAAGAAAGCAGACTTAGCCTCATTCACAATACCCTTCTATATGGAATTTTATGTCGTGGTTCAGAGGATGAACAGAAACAGCTTGTATAATTGTCTCTTAAATGTCAGCAGGAAAAATAACAAAAATAAGTTCCAGTAACAGCTTTCATTTTTTCACAGCCCCAGAGAAACTGAACATAAAAATAATAAGACACTCTCTAAGGGTTTAACCAAAGGGTCATTAAGATAAAGCTTCTCCTAAAACAAGGTCTTCTTAAATTTGAATTCTTCTCTAAATTAGATAGCAGGCTCTGAAAATACACATTTCTAAAGCACTATCAATTTAGTGAATATATCAAGATTATAATGACAAAAGTTTACTTGGCAAGAGCATGAAATAAATTGGTTTCTCCTCAGAGTTAAACATTTAACAATGGTACATGCTCTGTTAACCTCTCTAATCTGAGGAAATTACAGGAACTCCAGCAATGACATATATTTTTACTTTTACAGTGAATTATTGAATTGTTTTGTCATGTAGGCCTGGAGTCCAGGGGCTGTTTATTGGTTTTAGTTTGTAATAACTCAGTTTGACTCTTCATTGATTTCCTTCCTTCCCAATAGTGTTTCTGCTACCTTCAGAATCCTGGAGCCTCCCAGGACATTATGTACCTTCAAGTGGAGGTGTTCTGGTCTTTCCTTCAGTGACCTCCACAAACACAGCCCCAGTGAACAGTCAAGCAGCAAAAGTCCATTTCAAATTATTTCTCTGGTTCTCTGTTTTTTAGATTTGATTCTAGTATGTTGGAACTGGGGAGTAGCCTATACAGGAAGATATAAGAGGTGGGAACGTTGAAAATCACCAATTTCAGGAATTATGGTCTGAGGGAAAATTACAATTCAAGCGATTCACATCCTATCGATTCCAGTTCTGTTTGATAAAACAAAATTAAAAAAAAATTCTTTGAGGGGTACCTGTGTGGCTCAGTCAGTCGGGCGTCTGACTTCAGCTCAGGTCATGATCTCAGAGTTTGTGGGTTCAAGCCCCGTGTCAGGCTCTGTGCTGATAGCTCAGAGCCTGAAGCCTATTTCAGCTTTTGTGTCTCCTTCTCTCTCTGTCCCAACCCCACCTGTGCTGTCTCTCAAAAATGAATAAATGTAAAAAATATATATATATATATAAATGTGTATGTATATATATGTATATATGTATAATATATATATATATATATATATATATACACACACACACACACACACACACACACACACTCTTTGATTTTAAGCCCTAGTGGGAAGGGTAACTGTAAAGGAGAAACAATAGAGATAAGGGTTAATTTTTGCCTTTTTATTTTTTCCTTACCACTGGCGTGACCCTTAGGAAAATACTCAATTTCTATTAACTACATTTGGCCCATCTATAATATGGAACCTATCATCATGATGATTTCACAATGGTAGCCATGAATATTAAATAGAAAATATGTTGACCAGTAACTCAGTGTGTCTGGCATAAAATACATCCTCTACCATAGTGAGACTAGCTTCAAATCAATCCACAGCCCAAACACAGTAGCCCTCTTCAGTGTGGGAACTAATTTTGTGGATGTTATTTTCTAACCGTTGACCTTCCCACCATCACTCACTTTGCTACAGTTTTCACTTGCCCATGTTGAAAACGCTACAGACTAGCAAGTAAGCATCAGAGAGTATGCTCGTTGGGTTGTCATAATTGTTTTTATTTAATTTTGATGAAACCCTGGAAGTTATGTTTCTTTTTTTAATGTTTATTTATTTTGAAGGAGAGAGAGAGAGAGAGAAAGTGAGCACGCGAGCAGGGGAGGGAGGGGGAGGATCCCTAGCAGGCCCTACCACCATCAAGTGCAGAGCCTGTCGCAGGGCTCCATCCCACGAATAACGAGATCATGATTTGAGCTGAAATCAAGAGTCGGACACTCAACCAAGTGAGACACCCAGGCACCCCAGAAGTTACGTTTCTTGATTTCATCTTATGGCTGAGAATTCCAACATTCAGAGAGGGTTACTAATGTTCTAAGCTAATTCAACTAGTAGGTTGGGAAGGCAGGATGTGGGCCTTGGGATCCTCTGGCTCAAAGGTCCGTCCACTTTCTGACAGAGCCCTTTGTCGTCCCTTCCCTTCAAATATTATTGAATGCACAGTGAGTCAGTACATGTGACTGCCTGACCTGCATGACTAAAGCTGTTTCAACGTATAAGATGCTCGGTAAATATTAGGAGTTGGGAGTGATGAGTCTATGCAGAGACGAGAGCGTCAATGTGCCCTTTTGTACTTTAATGTGAAGGAAGCACAGTATTGCTGGACGCTAACTCAGCAGTTGGCCTGATGAGTGTAAGGTAACCAAAGTTAGCAGTTTCTGGACCCCTGTAGGAGTACTATATGGGCCAAATGAAACAGAAGAGAACGACCCAGAAAAACTGCTGTGCCATGCGACTACTCTGAGGACCATGGTCAACTCATCAGTGTTTTCATTGTTGTAGATGGTTACTAAGAGCTTAGTAGATTTTATATTTTTAAAGTTAAAGAATGCTGTAACTTCCTTAGTATGTTTTATTTGGGCTCGATTAGAGGAACATGGTATTAATAATAGTTCCGTCTACACTTAGGGAGAGACATATAAAGTTCCTTGATCTATGGATAAAATGGTTATGTTTATATCAGACGAACAAATTACAATGACTCTTAGCCACTCTTACTTCACCAACATAAATTCCAGTCTATTAGTGGTTTCCTTTCCCCCAGAGCACCCCAGAGCTCTTAGAATGAGTCAGCGCAATTCTGTTCAGACCTGCTGCTGCCTACTGGAGGAATGAGTGACTTGAAACTACTTTTGAAATGAAGCCAGACAGCTTCTGTCTCCCGACGGCTTTAATAGGCTTTGTCCCGTCAAAGGCTCCTCTGATAAGTCTAGGTGAAGAGCTGGGGGGTATCTGACACTCTTTCCATTGTCTCCCTCTGGTGTGAAGTGAAGCCAGAAGCAGGCACAGTACACGTCACTGCGTGACAGTCTGTTGGCCTTAGTTCAGCAAAGCAGATCTCTGGGACAGATGCGAGCAAGAAGTTAAAAGACGCTAATTTCTTATTCTCCTCAGGGAATGCTCAAACCAAAACAAACAAACAAACAAAAGATCCTGGTCTCTGCCCATTTAAACTTGTTTTTGTCGAGTCTGTTTCCTTTCTAACATCTCTGGATATTTTTTTTCATTTCCTAATATGGAGAAGCATCTAGGTGCAATTAAGTCATCACTGCTCTCTGATGCTCAGTCCTTGAAGCAGAGTATGTTTTATTTGGGAAAATAACTTCAACCTATTTGGTGAGGTACTTCTCAGGGACCTCCTCCTCCTGACCCCATGCAGTGCCATATATATATATATATATATATATATATATATATATATATACACACACACACACACACACACACACACACCAGTGGGATGGTGGTAATGGCTTAAACCCCTATTCACTTTGGTTACAAGTAGATGCACCCGTGTGTGTGTGCACTTGTATGTGAGTGATGTGTGCTGTGGACAAGGGTAGGAGTGTTTAACCTCTTCTCCCAGAATCCAAGCTCGAAACGTTATGATGGAAGAGAGAGAGCTTAAATCAGCCTATTGTGAGTCAAAACTATGGAGCTTCCATGTACAAATGTACAGGCAGTCGATATAAAGAAAATGACAATTTTCAGTTAAAGATGTATACAGTTTAGGATAATTTATGAGCATTCAGTATTTTTTAAAACACTTTTTCAGATAAAATTTGAAATTTTAATAATGCTCTGTTAATAAAGGACATATTATACAAATGTCACCTGGTTTTTCTTTGACAATTTAGAAGGCAACTAAATGGCTCAGAAACCCCAAACAATCTTCAGCATTATTCGCAATCTTGAGTAAATTCAATTTAATGAATAAACCAGAAGAGTTCTTGAGACATTTTTCAGGTTATAAAATCCTGGAGCCATATAATATCTATTCCAAAAAGGACTATTACCAGTATTATTGCTGCTATCTTTTAGGAAATTGGCCCAAGAGATACCAGAATTTAGATCAAATGACTATGTAAATAATAACTTTTTATTACAACCTATAAACATGCTTCTTGTTTACTATAATATGATATGAAGCCAACAACATCTAGGCTATTTTTCTGGTCTTAAATGAAACTATATTAAAAATTTGGAAAGTATCATTTAAGAAGGTCTTATTTCTTCACAGAATATCATTAGTCCAAGGACAACTTAATGCAGTATTATAAATATTGTGGGGGGTTTAAAAATAAGACACTGGTTCTTGACAAAATCAGAAAATATGAAATCTCAGAACTCTTACATACTTGCATGGTCTAGCAATGTCAGAACTCAAGTTGTTGAAACTTAGTCACAGTGAATTCTGACTAGTGAGAATCCAAGCCCATTCTTTTCCAGGTCTGTGAATTTTCTACTGTGCCAGGTTCTTACAATAGTTGTGTTTCAGACATAAAGATAAAAAGAATAAGTGTAAACCATAGTACAGATATTATAGTTCCAATGCTCTTTTCCAAAAGTCCCTAATGCCTCAAATTTTCATCAGTCAATAATTCTCATTGGGGGTGATTTTGACCACTGGGAGTTCAGTCATGTCTGAAGACATTTTTAATCGTTACATATTCAGGGTCATGGAGGGAGAGGATAAGGATTACAACTGTCAATTATTGAATGCTAAGCATTTTACAATCAACATAACCTATGCAACAAAGAATTTTCTGGACCCTCATGTCAATAGCCCTGAGACTAAGCTACTCTAAGTTTCCCTCCACACTGAATTTTCAAATGAGGAATAGATTCCATCTCCTATGCAAACTTCAGTGACTCAGCAGTAACTACCTGGAACCCTGTGTTAGGAACAAAAATAGCAGGCATGCGTTCAGTCTGCAGGAGAGAGAGGGCTCCACTGTGCCTTTTCAGCTTAATTAATAACTTTTTTAAATTTAATGTGATCGTTGTTTCACAATGTATAAATTAGATTAACGTTTATCATTTTTCAAGCCTTTATCCTAAATTCACCCTTTAGAGATACCCCTTCTTATGATGTTGTGTTTTAAATTAGCATTAACATAACTCTTCTGGAACATGCAGCTTTATGTAGATTAGGCATGGTGCATATAAATAATCTTCATTTTTCTCAAATTCCAGCAATGACGATGTTTTTTTTTTTTCAAATTTACTTCTAATCTGCTGTGAAGTGATACTTTAAAAATATACTAAAAGTGAATAACCAGAGACGTCATTATAAAAACACTCCACATTATTATATTTATCTCAATGAGATCGGGTGACATCTTTTATGGACCAGCAAGTGTATGAGGAATACAGCTGGAGCATCATACACTTTTTTTTTTTTTTTTTTTTTAATCTACTCCTATTCTTCACTCAAGAAACAGTTATTCCCGGCCTGATAAGGGTCATGCACCGCACCCGGCTCCAGGAACTCAGAGATAAAAGGCTGTCTCGATCCTCACGGAATTCTCAGTCTAGTGGAGGAGCCAGATAAACAATTTTAATACCAATGGTATTCAATACATGATACTAATCATCCTGGGTAACGTGGCGGGTGTAGAGGATACTGAGAGAAGCCTGGAGCCGAGAAGATATTTGTCATGACTATTTCCCTAGTGTAGGAACTATCTGTCAATTTAGGAACAGTGTCTTTACTAAAGAATACTTCTTTGCCATAACCTCATACTCTAAAAATATTGGTTGATGGGGCACCTGGGTGGCTCAGTCGGTTAAGCCTCCGACTTCGGCTCAGGTCATGATCTCATGGTTCATGGGTTCCAGCCCCACATCGGGCTCTGTGCTGACAGCTCAGAGCCTGGAGCATGCTTCGGATTCTGTGTCTCCCCCTCTCTCTGTCCCTCCCCCACTCACACTCTGTATCTCTCTCTCTCTGTCTCAAAAATAAAGAGTAAAAAATAAAAAAAAAATATTGGTTGAATACATGTGTCACTAAACTGAGAAGTGAAAACTGTGTATTTATAATACCACAAAATAATAACTGCCCATGACTGCCAATTGGGCCACTTATTCTCCTTTAACTACATTCCCAGCTATTTAAATGTATTCAAAGCCCAAGAATTGCATGAAATAACACAATGCCAACTGAACTTTTAGGGAAGGCTGTATCTCCATTGGGTCTCTGCTACAGCCAGTAGTCGTCTAACTGATACTGAAAGCACACTTAGTACCCATGACAGGCAAGATGCTTAAAATGGTGTTTTGCTATAAGTGTTACAAAATGATGATTCAGGTATTTTAAAAAGCTTATTATCTTCCTTAAACTGGAGACCATTTATCATTTCTCTACTGATTTAACACTGATAGCTAGAAAGAATGTATGTTTTTTTTCTTGCTTCCAATTACCTTTCCTTATCTTTAATAGCTACATTCTCAATTCATCTTTTTGATGACGTGTAATTTGAATGGCTAAACAGTACCACTCAGACTCATTTTCCTTGTAAACTATGTTGGATTTAAGTTACACATGTCTGAGGCTGAGTAGACTCCAAATGTTTACTTGAGTTGGGTATCACAGGATTATTGCAGTTACTGAGATATGCCATCCTATAATTCTGAAGTAAATGTTAATTGTCATTGCTTAATTGTTTAATAATGAGATGTGACATCCCATTAAAAATGTTTAGGAAATCGGGACAGTAAAATTATTTTTTTTTAAAAAATGATGTTTTTCCTCGTTTCTATTCTCATTACCTTTAACCACTTTATACCAAAAAAGAAATATTACATGTAAGAGGAACATGTCATGCAGATAAAATGGAATTACATGTGGAGAGATTATTATTAATGTTGGTTAAGTGATTAAATAAGCTACAGTCCAGTTATTCTAATGCCAGATCAAATGTACCAAAAAAAAAAAAAAAGTAGACAATGGAAAATGAAAAAGCAGTCATCTAAATAACTGATTACAAAATTGCACATCGTATACTCTTCTTGCTTGACATGAAAATTTTTCTATGATTCTACAGAGATATTTACACGTAAACTTAAAATACGGGGTATGTGTTTATTTTATACTATGGTGTATTCTGAACTAACGTACAAACTGTGTGAATCTGGGCAAGTCACTTGTTTCTTCCTCCAGGTTTGTGATCCAGGTTTTGGGGCTAGTCTTAGCCCTAGGTAGAGGCAACTAAGAAGCCAGATATTAGTAAATCTGATTAACACTGTCAGATATAACGATTAAGACCTTAGCTGCAGAAAACGGAATGCTGCCCTTATCCATCTTTTAGCGTTTGTCCTGACATCTGACCAAGACATATTTTGCTTTATGTAGCTACTGGTGGGGACAGAATCCTGGCTGAACTTCAGGCTCCACGCTACAACCCCGCTTCCTGTTGCCTGCTGCCAGATTACTCTAGGACTGCTGCTTCTCAGCTACCGCCATCATCCTGCTCAGCCCCTTCCTCTTTTTTTTTTTTTTTTTTTTTCAACGTTTATTTATTTTTGGGACAGAGAGAGACAGAGCATGAACGGGGGAGGGGCAGAGAGAGAGGGAGACACAGAATCGGAAACAGGCTCCAGGCTCTGAGCCATCAGCCCAGAGCCTGACGCGGGGCTTGAACTCCCGGACCGCGAGATCGTGACCTGGCTGAAGTCAGACGCTTAACCGACTGCGCCACCCAGGCGCCCCAACCCCTTCCTCTTTTGAACGTGTCTAGATCACCGTCTCTCCCACACATGTCTCCTCTTTCCAAGCACGCATTATGAGTTGGAATGTGACTGTGGTACTGCCTGTGCATCGAAATAATGATGCCAGGCTCCTCTCACAATCGATAGCACTTCTTCTAGGGCAAAAACTTGTTTTTCTCTGTATTCTAGCCTTTCATCTTAGTTTAGGTTACAAGAAGTTCGAAAAACAGTACACCGTTCTCACGTGCCCTTCATCTAGCTGTCCCCAAAGCTCCACACGGCCACAGAAGGTTGTCAAAACCAGGATATTGACTATTAATTACGAGGAACATAAGTATAGATCTTATTCAGATTTCACCAATTTTTGCATGCACTTTTTAAATGTTTACTTCTATGAAAATGTTTCACATGTAGTTTTGAGTAACCACCACCACGATCAAAATAAGGTTGTCCCATTACCACTAATAAGGTTTCTTAGGTAACTCCTTAATTGTAATAGTCTTTCCCAACGCAAACCCCTAACAAGCAATAATCTATCTTCTACCACTGTCCTTTGTCACTTTGAGGACATTACGTGTGTGGAACTGTCCAATATAGAACCCTTTGAGATCAACATTATTTCCTTCAACACACTGATGCCTGTGAGTTTCATCCAAATTGTTGCATACAGCAGTAGCTAATTCCGTGATAGTATTGAAAGATAGTATTTCATGTTACGGATGTAATAGAGTTTATCCATTCACCCACTGAAGCACACTTAGTTTGTTTCCAATGTGGTACTATTACAAATAAGACTGCTGTAAAGATTCACATAGTTTTGTGTATGAATGTAAGCTTACACGTCTAGAAAAGATCAAGGTGGGCAATTACTAGGTGTTATGGCAAGTATATTTAACATTTTAAGAAACTGACACACCGTTTTCTTAAAGGGTCGTACCTTTCTGTTCTTCCCACCAGCAACACATGCAAGGGCCACTTGTTTCACATCTTCACCAGGGCTTGGTTGTCAGTAATTTTTATTTCAGCCATTCTAATAGGTATTGTAATGGTAGGTCATGGAAGCCTTAATTCGTATTTCCTTAATGGTTTATCTTGTTGAACATTTTTTTATGTGCTTGTTTTCCATCTATATACTCTCTGCTGTGAAGAGGCTTTTCAAATCTTTTGCTTATTTCCCTGCTGGATTTGTAGTTTTAATTACTATTGAATTTAGAGAGTTCTTTCTATATGTCAGATTAGATCAAGGTACTGTGTTGGCTATCTTGCTCGCAAATATTTCTTCTTAGTCTGTGGCTTGTATTTCGTCTGTGTCACAGTCAGTTACAGAGACACAGGTATTGATTTTGATGAAGTCCAACTTATTCATTTTCTTATTCTATGGATCTTATCTTTGGTGGTATGTCTAAGAATGCTTCTCCTAATATTGAGTCACACACATTGCCTCCTATGTTTTCTGGTAAAAGTTTCATTGTTTTATGTTTTACACTCAATAGATGCATACTATTCTGAGTATTGCTAGTTCTGTGAGCTTTTTATTATTTCTAAGGTTTTTTTTTCCAATTTATCACCAAAGAACAGGTATTTAATAAAAATGAAAATAGATGTAAATTTTATTATTTTTTGTCAAAAATGCAAAATTTATATTCAAACCTGATAGTCTTGTTTTTATCTCTGCAAACTGTGAGTCTAAAAATTATTTAATTAAAAAAAATTTTTAAGTTTATTTATTTTTGAGAGAGAGACAGAGTGAGTGGGGGAGGGGCAGAGACAGAGGGAGAGAGAGAATCTCAAGCAGGCTCTGCACTGTCAGCAAATAGCCTGAGGTGGGGCTTGAACTGACAAATTGTGAGATCATGACCTGAGCCAAAACCAAGAGTCGTATGCTTAACTGACTGAGCCACCCAGGCGCCCCTAGAAGTTATTCATTTTTTGTTAAATCAACAGTCTTTAAGATTATAGACCAATTACATAATTAAGTATGAATAATTTAAAATGCCTGGGTGAATATATTTAAGTGCATTTCAAAATAAAATTATATGGTATTACTTTATGTAGGTGAAGTCTATGGTAATATAATTATAGATTTTCTTCCACAGATTTGTTTTGTTTACTAAGAAAAGTTCAAAATTCAAAGAACATGTATGGCTTGCTTAGCAAATGTGATTAGAATCTTAATTGACTTTGAATTTTCTTTGACCTCTAGTATCTTCAATTATCATCAAATGCTACTAACTGAAATGGCTAAGGAATTTACTATTTCTCATAGAAAAGTATGGATCATTCATTTATTTATTCATTCTGCCTGTGATTTAAAGTGGGTTTATATTAGCCTTTATTACTTACTTTAGCCTTTCAATAGCAAGGGCTGGAGAAAGGGAAACTAACCTTACTGAGTACTTCTGTACCAGAAATGAAGAACTCCCTGGCTCCTTTCCCCATACAGACAGACAACAATCACATTTAAATCTTTAAAACAACCCCAGAGTTTAGATTCACATTTTAAAATGAGGTAATTAATTTTCAGAGAGGTGAAATAAATTGCTACGAAGGATCAGTAGACAGCATTGTCAAGGTTTCAAAACAGTTTGAGTAATTTTTGAGCCTCCTGCTACCCACTTAAGATTATTTAAATATATCATTAAATTAAAAAAAATCTAATTGAGGTAATAAAGTGAAATGATACTATCTTCAATTGTGCTAGGAAATTTGAGAATAGAACAACAGTAAACAAACAAACATTTACTGTTGACTTACTTGTTCCATTTTTTTTTTTTTTTGGTTCATAAAATGATGAACTGTTTTTTTTTTTTTTTTTTTATCATACTCAGTTAAGAACTGGTGTTTTATCATACACCTGCTAATAAATAACAGCAGTACAAACACCATGATAAAAACAGGTGAAGCATTTGAACAGATACTTATAAAAGAATATATACAAATGTAAAATAAGCACATGAGATATGTTTAACATTGTTCGTCATTAGAGAAATGTCAAAATCACATCGAAATGGTATAACAAACTTTCTAGAAAAGCTTAAATTTTTTTTTTAAATTTTTTTTTTCAACGTTTATTTATTTTTGGGACAGAGAGAGACAGAGCATGAACGGGGGAGGGGCAGAGAGAGAGGGAGACACAGAATCGGAAACAGGCTCCAGGCTCCGAGCCATCAGCCCAGAGCCTGACGCGGGGCTCGAACTCCCGGACCGCGAGATCGTGACCTGGCTGAAGTCGGACGCTTAACCGACTGCGCCACCCAGGCACCCCTAGAAAAGCTTAAATTTAAAAGATCACCAAAACCAAGTGTTGATAAGATGTGGAACTGGAGCTCTCATAAATTATTGAAGAGAGATATTAATTTTGACAAACACTTTGGAAAATGGTTTGGCAAATTCTTATAGAAATAACCCTATATTCATTAGATGAAACAGTAATTCTACTTCTAGATTTTTATTGAATAAAGATGACAACATACATCCGTATAAAGACTTACATGCAAGTTTATACTAGCTGTGTTTATTTTTATTTTAATTTACTTTTCAGTTTAGAGAGAGAATGTGCAAGTGGGGGAGGGGAGTAGAGAGGGATAAAGAAATAGAAACAGAGAGAGAGAGAGAGAGAGAGAGAGAGAAAGAGAGAATCTTAAGCAGGCTCCATGCTCAGCATGGAGCCAGATATGGGGCTTGATCCCATGACGCTGGGATCATGACCTGGGCTGAAATCAAGAATCAGACACTCAACCAGCTGAGCCACCCAGGCACCCTGATAGCTTTATTTATTATAACCAAAATTGGACAACCATCCCTGGGTCCACCAGCTAGAGAATGGATAAGCAAAGTGTGGCACACTCATATAATGGACCACTACTGAACAATGAACAAGAGCAAACTAATGCTACATTTGACATGAGTGAAATGCTAAAAACACTGAACAGTGAAAGCCACTGTCAAAAGGGTGCACGTTCTGTTGTTGAATTTATAAGAAATACCAGATGAGGTAAAAAAAAAAAAAATCAACTATAGTGTCAGAAAGCAGATCTAATTTGTTTAGAGCCCAGGTTGAAGAAGGACTGCTGTATATGGGGTCATGTGGGAACTGATAGAAATGGTCAAAACATTCAATACCTTGATTGTGAGGATGGTTACATCGGTGTATGTTATTTGCCAGAGTGCATTAAACTATATGCTATAAATGGGTGTATTTTATTTTCTAAAAATTAATTCCTGATGTAGTTTATTTAAAAAACATATCAGCCATATGAAATTTTATTTTAGTTTTCAGAGAAAGAGAGAGAGAGAGAGAGAGAGAGAGAGAGAGAAAGAGAGAAAAAAGAGAGAATGAGCAGGGGAGGGGCAGAGAGAAAGACAGAATCCAAAGCAGGCTCCAGGCTCTGAGCTGTCAGCACAGAGTCTTACATGGGGCTCAAACTCACAAACCCTGAGATCATGACCTGAGCTGAAGTCGGATGCTTAACTGACTGAGCCACCCAGACACCCAGCCATATGGAATTTTAAAAATGGAGTAGTGCAAGTTTTCGTAAGATGGAATGACAACGGGTAGTGATATATGCCTAAAGAGAAAAGATGAAAAGTACACACCCAAGGCAGTTAAAGTCAAACTAAATAAAGAGGAAAATGCAGTGATTCCTGTAGAGGTTACCTTTGAGGTTTCCTCCAAGGATACAGATAGAAATAAGAATGGCATGAAAATAATAAGTGGGAAGTTGAGGTATGTGCGGATCAGAAAATTGTGACCTTCACTGTAAACAGTAGGGCTTCACTGATAAGAAACTGAAAGTAAGTGAACCGGAGCAGTAGAAAAGGAAATCATAAAAATAAAGTTTCTGGGCACCCGGATCTGAGCTTTAACATTTACTATATGTAGGTCTTTCAAGAAAAGTCTTAACTAAGTTTTCTGTGATTCAGTTTTTACAAATTAAGGTTATAAAAAAAAAAAAAGAAAAAATGAGGCTCTAAGATCATGCTTTAGGATTACTCTAATTATTAAATTATATCTATGAATCTTCTGGCAAAGCGCCTGGAGCTTTTTGACCCTAAAGATATTGTAGAATCTAAGAGTAATTTCACATCGTTAATGACTATTATAAAGTTTTAATGAAGATTCAACTTCTTAGACTATATTCACTATGAAAATAAAAACAAAATAATTTAAAAGATAATATATTCTATAATAATGCTTAAAAAATCTTAATGTTTATTTTTAAGAGACAGAGCATGAGCAGGGGAAGGGCAGAGAGAGAGGGAGACACAAAATCCTAAGCAGGCTCCAGGCCCTGAGCTGTCAGCACAGAGCCTAATGTGGGGCTCGAACCCATAAACTGTGAGATCATGATCTGAGCCGAAGTCGGAAGCTTAACCGACTGAGCCACCCAGGTGCCCCTATAATAATATTTTCTAAGCCATATACTGCTATTAGTTCACATGAAAAACATCCCATGAACTATGAAATTATATACATCAAAATATTTACTTAAATGCAACTAGGATTTATTAATCATATTACAAATGTTATTTAGGAGATACAATGATGTGCGTATTGTTAGAAGCAGGGAAAATTAAAAAAAAACCAAATGACAAATTTCTTAAAATGAAGATAGAAATCACAAATAATTTTCCCAAATATGAGTGCATTCTGGTACGGCCCTAGAGTTACACAGATAAGAGGTTCACACTAGAAAAAAACGATAAAGATAATTACAATGTAAAAATAGGAAGAGAGGATAAGAATGTTAAGAACAAATGAAAACCACCACCACCAAATAAATGGCAAGATATGGAAACCAACCACATAAGAGATTGTTGAAATAAGTGACACTGGAAGATAAACTGAGTATTCCTCACATGCAAATAATGATTTATTGAAGAATTCATCCTTCTGCTGAGAGGGGGAAAAGAGAAGGAGGGAGGGAGAGAGCGAGAGAGAAATGAGATGTAGAGATGCAAGACTGACCAGAGAGGATTGAAGCGTCTGCTGCTCTACAACAAATACTACAAAAATAGAGATGGATTTACAAGTGAGAGAAAAAAATGAACACTCATCAAAGGTGTTGGCCATTAGGCATGGGAAGACGAGAACAAGATGAAAGGATGTCTCAGGAGGGCTCGGTAGACAGATGGAACAGATAAAAAGACTGGAAAAGCAGCTTGTTGAGGAAAAGTTTTCAAAAAATATTCTAAATTCAGACTTTTGAAGAACTTGGATGAAGACCTGCTGAGAAAAAAGTCTGTTGGGGAAAGGAGATGATGTGTATAATAAACAATTAATGGTTTAGAGCAGAAAGTGAGGGGACTTCAATGCAAACCCTCCTCCTCGCTATCATCTAAGGTCACAAGCATCCTTCAAAGTTTTAATAAATCAAGTCACATACAGTTATATATGGGCATGGGCCAACAGATTAAAATACCGTGCTGATCTGGTTCCCCTCTCTTGTATGTGTAGCTGTTGATTCCCACTGCAAAGGAACTGAAGGGTACATTGGACTGCATGGCTGGCTTTAATGCTCAAACTCATTTGAGTCTCAAAAAAACAGCCAAACTCAATTGGATCTCAAAGTTCCTCCAATGCTCCGCTCCCTTGTGATTCTTTAAAGTCAAAAACTATTAGATGAACTTGTAAACGACGCGTTCCCCGTAAACATGGGGAAAAGAGAAGAGGCTCTTAAAATGCAGCTCTCCTTGCTGTATGCAATAAACGAACCTTTGATGATAAACTATATTTCTTACACATTTATTGGTAAAGTTCAATTTCATTAAATAATAGCTTTTACGCACTATGAAATCAGAGGCCCTTTATGTTCATTTATGGCAAATGCTGCTTTTTCAAAATCATCAAACATCTTCTTTCTACATCTGGGTTTTCATATATTTTATTAGATGTCCTAGAGTGGAATATATCTGTTACCTGAGAAATATTATGCTAAACCAATAATTGTAAAAGTTTCCTTGACTAAGAATCACACAAATACTAACTGTTGATTTGGTCAGTGTCTGAGGTAGTAGGTTTCCCCAGGTTCTACATCATTGGGCGACAGCTATTTTCTGGATTCATTATGAACCCCATTTTCTGCGTCATCCTGGCAGATAAGCAGCCAGAGCCTTAAGAACTAAAGGACCATCCCCAGTGGTCTACGCAGGTGGGGCCTGTTTCCTTGGTGGACACAACTAGGTAAAGAGTTTCATATGTTGAAACACAGTTTATCTCATCATTTTTAATTCTGAAGACTTGTACCCCTGTAACTAGATTAATTTAACCATTTCCTTACTGCAGTGCAATTTTATTCTCCTCCAATATTGCTTATTTTATTTTATTTTATTTTATTTTTTTTATTTATTTTAGTTTATTTATCTTGAGAGAGGGAGCAAGTGTGAGTAGGGGAGGGGCAGAGCAAAGGGAGGGGGAGAATCCCAAGCAGGCTCCATACTGTTAGTCAGAGCCCAATGTGGGGCTCGATCTCACGAACCACCAGATCATGATCTGAGCTAAAATCAAGAGTTGGGCGCTTAACTGACTGAGCCTCTCGGGCGCCCCCAATATTGCTTATTTCAAATGATGTTTCAGAAACATGCTTGTACATGATTCTTTTGTGCTTATTTATGTCTCTAGAATATTTATTTAAATGTAGAAGTACTTTTAATCTCCAAAAGATACTTTCCTTCCAAATGCTGTACACATTTTATTTCCACGAAGGGTGTGAAAGTGAATTACATTACAGCCTCCCTAAGTACTAGATAACATGTTTTTATATAAACCTTTTTATTTTAATGGATATCTCCCTGACCACTACTGATATTGAACATCATTATTTCTTATTGTTTCCAGAGATCTTTTTTATATTCACGAAGAAAAAAAAAAGATCTCTTCTACATTGTGTATGTTGTAAATATTTTCACCGACATTGTAATTTGTCTTTTAATTGTTTGTAAGGCATTTTATTATACCAAAAGTTATTTACAGGGAAAGGGCAAAAAGCCTTGGTTGTTTTTATTTATGAAGTATACTTCTATGAAATTTTTTCTTCTTATGACTTTGTGTAGTTTTCACTCTGGCTTAAAAATATTTGAAACTTTAAGAAAATTTGGAAGTATTACTCTTATACATACTGCTTTATGTGCTGTGTCTTCAGTAATAAATGAGAAGACAGTTTTTGAACTCAAGGATTCACATACTATGGTAGGCAGAAAAAAATGGATGCCCAAATAATTCCGTGTCCTAATCACCGGAAACTGAATATGAAACCTAAATGGAAACGAAATTTTGTAGAAGTCATTAAATTAAGAATCTTGAGCTAGAGAGATTATCCTGGATTGGTCCAGGATAAACACAAGTACTCTTATAAGTGAGACAGGTAGGCAAGAAAGAAGCAGAAAGAAAATAATATATTGAGACGTGACTACTTACATGGAAGTGAAAGTGAAAAGATTGCTGGTTTTGAAGATGCTTTCCAGACTCAAGGAAAGAAGAAAGCTTTTAGAAGCTAGAAAAAGCATGGGGTAGAATTTTCCCTGAACCTCCAGAAAAAATACAGTCCATGCTGACAACTTGATTTTAGCCCAGTGATTCCTATTTCACATTTCTGACTTTGTTAGCTGCTAATAAATTTGCGTGGTTTTGAAGCACTGATTTGTGGTGATTTGTTACAGCAGCAATAGTAAAATGATACACGCATTAAAATAGCCAAACAAGCACTTTATCTCAGTATGTGGACGCTTGAGGAAGAGGAAGATAGGTGAGGCTATAGAGCAGGACTCTCCCAGATAATGTACTTGAGCAGAAAAGGGCTTTTGTAAACAACTGGCCACTTCTACCAGTAATGCTAGTATCAATAATTGTTCAAAATGGCAATATGACCAAAAAAGATCCAAGGCGAAAAGCATAAAATGAATAAAGGGTGAGATGAAATTTCAGAAAAATGTGTGTTCCTTTCAAGAGATTAAAACGATTCTGAATAATGGAGCACACAGCAACCTAATTATTTTGGAAACAAAACCATAAAATTATACATAAAAAGCCAACAAATTCAATACACTTGTAAGATAAAAGATGTCGCAAACACAAAGAAC
Organism: Lynx canadensis; assembly: GCF_007474595.2. Classification (NCBI taxonomy): domain Eukaryota; kingdom Metazoa; phylum Chordata; class Mammalia; order Carnivora; family Felidae; genus Lynx; species Lynx canadensis. The sequence goes on along the minus strand of NC_044311.2, from coordinate 40,332,387 downwards.
AAGTGACAGAATGGGAGAAAATATTTACAGCGTATGCTACAGTTAAAAGATCTTATCTACAATATGGGAATGTTACTATAAACGGAAACTGAAACAAAAGTAAAGGAAACAAAAGCAGAGAAGCAAAGAAGAAAATTCCTGCAGGTAAATGACATTTTATTCAAGAGTAACAATTGACCAACGAATGTATGAAAGGTTGGTCAATGCTAGTATTATTCCTAATTTATTTCTAAAATTAATCCCTTAATTTTATGACTAGTCTAGGTTGAAAGAGAGGGCAATTTGTACTGTCTACGAGTAAATTACTAGCGTCTTGACTTAGACAGAATATAGGAGATAAAACAGGAGAAGGAGACGTCACTTCCGGAGAATTTTCATTACTTGGAATCTGTGAAGAGTTGGAGGATAAAATTAAGCTAAATTGCTACTTTATGGCTCTTATCTTTAGGGCTGACCAGAAAGATGAAGTTCAAATTAATCAAACTGCTAGGGGATAAGTCTAAGATCAGTAATATTTCCCTTATATTTCTTTCTCCTACCTTTTTTTTTTAATAGGAAGGAGATATCAGACATATATTTAGAAGTTAGATCATAAGTCATATTTAACCTTTATGAATACATAATTTCATTGTAGAACATTTCTGTTGACAATATAAACAATTTTTCTTGACAGAGCTGAATTATTTTTACCTTGAACTTCATTTTTTTTTCTTGACATCGTACTTTAAGAATCTGAGAACCCAGGAATATTATCCAGTGATAACTTTCCCTAGCTGAGATTTCAAGAAGTATGAAATGAGTATTGTGTTTTAAAAAGCGCATGTGACCTTTTCTAAAGTTCTGGATATTAAGCTAGGCTGGTTCCATGAGGAGTGTCAAAATTCTTTGCCTTAAAATTTTTAAGACTATTTTGTTCATAATGTAGATGTGCATGTTATTTCAATTATTTTATATCACTACACATTTTTCATAAATATATCTCCTACTCTTTGCTATTGGAAGTAGATAAGGTAAGAATTAAAAATTGAAAATGTACCTAGGTTGAAGGCTTAGTTCAGAAATTTGAAGAATCTGCATATATAGTGCCTAATTTCTAAACCTATGATAATATAGCCTTTTAAAAATGTTGAATTGACTTCGCCTTAATTTACAGTCTTTAATTTGTATTCCTTAAGATCAGACATCTGCCTTAGATGTTGAGCTGATTGTGATGTCATGGCATGACTGATTTTTATTCCTGTTTTTAACATCAGTCATCTCCTTTCTTAGTAGCTCTAAATCCATTTTACTTTTTGACCTCTCACCTGGTCTTTGGGGAGCCCTGTTATCTTGTCGTCTGCCTAACTTTCAACGTCATTATGTCTGCAGTATGTCCAATCTCATCTTAAAAACATGCTTTATCTCTCATCCTCCGTGCCTCCTTTACTTTAACTTGTTTCCTTTTCTGAAGCTGTGCCCTGGGTCTGATGTTGACAAGTATTTTGCTACAATCACTTCTCTCTCATTTTTCCTCATCAGTGCTGTAGGACTGATCAATGTCCCAGTCCCCATATCCCAAGACTAATTATCTTACAGTCATCTAAATTGAATTAAATTTGCTATCTCTTAGCACAATCACAGGAAAGGAAAATATTGTGAAAGCTTCACTATTACTAGTGGATGAAACATTAAAAGAGGGAGAAAAAAAGCAAATTTCTTAAAACTAAATTTGAAATGTACCATGGCAAATACACAGACACAAACCACTAAAACAGCAAAACAAAACAAACAAAAAAAACTACTTAATGATTCTGTTTAAGTAACAATTTTGTATCTCATGATTCTTTTCACCTGCAAAGGAACCTGCGATGCTAGGCTCTATAAACTATCTCCCTACTTTACATAAAGCATGATTGGGGCTCTTTATATTGCCTCTTTATATTGTCTCCCTATGGTACCCCTTCAGAATAGCATGATGCAAATATATAATGGGAAAACAACCTATCTCTGTTTGGCCCTAAGCATTTCAGGTGAGTCATGTGTCCTCATCCTTATATGCTATACTCCACTGATTTAACTTTCCATACTCTAAATCAATAGCTATCAGTATGTAATTTATAGTGCATTTGTAAAAAATCACCTGGGGAGTTTTCTAAATTTAGCTATCCAGTTTAAACAACACCTCCCAATGATTCTGATTCAGTAGGTCTAGAGTAGGGCTTGCAAATCTGCATTCTAAAGCATATTTGGATGGCTTAGTTGGTAGAGCTGAGCGTCTGACTCTTGAATTCGGCTCAGGTCATGATGTCATGGCTCGTGGGATTGATCGCTCCCTCAGGCTCCATGCTGACAGCACAGAACCTGCTTGGGATTCTCTTTCCCTCTCTCTCTGGCCCTCCCCCACTCACACTGTCTTTGTCTCTCTCAAGATAAATAAATACACTGAAAAATTTTTAAAAAGTAGGGGCACCTGGGTTGCTCAGTTGGTTAAGCATCTGACTTCAGCTCAGGTCATATCTCATGGTTCGTGAGTTCGAGCCCCACGTCGGGCTCTGTGCTGACAGCTAAGAGCCTGGAGTTTGTTTCAGAGTCTGTGTCTCCCTCTCCCTCTGCCCCTCCCCTGCTCACACTCTCTATCTCTCTCTTTCTCAAAAAATAAATAAACACCAATTTTTTTAAAGATAAAAAACAAATAAAGCACCCCAGAGTATTTCTTAGGTACACTGACATTTGAAAGCCATTGAACTACCAGTAAATTCATTTTCTTACATAAAAGAGTTTTTTTTTTTCAAGGCACCAAACAAACCATTGTGGTCTAGGGGGTAAATAGGCCTTCTATTATTCTGTTTTTAACTGAAAAAAAAAATAAGGTAGAACTTAGATGTTAGTAACATTAATGTATAGAAGAGAACTAGTCTCCCTTAGGTGACCTGTTGGTATGTGGAATAGCCTTAAGGAAGTGTTGGGTTTCCACAAGGCAAGGAGTTGTAAGGGCTGTCTTCCCTCACTTTTCTGTAAGTTTCATTAGAAGACAGTCGTCTTGTATCCAGTTATTTTACAGATTATGTTCTGTAGTCTTACCTGAAGCAAGATTTAGAAAATGGAAAACTGACTTGACAATCTTTCTACAAAAAACAACCAGTAAGAAAGAATGATAAATATTTCAGAACATGTTACCTATTAAAATAAATGGCAGGGCCAGTGTTTCTTATTGGACGACCGCATTATAAGAGAAGACAAAAACCCAATGTCAGTATCTCAGAGAAATAATGATTTTTTTCATGTTTCTTAATAATGGGAGACAAAGAGCATATACCATTGCTGAAACATTCTACGAAAATTATCTAGAATAGTACACAGAAAACAAAATGGAAACAAATAGAAACACTTTCTTTTGTCAGTATACACTGTTGATAGGTACGAGAATATATTATTGATGACTTAAAGAAACAAACTGTAGGAAAATTATGCACTGTGGGAGGTTTACTGTAGACTTACATGACAGTCCAATATTTTTAATGTGCCTCATTTTGTTTCCTAGATTTTGTTTCACCAACTCATATATCAAGAAGTGCTTTTTTAAGCTGCTCAAGGAAAGGTGCACTGGAAAATGTATGTCTTTTAAAGTAAGTGATACCTTAAAAACATTTTGAGAACAAGCTAAGTGTTCTAATATCAAGGTACAAAGATCATATCATGCATAGATTGCATTCACAGTATTTTTCAGAGAAAGGCTATTGTCTCTTTACATAGGTAGAAATCAGAGGTGCACAAATTATACATGACAACATCCAGATCATCAATTTCAAAATATGAGAGTTTTGGAATGTATAGACTTATACATATTTTATAAGTATATGGAGAATAGCTGTATGAGCTTAAAAATGAATGGCACCTTTTTTTTTTACCTACAAATATTAAGAATTCCAAATGTGTTGATTCCTTTTTGATGATAAATGTCTGTTAGTAGTATACTCCTTGATAGATATTTCTGAAAAGATAAACATGATCCATCCCAAAAATGTCAAGGTCATGATTTTAAAATGAGTGAGAAAACAATATTTTCTGAAAGAAATTTCTGTAAGAAACAGTTTTGAAATACGAATATGTGAATATTTTCCACAACTTCATGATTTTTTTACCTAAAGTAATTTGTATGACTTAAAATAATATGTTTAATCTGTATGCTTAAAAAATTGAAACATATTCTAGGGGCACCTGGGTGGCTCAGTGAGTTGAGCATCCGACTTTGTCTCATGTTATGATCTCACGGTTCCTGAGTTGGAGCCCCACGTCGGGCTTGCTGCTGTCAGCATGGAGCCCATTCCAATCTTCTGTCCCCCTCTCTCTATCCCTCCCCGCTCGCACTCTCTCAAAAATAAAACATTTAAAAATGTTCAAACATATTCCAATTCATTTAAAATATTTCAAAATCAGTATCTTCAATAAACTTTGAGCCATTTATTCATACAAAACACATATTTTCATAGTAGTTAATAAGAACATGTAAGTTTTTAGAAGATAGGATTTTAACCTCTCAATTTTAAGAAATGCTTTCACATACTTATACACACAGATTGAAAAAGTAATACTGTGAAGTTTAGCCATTACTATTATTCTATTGGTATATATTTTGGTATGTTATGTACCTTTGGGTGCCTCATTTTCAGATATCACAGCTAATACAACCAAGTATCAAAATAAACTGAACTTAAAAAAAAAGTTTCAGGTTACTTTTTCAAAATGCTAAACATGAATATTCAGAAATAATAGAGTGTATACAAGTGCAATGCTGTGTAAAATATTAAATTATCTATAGCACCGTGATAAAGGAACTTTTCGACTTTTAATGTTTGTGGGCTCCCAGGGAAGCTGTACTTTGACTAGGGTGAGAGTGACATCATCAAACTTCAAAAAGTGTGGGCTCTGTTTCTGCCCGGAGCACACATTGTACATCTATCTGTTTTGTTAGCAAATAACCTAAAAGAAATATTTCAAACTAAGAGTAAAAGTCTCCCTAAGTTCTGTTCTCATACTTCCAAAGCCTGCTAGGTTTGTACTTACTCAAAACATAGAATAAAATCTGTAGTTTCCTGAAATGGCCTTCTTCATGATGATTTGTAACTCTTGATGGAACAAAAATCATGTATAACCCTGGTTAAACATTCCTTCTCCAGGGCTTTCTTCTTCTTTGTGAAGACTGTGTATCTGGGCAGCTGTCCTCCTTCGGACTTGAATAAAATTTGTCTTCCTTTTTTTTTGTTTGTTTTGTTGTTTTGGAAATTCTAAAAGGTTTGTTCACTTTGCTGCAATAACTATAGTAAAGGCCTAGAGGTTTTTATAAAGTTAGCACATAAAAATAAAATTATTAATTCAAAATGTACCTTGTTTTATTTTGACACATCATGATGCATCCTTATTTTTACTCTTTTGACTGCTATAAATAATTTATCAATAGAGTAGTGCATATATATTCACCAAATTATAATTAAGCAAATATATATATATATATATATATATATATATATATATATATATATATATATTAGGGAGAGGGCATGTTCAAAAAGTTTGGAGATTACCAACACAGCTTACTGTGCTCACAGAGAAACAAACCCCTTTGACAACCACAATGTGCAAACTTAAACTCATTCATGAATCTTAGCGGAGCTTGGATAAGAGGGGTGGTTGGGTTATTGTTATTAAAATGAAAAGAAAATCTGTGATGCACTGGCAAAGATGTAAAAACAAGATGGGGGTGGGACGAAGTGCTGATGTACACTGTTTACTGACTAATGAAAATACTTCTGCTGCAGCTGATTTCAGATGACTGAAAACGCTTCCTGCGGGGCAGGGATTATGGGTCCTATCAACTCTTGCAACTGGTACAAGCTGGTCTAAACGCCACTGGATAAAGCCCATTTCCTGTTGACAGGAGAGTATTCTACTCTTGTCAAAAATTATATGAAATCACAGCAAAAAAAACCCTCCAGACCTGACTCTTCTTCTCTTTTAATAAATTTCCCTGCAATGTTGAATTAGTACTCTGTACGTGCTTGCTCAGTAAATGGTACTTTGTAATTATAATAATTTTAACTTTCTTAAATTTAACAATGTAATCTGTAGGTACACATGATCTCTAAGTATGTTTGTGAGGAAAGGGTAGGATATGCAGAGTGAGAAAAGTAGGGAAGGCATATTTCTGCAATAAAGAAAAGGTTTATCTTAATGCTACGTAAAGATGTTTTTCAACAGAAGTAACTCAAATGGTTGGCTAAGAATCACTAAGAAAATCAAGTATGACATACATAAACTCTCCATAATGATAATTTTACAAGAATATGTGTAAAAATCTCTCTCAGACTACCCCCCCTCTCTCTTACACACACACACACACACACACACACACACACACACACACACACCATGCATATTCAATTAGAGAAGAGCTATTAAGTGTCTTGAATAAGTTTCCTCGGAACAAATCAAAGACAGAAAGCACTTTACTCTCATGTGAACTAATTTCTATTCTAGCGTTTTTCACTAAGCAAATTATGATTTTTCCTTTCTCATTAAGGTTAATTTAGAAAAGAACAGAGTGTTTGATTGCTCGTGGATGTCTCTTCAATACGCTGCTCACATACAAGAATCAATTACACTTGGCTCATCCAATTCTTAAAAATGGTTTTAGATTGCTTTATAACTCCAATCTATTTGTCAAATTACTCTGCTATTTTCTTTGTGTTCACTGAAGCCAGGACAAAACTGTGTTTAAACAACGTTTTACTTTAATATCCTAAAGTTCAAAAAAAGATAATTGAACAAACGCTATGCAAATATGAACTTTGAAATTAATATCCCTGCTTACTTAATACTAGAATCTACTAGTATTCTAGAATTTTACCTATGTACAATAATACCCTTTATATTACGGGGATAAGGCATAGATTATATTATTTTTTCTCAAGTATTTAATTTTATTTATAAAATTTTTAATGTTTATTTATTTGAGAGAGGGGTGGAGAGAGAGAGAGAGAGAGAGAGAGAGAGAGAGAGAGAGAGAGCACATGAGTGAGGGGAGAGCAGAGAGAGGGAGAGACAGAATCCGAAGCAGGCTCCAGGCTCTGAGCTGTCAGCACAGAGCCCAACACGGGGCTTGAACCCACACACCATGAGATCACAACCTCAGATAAAATCAGACACTTAACTGACTGAGCCACCTAGGCGCCTCTCAAGTATTTTAAATGACAACTCATGGAATCTTCATCTTACAGAATGAACCTGCTGTCAGCAAAGATAACTAAATTATCATGCCAAACTACTTTATGTGGCAGTAGAAAACACAATAATTAATGGATAATTGCAAAAATCTTGTAACTTGGACTGTCTGCTTCCAAGCTCCCTCTCTCTACTCCATTGTCTACATTGCTTTCAGGTTAAATTTCCTTTTTATAGCAATTGATTTGCTTTCTTATTTGCTTCCATGTACAGAACTTCTATCAAATACACTCCATGAACAGACTGTCAAGGTGTTTGATAACATAGCTTGAAGCTTGAACATCCTCTAGTCATTCGCTCATCTATTGATTCACTAATTCAAAAATACCGTTGACCTTTATTTACTAAATATTTCCTTAATATTTGTGACTTAAAAAAAACAATTTTAGATCATTTCTAGGTTTCTCACAAAATGGAAGGAAGGTACAGAAGGTTCATATACCTTCTGCCCCCATACATGCATAACCAACCCCGTTATCAACATCTCCCTCCAGGGGGGTATATTTGTTACAAATGATGGATGTACAATGAAACATCGTAATCACCCGACGTTATACATCTGTGGGTTGTGACGAATGTATCAGAATGTATAATCCATCATTATAATATCATATGAGGTATCTTTTAAACTATTGCGTCCTCTACGTATTCACCCATCTCCTCCTCCCACCCACTGGTAGCCAGTGGTCTTTTTCCTGTTTCCAGTTTTGCTTTTGTCACATACTTGGAATATGCAGAATGCATTCTTTGTAGATTGGCTTCTTTCTTTTAATAAATGCATTTTCAAATCCTCCATTTGTTTCATAGCTTAATAGCTCATTTCTTTCTAGCACTGAGTGATATCCTATTGTCTGGATGTAATTCTTCCCATAATTCAACATGTATTTTTGGTCTTTTGTTGTATATTTCAGATACATTGTTAAGCATTAAGGGGAAAAAAGATGTGTACCTGGTAAACCTCTAAAGATCATCTTTATGTCTCTTTAACTTAGATCATAACGTAAAAGCCACTGAGAGCACGAACTAGTTCAGACTCGTGTGCAGCTTTGAGGGAAAGCAGGATAATGAAAACATACAAGTGCTTTAAAAATGTGTGTGGCCGGGCACAGAGTTGGTGACTCTGTTGGTTAAGGGTCTGACTCTTGACTTAGGCTCAGGTCATGAACTCATGGTTCATTGCATGAATCCCTGTGTTGGGCTCCATTCTGACAGTATGGAGCCTGCTTGGGATTCTCTCTCTCTCTCTCTCTCTCTCTCTCTCTCTCTCTCAATCTCTCTGCCCCTCCTGTACGCTCTCTCTCGGTCTCTCCCAAAATAAATTATTAAACTTAAAAAAATGTGTGTTGCTGTTGCTATGTATGGGGATGATTATCATGAAAATAATGATAATAGATAAAACGATGGATAATAGAAAATAAAGAAAAACTTCAGTTTTACCACTACAAATCATATAGTTAAAAAAAAAAGGAATACTATATATGCTAATTCTGATATCCTTACAAACTTAAATGACAAAACCTTTATTTTTAGATAAGCTAAAAAATCAATACTGCATTCCACATTATCTTGCTTTACAGAATACAGAGACTTTCAAATACTTTGTAACACTGAAAAAATACTTTGAAAACTGTAGTATTCCTATCTGAAGTAGGATATTGAATATATATTTATCAATCTTCTGTTCTCACTGGCTGGGACAATGTGATACTTCTCAAATACTTAAAATTCTACTCCTATTTCAATGCAGGAAATTGTAGCCAAACTTCCAATCTCTAAAAAATGTCAGCCCTTTCATGTAATCTTTCCTCTCTCTATATAAGAACCAGGTACGGATATCAGAATGCTTTGCATTGTTTTAATGGCACACTTACGCCATTCTACCTTGTATTATTAGGTGCCCTCTACAATTTTTGACCTGTTATTTCCTTCCAAACTTGTATTCTAATAGATTATATGTACTTAGAGGTCAATCCACATGTTCTATTAAATTTGTGTCTCTCTTGGCACTTGGAAGATCAAGACTATTGTAAACATCAACCAAGAATATTATAAATCTAAAGGTGATATACATCTTCCCCCAAAGTTGTGTCCAAGCAGATAGTGTATTACAAAGAGGATATTTATTTTCACCATATTGTAAATATGTCACATATTGTAAATATGTCACATATTGTAAACATTGGGAGGCACACTAGGATCTGCTGCTTCTTTCTTTTGGCTCCTCTTTGATTTCAAGTTTCTTTTTTTTTTTTTCCTCTTGTGGTTTCTTCTTTGTTTGCCTACTAACTTGAACATGGAGGATTGGATGTAGAATTTTTAATTCAAGATCATGATTATCTGATCTCTTCTGTTTTGTATTGCTGGGCACAGATTGAAAGACTTTCCTTTAACAAAGCTATATATTATTCTCTTTCTAATTTAGTTAAGCTTTCTTGACAAGCAAATAGTACAAGATTTTATTGTAACTCACACGCAAAAAAATGGCCTACACATACCAACATTCTGACTTTCTGGTAAGCATCCTAAAGTCATGGCTCTGTTAAATCTATAGCCTTGATATCTAAGAAACAAAACGATTTTGAGCTGTTTCAATAATAACAAGGTGTGTCAAATTATGAATCAGGGGTAGAGATCAGGTGGATCCTCATTACCATTACTATATTCGACCCCCTCCCATTTCACATTTTATTATCTGTCACTTGTAACAACCACCTTTAAGGAATATATTCTTATCTTCCTTATAATTATTTGACTATGAGCAAAGAAACTGTCTATTCTAAATTAAACAGTCAAAACCACATTAAACAATAAGTAAATTTTAAATATAAGATAAATCACAGAATTAAGGGAAACGACCAGGCCATTAGAAGTATAGAAACCAGCACAGTTTTAGGATCTTATTATCAGAATATTATGTGTTCTCATAAAATGCTGCCATCATATTGCTCATCTCCAAACTGATGTGACCAGTGGACAGAGTTCTCTTACAAAAACACCTAATCATGTTGTGTGACGGAAGGAATGCACATAAAGGTAAAAAAAAAGAAAAAGGCAAGAAATGAATTATTACTAGAATTTCAGTGGAATAATTTTTGGAGAATTACAAAAATAGATGAGTACACTTGTACTTTTTTTTTCTTTTTTAACATGAAGTGGTCTATGAGTGCTACGCCGAAGTCATATGTTCACTCACTGTACCTATTCTCTACTTGTCACCACCAATGTCTTCATTCTCAGCAAATGGCATCACTTTTAATTTCTCAGAGTGAGAATGCCATGCACAATAAAACCTGCAAGCGTTCACGTATACGTTTTCTCTTTATCTCCTCTGCCCCTTCATGTGGTGTGTCCTTTTGTTACTTAAGGCTAATCTCTCTACTTGCGATTCAGATGTATCTTCTGTCTGCTGGTAGATGGTACCCTCTCTTCGCTGTATCTACCTTCTATCCTGCCTCTCATGTCTTCTTTCCATTGATATGTTAAATGATTTTGATCTCTCTCATCTTTTTTTTTTAATGTTTATTCATTTTGAGAGAGAGAGAGAACACACAAGTAGAGGAAGGGCAGAGAGAGAGAGAGAGAGGCACAGAATCTTAGGCTCCAGGCTGAGCTGTCAGCACAGAGCCCAATGTGGGGCTCAAACTCATGAACTACAAGATCACGACCCGAGTGGAAGTCGGACGCTTAATCCACTGAGCCACCCAGGCGCCCCAGATCTCTCTCATCTTAATAGGCTCACACACATGTGCACTAGCCCTACCTTCTTCAAACCACCGCTTTCTCTCTCCCATCTCTTCCATGTCGCTATCAAGTGCTCGGAAAGTTTTATCTGCACCCACATCTTCCACACCCCCAATTCGTGTTCATTTCTTTCTTTTTTTTTAAAATTTTAGAGTGAGAAAGTGCACACAAGTGTTGGAGAGGGGCAGAGGGAGAGACAGAGAGAGAAGTCTAAGCAGGCTCCATTTTCATCACAGAGCCTGACACAGGGCTTGATCCTACACATCATTGACTTGAGCCCAAATCAAGAGTTGGATGCTCAACTGGCTGAGCCACTCAGGTACCCCTGTTTTCATTTCTGTATTGACTATAAACTATCTTCTGTTTGGGCATTAAACTGAAGCCTTTTTTTTAAACTTATGCATTCTTATTTCTCTCTTCTTTCCCAAACTAGTACACCCTCCTTCCCCAAAATACTTATTCCACCGTCTGTGTTCTATGTGTGAATGACTCACCCATCCAATCAGTTGTTCAACGTTGAAGACTACATAACATTTTTAATCTCTATCTCCATTACCCTAACATGCAATTACCAATTTCTATACACTAATCTTAGAGTATCTAAAATATTTGTGTAACTGTAGATAATGTATCCAAAACTTAAAAATGTACATAAGAGTAGCATGAACTTTCAATGGGCATTTTTTGACAAACTTAACCAAGGCATTTAATTATCTAGGAGAAAGCACCTGCATTTGAAGCCCAGACACAATGAACTGTGCAATTTGAAGACACCTGTCTGGGGGAAAAAAATGATGGCAAAAACTGTGGTTTTATCACCCTACCAGACATTAACTGGCTTTGCATCTTACTTGAATCTTATTTTTGCATTCCTCTTAAAAAAGGAAAAATAGCCAATTCCTCAAAATGTAGTTTCTTTTTGTGTGTGTGCTTGCTTTATCATCTTCATGCTTTCCCCATAAATTAAATGAATAAAAATCTGTCACGTGTTCCTTCTTTATTAGTATGAAAGCCATGTGGTAACATTTTAAGAATTAGACATTAAAAGTGTCTCTCTGTTACCAAAATTATTACCTAAACTTAGGCCACCACTATATCTCTTGTTAATTATTATTACAAGTGCTTCCTAACTGGTCTTTCTGCCTAAGGTTACCTGAATTCAATCCATTCTTTGCAGAATGGTTTTTCAAAAACACACATCCGAATGTGCCATCTTCTGTTCAAAGCATCAAATATTTTCATATGATTCATAAAATGGCTCACAATCCCTTGTCACTGGGCTCCTGCCTACTTCTGTAGGCTTGTCTCCACACTAGCTTCCCAGATGTGTCTATTTTTATGCTCTGTATCATGTCTGTTTTCTGGGGATGTCTCCTCATGATGCACCTTGTAACTGCTATGGTCTTCCTGATCTCATCCCAGTATTATTCAGGACCATGAAATTGGTTATTGCATAATATCAGGTTACTGATTCTCAATGGTTCACCTGATGTGCCCTTTCTTCTTGAAAATTATCTTTCAAGTATAGGTGAAGAGGCCCCTTTCATGTGATTCCCTGTGCTTGCTCTCCATTGTACTTATGACAATATATTGTATTTCCTTTTCTCTATTCCCTACCAGTGTCTAAGACCTTTAATGTCAGGAATTTGTCTATCTTACATACCTACTTTGCCCCCAACACCTAATACAGTGACTAGTTTACAGATATAAAGTATATCCAGTAAGTACTTAATATTTGGGTTACTAAATATTGTTAATAATAGTAAAATTGGGACCTCAAAAGTCTAAGGATCTTACTTACTGCTATACATCTAATGTTGTTTTAGCATGCTTGATAACAGAAAAAATGAGAACCCTATCTGCTATCCTAGTGCTTATACCAATATATATAATGCTTCTAGAGTTTGTCTGTGTCAAATCACGTAAGATTTAGTAACTGATTACATATTAGCAGTGGCGGATATCTAACTTAAATTAATAATCTACCACACATAGTTGCATTTTAATATTCAATCTTCAGGTAGGGAATGAGTTTGGTAATACCAGCTCTGCATTACTAGGAGGAAACCATGGCTTAGAATATTGTAACATTCCTGAAAAGTATTAGAGCCAAGATAGGAACTCAGGTTTAGGATTTTTCACGTTATATTCCAAGTGTAGCAGATCATAGTGTCTGCTCACCATATTTTGAGTTACACTTAATTATTTAATTAATTATATTTTTAGGCTTATAATTATACATTCTAACTTTATTATTTTTTTAATAAACACACTCTATACATCAGTTTTATCCCAGGTACTCTGCTAAGTATTAGACATATAATAATGGGAAATAGAGTCCCTGCTCTTAGGAAATTTACAGACTAGTGGAAGATTAAAGCAAACTATGAGACTAAGACGGAGGTATGTACCCCATACTATAATATTCCCCAAAGGCCATTTGCCCTAGATTTGCAAGAGGTCTGAACATTCAAGGAAATGACATCTTGAGTCCCTGCTAAAGGGACTATGGAAATATGCAAGATGAAGAGGGGTAATATATTCTGTTTATGGAATAGGTTTTCAGGAGGCAAAAATTGACATGGAAAAGCAATCAGGGGCCAGGTAGTAAAAAAATATGTATATATATAGTATATACTTGGACATATTGAATTTATTTCCAGGGAAAATAAGAGCCTTGATGTAATTTAAGAAACACTAGTTAATGTAATAGATGTTGACTTCTCAGTGACTAAACACAATAAATACTAATATATAATATTTCTAGTTTATACCATAGCTCAATGTGAGTATTCTTGGTTGAGGGGCATTCTGTGAGGTCATTTAAATTTCAAGTTCGACTACCTAGGTGCTTATGGGTCCTCTCCAATCAACTATTAGAAAGCAAACAGAGGGAATAAAAGATTACTCACGGAGAGTGGTTTATGTGGGTGGTACAGATCATAGCTCCCATCACCTTTAATACCATTTATTTAGTAACTGCACAGACATATCCAACTGGAAATTGCACAGCTACATCCAATGGGAAATATAACCTAGCTATGTGTCTGGAAAATAAAGAACACAGGCTTTTTATATGATAAAGAAATGTAAGCCTCTGGTGAGAAGTGAGTTTCGCACACAAAATTATTTCACTTGGGAAAATTTGGAAGTGCCTAAGTAATTTCTAAGCAGCTATGTCTAGAGGAATATTCTGTTACAACTTTGGAGCTTGTGAGATGAATTAGTCTAGGAAGACAACTAGTCATCTGCACGTTTTAGCTAAATGAGTTTACATTTTCCAGAACATTGAAACAGGAAGGGACCTTGTGTAGACTCCTAAGAACACTGTGCTGCCTATTAAGGTGCCACTCAAGTAAATGCGTCAAGCAGGAAATTGCGAAGGAACTGCCAGCTAATATGAGGGAGAAATAAAACAGGAAGTTTTTTGAATTAAAAAAAGAAGAAGAAGGAAGAAGAAGGAAGAAGAAGGAAGAAGAAGGAAGAAGGAAGAAGAAGGAAGAAGAAGGAAGAAGAAGGAAGAAGGAAGAAGGAAGAAGGAAGAAGAAGAAGAAGAAGAAGAAGAAGAAGGGATCTTGAGTAGACCATGAATAGCACTGCTATGGTTCATTTTTAGCTAGATATGAGGAGACCAGACTGGGAAATAAAGAAAATCACTAAAGATAAATCTGAAAAGACATCACCGATTTTCTTTAGGTTACCATCATCACTGAATATTTCTCTTTGTATTTGGAGATACACGAAGAACAGAGCCCCCGTGAATCAGAAAGGGAGTTACCATCTGACATTACTTTAGATTTACAAGATTCCGCCTACATTCTATTCCTGAGAGGCGTGTGTTATCCAGCTTCGTTAGGCTGTCCTGTGAGAGGGGAGTGAGAGACTTATGGATTTTCACCAAGTATGGCAGTATCCTTGCCATGAATGATTGATTAAGTCAGAACAGGATGGATTTAGAGAAAGAGTTTTCTGTATGTCAAGAAGTACTTTTGTGAGTACAATTATTTGAAGTGAATGTAGAGTGATAAAAGGACATGTGTACATATACCATATCTGTATGTGATATTCCTACAGTTTTCTTGCTCTTTTTCATTAAATGCCAGTAGCAAAATAACTGCTCTATACATATTATACTCACATCATATTAATAGAAGGTAATTAAAACGATTTTGAACATTGCACCCTAAAGGCTGCAAGGATTGAAACAGGTCCCTAACCTTTATTTTTCATTATCATTGTTCAGATATAAAGAAGTATGTTCTCAAAAAGGTACATCTTTAATAGATGTCTAGTATGAACTTGTTGAGCTAGATTGGGAATGCAATCAGAAAATTAACGCCTTGAGAGTCCCTAAATTTAAATTCCTTACCTTTTAGTAAAATTTATTCTTCTCAGTTGTTTGCTTTATGCAAAATTGCAATAATAAAACATTTCATGTGCTGGGTTAATTATAATAGACATTGAAGGGTTTTCTTCCCCATGAACACTCCTTTAGATGTCTTAGACTTGCTGCTAAGTCCATACCCAGTCCTACAGTTTTGTAACTAGATAACAACACAAATATAGCTCATCAAAGAATGCATACAGTGTCTATTTGTAAAGGCTAGTCAAATTTTGCTTTTAGCTCCCCTTGCAAAGAACTCTGTGTCATGGAACCCAGTAGTCAGAGCATAGGCACACAATAAATAAATACCTCTCAACTGCTGCTCTGTTTTTAATTCACTAGTGAATTTGAGGAATATTTTCTAAAAGAGAAAAAATAGGCATGTAACCTGCCTAAAAATATTTCAGTTTATCAACTAAATTGAGTAAATAAGAATCATTATATTCTGCTGGAATGACTTTATACTGATCAGGACAACTTATGTAAGTAAAAAAAAAAAAAACAAAACAAAACACGTACTTCTGTTTCAGGATTCAAAGGTAATGCTGACATTTAACAAACTCCTTCTAATGGAAAGAACATAGCTAGCTGCCTCCTTCGATGAAATTTCACCTGACACGCCTATAGAAATCTTTTTCCTTTAATTTTAATTTTTGTTCTTCTAGCCACTTTGAAAAAAATGAAAGAACAGAGAAAATGGGTGAAATGTCATCATTTTATTGTGGAAAGACCTGAGTAGTTCTTTGTGTTAGAAGATAAGGCCCTATACCTTTTAAATAGCTTTCATTTTTTTGAAAGAATCAGTGAATTTTTACAATGGTCCTACTAATCACACAGGTAAAAAAAAAAAGAATTTTCTGACAATTTCCTTTAATTTTAAAGTCCAACTTGTCATCTCTGTGATTTATTTCTAGCAAAGTTATTGGTCTTAGATTGAGCCTTTCATTTTCTTTTTATTAAAACTTTATCTAACATTTGCAGCTATTCTCAAACTGTAAAGTAAAAGGGCATCCTTCTCCAATTTTTCATCCCACTGACACAGACCATTCTTAAACGTTTTTCCTCCCGAACTCTTGGACATCTAAAAAAGAGAGTAAAACAGAGAAGGAAGGAAGAGCTGAGAGCAGAAAATAAGAACAGGCAAGCATAACAGGGAAATTATGTTCAAATGAAGTAAAATGATAAGAGAAAGGAAATCTCTTAACAGGCATCAATTTCACGGAATTTCACTTGAGAATAGAGCCTTACACCTCAAACCATCCTCTTTTACTCCTACCTTCTTCTCTAGGAGGAATTCAAGAAGTAAAAATATTTATTATGGTTGTTTTTCTGGGGAGTTATTAATACTAAGATCTTAGGATTTAATAACATGTTTGTAACAGGAGGCAAAAGAGAATGAAAATCATATTAAGTTTTTGCGCTGTGACTCTTGTGACTCTTGTGTAGGGGCGTCACTAGACCTCCGCTGCAGCTCATTTGTCCCAAAACATGCTTTCCTTGGTTGGCAATAAAGTTCAGAGACATGAAAGTTCTAGATACAAAAATCAGAACGCACAGAAATGTTCGTTAGCCTTTTAAAAGATAGAGACAGATAACGAACCTGTGCAAAATTTATACACACTATTTTATGAATAAGATTATAAATAATCGAGTATTATATTCTTTTATATGTGTGTATACATCCATAAATATGCATATGTAAATATGTTATACATTAATCGTATAGGTGTTTTAATGTTTATTTATTTATTTTTAATTTTTTTAATGTTTATTTATTTTTGAGACAGAGAGAGACAGAGCATGAATGGGGGAGGGTCAGAGAGAGAGGGAAACAAAGAATCCAAAGCAGGCCCCAGGCTCTGAGCTGTCAGCACAGAGCCCGACGCGGGGCTCGAACTCACGGACCGTGAGATCATGACCTGAGCCAAAGTTGGACGCTCAACCAACTGAGCCACCCAGGCGCCCCAGTGTTTATTTATTTTTGAGAGAAAGAGAGAGAGAGACAGAGACAGAGTGTGAGCAGGGGAGGGAAAGAGGGAGAGAGTCACACACAGAAGCTGAAGCAGGCTCCAGGCTTTTAGCTGTCAGAACAGTGTCTGATCAGGAGCTCAAACCAATGGACAGCAGGATCATGACCTGAGCCAAAGTCTGACACTTAACCAAATGAGCCACCCAAGTGCCCCTCTTATAGGTGTTTTGTAACATTTGTAAATGGTATCGTGATGATATTATAATATGTAATGTTCTTCAACTTCTTTTGGTTTTTGATGTCAAGAGTGTGTTCTTGTGGGGGCACCTAGCTGGCTCAATCGGTTAAGTGTTCGACTTCAGCTCAGGTCATGATCTCACCATTTGTGGGTTCGAGCCCCACACTGGGCTCTGTGCTGACAGCTCAGAACCTGGAGCCTGCTTCGGATTCTGTGTCTCACTCTCTCTGCTCCTCACTCACTCACACTCTGTCTCTTTCAAAAAAAAAAAAAAAAATAAATAAACATTAAATTTTTTTTTTAAAAAAGAGTGTGTTCTTGCAAACTACCCTATTGCCATTTACGGAGATCATTCCATTTCTTTTTATTCTCTTACATTTTTTTTCATGTTTATTAATTTTTGAGAAACAGAGAGACAGTGCAAGCGGAGAAGGGCAGAGAGAGAGAGGGAGACACAGAATCTGAAGCAGGCTCCAGGCTCTGAGCTGTCAGCCCAGGGCCCGATGCAGGGCTCGAACCCACAAACTGTGAGATGATGACCTGAGCTGAAGTCAGAAGCTCAACTGATTGAGCCACCCAGGCGCCCCATCTTCTTATTCTATTACATAATCAGCACAATCCTTTTCTTCAAATCTACACACAGGGAAACTACTGCAAGGAAAAATGCTAATGTATACACAGCCTGATCCTCAGGCATCAAAGTTATTGGCCATTTCCTAATTCTTTGTAATTTACTATAGTTTCTACCATTATAATAAATATTATTTTCATGACAATAGAAATAGCTTCTGTTAGATTCATTACTGCTAGAGGTTCAGTATTCAAAATAACTTTAAGATTAATATACATTTTAGATAATTTAGATCATATATAGTCAGATTTTCTCCAGGTAGGGATTCTTGTTAGGGACCATTCTCCTATACACATTTTTCTCCTCTACCCTTAAGTACTTAAAATAGAGCAAGATTTGGAATGAGAAACTTGATACTTCCAACAGCAGTTATCTTCTGCAAAGCTTATCTGGGATATACTCAGGATGTGGATCACTGAGGTAATTACATACTTAAGCCCACAATATTACTTATGCCTAATATCTTTCCAAATGATATTAACTTTCCAGGCAGTGTTGGATACCACTGTGCAATCTCAACATTTGAAGTAGCACACTGAAGCAGTTCTATACCCTATTCTTCCATGGGTATTCAGACAGCTCTACAGCATTCCTAAAATCAGTCT
Organism: Lynx canadensis; assembly: GCF_007474595.2. Lineage (NCBI taxonomy): Eukaryota > Metazoa > Chordata > Mammalia > Carnivora > Felidae > Lynx > Lynx canadensis. The sequence continues at coordinate 40,313,562 of NC_044311.2, read as the reverse complement.
TACTCTTTCTAGTCTGTATGTTTTGTGCCCCTATCATAGGATCCTCTATTGAGCCAGACAAAGAAGACCAAATATGAACTTTTGTTTCTAAGTTGGTAAGTGTATCTCTTGGAAACATCTTTGAAGTAAACTCCAGCTGTCCTTTCTAGAAGATATTCATTTCATCCCTTCTCCCAATTTAGAGCTTAGGGAAGACTTCAACTCTTAGCCCAACCCACTATACTCCAGATTCCCAGCCAAACACAGTATAACCTTGACTCAAGCATTAATCTTTTTAAAAATGACCTGGAACCTCCTGTCTCTGCTGATATCTACTTGATATACTTAACGTGTTTCATATACAGTGTCATTACGTGATTAGTTAGGGCATTATGAAAAAGAGGTCATGGCCATGATGACAACTGCACTGTAGCCTTTCAGAAACTTTGTGATTAATAATCCTAACCCAGGTTCACTCCCTGTCAGTCTCTATTAACAATGAGTACAAATAAAGAAATAGAGGTGGTGCCTATCCATCACGTATTTCAGAAAACAAAGTAAGCCATACATCCCGTGGAAGGCGACTCATTAGAGTTACACTTTTCATGGCAAAGATAGGACGCTTAATGCTCTGTTGATTAACTTACAAATGACCCATCAGAATTACAGTTGCCAGAGAATTCCTCCCTATCCAACCCCCCCCCCCCACCGACTGTCAGCAGTTGACCCTTCAAGGGTAAGGAACCCCTATTAAATGCAAATTGCTACCCTAGGAGATTTCATAGGGGAAATTTGAGAACTAAAATCACGCAAACCTCATGGCTCTAATCAATACATAGGAGGTTTCTGGATAGATGAAGATGACCCTTCAGTTAAATGGATTTATTGCTTGTTCTACCAGCCCAAGTAATTGAGATGAAATAGAGAAATTTTACCCAGATAATGATTTTTAAAAATTTTAAAAAGTTTTTATTTATTTTGAGGAAGAGAGAGAGAGAGAGAGAGAGAGAGAGTGAGTAGGTGAGGGGCAGAGAAAGAGAAAGAGAGGAAGGATCCCAAGCAGGCTACACACTGCCAGCACAGAGCCAGATGCAGGATTCAATCCCACGAACCCTGAGATCATGACCTGAGCCAACATCCGGAGTCAGAGGCTTAACCGACAGAGCCCCCCAGGAATCCCCACACAATGATTTTTGTCCTGAGATCCCAGAAATAAAAATCCTCAAGAGACAACAAAATATTTGCCAGCTAATTCTGCTGCCAGCTGCAGAAACTTCTCTAGAATTCAAGACCTTCTCCTATGGCTTGACTCCTAGAAGTGTACACCTTGAAATAGAAAGACTAGGTTTGGAACTTTCTTTTCTATTTCTTCCTAATCACCTTCACTCCTTCAGTTCCCTCCACCTCCCAATAGGATGGTTAGGAATCAGCTGGAGCTCCAGAAATCTGGACTTCACAAAAATTATTTTCTCAGAATTCTAAGGGCATTCCAGAGTCAGATAGAAATATAGGTTCTTTATGGGACAAAGTGAATTAAATTACATGTCCCCTATATGGAAAAAAATCATTTGAAGGCAGGTATTGTCAGGGAGGTAAAAATTTATAATTTAAGGGTTGATATCTAAAGAGGTGAAACCTCTCTCAATGTATTTTATCATCCTCCCTCTAAGAAGTTTTACTGTTAATACTGATTCTAATTTTAAACAGTGGCTTCTCTTCTTTTGGTTCTACTAGTAACAGGGACTTTCAGCATGTTTTCTTCAGCACGGAATCATTGGCTTTGAAAAATGCAGGAATTCTGGGCGCTTGAGGGGCTCAATGGGTTAAGAGTCCGATTTTTGATCTCAGCTCAGGTCATGATCTCACAGTTTGTGGGATTGAGCCCTGCATTGGGCTCTGTGATGACAGTGCAGAACGTTCTTGGGAATCTCTCTCTTTTTCTCTCTCTCTCTCTCACAAAATAAATAAAGAAAAATGCATGAATTCTAATAAATAGAAATTCTTAATTTCATTAGATCTGAATAGAAATGATTGCCTTGCACCATGTTTTTCCTTCCCCTGTGATAGGCTATGGATTGTAGAATTGGCTAAGTGACATGTCGTTCTGTGTCAGAGATATTGGAACTCTACAAGTGGATGCAGCATAGGAGTAAAGAGTGGAACTGACCTGAGTGTTTTTCCTGCACAGACATGCAACTTATTTGGGATACATGTGAAAGTTCACATAAAAAGAAAAACAATTTAGAAAAGAATTTGAATAAGATTTAGTCATTTTTACTTTCCACCTATTAGAACGTGGACCTCACTCAGCATTTATTTCCTTATTACTATTAAAAGTCTTTCTTAAGTGAGTATTGTCGCTAGCTCATGTTTTGTTTTATTTTGTTTTTTCCTATAATGATGAGAGTCATGCTTATATTAAATTTACTGGCCATAAAATGGCATTGACATTCTCATTTTGATTCCCTCCCTCCCATCCTCTACCAATAAGGTGAGTTGAACTTAAAATTAAATACTTACAATTTGCTGCAAGGCATTAATAAAAAACAGGCAAAACAAGAACACAATGAATTTTTGGCTACTATTAGTCTTACTCTGTCAATTTTAAATTTTGAATAGATTCAGTTATACATATTAGATTCATTTAGAGAGCAGCATTGTAAGGTATATAAGATGTATTAAATTTCCTTTCCTCCTTTTTGCAGAAAATTGCATAGCCTTGGATCGCAAAGAATGTGCCGATGTTAAATGCTAAATGGCTCCTCTATGATTTTTCCACAAGGCTTTCTCTTTGATATTCCATTTAGCATCTCAGATGAAAAGGCTTTTATGGCAAACACTACCACTTTATCAGTTTTCTCCATAAGAACGTTCTAAGAACAAAATGAACATTTTTACTCTCATAAACTGATACCACCCTTTATAAGGGAAGCATATGCTCCAAAAAAGGCAATTTTCCCTCGAAATTTTCATTTACTCTTACTGTGTCCATCCTGATATCACGTACAAGTCAATGACCATGTGACATGCAAAGAATTAAAACTAGTGAAACTAGTAAGCGTCCTTGAAAAAATATTTACTTTAAGTGGCTTGAATAGCTCATGGTTTTGCATGAATTCTTTACCTTATTCAAACTAGATCCATGAATATAAATCCCTCAGGACTTACATTGATCATTTTTTTTTGATATAACAATTCCATTTTGTTACAAAGGTTGCAATTTTTAAAAAGAAAACAATTTTAGAGACAAGGTCATCAAGGACTATGGGATAAAAAAAAATACCAAATCCATATTGTTGCGGTGGAGTAGCTAGTGTGGACAGCAAATGTGCTAATTGTGCAACAGAATTATGGTGGATTTTTCTTATAAATGTTTATTCCAAATTGGATGAATTGGTACTTCTTCAGAAATCTGATCCGGATCTACATTAATCATTCAGTAAGTGTTACTAGTAAGATGGTTCAAAATTTTAAGGGAAAACAACTTTTCAGGCAAAATATATTAAAAATAGGTACAGATCAATAATGAATGTTACAACACTGCTGTTCATTTTGAACTGAGAGAAGATGCCCAACTGGTAAGATTTTACCTTTATCGTTAAGTAGAAATACTTTAGGTGGTACTGAGACCTACACAGCCAGAGAGCTGTCCTCTACCTGACCTGGAATACTGAATGTCCACTGAAAAAGACTTTCTAGGCTTTATGAGAGAGTTAAAGAACATTTACTTCATTCATCCAGCCTCTGTCTGAACAATGTTTATGGGCACCTCTGAGCTGCCAGATAATTTTTGTTGTCTCTCTGTTACTTGTTTGGGTGCTTTCCACCCATTCTTTAGATATCTCTATCTCCTTTTATGCATCCCATTTTCTCTGATTTTTTTTTTTATTTTTATCTGTTGGGTACTCAAGCAAGAAATGATTCTTAACATCTCCTACGTCCCAGACACAGCAAGTACTATTTCTGATTACTTTAAACAAGCCCCAAGCATAGCATTTGCTTTTTATCCTAGAAGTGCCTAGACAAATTCACGAAATCTATTTCCATTTCCTTGGAACTCCTTTGTGACAAAACTCCTCTGTAGATTTAGAGAACCAAATGCCACAAAATAGGGTGGAAATCAGGATATGTATGTGGACTACTAATAATGTTCAGAATTAATGAATTTCCATAAATCAACTGGTGCCACTCCGGAGGGAACTTGTTACAGGTCCTGTCTGTTGTTTTCCACATTTGTATAAATGGCATTAATGCAAATTCTGAAGATAAAGGACAGATAATAATTGGAGTGGTAACACATATTGCTACTATAATCTCTGATAAATTCGGGATCCAAAAAACTCAAATAAGAATAGTAAATTGCAGATCAAATCTAAAATATGATATTTAATTTGAATATGAACCTTAGAACCAAATATAAAATTCCTAAGGAGAAGGTCGGGGAGGTGAGACTTAATAGAGGAATTTAAAAAATGTTAAGGATATTTAGACCACGGTAAGCACAATTAAAGTTAGCAATTTAAGATACCTTATTTTTTAAGTGTTTGCCAAAACGATTTATGAAATTTATGTTGTCTTATTTAAAACAATGTCTCAAGAAGCATAGGACTTCAAAAAGAACTCAAGAGTAATTCTAGTTAGCATACATTTGAAAACGAGTAGAGAAAAATAGAATGTATTCAACAGTTTAAGAGAGTTATTTAAAGTTATTTGGTTCTCTTCAAATATTTGACATTTGTAGTGTTTTATATAAGTAAGTAGGATTGCATTTTCATAGCGAGAATAAATAAAGTGAGGAAAAGTGAGTAGAAACTGCCAGGAAGAAGTTTGGGATATATTAAAGGAAACTCTCTGATACCAGTGAAAATTATCTACACTGGGAGCAATGGCATCAATGATGAGAAGTTTCCTGATCTGTGAGGGAATTAAAATTATTCTGTGAAATACCTGGATATGTTTAAAGGCCATTAAGACATTAAATGCATAATGTGATTAGAATGGCTTTCATAGCTCCTACTGAGTTTGTAAAAGTTTGAGATTTCATTCTGTGTGCTAGCTGAAAATTAATACATTTGATAAATCTTTCCCAGTGTGCTTTTGAGCTTACGTAACTGGAAAATATTAAAAACTTTTTTTTTAACATTTATTCATTTTGTGAGAAATGGAGAGAGAGCACAAGCAGGGGAGGGGCAGAGAGAGGGGGAGACACAGAATCCGAAGCAGGTTCCAGGCTCTGAGCTGTCAGCACAGAGCCCAATGCGGGGCTTGAGCTCATGAAACGCGAGATCATGACCTGAGCCAATGCAGGATGCTTAACCGACTGAGCCACCCAGGCGCCCCCTTAACTGAAAAGTATTTAAAATAACAATCCAAAACTGACCCTAATAATTATTTATTAGTTTCTATTACTTAGAGTTGCTGAAATTACAAACTCAAAATCTTAGTAGCTTGTAAGAAACAAACAAGACATTTATGTCTCAGTCATTCTACATATATATCTATCACTGATTGTTTAAGTAGTCTATCAACTCTTGTCTTCACTCTTAAGACCCAGGTTGACAGAGCAGACGTCATCACTAATGTTGCTGGTTGTAAGAACAGAGAAAGAGAACACCCCAGATACTCCTCACGCAAGCAATTAATGGACTTGCCTCAAGGCCCAACTCAACCACAAGGGAGTCAAGCAAGAGGTGCTACTGTTCAATGAATCGCGAGAGCAGAGAACAAATATTTGGTGAAATTCCATAATAACTACTACAAATAGCTGTGGTGAACATCATACTGGCTTCATGGGAGAATTATGATATAGCAAAAGGAAGAAATCTGAACAATGACTTCTTTTCCGTAAGTCCTGCTTTCTTAAATTAAGACTTAACGGAAATGGGTTTCACTACAGGGCCCATTTATGTGGTGCTATAGGGTATCGAGGAGAGTTTATATGAAAACTGTAGAAGATAGGGGCGCCTGGGTGGCTTGGTCGGTTAAGCGTCCGACTTCGGCTCAGGTCATGATTTCACGGTCCAGGAGTTCGAGCCCCACGTCGGGCTCTGTGCTGACAGCTCAGAGCCTGGAGCCCGTTTCAGATTCTGTTTCTCCCTCTTTCTCTGCCCCTCCCCTGTTCATGCTCTCTCTCTGTCTCAAAAATAAACGTTAAAAAAAAAAAAAACCTGTAGAAGATTGATAACTTTTGAGGTGGGAAGATTTGAGGTAAATGGATAGAGTGTTACACTAAAAAAGAACCGTTTCAATTGGTTAATTGCTTATTTCAGTTCATATGTGAACACAACTGAAGATGATACACTTCACATTCTAAAATAGTCATTGTCCCTTTTTTATATAATTCATAGCCCTTTTTTTGGGGGGGAAAGAAAGAAATGAGATGAACATGTAAATAATACCACATAGGCAACACTGCTAAAGACAGAAAATTTATGTTTTTTTAAAGATGAACATGCTAGGGGCGCCTGGGTGGCTCAGTCGGTTAAGTGTCCGACTTCAGCTCAGGTCACGATCTCGGGGTCCGTGAATTTGAGCCCCGCATCGGGCTCTGGGCTGATGGTTCAGAGCCTGGAGACTGCTTCCGATTCTGTTTCTCCCTCTCTCTCTGCCCCTCCCCCGTTCATGCTCTGTCTCTCTGTCTCAAAAATAAATAAAACTTAAAAAAAAAAAAAGATGAACATGCTAACAATTATGATAAACAAAATTACTATCTTATTTATCTTACTTTTATGAATTCCTCTTCAGATGTCAAAGTCACAAAAGTTTTTAAAGTATTAAGTATTTCATAATTCTAAGAACACATCGTGCCATCTAAAAATTCCTAATAAGTTATGTATTTCTGTTTATTAGACTATGAATTGAATTCAACATATTGTCTAGAATTATTTTCAACATGTTTTTCCTTCACGAACCCATTGCAAACTTTTCTTTTTCTTTATATATATGATTATATAATCACCAATTCAGCTTTACTTAATATTCTATATAATTAGAATTTAATAATTTGCTGTCAAAAACTGCTGATGTCTCATACAATTACAAAAACCCAAGAAACATGTAGTTAGAAACAAATTGGGCCATCTCGATTACATCAACCCTTCAGGGCAGACTTTGTCTTCTGGTTGACTTAATTCTAAACTTGGACTAAATTAGCAAGAGTGACAAACACAGAATAAAATACATATAGAAACAACAGTCCATGCCTGACACTTAAGCTCAGAGTGAATAATGGAAGAATAAATTAGAGTAATAATGAAAATGCAGCTGTTCTCTATTTTTCCTGTTTTTCCCCCTCAAAACTGTTTTTAATGTAATGCTTCTCCGTTTTGTAACGGAAGCACTCTTTTCAGTAGCTTGCTATTTTTCCCCTAGATGGGAAGTATAATAGGTATAATCAAGACTAAAGAGGGGTTATAATAGAAGGGGGGGAAAGTGATGAGATAAGAGATTGCAAAGTGGATGAATTTTTTCTAATGCTGCGATTTCCTTTTAAATGGTACAAGGGAAAAAAAAAATAAGACCTATGTTTTAAAATTGATTTGAAGGCTTAAAGATACCAGAACAGTACTAAAACTCATGTAAGCCTCATTTCAAATATACACTCTACACCCAGCAGTGAGTTCCTGCTGGGAAAATCTATGCCTTAGAGATTTAATGGAGAAAGAAAGAAAGAATATGAACCATTACAGAATTAATTGAAAATAATGACTAAATACAAAGGAACTGATTTAAAAGCTAGAAAATCACATGATTTCTATATTTACTCAGCAAAAGATTACATTAATATGTACATTATCATGCAATTAAAAGGGTGTGGCAACAAGAACAAAGAGTCACTCATTTATATGTTCCTTGTCCTCATCTTTAGCAGTGACTCAAGTTAATTCTAGATAAAACTTGGTAGATGTGGATACATTCTGACATCTCAGATTAATTTATTTTAGTTGACCTTAATTTATATTTTAAACTGAAAATAGTTTAGGATTCCAAAAATTTTGTCTGCAAATGTATTATCTTATAATGTGAATTTTTCTTTGATCACAAAATAGTTTACAAAATTCAAAAATATCAGATTGTGTTTAGAGTAACAGGTAAGAAGATTGTGGCTATCAAAGAGTTCATTTTTAAAAAACGTTTGTTTATTTTCGAGAGAAAGAGTGTGATCTGGTGAGGAGCAGAGGGAGAGGGAGACAGAGGATCCAAAGCAGGCTTCGCGCCGACAGCACAGAGACCGACACGTGGCTTGAATGCACAAACCATGAGATTATGACCTGGAATTTGGACGTTCAGCTGATTGAGCCACCCAGGTGCCCCCAAAAAGTACATTAAAAATTTAATGCATAGTCTCCTCCTTGGAAATATTTGCTGTGACTATCATATTCACTTACACACTTGATTTTGCTTTTCAATTTTATGACATTAAGTTGTCTCAACCACTTAAATTTATAGCTTGATATAAAAATAAATTCAGTTATATTTTACAAGGAAATTTTTTTTGCTGATTTTTATATTGTCATTCAATATTCTATAGCTAAAATATTGATTACTTAGAATAGTACATTAGAGATTTTCTTCTGTAAATGGCTTAGAGTAGATAAAGGGTTATATATAATAAGACATAAAAATCCAATTAAAGGATTCTGTGACCAACTTCTCTATTGCTTTTGGACTAATTTTCTTTTTAAAAACAAAAGGACTGAATAGAGGGAAAGGAGTATTTTTACCTAAAAATAAAATTATTGATCATTATTACTGAGGGATTAGGAAGTAAAAGTATACATCTATTTTTGGTAATCGTCTCAATATTCACCATCTTTCCTAAGAATTAAGTATTTGGCAGACGAAATTCCAATTTTTATACGTTTGTTTGATATTATAGTTTCTTAATTTTGAAAAAGAGAAAAAATACACAGTTAGAAATTTAAAAATATGCTTTTCCCCATGAACTTTCTCTCTTTTTTTTTCAAGCTCTATGTTTTATAATTTATTTACTTTTAAAAGTTTATTGACATATAATGCGCATATCACAAAATTTACCCTTTCCAAATGTACAATTCAACGCTTTTTTAGTATATTCACAGTTGATGCATCCATCTCCATAATCTAATTTTGGAATATCTATATTCTCTACCAAAAAGGACACTGTCGTCACTAACAATCAATCCCCATTCTTCCTTCCCTGAAGCATTAAGCAACCGCTCACCTACTTTCTGTTACTATAAATGTGCCGATTCTGTACATTTCATATTTAATGGAGTCATGCAATGCATGGACTTTTGTGACTGGCTACTTTTGATTAGCATACAGATTTTCAAACTGCATCCATGGTGTAGCATGTATCAATCCTTCACTTCTTTTTCTTATTGAGTAATAGTAAATTGACGGGATAAGCCACACATTTTGTTTTGCATTGATTCATGAATATCTGAGTTGTTTTCACTTTTTGGCTATGGTGAAGAATGCTGCTATAAATATTTGTATACAAGTTTGTGTGCGGATGCATATTCTCATTTCTCTTGGCTATATACCTGTGGGAAGGAATGACTAAGTAACGTGGAACTATTAAACATTTCGAGGAACTACCAAATAGTTTTTCCAAAGCTGCTATACTATTACACATTGCCGCCAGCAATGCACGAGGGCTCTGATTTTCCAACATTTTTACCAACTCTTTGTTATTGTCTATTTTATTATAGTTATCCTAGGGTATGTGAAGTCATATCTCATTATGGTTTTAATTTTATTTCCCTAATAACTAATGATGTTGGGAATCATTTTTTACCTGAGTATTGGCCATTTATGTGATAATGGTTGAATTAAAAAAAAAAAAAAAAAACAGTTTGATGAAAGCCCCCAGAGTAAGGAGCTAAGGGGCAGACTAATTCCACAATATTCTATAAGCTGACCTTTGGCAACACACTTAACTGTCAGTATCTGAGTATCGTAATTTTAAAATTGGGTTAATATTAGCATAAGTCTTATGAGATTGGTAGATTAAGTAAGGGAACATGAACATTTTGGACATTGCCTGGTATCTAGTGTATTTTCAATAAATGTTAATTTTTATAATCATCATCACTGTCATTGTCAATATCAACTCATCAACGTTATTCTTCTAAGAATATTCAAATGAAATAATGAAAAACAGTCTTATTTAGGCAAGATTTTTTGTAAGAAAATTTCAGGGAATCAGAATGCTTTTTCAAATAGAAGACAAAATGGTTTTATATTTAAAAGTATTACTAGTTAAAGTACTAGTAAATAAGTACTTTTTAACCAAAATAATGCTATATACATATACACATATATTTCAGTACACTGATTGATTTTTAAAAATTAATGTAAATTATGTCACTTCAAACAAAAATCAAAGATATTTAAATTTTCTATTTACTAAGGCTTGCTCTATTTTAGCTAAAAGAATAAAGAAATATTAGATTTTCTCCTACAATTTTTAATTACTTCTCATATTATGAACTAAGATCTACAGAACTTAAGACAGTTCTGACATCACTTTACATGTATTGAATCCACTATGATATATATGACATGTCGGTGACACGCCAAGTGATTCTCGTTACTTACCTCACATTTGCAAGAGAATCATTATCTTACCTCATTTATAATACATTACAATCATATTTTGGCAAAGCAAGTGAAAACTTAGAGTAAAATGGTTCTAATTTTACCGATGAATAAACTGTAGCCTTCAGAGGTCAAGGGAATGAGTTGAATTAACACTGGGATAACACATGCATATGACTTCACTTCAGACCCAGCACACAACCCTGCAGTAGACTTTCTCATGAATTAGAGGAAACTGGACATTTAAAACTTGCATTTGGTTGGACTCAGGCAAGATCAGCCTTAAATATTTGATATCTGATTCTATGGAGAGTAGAGATCTACAGGAAAAAAAAAAAAAAAAACACATCTTTTTGAATGGTTTTGTTCCAATATGTAGAAAGTTGTGTGTCAAATGATCCTTGTATTTGCAGTCTTCCCATTGTAACCCAATTGAAAGACTTCACAGATAAAGTGAGCCAAAAACTGAAGCATCTTTCAAATATATAAATAATCTGGAATATACGATAAGAAGATTTGCCAAAAAGTTAGCTGGTTAAGAATTTCTCAAAGACAGAAATGGTCTGGATTATCGGGGGGAGATAAATTGCCAAAAATTAACTACCGCTTAGAAAGAAAAACCGTCAGTGGGAATAGAAAACACAGTCTCTGTACATATCATTCACCAGCTAGATTATGTTTCTGGTAAAAAGTCTTCAAGCACTGTGACTAAGTATAATTGTTAAATCTGTGTTGTTGAATGATACAATGAAGGTGATTTTGCAAATCTGTACATGCCAGGGAAACAAATTTAGTATTTCTTCCCACAGGTAGGAGTCTGTGAGACTTTAATAGCTTCGCGTTTATAGTCGAGTCCAGAATATCTTAAAGGAAATAAATTACATCTATACTGCTCAGCCAGAGGCACCACGTGTCTGCAGAGACCGAGGCGCTTTGCGGTATTTGCAACACACAAGCTCTACCAATAAAATTTTCACTACTGGAATTTTGGTATAAAGCCCAATAAATATTTTAATCCTTAATTCTAACACTTCTTATTTTCATGAAACTAATAACCATCTGTTCCCCATCTGTCAAAAAAAAGCATGAAAATTTGATAACTGCTATGAATGTAATTCATGATTCAGAGGGGAGTTATTTATTATTGTGAACATAAATCATAACTGCTTCCTCTTGCTGAACTAGCATCCCCCAACACCCTTTTCTGACGCATATTAGGGAAAAACACCTCAGATTTCTCAGTATGAACAAAAGTGCCCAGGGCATTAAGTTCAGAAAGTCAATATACCGGGAAATAGGAACACCTGACTCCCCAAACTCATCTTTCACTAAAACTATTAGTGCCTTTGAACAAGTCGCTTTATCTTTCAGAGAAAGATTGGATTAAACTTATGGGCAGAGCAGGTAAAACAAAGAAGTCTACAGTTATCCCAGTAAAATGTAAGTTAATCACTTGAAGGCATCATTAGGAAAATCTGCCCGAGGTTTCCTGTTGTATATCAAGTAGGCCTGTTGGTGAAGAAAAGTCAGAAGAAGCAAATCATCCAAACAAAGAGCTGCTGCTCCTTGCAATGTTCCTACACACTTGAAAAGGCAACCCCAAACAAGGAATTGGTTGCCTTAATGCCACCTCTCCCAACTGAATGTAAATCAGTGATTCCATACAGTGAGAGTGTAACACCCTATGTAAAGATTTGGGATTCCTGCATGCACAGGGGACAAACACAAGCTCAGGACTTTCTAGAGGAAAGGAAGGAAGGAAGATTTATTTTCTAGATACCTGTATGCAGAATAAAGCTTATCACAATTAAACAAGAAAATGTGTGTGTGTGTGTGTGTGTGTGTGTGTGTGTGTGTGTGTGTGTAGCAGTGACTATATAGGAAGAAGCTGGACATACGTCTTTTCACCAGAGTGGAAATCCTATTTGTATTGCCTGTTTAGACTGCAAGGCTAAAAGCTAAGGGCAGAGGTTAGAAGGTAGATTATTATATGCATTGAAAGTTTGCAACTACTTGCTAGGGAGATTTAGACACAAAAATGGTACGATATAAACGATATTACATTGAAAATCAAATATATTTTTCTTCTATTAAGCATTCATATCAAGGTCTAAGCTACTTTCTGTATGTACAAAGAAGAACAATTCATTTTTCATTGTCTATCAGTTACCTATTTAATGAGAAAACCAAGGATTCTATTCATTTAAAAGTGCTCTTATATTAAAGATAGAATATATATATTATGTGATGTTATCATATATGATATATATGACATGCATATGATATATACCATATCTAGAGTATGTATATATGTACATATATGTCATGTTTAGAGTATTATGTGTATATGTGTGTGTACGTATATATATGTAGATATATATGTATATATATACACATACCATGTGCTCTAGCTAGCTAGCTAACCATCCATCCGTCTATCAGCACAGAATACTATATCTTTGTAAGATAAGGAAAATTTTTCTAAGGTAACACCCTTCTGTGCTGAATCTCTAAGTGTGAGTAGGCATCAGCCAGCTGGACAAGGACAGTTTGGACATTATACTTTAATAACATCTTGTAGGAGATCAATCAGTAGAATGTGATTCAGAAATTCGACTAATGATTGTTCAGTAGAGAATGCTCTTGGGATTCTAACAGAGAGTGATGTGGATGGTGTGGTCAAAACGTACCATGCGTCTGAGTTTGAAATTAATTTGGGGCGCCTGGGTGGCTCAGTTGGTTAAGCGTCTGCCTTAGGCTCCTGTCATGATCTCGCGGTTTGTGGATTCGAGCTCCGCGTCGGGCTTTGTGCTGACAGCTCGGAGCCTGGAGCCTGCTTCGGAGTCAGTGTCTGTCTGTCTGTCTCTCTCTCTCTCTCTCTCTCTCTCTCCCTCCCTCCCTCCCTCCCTCCCTCCCCCACTTGTGCTCTGTCTCTCTCTCTCTCAAAAATGAATAAATGTAAAAAAATAAAAAATTAAAAAAAATAATCTTTTATTAAAGGTGAGCTGCCATCTTGGTTTGGTGAGTGTTGTTCATTAACATGACCCATAGTGTTTTTGAGTATTTTGGGGACGGTGCAGTTTATGGAATATTTTATGTGCCAAATGAAGGTACTTGAACTAGATGATCTAAAACTAGGTATTCTATCAGTTCTGCCTAGTAGAAAAGCAGAAATGCAACAGAGAGTTAAGCTGCTCAGGGTGATTCAATTTGAACAGAAAAAAAGAAAAAAAGAAAATTTTGCTTCCCATACTGCAAGAGCACCCTTGTCAGTTTTCTGTTGGATTTTCAGAACCGCTCATGGTGCAAATATTTATGTGAAAGTTTGCATATCAGCACGCTTAACACCTGAGCATGGTCTGGTAGTTCAGTTTCAAATCAGAGAAAGCTTATCTGACTCCAAATCCTGTATAGAGAGAAAATATGACTAATAAGAGCCTTGAGAAATCAGGACCATTTAATTTCTAATTTTCTTTGATAAGTTCACTTTAGGACATATTTGGAAGATGAAAAGACATGGTATGGAAGATTTTTCATATTCTTTCTTTGAAAAAAGGGTCACCAAAAGGAATACCAGTTGGCATATTCATTTTTCATTTCAAGTTTGAAATGATAACTTTCACAATTACGAATATAACCAACTGAATAATTTTTCATAAAAGCATTCATATGGAGAAACGTGTGGACAGGATTAGGTACAGGCTTCTCTTGACAAGAACAATACATTTTCTAATATGGAGAGAGAGTGTGAAGAGAAGAAGAAATCTAGCAAAGTAAATGTTAATGAGAAAAAAAAATCCATGAATACATTAAGGAAGAAAAATAAAGAAATGGCGTTGATTTTACAAATAAAGAAGTCAAGCTACTGCAATACTATTCATGCAAGTTAAATAGTTTTGTTAATGAGAATTGGATTTTTTGTTCTTTGTAAAAGGAAGCCCCAGGAATTTAGTCTATTGGTGACTGTGGTTGTAATAACAAATTAATACTCATTTAAAAACATTTACTTTTAAATGATAGTCACTTAAAGAAAATCACAGTGCTTTTACTAGTATAGTAACACTAAGCAAGTATACAAACTGAGTATTTTACTCATCAATTCTGGGGAAAAAAGGAGTATCAAATAGTTTATGATGTTTGCATATGATAATCTTATCTGTGGAGGGGATAAGAATTATTTTACAAAATTGTGTATGTCTGGAGACAAAAAATGAAAGGAGTCACATATCTATATTAGGATTTGGGAGGTAAAGGGCACTGCAGAGCATTATGAAAATGAAATATTTCGGTGGAATAGACAACACTTATGTTAATACGATTAATGAGAGCCTTTAAATCCTAAAATCAGTATTAAGAAACTGTGAAAGAAATATATAAGAAAAATTAGAGGCAACGTTATAACTTATCAGACTGGCCAGAATAAATATCACTTCTAATATGTAATAGTCACATTGATTCACAACTAGTTCAAAACAACATGGTGAGAAAATGTGGAATTAATGACACGTTTAAATCATAGTACAAGGTCAGGTAATTATTGGGGGAAAATTGCGTTTATCAAATTTGTAGAGTTTTACTTCCCAGGGTGTACTATAGGCTTACCTGCATATATAAAAATACTTGAAACTTTTCTTTGTGTCACAAGTCTTTTAAGGAAGAAAAATGAATTTTATAATGCAACATCCGGAACTCTGTAGAATCTCTAAAAGAACTCAGGAAATGTGAATAAGAATAGAAGGACAAGGCCTCATATATTTAAATGTCTGTGTCAAGGGTTTACTTCAGCCCATACATGTTTATTGATTGGGGAGATTACAATAGACTGTACTGAAATAACCTGTTTCAGGAAAGTTTTCACAATTATCCCTGCACTGCATTTCTGCAAATAGATATTTAAATATTATAATAAGTTAATGAAGCTTCTAAAGCACATTCATAGTATAGTCACTGAAGACCAGAAGTATTGTTTTACTATTATATCAAAGGTATATGTTTCTTCTAGAAACGTGATATTGTAAGGAAGATAAAAATTGCCTAACTCGGTTTGAATTGGTTTGCCAGTACTTAAGAAACAAAGACAAACTTTATTTTACTGGATAAAAGAACTTTTATTTATCCATGAGTAGGAATTTAATGGACTTCTATTATATTTCAGACATTGTTAAAATCCAGTACTCTTCATTCATCTTTATAGTGTTTTACTGTATGGTCTCTACGGGAAAGCATGTCACTGCTCACTCTGAACCTCAGAAAGAAGGCCAACAATACTGAACAGCTACTTCGCTTCCTGTAGGCTCTCTGAAAGGATGGGCTTCCATCAGGATCACAATAAGGATATTTCCTTTGGGACCCCCATAAAAGATCCCACAATCTAAAGGGCTGAGAACGGCTCCTCTCCTCATCCTACCCTGTCCTTTTTGCTTTTTTTTCTTTTTAAATCGATTATGTCTTTGCTTTACTGCTCTGCTAAAACATACAATGCATGGTGGTATTTGAATGTGTTAATTGTCAGGGATGCGTTTAGCGGGTCATTCGAGAGCTTTCTGAAAACTAATTAATATGCAAGCTTTGATTCTAGTGTTTTCTGGAAAAAAATATAAGATCCGCACGTAAATTAATCATCCAACAAAAATACTAACTGTAGACATGGCCAAACATGCATTCTGGCTTAGCCTATTTTTACAGATGGCCATTACAGCCAATGGACTTTTATTTCAATCAATGTGAGTTATTAAATGTCTTTATGAATATCCCTGACATTTCAACTCGATCTCTTCTGTCAGTATGAAAATCAACACTCCTTTTGAACTTTAAATATTATTTTAACTCCATTGTGAAGTATGGTGGTATCTAAATATATTTCATAGAAAAAGAGAAAAGCAATGTTGATAAAACAGACTACATTTATAGAGCTGTATGTTTTCCAAATCCTATTACTCAGCAAGACCTAAATTCAATGTTTAGCAACTATTTAAATTTTCATTTAAATTTTCAACTGAAATTACATCATTGGAAAGGAAATTTATAACCAGGTTTATATTATAAGAGAATAGTAGCTGTTAGCAAAAGATATTCTCTGGATTTATAGCCAGGTAGAAAATGGAAAATACTCTTCAATATTATGCTATTTTTATTTAAGTCACAGAGTCTCTGATATAGCATATGTATCTGCAAAATGCCAGTGTCTAATAAAAATGGAAATACTGGAAATATAATTTTATAGCCGACTAAACATTATTAGAATATTTTAGACTTATATTCAAACCTAATAAAAATTTCATGTGTATCACATAAAAATGCATTAAACAAAAAATATAGACTTAATTTTCACACAAAATAATTGAATATATGTACTTGAGGAAAGAGTCCTTTAAAGTAAGAATTTTTGGGGTGCCTAGGTGGCTCAGCTGGTTGGAAATCTGACTCAACTTTGACTCAGGTCATGATCTCGCAGTTGTGGGTTCAAACCCTGCATCAGGCTCTGTGCTGGGGACACAGGAGCCTGTTTAAAATTTTCTTTCTTCCTCTCTTTCTGCCCCTCCCCTGCTCACACATGAGCTCTGTCTCAGAACAATAAACTTTTTTTTTAATGAAAAAAATGAGGACTTTTATGTTGAATTAATAACTTTTTCCTTATTTTCCATGTTAAATGGACCTCAAACTGTGATGGGTTGGCCTATTTTCCTCTTTTTTCTACACTTTTTTCTATTTTTTTTTATTATTCATCTAAGTAAAAATAAAGGATGAAGCAAACTCTCAGTTGTCTTTTAACATTTATTTTCAGAATAAAAAATTTAAATGATCGATTATGGAAAATACAAAAAGTTTAAAGATTAAACATTATCTCTAGTTCTAAGGCTAAGATATAACCATTGTTTTCTTTTTTTTAATTTTTTTTAATGTTTATTTCTTTTTGAGAGAGACAGAGAGCTTGAGGGGGGGAGGGGCAGAGAAAGAGGGAGACACAGAATCTGAAGCAGGCTCCAGGCTCTGAGCTGTCTGCCCAGAGCCCAACACGGGTCTTGAACCCACAGACCGTGAGATCATGACCTGAGCTGAAGTCGGATGCCCACCCGACTGAGCCACCCACGTGCCCCCATTGTTTTCTTTTTTTAATGTTTATTTATTTTGAAAGAGAGAGAGAAAGTGAGAGAGAGAGAGAGAGAGAGAGCTAGTGGGAGAGAGGGAGAGAAAGAAGGAGAGAGAATCCCAAGCAGGCTCCACTCAGCACAGAGCCCAACACGGAGCTCCATCTCATGAACCTTGAGATCGTGACCTGAGCCAAGATCAAGAGTCAGACGCTTAACCAACTGAGCCTCCAGGCATCCCTGTAACCATTGTTAAACTTCCATTTTGTTTCAGAACTACATTGAACACTTTATGTACAAATACTTGATAGCACCTATGCAGATTACAAAGACTGGATTCTTCCAGTGACACAAGGAAAATTTCCACTTGTGAGATGCCGTCCATCTTCCCAAATAACTTTCAAAGAGATTGTACCAAGTTACCCAACCCAATGGCAGCATCAGAAAGTGCTTACTTCTGTCAGTCTTATCAACCTAAGCTTGAATGTTACAGTTCTAAGAGTTGACATAATAAATAAAATGCAGTATCTCATTGATTCAAAAGTCTGTTTCTTTCACTGGTATTGAAGTTAAACCTTTTCTTATTCATAACATGTTTTTCTTTTGTGTATGGCCTCTTTGCTTTTCTTTTGGGTAGGCTAGAGCTTATATTTTATAATTGTAATTATTTAAAAAAAAAGTTAATGTTTATTTATTTTTGAGAGAGCATGAGTGGGGGAGGGACAGAGAGAAAGAGGGAGATACAGAATCCGAAGCAGGCTCTGAGCTGTCAGCAGAGAGCCGGACCTGGGGCTCGAATTCACGAACTGCAAGATCATGACCTGAAGTCGGAGGCTTAACCGACTGAGTCACCCAAGTGCCCCATAAAGTTATTCTTTTTTAAGAAATGTATATATTTTTTATTGTTTCAACATTTTATTTAAATTCTAATTAATTAACATATAGTGTAATATTGGTTTCAGGAGAATTTAGTGATTCATCACTTAATGTAACACCCAGTGTTCACCACAACAAATGGTAATTATTTCTTATAAATTAAGTGTACAAATCTTTCATCACATTTACTCACATCTTCATAATTAAATAGTTCAATTTTATTAATCATCTACCACTGAATCACTCTTTCAGCAAGTATTTGATTACGGCAGCTATGCTTACAGTTTGCAAGTAGAGAATTCAAGGTTTAAAACAAAGAGGTAGATTCTGGGAAGATGGCTGCGTAGGAGGACGCTGGGCTCACCGCGCATCCTGCTGATCACTTAGATTCCACCTACACCTGCCTAAATAACCCAGAAAACCGCCAGAGGATTAGCAAAACGGAGTCACTGGACCCAAGTGCAGACGAGAGGCCCACGGAAGAGGGTAGGAAGGGCGGCGAGGCTGTGCGCGCTCCACTGACGGGCGGGAGGGAGCCGGGGCAGAGGGGTGGCTCGCCGGCCAAGCAGAGCCCCTGAGTCCGGCTTGCAAAAGCGGAGGGGCCTGACGGACTGTGTTCTGACAGCAAGCGCGACTTAGCGTCTGGGAGGTCATAAGTTAACAGCTCTGCTCAGAAAGCGGGAAGGCCGGAGGACAAAGGGAGGGTGAGCTGCGGAGCACCCGGACTACAGAGCTCAGTTTGGCGGGGAACAAAGGCGCTCGCCAGCGCCATTCCCCTGCCCATCCCCCAGCCAAAATCCCAAAGGGAACCGGTTCCGGCCAGGGAAATTGCTCCCTCCGCGCAAACACCCAACTCTGTGCTTCTGCGGAGCCAAACCTCCGGCAGCGGATCTGACTCCCTCCGGCTGCCACAGGGCCCCTCCTGAAGTGGATCACCTAAGGAGAAGCGAGCTAAGCCTGCCCCCCCTGCCGCCGTGCACCTTGCCTTCCCACCCCAGCTAATACGCCAGATCCCCAGCATCACAAGCCTGGCAGTGTGCAAGTAGCCCAGATGGGCCACGCCACCCCACAGTGAATCCCGCCCCTAGGAGAGGGGAAGAGAAGGCACACACCAGTCTGACTGTGGCCCCAGCGGTGGGCTGGGGGCAGACATCAGGTCGGACTGCGGCCCCGCCCACCAACTCCAGTTATACACCACAGCACAGGGGAAGTGCCCTGCAGGCCCTCACCACACCAGGGACTATCCAAAATGACCAAGCGGAAGAATTCCCCTCAGAAGAATCTCCAGGAAATAACAACAGCTAGTGAGCTGATCAAAAAGGATTTAAATAATATAACAGAAAGTGAATTTAGAATAATAGTCATAAAATTAATCGCTGGGCTGGAAAACAGCATACAGGACAGCAGAGAATCTCTTGCTACAGAGATCAAGGGACTAAGGAACAGTCACGAGGAGCTGAAAAACGCTTTAAAGGAAATGCAAAACAAAATGCAAACCACCACGGCTCGGATGGAAGAGGTAGAGGAGAGAATAGGTGAACTAGAAGATAAAGTTATGGAAAAAGAGGAAGCTGAGAAAAAGAGAGATATAAAAATCCAGGAGTATGAGGGGAAAATTAGAGAACTAAGTGATACACTAAAAAGAAATAATATACGCATAATTGGTATCCCAGAGGAGGAAGAGAGAGGGAAAGGTGCTGAAGGGGTACTTGAAGAAATAATAGCTGAGAACTTCCCTGAACTGGGGAAGGAAAAAGGCATTGAAATCCAAGAGGCACAGAGAACTCCCTTCAGACGTAACTTGAATCGATCTTCTGCACGACATATCATAGTGAAACTGGCAAAATACAAGGATAAAGAGAAAATTCTGAAAGCAGCAAGGGGTAAACGTGCCCTCACATATAAAGGGAGACCTATAAGACTCGTGACTGATCTCTCTTTTGAAACTTGGCAGGCCAGAAAGAATTGGCACGAGATTTTCAGGGTGCTAGACAGAAAAAATATGCAGCCGAGAATCCTTTATCCAGCAAGTCTGTCATTTAGAATAGAAGGAGAGATAAAGGTCTTCCCAAACAAACAAAAACTGAAGGAATTTGTCACCACTAAACCAGCCCTACAAGAGATCCTAAGGGGGACCCTGTGAGACAAAGTACCAGAGACATCACTACAAGCATAAAACATACAGACATCACAATGACTCTAAACCCGTATCTTTCTATAATAACACTGAATGTAAATGGATTAAATGCGCCAACCAAAAGACATAGGGTATCAGAATGGATAAAAAAACAAGACCCATCTATTTGCTGTCTACAAGAGACTCATTTTAGACCTGAGGACACCTTTAGATTCAGAGTGAGGGGATGGAGAACTATTTATCATGCTACTGGAAGCCAAAAGAAAGCTGGAGTAGCCATACTTATATCAGACAAACTAGACTTTAAATTAAAGGCTGTAACGAGAGATGAAGAAGGACATTATATAATAGTTACAGGGTCTATCCATCAGGAAGAGCTAACAATTATAAATGTCTCTGCGCCGAATACCGGAGCCCCCAAATATATAAAACAATTACTCATAAACAGAAGCAACCTTATTGATAAGAATGTGGTAATTGCTGGGGACTTTAACACCCCACTTACAGAAATGGATAAATCATCTAGACACACAGTCAATAAAGAAACAAGGGCCCTGAATGAGACATTGCATCAGATGGACTTGACAGATCTATTTAGAACTCTGCATCCCAAAGCAACAGAATATACTTTCTTCTCGAGTGCACATGGAACATTCTCCAAGATAGATCATATACTGGGTCACAAAACAGCCCTTCATAAGTTTACAAGAATTGAAATTATACCATGCATACTTTCAGACCACAATGCTATGAAGCTTGAAATCAACCACAGGAAAAAGTCTGGAAAGCCTCCAAAAGCATGGAGGTTAAAGAACACCCTACTAACGAATGAGTGGGTCAACCAGGCAATTAGAGAAGAAATCAAAAAATATATGGAAACAAACGAAAATGAAAATACAACAATCCAAACGCTTTGGGACGCAGCGAAGGCAGTCCTGAGAGGAAAATACATTGCAATCCAGGCCTATCTCAAGAAACAAGAAAAATCCCAAATACAAAATCTAACAGCACACCTAAAGGAAATAGAAGCAGAACAGCAAAGGCAGCCTAAACCCAGCACAAGAAGAGAAATAATAAAGATCAGAGCAGAAATAAACAATATAGAATCTAAAAAAACTGTAGAGCAGATCAACGAAACCAAGAGTTGGTTTTTTGAAAAAATAAACAAAATTGACAAACCTCTAGCCAGGCTTCTCAAAAAGAAAAGGGAGATGACCCAAATAGATAAAATCATGAATGAAAATGGAATGATTACAACCAATCCCTCAGAGATACAAACAATTATCAGGGAATACTATGAAAAATTATATGCCAACAAATTGGACAACCTGGAAGAAATGGACACATTCCTGAACACCCACACTCTTCCAAAACTCAATCAGGAGGAAATAGAAAGCTTGAACAGACCCATAACCAGCGAAGAAATTGAATCGGTTATCAAAAATCTCCCAACAAATAAGAGTCCAGGACCAGATGGCTTCCCAGGGGAGTTCTACCAGACGTTTAAAGCAGAGATAATACCTATCCTTCTCAAGCTATTCCAAGAAATAGAAAGGGAAGGAAAACTTCCAGACTCATTCTATGAAGCCAGTATTACTTTGATTCCTAAACCAGACAGAGACCCAGTAAAAAAGAGAACTACAGGCCAATATCCCTGATGAATATGGATGCAAAAATTCTCAATAAGATACTAGCAAATCGAATTCAACAGCATATAAAAAGAATTATTCACCATGATCAAGTGGGATTCATTCCTGGGATGCAGGGCTGGTTCAACATTCGCAAATCAATCAACGTGATACATCACATTAACAAAAAAAAAGAGAAGAACCATATGATCCTGTCAATCGATGCAGAAAAGGCCTTTGACAAAATCCAGCACCCTTTCTTAATAAAAACCCTTGAGAAAGTCGGGATAGAAGGAACATACTTAAAGATCATAAAAGCCATTTATGAAAAGCCCACAGCTAACATCATCCTCAACGGGGAAAAACTGAGAGCTTTTTCCCTGAGATCAGGAACACGACAGGGATGCCCACTCTCACCGCTGTTGTTTAACATAGTGCTGGAAGTTCTAGCATCAGCAATCAGACAACAAAAGGAAATCAAAGGCATCCAAATTGGCAAAGATGAAGTCAAGCTTTCGCTTTTTGCAGATGACATGATATTATACATGGAAAATCCGATAGACTCCACCAAAAGTCTGCTAGAACTGATACATGAATTCAGCAAAGTTGCAGGATACAAAATCAATGTCCAGAAATCAGTTGCATTCTTATACACTAACAATGAAGCAACAGAAAGACAAATAAAGAAACTGATCCCATTCACAATTGCACCAAGAAGCATAAAATACCTAGGAATAATCTAACCAAAGATGTAAAGGATCTGTATGCTGAAAACTATAGAAAGCTTATGAAGGTAATTGAAGAAGATTTAAAGAAATGGAAAGACATTCCCTGCTCATGGATTGGAAAAATAAATATTGTCAAAATGTCAATACTACCCAAAGCTATCTACACATTCAATGCAATCCCAATCAAAATTGCACCAGCATTCTTCTCAAAACTAGAACAAGCAATCCTAAAATTCATATGGAACCACAAAAGGCCCCGAAGAGCCAAAGGAATTTTGAAGAAGAAGACCAAAGCAGGAGGCATCACAATCCCAGACTTTAGCCTCTACTACAAAGCTGTCATCATCAAGACAGCATGGTATTGGCACAAAAACAGACACACAGACCAATGGAATAGAATAGAAACCCCAGAACTAGACCCACAAACGTATGGCCAACTCATCTTTGACAAAGCAGGAAAGAACATCCAGTGGAAAAAAGACAGCCTCTTTAACAAATGGTGCTGGGAGAACTGGACAGCAACATGCAGAAGGTTGAAACTAGACCACTTTCTCACACCATTTACAAAAATAAACTCAAAATGGATAAAGGACCTAAATGTGAGACAGGAAACCATCAAAACCTTAGAGGAGAAAGCAGGAAAAGACCTCTCTGACCTCAGCCGTAGCAATCTCTTACTCGACACATCCCCAAAGGCAAGGGAATTAAAAGCAAAAGTGAATTACTGGGACCTTATGAAGATAAAAAGCTTCTGCACAGCAAAGGAAACAACCAACAAAACTAAAAGGCAACCAACGGAATGGGAAAAGATATTTGCAAATGACATATCGGACAAAGGGCTAGTATCTAAAATCTATAAAGAGCTCACCAAACTCCACACTCGAAAAACAAATAACCCAGTGAAGAAATGGGCAGAAAACATGAATAGACACTTCTCTAAAGAAGACATCCAGATGGCCAACAGGCACATGAAAAGATGTTCAGCGTCGCTCCTTATCAGGGAAATACAAATCAAAACCACACTCAGGTATCACCTCACGCCAGTCAGAGTGGCCAAAATGAACAAATCAGGAGACTATAGATGCTGGAGAGGATGTGGAGAAACGGGAACCCTCTTGCACTGTTGGTGGGAATGCAAATTGGTGCAGCCGCTCTGGAAAGCAGTGTGGAGGTTCCTCAGAAAATTAAAAATAGACCTACCCTATGACCCAGCAATAGCACTGCTAGGAATTTACCCAAGGGATACAGGAGTACGGATGCATAGGGGCACTTGTCCCCCAATGTTCATAGCAGCACTCTCAACAATAGCCAAATTATGGAAAGAGCCTAAATGTCCATCAACTGATGAATGGATAAAGAAATTGTGGTTTATATACACAATGGAATACTATGTGGCAATGAGAAAAAATGAAATATGGCCTTTGTAGCAACGTGGATGGAACTGGAGAGTGTGATGCTAAGTGAAATAAGCCATACAGAGAAAGACAGATACCATATGGTTTCACTCTTATGTGGATCCTGAGAAACTTAACAGGAACCCATGGTGGAGGGGAAGGAAAAAAAAAAAAAAAAAAAAAAAAAAAAAAAGGACGTTAGAGTGGGAGAGAGCCAAAGCATAAGAGACTGTTAAAAAACTGAGAACAAACTGAGGGTTGATGGGGGGTGGGAGGGGGGGGAGGGTGGGTGATGGGTATTGAGGAGGGCACCTTTTGGGATGAGCACTGGGTGTTGTATGGAAACCAATTTGTCAATAAATTTCATATAAAAAAAAAAAACAAAGAGGTATTTATCTCATAATCCTTTTTCTTTTCGACTCTACCAAAATTCTTAACAAAATGGTTTGGGAGCAATCAAAAATAAAGACTGGTTTTATCTGTATGTGTGTTGGGGGTGTCCTGTAGACATGTCACTTAAAATAAGTCAATGGAGAGGAAATGGAATTTTGAAAGGTAGAAATTGGAATGCAAGGCAATTGTAAGTTGAAAGAAGAGAATAAACAAAACCATGAGGGGGTCAAAAGGAAATGACATATTTAGGAAACATATGGTCTTAATGTGAATGCACTAGGGGCATGCAGAAGGATAAAGCGAATTATGTACAGAAAGCTAGACTAGGAAAATATTGGAATAATTTAAATGACATTTAAATGGTGTTTGTGGCTTTATTAGGTAGACACCGTTTTGTATCACCAGTGCTTGTAAGCAAATATAAAAGGGCTAGGAGCGACCTGTGCTTTAAAAAATTGTAAGACCAGATTCGGAGCTGGAAGCTACTGGGGACATCAGTATTTTGGGATACTACAGTTGTACGTCAGATGGGAAAAAAAACATACAGTACTAGACATTGTGGAGGAGGAAGTAACAGGATACACAGAGATAGCTCTTCCTGATTGGGTGGGAAGATGAAGGAGTGGGGAGAATCATTACTGTCACATCCAAGTTTCTGAACCCACTTGGTGAAAAGGATTTCATTATTTGGAAGAGAATACAAGAAGGTAGAGAGGGAGAAGTGTTCTGCTTTGGCTATTGACCCTTCAGAAATCCCTCACTGCTAATCCATTTCACCAGTATCTATCCAAAAGTCACTAGAGTAGAAATGACCTTTCACAAAAGAATAATCTCTTCAAAATTTGGGGGAAAATTGAAATGAAAGTCCGTTGCAAATTTCTTAAGTATTTTTAAAAATTAGTCTTCATTCTTAAGGTCACACAAATGACATATTTACAAGCAATGTAATCAACTGAAAAGTATAATGACCAAATAAATACCCTTACCAAGAGCTCTTAGGGGAACCTTTACAGTGACTTGATCAGATGATTCTGCTCATCACTGAAGCAGAAAACTGGGATCACTTTTTCATGAATGTGTAGATAAAGATTAAGTTGTTTGTTTTTTTTTTTTTGTTTTCTATCTAAATTTTATTTTGTTATCCATCTTTCAACCTAAACCATAGATGATTTTTGTAGTAACCGGGAATATTGAAGGATACTTATATAGGAAATGTTGTTTGGGGTCCAATGCTGAAAAAGCATTATGTTTTATTTTAAAAGAAAATCTGACATCTTTATTGGGTCTGTTTCTCCAAACCAGGCACAGAATGTACACATGTGACCCCTATTTACAAAGAGAACACATAGGCATAAATTTTATGCATAAGTAATTTAGAAGAACTTTGAAAACTTAGTTCACTGTTCCATTTATTCACTTTTACAAAGTGAATGCATTTTGGAACACCATAAATGTAGCCTAGTATTAGAGACACCAGATCTTTATATAGGCAAAAATATGTTTACAAACTGTTTTGTAGTAGAGAAAAATCTATTTATGTTGCGCCCGATTCTTATAAGGCATTCCAGAAAAATTGGAGAGAAAGTTTTGAGGAGATGTTGCCTCACACAATCAAGAATCTTCTTTTACTTTGATTCCTCTGAGCATAAAATATTGACCTCAAAGTGTCTAGCATGGGTGTTAAAATAAAAATGAAAACAAATAAACAAACAAAAAACAGAGACCAACCTTGAAAATTTTCTGAGCAGACAAAACCAGTGTAGTCATTCAAACTTTACTTTGCCTTATTTGGCAAGACTAACTTGATCTAGGCCATTTCTTGCTTCTGTCATGGAAATCATAAGCAAAACTTAAACTGTTCTTCAAGGTTGATATGAGGTAACCACTGACCAATGCCTAAAATTTAAGAAAATTCTAATACTATAGTGAATCACTGGGCAGAATAAACTGTTACTGCTTTCTTACTATATAAGCTGCTTTACAGTAATAAACCCCTGAGCTCCATTCTATATTGGGTGGTAGCGCTCTAAGTTTGCAAACTGTCTTTTTGGTGTGTGCACAATAAACTTTTTAATCACTACTTAGGTGATTCACTGGTTTTGCTTCTGGTATTTCTGAACTTTGGACAAGTTGGAGCTTGATGATAATTTGTGTTAAAAACTAGTTTAATTTGGGTGCTTGGGTGGCTCAAGTGGTTTAACTTTCCGACTTTGGCTCAGGTCATGATCTCATGGTTCGTGAGTTCAAGCCCCATGTCAGCCCCATGACAGCTCAGAGCTGAGCTGTCAGCACA
Source organism: Lynx canadensis (assembly GCF_007474595.2). Taxonomy (NCBI): domain Eukaryota; kingdom Metazoa; phylum Chordata; class Mammalia; order Carnivora; family Felidae; genus Lynx; species Lynx canadensis. The sequence continues at coordinate 40,286,462 of NC_044311.2, read as the reverse complement.
GAGCCTGGACCTGCTTCAGATTCTGTTCTCCCTCTCTCTCAGCCCCTCCCCTTCGTGCACTCTGTCTCTCAAAAATAAACATTAAATATATTAAAATAGGTTAATTTATTTTCACTTCCTTGCTATTGTGCTAGTAAGTTTTAGTTATCTTTCTGTAAGTTTCATTATTTTTTTAGGTTTATACATTTACTTTAAATGTTTATTTTGAGAGAGGGAGAGAGAAAGAGAACGAGCAGGAGCAAGGGAGGGGCAGGGAGGGAGGGAGAGAATACCAAGCAGGCTCCATGCTCAAGCCAGAGCCTGATGTGGGGCTCAATCCCATGACCCTGAGATCCTGACCTGAGCCAAAACCGAGTCTGAAGCTTAATTGAGTGAGCCACCCAGATGCCCCCCTTTTAGGTTTATTTAAGCCATCATTTTTATACAAGCTTGGAAAAGACTTTTAATAGTAATTTATTTACTTTTACACTTGAAGACTCACTAGGTTTTCCTGTTCTTATAACCCTAAGTATGAACAGACACAAATTTGGATTTATCTAGCTATTTTCTTCTTTGTTGGTTCCAAGTCAGTCAAAAGTGCTCAAAGCTTCCTAGGGCTCCATGTAGCAATAATCTAGTTCTTACTTTAATCCAATTTCAATGACTTTTCCTGCATTTGACAGTAATACAGCCCTCATGATGACCAATTAGGTATTCCACATAAAAATCGCAGCTGCTTCAGTGGAGAAAATGATTACTGTAACATCTGGTAGTGTACTGATAAGGTTATCAAACAGGAAACTAAATCTTCAAAATCAGCTGCTCTTTATCCCAGCTTCTTTCAACTCCCAGAGAACTATTAATTCTAGGACATGTACAGGATGAGTCAGCTCAAAGCAAAAGGAAAAACTCAAGCTGTACTATAGTAGTTCATTTTAAATGTATCTACAAGTCAGGCAGAACATAATGCAAACATGAATTAAACTTTTCACACTTCCCAAATAACACTGCATTAGGTAGAAATTTATAGGGTAATGATATTGGACACTATCCTTGGAATGCACTGTATAATGAATTGATATTTATTTAGTATGTGCTTGAAGAGTGGTAATAAGGATATAAAAATAAATGAATATAATTAGGAATGTATATATATGTGTGTGTATATACACACACATATGTACATATATGTATGTGTGTGTATATGTATATATATATGTGTGTATATATATATATATATATATATATATATATATATATATATATTCACGTTTTATCTCCAATGAAGGAGAGAGTTTGCATTTCAGAAACAAAATAAATTCAGGGGGTGCCTGGGTGTCTCAGTCTGTTTAGCGTCTGACTTCGGCTCAAGTCATGGTCTTGTGGTTCATGGGTTCAAGCCCCACATCAGACTCTGTGCTGACACCTCAGAGCCTGGAGCCAGCTTCGTATTCTGTGTCTCCCTCTCTTTCTGCCCCTCTCCCACTCATTCTCCCTCTCTGTCTCTCTAAAAATAAATAAACATTAAAAAAATTAAAAAAGAAACAAAATGAAGTACTTAAAAAGAGTAGAATTAGATTCCTTATATTTACTATGCAGGATAAAAACAGATACATTGATGTGCTAAAGTGAAAATGTGAAAAATTCTACATGCCAAAAATATTATCAGAAATATACATAATATGTTTATGTTCATGGTGAACAGAAAATATTCCCCAACAAAACAACGAAGCATGTAACAAAAAAATTTGAAATCTTGATCATGTTAAGCCACTTAAATATCTGTAACATGATAGACAGGCAAAGGATATTTGAAAATCAAAAGAATGTTCAATATATTTATATCCCAGACTAATGACCAGTATCTTGATTTAAAGTTGCTAAAAGTTATGAAAATAACAATCCATAGTGAAAGGATGTGTATAGGCAACCCACAAATCATAAAATACAAATAGTCAATGAAATATGAAAAGAAGCTCATTCCGACAGATGATGAAGATCTTTCTCTGTATTTCTAGATTAGATAAATTGTTTTTATTGGACTGGAAAATTAAAAAAAAAATTAACTCCAAGGTTCATGGGATTATGGTAAATGAGTAATTTCATATGAGCTGGTATGTGTGTATATTTGTATATAATTATGTATATATAATTTATAGTTATATAGCTTATGGCAAGACCTATGCACTGCTGAACTTTTAAAAAGTCACATAATGTTATGTATGGTATGCCATTCACGTTTAAAAATACCCACCAGACACTATTTTCTTTTGGAGCATATATAAATGTAGATGGAATATAAATCTGGAATAATGCCGAGCAATCTGATAACTCCTAGACAATGTGATAGGGGAAAGGAAGTAGGGAAGTTAAGGGTTGGATGTTGGTTCAACAGGGCCATCAGCTTTAGCTGTAATGATTTAGCTTATACAAGCAATACACAGCTGCTTATGCAATATCATGCCTTTTACCTAACATTTTACAACATAATAATGAGAAATCTGAACAAATCATGAGACCAATAATACTTGTCAAATTATAGGTAGAGGAGCACAATATCAGTTAAGAATAAAGGAAGGAGAGAAGAAGGAAGAAAAGGGAGGGAGGCACAAGTTGGAAGAAGAAAGGGGAGACAGAGAAGTACATATAGAGGCAAGCAGCAGAGATTTCCTAACTTTAATATCTGTGATGTAATTTGAGCTTCCTGGTATCTATGGTGGAAATGAAAAATAGATCAACTTATTTGACTGATACAGAACAGAAATTAATTATTTTGGAAAACATTTTCTACTCCCAAACAAAATTTATGATACTGATCATCCTGTTTCTCATCAAAGGAACATTAGCAAACACAGAGTATCTTCAAATGTAGTTTTAGAAGAACAAGAAAATGAGTGCTTCTTCTATCTGTCCTCTATAAATTTAGACCACATTGTAATAGAGTAGGCTTTTTAAAAATGTGATTGTCATTGTGACACTTTAGTTATCCAAGGGAAAATATGTGACTTCTAAGCATGGCTAAATGACATATATACATTTCTGGCAGACTGCTCTGGGAGATGTCAGATCTTTTAGTTGAGGCTGGCCAAGCACTGCCTCAGAGGCACTGAGTTTGAGTTGCTAATTAAAACCATATACTGCAGATTTTGTTGGCTAAAATGAAAACTTTTTGTTTTGGACACTACATACATTAGAAACTTGCTATGCTGTCACTAAACCTTGGGAATCTGATAATAACTTCTACTGAGGATACAACATCACTACACGCCAGTAAAGATTAGACTAGAGGAGTAGTTTTAGGTAAAATCCTCAGTCATATACTTAATTTCCTCAAACATTTGCCCAATCGAGACCTCATTTTCTTTATTAAACAACATAAAAGAAATAAGAACTCTCTAAACTAGTTAATAAACATCTTACACTAAAAAAATATTGTCCCACAAAACTATGTCCTTCATAAAGACTGATTGTAAGCATATTTTATGTTCATTAGTATTGCCTTCACATGGACTTACAAGCCAGAGTCAATGGCATAACATAACCACACGTAGCTGGGGAAGTTAATGTAATATTTCTCAACCCTGGATGATCACTAACATCAAGTGACAAGCGTTAACAATGAAATTCTAATGTCAGAGTTCTATCCATCCAAGAGTTAATCAGAACCTTTGCGGATGGGTCACTGGCTCAGTGCATTTAACATGCTCCCTAGGTGACTCTCGTGCACAGACACGTTGACAACCACTGCAACTTAACGTGTTGAATGTGATACTGATGTTTGAATGTCAGTTAGTGTCCCACTTAAATGATGAAAACAATGGTTCCAAATAAAATATTTTAGCTTAAAATGAGAATGAGGCTAAGTAGCTAGTTCTTTTGCCAGTAACTAAATAATAGATGCAGGTTACAACAACCGTGTTAGTGATGTTTCATTGTCCCTGTGAAACTGAGATTTAGGGCAGTTAAATTACATGTTCAAGACCACATATTAAAAAACTACAAACCTAACAATGCTACCTGTCATTGAGGTCTACCCCACTATTTCCACTATATGCTATCTCTCATATTAATAATATTCTATGTTTAATAAAGCACGGCACCAAAATTTCCAAAAACAAATCATTACTTTTCAAAATCAAAATGATTTTTAGACTTCCAAGGATTTCTACATTTTTTTAAGAATTAGGGGAAAATTTTTCCTTTCATTACTGTCTTAAAATGTTTCTTTTTCAAACTCAGTGAATGATTGCTGCCTCACCTCCATTCCAGGAAAAAATTCTGATGCCCTTTACATGTGTCCCTGTAATAATTTTACGCACAATTCTTGCAACACCAATCACATTTTATTGAGAATCTAAATCCCTATAAGAGAAAAATATTTACCATGTCCTAAGCATGCATATACAAATGTACATGCTACATAACCTCAACCCAACAGAGGCTTCCGTAACCTAATTTCAGTTCCTGAAGACTCTTCTTGAATGAAAAGTCTCTCTTTTATTTAGTAGCCAAATTTACACGTTTAACTTAAACTTTTCATTTTGAAACTATTGTAGATTCATAGGCAGTTGTAAGAAGATAAAAAGAGGCCTCATATACCCTTTATCCAGACTGCCCAATCGTAACATATTGCGAAACTATATAGTACAATATCATAACCAGAACATTGACAAATACTGATCAGTTCCATTATCACAAGGATCCTTGTGTAACCCTTTTAGAGCCACACCTACCTCCCTTGCACCACTCCTCAACCCCCTTACCTCTGACCACCATTGAACGCGTCTCCATTTTTTACTTTCGACATTTGAAGAATGTTCCAAGCGTGCTTCAAAAAATATGTATTCTTATTGTTTCATGGAGAGTTTACATAGGTTAATTGGAAACTTGGTTGTGGCAATTGGGTGGCTCAGTTGATGGAGCATCTGACTTGATTTCAGCTTAGGTCATGATCTCATGATTTGTGAGACTGAGCCCGACCTCTGGCTCTGAGCTGGGCACAGAGCCTGCTTAGGATTCTCTCTCTCTCTCTCTCTCTCTCTCTCTCTCTCTCCTCTCCTCTCCTCTCCTCTCCTCTCCTCTCCTCTCCTCTCCTCTCCTCTCCCCCACTTGGGCGCTCTCTAAAAAATTTAAAAATATATATATACAAAAAGTAAAATACAGAAACTTTAAAACAAGAAAAAAAAAGAAAATGTTGCTTGCTTGTGTTTGTCATATCCTCTATTCCTTGATGATTTTCTATTGGTTGAAAGTGGGCTGGTGAAGTACCCAAATATAAACAGTTGCATTTATTTTTGAGAGAGAAAGAGAGAGAGAGAGAGAGAGAGAGAGAGAGAGAGAGAATGAATGAGTAGGAAAGGGGTAGAGAGAGAGAGAGGGAGATACAAAATCTGAAGCAGGCTCCAGGCTCTGAGCTGTCAGCCCAGAGCCCAAAGTGGGGCTCAAACTCGTGAACCATGAGAACATGACCTGGGCCAAAGTTGGACAGTTAAACAACTGAGCCACACAGGCACCCCTAAATGGTTTATTTGTATTTTCAGGTCTATCAGTGTTTGCTTCATGTGTTTGGAGTTCTATTTAGTACATATACAGTTAAGATCTCTAGGACATCTGGGGGGATGGATGATTTAATTTTTCTGTAACGTCACTGTGTTTAGTAAATTTCTCTTATCTAAAGTCTATTTTTTTCTGACGAAACATAGCCAGTCGTAGTTTTGTTTTTAACATTTTCATGGAATATTTGTTCACTCCTTTGCTTTCAGCTTATCTTCGTCACTGTTTTTAAAGTTACTTGTAAATGGACAATAGTTGTTTTTTTTAACCTGTTTTTATTTTTTCATCCTGATCAATATGTCAATTTCTTATCTTTAAAATAGTGTATTTAGGGGCGCCTGGGTGGCTCAGTCGGTTAAGCATCCGACTTCAGCTCGGGTCACGATCTCGCGGTCTGAGTTCGAGCCCTGCGTCGGGCTCTGTGCTGACTGCTCAGAGTTTGGAGCCTGTTTCAGATTCTGTCTCCCTCTCTCTCTGACCCTCCCCCGTTCATGCTCTGTCTCTCCCTGTCTCAAAAATAAATAAACATTAAAAAAATTAAAAAAAAAATAAAACAATGTATTTAAAGTAAGTGATATGGTAAGGCTCAAATCTGCCATATTGTGTTCGTCTTGTTTCTTATTTTCTCATTCTTCTGTTTCCCTTGTCTTACCTTCCTGTAGGTTTGGTCAAAGGTTGCTTTTAAGCCCCCTGTACCAGTAAGGAAGCTGCCTTCAAATGAGGAGTCCGTGTGGCTTGGGAATGCTCTAAAGTCAGTCCCATGTACTCTGATTGCTCTTATATTGCTCTTAACAGCCTAGTAGGACACTTAAACAGCATTTAGACTTCAGAGAGTTGATTGTGACGTAGAAGACTTTTCTTAACTGACTGTCACTTTCCCTGGTTCTCTCCGTTAAACTTGTGACTGCTCTTAGATTTTTCTTACATCCCTGGAACTACCAGTTTCCTCTGGATTGTTTCCCACCAAGAATTCCATTATTTCAATGATACCCTTAGACATAATGAGCTCTGGTGTTGGCAGGTGTCAGCCTCCAGTCTTCTTGGCTTCATTGGGACCTGATTTTCACCCTGATTTTTACCTGGAGTACAGTTTCTAATCTATGTTTGGGGCTGGCTATGAGAAGAGAGACCCAGTCCTCTTGGCCCTACCTAAAACGGAACTTTTCCAATGTAGGGCTGGGGAATAAGAAACACCAGCTGCCCACCCCTTCTCGGGTGAAACTGCAGTCTCAGTGAGAGCTATAAGGAGAGGGAATCCTCTCTTCTTGGCTACACCTGCCAGGAGAAAAATATCTGGGCTAGAGCTCCTGTAATATGGATCTGGGTGAGAGAGCAGGTCGTTCTTATTACTCCTACCAAAATTTAGTAGATTTTTCTTAAAATAGTACTTCTCCATTTGTTGTATGCTTCTAGGACAGACTGCAGAGGATTTAATTATTTTAAAATAGTTTTCAGCAGTTAAATTATAGTTTTGGTAGAGAGAAGATCCATACATCTCATTACTCTGCCATTCTAGAATGCCAACTTTTAGCTCTTATATTTTATAAAATTATCTTATTCAACTTTACCAGCATACCTATAAATACATAGACACACACACAATATACGCAGTACATAGATATATGTATAAATTTTAAATTTATCAACAAAAATATTCTTCTCCTTTGAGAAAATAATCTACATAATTATCTGTTTTAAGTTTTTCAAAAATAACACACCATTTTCTTAAGCAGTTTTGCATTATGTAGTGTTCCACATTATTTCACAATAGGCTAGATATTAATATTTCAATTAATAATCCTAAATATTTTATTTAATATATGAAATAAAAGCACCTAAGTCACTATAAAAATCACTGTAAATCAATGTACAGAAATCCATTTCATTTCTATGCAATAAAAAAGCAACAGAAAGAGAAAATAAGAAAGCAATTCCATTTACAATTGCACTAAAAATCATTAAAATACCTAGGAATAAACTTTTACAAAAGGAGGTGAAACACCTGTTCTCTGAAAACTATAAAACATTGATGAAAGAAAGATATCCCATGTTCATAGATTGAAAGAAGACACATTTTTAAACTCTCCATACCATCTAAATTAATCTACAGATTTAATACAATCTTTATAAAAATACTAGTAGGATTTTCACAGAACTAAAACAAATAATCCTAAAATTCACATGGAAAAACCCCAAATAGCCAAAGCAATCTTGAGAAAGAGAAACAAAGCAGCCAGAGGTATCAGAAATCCAGATTTTCAAGTTATACTACAAAGCTCTAGTAATCAAAACAGTATGGGACTGGCACAAAAATGGGCACATGGATCAATGGAACAGGATAGAAAGCCCAGAAACAAACCTAGGTTATATGGTCAATTAATTCTCAAAAAACAGGCAAGAATATGCATTGAGAAAAAGACAGTCTCTTCAATAAATGGTGCTGGGAAAACTGGAAAGCCACATGCAAAAGAATGAAACTGGAACACTTTCTTACACCATACACAATAATAAACTCAAAATGGATCAAGGACCTAAATGTGAGACAGGAAACCATCAAAATCCTAGAAGAGAGCACAGACAGTAATTTCTCTGGCATCCTCCATAGCAACATTTTTCTTGATAAGTCTCCTGAAAGAAGGGAAATAAAAGCAAAAATAAACTACTGAGATGACATCAAAATAAAAGCTTCTGCACAGCGAAGGAAACAATCAACAAAACTAAAGGACAAACTACTGAACGGGAGAAGATATTTGCAAATAACATATCTGACAAATTGTTAGTATCCAAAATATATAAATGATACAACTTGACACCTAAAAAACAAATAATCCAATTAAAAAATGAGCATAAGACAGAACAGACATTTCTCCAAAGACATACAGATGACTAAGACCCATGAAAGAATGCTCCACATAACTCCTTGCCAGAGAAATAAAAAAAATAACAAAACAAAAACTACAATAAGGTATCACTATCAGAATGACTAAAATAAAAAACACAAGAAAAGTGTTGGTGACAATGTGGAGAAAAAGGAACCCTCACGCACTGTTGTTGGGAATGCAAACTGGTGCAACCACTGTGGAAAACAGTACAGAGTTTCCTCAAAACATTAAAAATAGAACTGCTTTATGATCCATTAATCACACTATTGGGTATTTACCCAAAGAATATAAAAACACTAATTTGAAAGGATATATGCACCCCTATGTGTACTGCAGCATTAATTACAATAGCCAAATTATGGAAGCATCCCAAGGGTCCATCAATAGATGAATGGATATAGAAGATTATATGTGTGTGTGTATGTGTGTGTGTGTGTATGTGTGTACATATATATATATATAGTGTGTGTGTGTACATATATATAATATATATATAATATTCAGCCCAAAAAAAAGAATGAAATCTTGCTGTTTGCAACAACATATATGGAGCTAGAGACTATAATGCTAAGTGAAATCAGTCAGAGAACAACAAATGTCATATAATTTCACTCATATGTGGAATTTAAGAAACAAAACAGACGAACAAAAGAAAAAATATATATAGAGAGAAACCAAGACACAGACACTTAACCAAAGAGAACAAACTGATGGTTACCAGAGGGGAGGTGGGTGTGGGGATGGGTGAAATAGGTGATAGGGATCTTTAATCATGATGAACACTGAATAATACATAGAATTATTGAATTACTATATTTTACACCTAAAACTGACATAACGTTGTATGTTTATACTGGAATTAAAATTAAAGGCTTATTTCACTTAGCATTACAGAGAAAGACAGATACCATATGGTTTCACTCTTATGTGGATCCTGAGAAACTTAACAGGAACCCATGGGGGAGGGGAAGGAAAAAAAAAAAAAGAGGTTAGAGTGGGAGAGAGCCAAAGCATAAGAGACTGTTAAAAACTGAGAACAAACTGAGGGTTGATGGGGGGTGGGAGGGGGGGGAGGGGGGGTGATGGGTATTGAGGAGGGCACCTTTTGGGATGAGCACTGGGTGTTGTATGGAAACCAATTTGTCAATAAATTTCATATATATAAAAAAAATTAAAAGCTTAATAAAAATTTTAAAAAATATGTAAGAACAACTTAGGGTAAAAGGAAAAAAAAGTTTAAAAAATCTGACATAAAAAATACATGATCTATAATTATTGAAATTATATGAGAAAAAGAAATAATTTCACCGTAGAAGACTTGGGACGTATCTATAATATGTATTTCATTTAATTTGAGAAGTATATCTCTCAAAATTTTAATAGATCTTTTTCTCCCTAAGCACAAACATAATAAATGGCCAAGGCAGAAGTTTTGACAAGCTTAGAACAACAAAGGAAAATTATAAATAAGAAGAAATAGTGTTAATAAATATGAATATTTTCTCCTGGTTTTTCTTATTTCTTCCCTTTAAAACATTATTATATACTATGCTCTTTGAAACCTAGTTTTCCTAATTCTGAATATCTTGCCTACCAACTGTAATTCTTCTAAGTATTGCTTTTATTTAAATATGTTCTGGGACATTTCAATTTTTTCCATGTTTGCTTATGTTAAGAACATCGCAGTGAACAGTCTTGAACACACGCAAATGTGTGCAGTAGTTAAAAATGAAGAGCACACACTTTGAGGTCAACAGACTTGACTGAAATGTCTCTTTCAGATGTTAGCTCTGTAAACTCAGGCAAGGTTTTTATCAGCTAAGTCTTAGTTTCCTCACTTAATAATGATGATGAGCCTCCGTAGGGCTATTGAAAAGGAAAATTAGATAGTGTTTATGTATGATATTTACTAAGTGCTCAACCAATGATAGGAATTATTACTACAGCATTACTTTCATCAGTATGATCATTATCATTATCAGGGTTACTAAAGATGACATCCTAGATATTGAAGTTCAAGATATAAACCTATTTAAGGCTTCTATAATTGTTATTCATAAGGTTTGGACAATTTATTCTCCCATAAGGAGTAAGAAGAGAAGGAAGAAGGGAAAATTAACATTTTGTAGACTTGAACGACAATCACCATTATAAACTTGTTCAAAATATTAACTCGTTTACTACAATAGTCCAATGAAATAAATACTAGTATTTCACACATTTAACAGGTGAGAAAAACGAGGTTAACAGGTTGGAAAAAAAGCTAACTCATTTCCCCGTGATAGGACCTATTTTTAAATCTAGGTAGTATGTTAGACAATCTAATACCCATCATACACACTGCTGTTCTTGACGCAAGTCAACATATATTTATTACTTTTAATTGAACCCAATGGAATAGAAATGCAATCCCATTATTTTTATGATTTTTTATTGGTAATGATACTTGATATACTTTCATATCATGTTGGTTTTATTACTTGAAGATTATCTTTTCAAGATGTTTACTCACTTTGGGGGAAAGCATCCATCATTTTATACTTGATTTTTTAGTTATTTCCATATATTAAAAGTATGGGTTATTTAACTGCCATATATGAAACAGATGTATTTTTAAGTTTCCTTGCATTTTACTCTTTTTGTTGTTAAGAGAGAATTAAGGGGCTACATGGGGATACCAGACATTATTTCAATTCTAACTTAAAGAAATTTCACTGGCTTTAAATCAGAAAAGAGGAATATAGAAAGATTGAGGACTATTAAGGAAAACCAGCAGAGATCACTGATTATGGAGGAAGATCAGTGAACAACAACCATAACTAGACAGAAAACTGTCCAAGTCGCAACTATGGTTTGACTATACAAAAAATGAGTAGTCACATGATTGTTTATGGCTTCCAAGATAGCTAAGATTTGGGGAAAAATTCATATTGATGTACATAAAAATTGTGGCTTCTGTAAATATATTTGCTAAAGCATTTGCCACTCATTGAGCTTCCCTAAACAAGGTCAGCGGTGGCCAACAGCTACTGAATGTCAACTGAAAGCTCAAACATTAACCTCTGCTCAACATATATTTCATTAAGTGAACCTAATATTTAGCATCTTATGGGACAGTTCTGATTTCATTTGTCTGCCAGTAGAGGAGAAAATCGAAACCTAGAAAGAAAAACTAATTTTCATAGTCTCATTCAGACTCAGAATTTAAGCCAGTTGTAGCTCCAGAGCAAGCATTATGTCCACTGTTTGATACTGCTTCTCAAAAGTAAGTAGTATGAGTGAATATTTACTTAATTCTCACTTTGTATAAAATATGTAAGTCTGTGACTTCAGTTCTACATACCAATCTTCTAAAAGTGGAACAAGTGTACACATTCTCAGAGGGGGAAAGAAAGAATAATAACCTTTTATATTCTCATGAAGAAATTGTCTTAATTTTACCCCTTCCAAAAAAGTACCTTTTAAACCTTCCAACCTCTAGTTTGAGAATCAGATCACCAGACAGATATGTCCAAATGTTTGGTAACTATATAGATTACTTTCATTAAATTGTGATAACAAGTTCCCTAAAGTGATGTAGTGTTTTCAATAAAAAAATGACTCTCTCCTGGAGTATAAACCTATGGTACTATACTTAGTTACAGCTATAAAGTCTCATGTTATATAAAACCCTAATGACCATTGTATGAATTATTCACAATGTACTTTATTTGAGAATGAGACAAGGTACTTGGTGTTTAGGAGTAAATTTTTGAAAGTCTAATGAACATGAGTTGGGATTAGGGCTAAAAATATTAGTCAATCATTTCCATGAAAGATTAAAATGTGATGGATAAAATAACATAATTTTTACTTGTTGCATCATACTTCCACTTTACAAAGTATTTTCATAAGCTCAGAGCAGTGTAATGAAAAGTAAATAGCTTTTGGAGTTGGGCGGCTCTGAATGTGAGTTGTAGATCTATTACTTATTAGCTCTGCGACACTGGGTGTATTACTTATACTTGTGAGGTTTAATTTTCCTCAATTGGAAAAAAAAAAAATTATAACACCTATCTGCAGCGTTATTTTCCTGTTTCTAGAGAAAATGTGCACTAAAACACCAAGTACAGAACAGTTTAATTTAAAAGCTCCCAAACTCCCTATTTTGGAGGGTATAAGTGAATGTACATGAATCCACACTACCATTTATATCCACGCATGTTTCAATGTCCTTAACTTCTATGTAGGACCTCTGCTAATTTTCCACAGGGTCCCAAGTTCTACTTCTGAGCGATTTGCAAACACGTTTTGCATGCTCAGGGAAGCTTGGCAATGCTGATACCACCTCATGGATGTTGGATATCTAATGAGCCTTCCATGTTTGGTACACCCTGTTATGTGCTACAGGGCACTCTGATGCTCTGGGGTTCTAAGTCGCTTCCTACCTAACCAGAAAGCACTATAATGTCCAGGGAACAGGCTCAGAGAATTCTTAAATGTTACACATTTAGAGTGATGATATGGTAATGCATTCACTCGAGACTTCAGGTCATTGGTGTCTAGATGAGTTATAGGAGAAAAAGAAAAATCTACTCCTTGGCTCCAGTCTGGTGACCCAAAATATAGGCTGTTCTCTCCAGTTTTTTTTCTCTTTTACATTTCTGGCCTGAATCCCATGGCATACTTTTAAACATCCTTTTCCATGACCTTCTCTCCATGCAAATCACTAGTATTCCCAACCATATTGACCTAGTGACATTAGCAATACAATTCTCCATTTCAGAAAAAAAGAATATGAGATTACACACTGACTTATGTGAGGTCACACATTAAAAATACAACTGTTCATACTTGGATTTTAGGTTCTTATTGCCACACCACAGCTGTAAGATCCCGTTTATCACCGAGGATGTACTAGAAGACTGGCTAAGCATGGCTCTACTAAGTACCTTTTGTTTATTTTCTTGTTAATTCTACAACAAACCCACAAAGCAAGCATGATTGTTACTTCTGTTTTATAGATAAGACTGTGAAAGTTTCCAGTGGTCAAGTGAGACCCGGGAGTAAGAAGTCATGGAATAATTTTGCATGAATACAGGTCTTTCCCCATGCCAAGACTCCACTCTGCTAAAATTAGATATTGTACTGAACAAAGTCCTAGCACGATACTGGACTGTAGCTGACTCCCATTAGTTGCGGTATGTTTGTGACAAAGTGGTTAAACCAGGGACTTCACAAAGAATTTTCAAGTATGTTTTAATTCTGCCTTTCTTTCCATTCAAACCCATACGCCTTCATAGAAGAATCCAGCAATCAGAGCATATTCAGAAGTAATTTCAGTGTGCACATGTGCTTTCTTCTTACTGAAAATAATATTTTGACTATTAAAAAATACTCCTCTAAATTATTGTAAACCATAAAATACAACATAAGAAACAGAAACTGAAGCAGATGGTGAAACTCAAGTTTTCATACCTTTCATAAAACCAAAAACAAAAAAATCAGGATGAATAATTCTTCACAAATAACTTACATTTTCTCCATGTTCCCTATGCTTAATACAATACTTAACTTGGTGAATTTGTATCTAAGAGATTTATACAAAAATAACAAGTTACCAATATTTATAAAATAATTAACATCAGTTTTCCCAGTTAGCATGATTGCAAACACATGCTGAAACAATCTTGATTTTATTCCCAGAGAGAAAAATAATCACAAGAGCATATTTTAATTGCTTAAAAAGAAAGACATTAAAGTTTCACATTTATTAAAAATGTAACTATCTGTGTTTCATGAATTTTGTACTTTAAAATGGAAGAATGGCATTTAGACACTGCAGAGATTCTATACTTTTTTTTTTTTTTTTGAAAGCCAATTCCCCACAGGTACATTTGCAGAAATTCTGCATTGCATGTAGTAAATAATAAACGAGCTTTGAGGGTCTGAGATTATAATAGCAAAGATAAAGGAATATACAGATTAAATAAGGTATAAGTAATGCAAAGAACCTCTATTATTGATAATAATAAATAATACATAGCATTTTAACTTAACATGTACACCAGTGGATTTTCTTAAAAAATCAAGTCAAACCTGTTAACATGTTTCCATTAGTTGGAAGGAATTTTGTAACACCAGATTATTTTTCAGCATTTTGAAGTACAGTATCTATACCATTTGGCCATAAAATTCTTCCTCGTTGAAATTATTTCAATTTTATTTTATTTACATTTTGTTTTCATGGTTCTTCTCTTAATCTGGTCAAAAATTAAAAAAAAAAAAAATTTTTGGCCTTCTTCAGTGATTGAACTTTTCCTCTAATAGCCAATATAAGAATTATCTTAAATAAGAGTACTTTTTAAAGTTAAAAACACAATCTTCTCGGGGTGTCTAGGTGGCTCAGTCATTGGGCATCTGACGTTGGCTCAGGTCATGATCTCACGGTTCATGGGTTTGAGCCCCGTGTTGGGATCTGTGCTGACAGTTCAGAGCCCGGAACCTACTTTGGATTCCTGCATCTCCATCTTTCTCTGCCCCCCCTGCTCATGCTATAGCTTTCCCTGTCTCTCAAAAATATACAAACATTATTATATTTTTAATTAAAAAAAACCCACAATCTTTTTATCCTTCCTTCCATTATCCTATCATCCTTCTTGGCAAGCGTCTCCACTCCCATCATAGGAGCTAAACATTGTTTGGCTATAACACCAAAGTCTAGTTTATTTTACAGTCCAATTTTATTCCTAACAAATATTTTTATCTCTTTGCTAAAATGTGCTGCTTGGTTTTTTTGATAATTCTCCCAGTTACTTATATCAACATACTTCCAATACAGCAGACATAAAACTGTAATAATAATTTTCAGTTTCCCCATATCGCCAAACCTCATGGCACATATTTAACCAAAACTCATAAATACTATTTCTGAAAATCTTTTGAATATCTTGCTTTTCTTTTCACTTTTATGGACACTCATGTTTGCTTAGATTATTAAAAATGTTATCTTTTGGGGCGCCTGGGTGGCGCAGTCGGTTAAGCGTCCGACTTCAGCCAGGTCACGATCTCGCGGTCCGGAGTTCGAGCCCCACGTCAGGCTCTGGGCTGATGGCTCAGAGCCTGGAGCCTGTTTCCGGTTCTGTGTCTCCCTCTCTCTCTGCCCCTCCCCCGTTCATGCTCTGTCTCTCTCTGTCCGAAAAATAAATAAACGTTGAAAAAAAAAATTAAAAAAAAAATGTTATCTTTTGCCCTCAATTTATCTCAATTTTTTTCTTTCTTGTAGGCACTGATAGTTAACTTGTAGGAGCACAGAGTTGAGTTATTGTCTGAGTAGAAAACAATTTGATTACCCACGTGAGACTGTTTATTCAGTGCCATCCAAATTTCAATACCAATTTATAGCCTGAGTCCTAATGTTCAAGAAAATTCCACCCTATCGTATTTGTTCCTGATTGAACTTAAGGTTACAGAACCAATGTCCTCTCCCTTGTGAAGCATTATTTTACTACAGTTATAATTATTTTTCTCCCTATCCATGCTCTTAAAAAGCTTCTTTTTGGGGCACATGGGTGTCTCACTTGGTTAAGCAGCTGACTTCAGCTCAAATCATGATCTCATGGTTCATGGGTTTGAGCTCTGCATCAGGCTCTATGCTGACAACCCAGAATCTAGAGCCTGCTTCAGATTCTGTGTCTCCCCCTCTCTCTCTCTCTATGCCCCTTCCCTGCTTGTATGCTTGCTCGCTCTCTCTCTCTCTCTCAAAACTAAATATTTTTAAAAAGCTTCTCTTTAAGCACTCTTCATAAAGTCTAGATCTAGAGTCTGTACCTTAAATTAAAACACTATTACATTACAAATTTAACGAATCATCAATAATTCATCTTCGTTTTACTTTAAAACTAAAGGTAATGAACAGAGTGGTTTCTCTATAACTCAATAAAAAATAAGACTTTTTCAATATAACAAATACTATTTTGGATATAAGTATTTGTCCTGAATATTTATGTTAAGGAATTTCTTAGGTTTATTCTCTACAGTCAGTGATCAAATTTACACAGTTATAGGTTTAAAATAAACTTGAGGGCGCCTGGGTGGCTCAGTTGGTTAAAGCATCCAACTTCGGCTCAGGTCATGATCTCACGGCTGTGAGTTCGAGGCCCGTGTTGGGCTCTGTGCTGACAGCTCAGAGCCTGGAGCCTGTTTCTGATTCTATGTCCCTCTGTCACTCTGCCCCTTCCCTGCTCATACTCTAAGAATAAATTAAACATTAAAAAAATTAAAATGAACTTGAGAGGGGATCCAGAGAGTTCTCACATATCCCCTTTTCCCAACATGTACAGCCTCCATCAACACTGTTCACTAGTGTGGTATATTTGTACCAAGATGAACCTATATTAACACATCATAATCACTCAAAGCCTGTAGTCTATGAAAGGGTTCATACTTGGCGTTGTACATCCAATGGGTTTGGACAAAAGTATAATGACATATATCCATCACTATAATATTATACAGAATATTTTCATTGCCCTAAAAATCCTCTGTGCTCTGCCTATTCATTCCTCCCCTATTCCTTCACCATATCTTTGTCAACCACTGGTTTCTATTGTCTCCAAAGTTTTTGCCTTTTCCAGAATGGCATATAGTTGAGTCATAGAGTATACAGTCTTCTATATTGGCTTCTTTCATTCAGTAATATACATGTAAGTTTTCTTCACTCCTTTTTTTAAAAAAATGTTTATTTATTTCTGAGACAGAGACAGAGCATGAGTGGGGGAGTGGCCGAGAGAGAGGGAGACACAGAATCCAAAGCAGGCTCCAGGCTCTGAGCTGTCAGCACAGAGCCTGACGCAGTGCTCAAACTCACAAACTGTGAGATCATGACCTGAGCTGAAGTCGGTCGCTCAACCGACTGAACCACCCAGGCACCCCAATAGTTCTTCTTTTTAAACACTGAATAATACTTCTTAGTGTAGATATAGCACATTTTATGTATCCATTCAACTACTGAAGGACATCTTAGTTGTGTCCATGTTTGGATTACTATGAACAAAGTTGCTATAAACATCTGTATGAAAGTTGTTATATGGACCTAAGTCATCAATTCCTTTAAACAAATATCAAGGGGCATGACTGCTGGGTCATATGGTAATAGTAGGCTTAACACTGATCTAATTTTTTCTGATTTATACATTCACTGCTATAAATTGTTCTCTAAGTGCTGTTTTCACTGAATCCCACAAATTTTGATAAATTGTGTTTTAATTTAAATTCTCTTCAAAAAATTTTTGTTTCTTCTGACATTTCTTTGTTGACCCACCTGTTATTCAGAAGTGCATGGTTTAAAGTCCATGCATTTTGGAATTTTCCAGTTATCTTTCTGATACCAATTTCTAAGTTAATTATACTGTGGCTTGCCAGCAGACATTGTACTTCTGTTCTTTTCGATTTTTTAAGTGTTGTTTTCTGGCCCAGAATGTGATCTTTACCAGTCAATGTTCCATGTGAGCTGTAGAAAAACGTGAGTTCTGCTGGCGATGGATGAAATCATCTATAGATGTAAATTATAGGTATTGATGGATGGTGTTGTTGAGTTTGACTGTGTTCTTACTAATTTTCTGTTCTGGGTCTGTTCATTCTGAGCGAGGTATGGAAGTCTAATAGTAATAGGGAAAATACTCATTTCTCCTTGCAATTCTATCGTTTTCTCTCATGTAGTTTGATGCTGCGTTGCTAAGTGTACCCACATTAAGAACAATTATGGTTTTCTTGGGTTTTTTGTTTTGCTTTGATTTTTGTAGAATTGACCCCTTCATCATTACGTAATGCCTTTCTTTATTCATGTAAACTTTCCGTGGTTTTAAGTTTGTTCTGTCTGAAACTAACGGAGCTACTCCTGCCTTCTTCTGATTACTGTTAGTATGGTATATTTTTCCCAATCCATTTACTGTTAATACATGTATTTCTTTAAATTGGGTTTCTTATAGGCAGTATAGAGTTGGGTCATGCTTTGTGACCTACCCTGTCCCTCGTTCTGGTGCTGGTTTCTGCTCCTGTGTGTCTGTCCCAGTGAGCCCTCACTCTCTGTAATTGCCTGTCTCTTCTGTCCTAGGGGCAGCAGTTTATCCTGCGTCCTACCTTCTTTTATAGGCCCAGGAACACTTGATTTTTCAATGTAGTCAGCTTTTCACTTATTGGTAGGAAGGAATGGTGACCTCCAAGTTTCTTATATGCAGAAATGGAAACCATTGTATTCTTATTTTAATCAAGAGTGTCAATTCCACAAATGTTGCTTTTCTGTCAGAGTGTGGATCTTGACTTTAATGCAGAGAACATGGTCCTCAAAAATATAAATATTACTGAGAAATACAGTTAGTCATAAGTTATTGTTTTATTACTGTTCGATTATACTTTCCATCAAATACTTAATCTCATGTTGTACATAACTGGACGAGTATGACAGAAGCAGTGTTAATCCAAATAGGATTTTAAGAAAAATGCCAAAATTTTATTTACTTAGTCAATAGATGTTTGTTGACTACTAGAAATATCTTCTATTTGGATTTAGCAACTAATCAATTAACTAATTAATTCATTAACTCATTAACTAATTCAATTTAGTTGAATTTTCACTATGAATTAGGTATTCCAATAGTAACTGTCATGACAGAAAGATTAAGAAAGATATTGGTCGTGCTAGGTGGCCTGGGTGGCTCAGTCAGTTAAGCATCTGACTGCAGCTCAGGTCATAATCTCGCCCTCCATGAATTCCAGCCCCACGTCAGGCTCTGTGCTGACAGCTCAGACCTTGGAGGTTGCTTTGGATTCTGTGTCTCTCTCCTCTCTCTGCCCCTCCATCTCTCATGCTCTCTCTCTTTCTCTCTCAAAAATGATAAATAAACATTTTAAAAACTTAAATAAGAAGAAAGATACTGGTCCTGCTTAATGAATACTGTGTTTTAGTATGGACTATTATTATAGACAGTAAATACATAAATATCAAGAGAGACCTGGGCTTCTGGGGGGAAGTTGAATAGTTTAGTGTTCCAGGAAATTTTTGCAGGGAGAGAAATGTTTTCTAGGAAGAGAGAACAGAATGGTAGGAAGGCCAAGAGGTCAGAGAGGTGAGCAAGTGTCTGGTGCTTTAGAGGAACTGAATGAAATGTCATGTGGATAGGACATCGCCAATGGAGGCAGCGTTGTGAACAACAGCTAGAGAAACAGATGAAGCAGCACACATGCCAGACTTTGGAGGAAATCAAGAGACAAGGTAAGCATTTTTAGACATATTAATCTCAAAGAGAAGACAGAAAGATTGTAAATAGCACAGCCATGTGTTGAGGTATGTGTTAAAGTCACAGAGCCCGGGGTTTGTGTGGGAGATTAGAGAAGGACAGCTTTGGCACACAGAGTAAAGTGGAAGGCTACTCAGAGTAAGCTGAGTGAGAGATGACGGTAGCTGTCAAGTAGGATGGTGGCAAGAGAGACTGAGAGATATGGAAAGAGCTAAGAGACAGAAATAGTTCTGACAAGTTTATAAATATAGACTTCATATATTATACAAAATTACATACATATTATGTATATTATGTATTATGTATATATTATATTAAATATTATTAAAATATATACAGTTACATATGTATACACACATACATACATATATGTGTATGTATATATACACATGTATATACATATGTATGTATATACACATACATACACACATATATATACATATATATGTGTGTATGTGTATATATATGTGTGTGTATATATATATAACTGTATATAATATATTTTAATTTATATATTAATATACATAATATTTATATGTATACATATGTATATCATATATATGTGTTTATGTATGTGTATATATGTATGTATATAAGGTAGGTAGGGGAAGAGGAAAGGTAGCCAGAGATGATGACTCAGGATTTTAGCTTGAGTAAATGGACAAACTGAAATAATGTTAATACTCACTGACCGCATTCTGTTTGCCGTGTAGTATTCTAGGTGACTTACATGTACTAATTTAATAGTCACAACAATCATTTGACAGAGTATTATTATCCTTATTTTAAAAAGAATGAGTGTGAAGCATAGAGGCTGTTCAAGAGTACACAGTATAAATAGTAGCGCTTAACACATGGCTCCCTCCGAGTCCAACCATTAATCATTTTGCTCTTTTGCCTAGATGGCTGTGATATTTGCTGAGAAGATGTTGGGGAAGTATCCAATCTGGATTTCAGAAAAAAAGAGGAGCTCTGGTTTGGACTTGCGGATTTTGAAGAGCCTGTGATATAGCTGAATGGAGATTTCCAGTGTAAACTTTGGTTACACAATCCTACAATTCAGGAGAGAACTGTGGCTGGGATAGATAACAGAATTTTCAGTAAGCAAGTGGAATATGAAGTCATGGAAGTAAATGAAACTGTCAAAGTGAGAGGAGAGGAGGGAAGTCGTGTATCATGCTCCTATTTATGGGTTTTAAAGGGGATATGAAGATGTAAAACATAATCCCCTCACAGGCTTCCATCTCATGGGAGAAATATATGACTAGACAGACAATTATAACATGGAGTGATACGTGCTAAATCAGAAGGCTAAATCACTGAGGATAATTTACCTCCTGTAAGGGCAGGCATGGTCCATGATACTATTTCCTGGAGGGTACAATACCCGAGCTGAGTCTGGCATGATGGTTTGGAGTAAATCAGGGGAAGACTAAGTATCAGACTGACAATAATCCAGGCAGTGAGGCCACATGAGTAGTGTAATTTATGTAAGCATGGTCGTATCATGGATGTGTGGAAGGGAAGTGTTGAGGGAATAAGCGATGGGGAGAGTGCCAACCAAGAGAAAACCTTAAAACCAAGTTTTAACCTCTGTTTTCACTTTATCCAGCTCGTTCCTGGACAACACAGAATTTCCTATGTAAATGTGAATATCAGAACATCTCAAATAAGCCCTACAGATTTCTTTCCAGTATTCAGATGAACTAAGGAATAAGTCACAATCTCACACTCAAATAACCAAACAATAAAAGCCTACTTTTCTTCCACATCTTAAAGGATATTTTACTTGCTATCCTGAATTTTGCCACTTAAAAATAGTGCTATGCCAGAAGGAGTTAAAAAAGCAATGTGTCAGGGAACAAGATACCAGTTTGTTTTTCGTTGAATAAATGCTAACATACTGCTTGCCCTCCCAAATTTTAAATTCTGTTGTCGTAACATGCTGTACCTGGTGTCACCCCTGCCTAGTAATTGGAAATCCCTGAAAGCAGAAAGTAATTTGTTACATGCATATATTGTGTGAATGAGTGTGACCATAGCATTGGTGGCTTCCTAACACTTTTCAAGTTAAATTCTAGACAGTGTCACAATCACAATCTACATATGCAATTTCTTTTAAAAATTGATTTCTCAAAAAAATGTACTGCAATATATTCTTAGGCTTTGTTGAAACAAATTTACCAAAATGGTTCAAGCTTACTTCCCAAATATGGGAAAAGATAAGTACATATTATATTATCATTACTTTTCATAACAATATTCTAAAATCATGGTTAAATAACATACCCCCAATGCAACTGGCAACAGCATTTGAACAAGTTTATTTTCTTAGAAAAAACAATTTGGAAAGAGCCTAAGAAAAAAAAAAGGAAACATCTGTGTATTATATGATTTTGCAAAATTGTGAATGTCATTAGCAAGCATAATTTATGAGATTCTTTTTATTTATGCTAATGTATTACTCAATGTGTTTTCTAACTTCTTATTTGGAATGTAATAGAGGATTTCAATATGATTGACACGGATTTTATTCTCCCTGTCACAACTGGTTGTTTTTCTCATGCATGTGTGTGTTTTGCAGTATTCCCACAGAGTTGTTAATGAGCCATCAATTATTTGTGCAAATTGGAAGCAGAAACTAAAAATCTCTTTATTCAAGGTATTAATGCATAACTTTAAAACTGAATATGAGAGCATTTGAATTTGAACACAAGTATTTTAACCCTTGTACCGAGACACATGTGATTTTAAAGACATTACTTTGTGCTGTAATAAAGTTATATAATTTTGGGGTCAGAGATTCCTTCACAGTGTGTGATTAGGCTACATTTGATAGGGAACTGTATATTACACAAACACTACCTGAGGCAAAAGACTGAAGCATTATGCATGTTTTACTTACAATCCAATATAGTATTTCACAAAGTGATATAAGTATTAACAAAACAATGAGGTATTTGACATGTACATGGTGATGAAGGGTTTTGTTGTTGTTTGGAGAGAGAGAGCACACCTGCAAGTGGGGGAGAGGGGCAGAGGAAGAGAGAGAGAATCTGAAATAGGTTCCTGACTTAGCACCGAGCTCCAAGCAGGGCTCGATCCCACAACCCTGGAATCATGACCTGAGCTGAACTCAAGAGTTGGACATTCAACTGACTGAGCCACCCAGACGTCCAGGTGTTGAAGAGTTTTAAAATAATGTTCTCTCCTAGAAAATAGTGACTAATCCTAGAACATAAATATCACTGAAGAGGGGGTTCTCTTTCTTTCTAGACTTTTCCCTTTTGAAATTCACCCATTTTCCCCACATATGCTCCTATTCTATATTTTGTCAAGATATTAATAGGAATATGTTACATAGTTTCCCAATGTTAGGTCTTTTTAAATCTTGCTTCCCTCTCCATGTGCTTGCCAGAACTTGTTCACCAATCAGAAGGAAAGAAGAAAAGGTACATAATGCTGATACTTCTTTAGTCCTTATTGTATGTAAAACTCTGATTTAGCCCTTTTTATTAATTATTACAAACTCTTGTCATTTGCTATTATCACCCTGGTTTAAAAATGAGGAAACCACAGGTCTGTCACAAAACTATCAAGGGAAAGAATCAGGATTTTAACATGGGCAGTCGGTTTCTAGGCCACAGTTTTTCATTTATACTCTACATGCTCTTCCTTTAGACAGGAATCCTTTTTTTAAGTTTATTTATTTATTTTGAGAGAGCTAGCACATGTGAGGGAGAGAGGGGAGAGAGAGAATCCCAAGTAGGCTCTGTCTGCCTGCACCAATCAGCCACACTTGGGGCTTGATCTCATGAACTGTGATATCATGACCTAAACAGAAATCAAGAGTCAGACTCCCAACCACTTGAATCACCCAGACGCCCCTAGACAGGAAGCTTAATGAGCAATAATTGGTGGAGAAGGGATGAGTTTAAAAAGAAGGATATTTTTGTGACCTTGAGAGTACAGATGGTCAAAAGCCATGTTCGAAGTTTAAAGGTATGGGATAGAAAATGTTACAGAGATTTTAAGAGGTATTGTGATATTTTGTGACTTCTCATAATGTTCTAGACACACAAATAAAGAAACCATAGTTATTATGGAGACTTCTGAAGAAGAAGGCAGAGAAGGAAGATCCTAAGCTTACCCCATTTCAGGGATACACTAAGATAACACCCACATCAGTTTAACTAACCCAGAAAGACTGGCAGAGCTGACTTACCACAGGTATTCATTGAGAAGAGGCCTCATCAAAAAGGGAGGGAGGGCAGAGGCACAGTGGGCGACTAAACTAACCTTTGAGATGAACCACAAACAGGAGGGACACCTCAAGCATGACGGAGAGGAAAAGACCCCAAAACAGAACCCTGGCATGGGGGACCTGCACTAGGAAGATGAGTACCCATAATATTTGGCTGTGAAAGACAGTGAGCTTTAAACTTCATGAGTTTTTACAATCAGTGGGGATTAAAAACGGGAACTTTTTTTTAATTTTTAAAGTATTTTTAAATATATTTTGCTGTCAAGTTAGCTAACATACAGCGCATACAGCATGCTCTTAACTTCAGGAGTAAATTCCCATGATTCATCGCTTACATACAACACCCAGTGCTCATCCCAACAAGTGCTCTCCTCAATGCCCTCAACTCTCAGTTTGTTATCTGTATTTAAGGGTCTTTTATGTTTATTCTCCCTCTCTGTTCAAAACTATTTTTCCCCTTCCCTTCCCCCATGGTCTTATGTTTCTCAAATTCCACATGTGAGTGAAAACATGTACCTTTCTTTCTATGACTGACTTATTTCACTTAGCATAATACTCTCCAATTTCATCCACATTGCTGCAAATGGCAAGATTTCAATCTTTCTCATTGCCAAGTAGTATTCTATTTTGTGTGTGTGTACACACACACACACACCCCACATCTTCTTTATCTATTCATCAATTGATGGACATTTGGGGTCTTTCCATAATTTGGCTACTGTTGATAGCACTGCTATAAACATTGGGGTACATGTGCCCCTATGAATCAGCACTCCTGCATCCTTTGGGTAAATTCCTAGTAGTGCTACTGCTCTGGGTCATAGGGTAATTTTATTTTTAATTTTTTGAGGAACCTCAACAAATTTTTGAGTGGCCGCACCAGTTTGCATTCCCACCAACAGTGCAAGAGAGTTCCCATTTCTCTACATCCTGGCCAACATCTGTTGATTCCTGAGTTTTTCATTTTAGCCACTCTGGCAGGTGTGAGGTGGTATCTCAGTTTGGTTTTGATTTGTATTTCCCTGATGATGAGTGATATTGAGCATCTTTTCATGTGTCTGTCGGCCATTTAGATGTCATCTTTGGAAAAGTGTCTATTCATGTCTTCTGCCCATTTCTTCACTGGATTATTTGTTTTTCAGATGTTGAGTTTGGCAATTGTTTATAGATTTTGGATACTAACCCTTTATCCAATATGTCATTTATAAATGTCTTATCATATTCTGTCTGTTGCATTTGAGTTTTATTGATTGTTTCCCTTGCTGTGCAGAAGCTTTTTATCTTGATGAGGTCCCAATAGTTCCTTTTTGCTTTCATTTCTCTTGCCTTCAGAAACGTGTTGAGTAAAAAGTGTTGTGGCTGAGGTCAAAGAAGTTGTTGCCTGTTTTCTCCTCTAGGGTTCTGAATGGTTTCCTGTCTCACAGTTAGGTCTTTCATCCATTTGGAGTTTAGTTTTGTGTATGGTGTAAGAAAGTGGCCCAGCTTCATTCTTCTGCATGTTGTTGTCCAGTTCTCTCAGCACTATTTGCTAAAGAGACTGTCTTTATGCCATTGTATATTCTCTCCTGCTTTGTCAAAGATTAGTTGGCCATACGTTTGTGGGTCCAATTCTGGGTTATCTACTCTATTCAACTGGTCTATAAGTCTAAAAACAAGAACTTTTAGGGGCGCCTGGGTGGCGCAGTCGGTAAGCGTCCGACTTCAGCCAGGTCACGATCTCGCGGTCCGTGAGTTCGAGCCCCGCGTCGGGCTCTGGGCTGATGGCTCAGAGCCTGGAGCCTGTTTCCGATTCTGTGTCTCCCTCTCTCTCTGCCCCTCCCCCGTTCATGCTCTGTCTCTCTCTGTCCCAAAAATAAATAAACGTTGAAAAAAAAAATTAAAAAAAAAAAAAAACAAGAACTTTTAAAAATCAGTAAGCTTGGCTCTGGGAGAACCAGAGGGTGATAGGAAACAGTCCTTACCCTTAAAGAGGCAGCATAACAAATAACTCTGCCCAGATACAGTAGTTGCCATAGTTGCAACAGTAGTTGCAGTAGTATGAATAGCTCCTGGGGTGTACTAATCTCAGAACATGCACTGGAAGGGCAGGAATCTTTGGAGACTTCTCCAAAAAGGGCTGGAAGTCACCATTTCCCTCTGCCACAGCCCATCACAGATACCTAGATACCTGTAGGAAACAGCACAATCACTTGCCACCTAGCTTTGCTAACACCATACACCCCACCCCTACATTCTTTCATTGACTGGCTCATCCAATCCACGCCACTCCGTAGGAGTTCATCCAAAGCTTCCCTAGACACTTCTCATTCTGCAAGAGGCTCCAGCAGTAGCCAGTGCTACTACAAAGTGTCTCGCGCTCTGGGAAGAGGAGAAGCAGACCACACACATACCAGTTGGAATGCAGACCCAAAGTAGGTTGGGGAAAGAGTATCTGAATTGACTGCTAGTCCCTCTACCAACAAAAAAACTTCATACTAGGCAGCACAATGAGAAAGCCTAGCAGTTCAGGGTCCCTGCAACCCCAACAGAATGGGGGCAGATATTGGTCTGATTGTAGGCCTTGCCCATCAACAAAGCATTCCCAGGGACAATGCAGGGGGAACACCTACAGATAGGTGCAAACACATCCCCAGTGAATGGGCTGATGGAAGGCATATGGTCTGAATCCAACTCAATATCATGGCAGCCCCAAACTGACTACTTAAACAGCAAATGAACTAACCCTGCCCTCAACACGCAAAGTGAGCCAAGGCAGACAACTAGAAAGAAGACAAAATGGTCCAACCACAACAGTAGGACACACACCACACACATAGGAGACACCTGTGAAGCACCAGGTCTTGGTGAATACGGACACTGCACTGGATGGGCACTACAGGATGAATTTTTCATAAGGACACCACTTTCAAGAGCAAGAGACATAGCTGACTTTTCTAACACATAGAAATAGACAGAGTGTTAAGACAAAATGAGGAGACAGAGAAATATGCCCCAAATGAAAGAGCAGGACAAAATCACAGCAAAAGATCTAAATGAAATGGAGGTAAGCAATATGCTGATACACAACTCAAATGATGGTCACAAACATACTTATGAACTTGAGAAAAGTTGGGGATCTCAGGGAGACTTTCAGTAGAAAAAAAATATAAAACAAACTGGAGATGAAGAACTCAACAGCAGAAACAAAAATATACTAGATGAAATAATACTAGAGGAAGCAAAGATTAGATCAGTGGGTTGAAAGAGTAATTAAAAGCATTCAAGCTGAAGAAGAACAAGAAAAACAACAAATAAACAATGATTTTGTTAAGGAACTCAGTGACACTATCAAAGATGTTAACATTCACATTACGGAAAACCTAGAAGAAGAAGAGAGGGGAAAAATAGAAGAAATAATAGCTGAACACTTCCTTAATCTCAGGAAGAAAAATCCAGATACAGAAGACACAGCCCCCCAAATTAACCCAAGGGGGTCTACATCAAGATATATAGAATAGTTAAAATGGCACAAAATAGTGATAGAGATTTTAAAAAAGCAAAGAGAAAACAGTACCAATACAAGGAAAACCTCATAATGCCATTAGCTGATTTTTCAGCAGAAACTTTGCAAGCTAAAAGGGAGTGGCATGATATATTCAAAGAACTTAAATTTAAAAAATGACGTCAAAACTGTTCTATACAGCAAGGCTATCTTTCAGAACAGAAGGAGAGATAGAGAGTTATCGAGACAAAACAAAAGTTGAAGGAATTCATCACCACTAAATTAGCCTAACAAGACATGTTAAAGGAATTCTCTGAGTGGTAAAACAAAAACAAAAACAAACAAAACAAAAAACCCAAAACAAAACAAAACAACAACAACAAAACAAGCCATTATCAGGAGTAAGAAAATTAAGAAAAAGAAAAATTCACATGGACATACAAACATAATAAAAGTAGAAGATTCATCACTTATAAACCCAGTATAGAGCTGAAGACACATAAACAGTAAATACATTTTATCTAAAAAAAATCAGTCAAGGGATTCACAAAATAAAATGATGTAAATGCGGCATCACATACAAATCTTGGAGTAAGGGGAATAAAAATGTAGTGCTTTTAGAGTGAGTTCAAATTAAGCAATCATCAACCTAATATACACTGCTGTTTATAAACCTAATCACAAGTCAAAAACCCTAGAATAGACATGCAAAATAAATAAAGGATCCAAGTATATCACTAAGAAGGCCATCAAACCACAAGTGAAGAAAGGAAGAGAGGAAAGGAACAGAGAAAACTACTAAAACAGCTGTAAAACAAATAACAAATTGACAATAAGCACCATATCTATCAACAGTTATTTTGAATATAAATGGAAATAAATGCTACAATCAAGGTAAAAAAATAACTGAATAGAATAAAAGGCAAGAGTCATCTACATACTACTTATAAAACACTCATTTCAGACCTAAAGTCACCTGTAGATTGAGAGTGAAGGGATGAAAAATCATTTGTCATGAAAATTGAAACAAAAAGAAAGCTGGGGTGGCAATACTTAACTTTGGACACTAACTAGACTTTAAAAGAAGACTGAAACAAGAAACAAAAAAAGGACAATTATAATAATAAGGGAAACATTCCAACAAGAAGATATATCAACTGAAAATATGTATGCAACCAAATGGGAGCAACCAAATACATTAAGGTACTATTACAGACAGCAAGGAGGAAACTGACATAATACAATAATAGTAGGGGACTGTAACACACCTCATTTACATCAATGGATAGATCATCCAAACAGAAAAATCAACAAGGAACAGTGGCTTTGAGTGACACATTTGACTAGATGGATCTAACAGATATATTCAGATCATTCCATCCTGAAACAGAATATACATTCATTTCAAGTGCCATGGGAACATTCTCCAGAATAAGTCACATATTAGGCTACAAAAGAAGTTTCAAACAAATTCAAAAAGAACATCATACCAATGATATTTTCAATAACAATGCCATGAAGCTAGAAATCACCACAATAAAAATCTAGAGAGAATACAAATACATGGAGGTCAAATAACGTGGTATTGAACAATGAATGGTGAATGAAAGAAATCAAAGAGGAAACCAAAAAACACACAGAAACAATGAAAACACAATGGACCCAAATCTTTAGGATGAAACAAAAGCTGTTCTACAAAGGAAGTCTATAGCAATGCAGGCCTGCCTTAACAAGTAAGAAAAAATCCCAAAGAAACAACCTCATCTTACACCTAAAGAAGCTAGAAAAAGAAGAATAAACAACACACAAAAAAGTAGAGGTATATAATTAAGATTAAAACATAAATAAATGAAATAGACACGAAAAAAATACAAAAAATAATAACCAAACAGATCAATAAAGCCATGAGCTGGTTCTTTGAAAAGATCAACAAAAGGTAAACTTTAGCTCCACTCATCAACAACAGCCAAAGAGAGAGACACAGACAGACAGACAGACAGAAAGAAACAGAGAGACAGAGAGATAGAAGACTGAAATGAAACCCAGAAATGAAAGAGGAGAAATACAACCAACAGCACAGAAATACAAAGCATTATGAGAGTATTTTGAAAAATGACGTGCCAACAAATTGGACAGCCTAGAAAAATTGGATATAATTTCTAGAAACACATAACCTCCCAAAAATGAATCAGGGAGAAACAAGAAATTTGAAAAGACCAATTACTAGCAATGAAAGGAATCAATTAAAATAACAAACAAAAACCAACCAACCAAACAACAAAAAAAACCTTCCAACAAAAAAAAAAAAAAAAGTCCAGGACCAGATGGCTTCACAGGTGAATTCTACCAAACATTTTAAAAATTAACACCCGTTCTTCTCAAACTATTCCTAGAAGGAGACAGAGAGGAAGAGGGAGAAGATCAAAAAGAGGAAGAAGATCAAGAAGAAGAAGAAGAAGAAGAAGAAGAAGAAGAAGAAGAAGAGGAGGAGGAGGAGGAGGAGGAAGAAGAGGAGGAAGAAGAAGAAGAGGAGGAAGAGAAGGAGGAAAGAAGAAAGAAGAGCTTCCAAATTCATTTTATGAAGCCAGCATAACTCTGATACCAAAACCAGGTAAAGACACTGAAAACAAAGAGCACTACAGGGTAATATCTCTGAGGAACATAAATGCAAAGATCCTAAACAAAATATCAGCAAACCAAATCCAACAACACATTAAAAATTCATTCACCACATCAATCAGGATTGACTTCTGGGATGCAAGTGTGGTTCAATAGTCACAAATCAAGTGATGTGATACATCACATCAGCAAGAGAAAGGGTAAAAACCACCTTATCATTTCAATAGATACAGAAAAAGCATTTGACAAAGTATACTATGCATTCATGACAAAAGCTCTAAGCAAAGTAGGCTTAGAGGGAGCATAACTCAATATTATAAGCCCATATATGAAAAACCCACAGCTAACCTCATATTCAATGGTGAAAAACTAAGAGCTTTTCCCATAAGATCAGGAACAAGAAAAGGATGTATCCACTCTCACCACTTTAATTCAATATAGTACTGAAAGTCTTAGCCACAATAATCAGACAGGAGCAGGCATCAAAACTGGTAACAAAGAGGTAACATTTTCACTGTTTGCAGATAACATGATACTATATATAAAAAACCTAAAGATTCCACCAAAAATGTATTTGAACTAATAAATGAATTCAGTAAAGTCACAGGATACAAAACCAACATACAGAAATTGGGGTCATTTCCATACACTAATAATGAAATCACAGGGAAAAAATTAAGAAAAAATACTATAACAATTGCACCTAATAGAATAAAATACCTAGGAATAACCTTAATCAAGGAGTTGAAATACCTTTACTCTGAAAACTAGAACACTGATGAAAGAAATTGAAGATGACACAAAGAAATGAAAGACATGCCATATTCAGGGGCTAGGAGAACCAATATTGTTAAAATGCTACGCAAAGCAATCTACACATTTAATGCAATCCCTATCAATATACCAACAGCATTTTCACATAACTAAAATAAGTAATCCTAAAATTTGTAAGGAATATCAAGACCTCAAGTAGCCAAAGCAATCTTGAAAAAGAATAAAACCAGAGGTATCATAATTCCAGATTTAAAAATATACTGCAAAGATATAGTATGGCACTGGCACAAAAACAGACACATGTAGATCAGGAGAACAAAATAGAGAACCCAGAAATAAACCCATGATTATATGGTCAATTAATCTATGAGAAAGAAGACAAAAATATGCAATAGGAGAAGATGATATCTTCAACAAATGGTGCTGAGAAAACCAGATAGTTACATAAAAGAATGAACTTACACCATACCAAAAGTAAACTCAAATGGATTAAAGACCCAAATGTAAGACCTGAAACCATAAAATTTCTAGAGGAAAACAGAGGCAGTAATCGTTTTGACATCGGCTGTAAAAAAGTTGTTTTTTTTTTTTTTCCTAGATATGTCTACTGAGGTAAGGGAAAGAAAAGCAAAATTTAACTATAGGGACTACACCAAAATAAAAATCTTGGCACAACAAAGGAAAACATCAATAAAACCAAACGACAACTCACCAATTGGAGAAGGACATGTGCAATAATATATCCAATAAGGAGTTAATACCTAAATATTTAAAGAATACAACTCAATATTTAAAGTATACAACTCAACACTACAAAAGTACATAATATAATTAAAAGTGGACAGAGGACCTGAATAGGAATTTTGCCAAAGAAGATATACAGATGGCCAACAAACACATGAAAAGATGATAAAATCACTAATCATCAGGGAAATGCAAGTCAAAACCACAATAAGATGTCACTTAACACCTATCAGAATGTCTAAAATCAAAAACGCAGGAAACAACAAATGCTGGTGGGAATGAGGAGAAGAAGCAACCTTCACGTAATGCTGTGGGAATTCAAGCTGGTACCAGCACTGCAGAAAACAGTGTGGAAGTTCCCCAAAACATTAAAGATAGAATTATTCTGTGATCCAGTAATTCACTATTGCATATTTACCTGAAGAATACGAAAACACTAATTGGAAAAGATATACCTACCCCTATGTTTGTTGCAGCATTATTTACAATAGGCAGTTATGGAAACAACCCAACTATCCATCGATGGATGAATGAATAAAAAGATGTAGTACATATATACAAGGGAATATCACTCTGCCATAAGAAGAGTGATATATTGCCCTTTACAACGACATAGATAGATCTAGAGGATATGTTAAATGAAATGTCAGAGAAAGATAAATGCCATGATTTTACACACATGTGAAATGTAAGAAACAAAAGAAATGAACAAAGACCGAAAAACAGACAAGCCAACAAACCAAGAAACAGACTCCTAATTATAGAAAACAAACCAGTGGTTGCCATTGAGGATGCAGTGTGTGGGGGATGAGTGAAATAGGGGAAGGAGATTAAGATTACATTTATCAACATGAGCAATGAGTAAGGTACAGAATTTTTGAATCACTCTATTGTACACCAGAAACTAATATAACACTGTGTGCTAATTATACTTCAAATACATACATGTATGCATGCAAGCATACATACAGACATATAGTAGGTGAGCAAGCAAGGAATCAAGCTTTAAAAAGAAGGAGAGGCTCTAGTTGTTTTGATGTGACTTTGGTTCTAAGGTCTTTGTTCAGATCATGAAAATGTTCTGGGTGAATCATTAGAGTTATGGCTTAATAAGCATTAACTCTAATGGACCATGCCATATCTTCATCACCAGAGACCCTAAGATTCTTCCTGAATACATTTTGCCTCTCAAGAGGGGCATTTTTTGCAAGCCAGTAAAATCCTGTCTCCCTGTAAGAAAAAAATAAAAGAATATTTTTTTTCCAGAGCACTTTTTGCCTTTTTCCGCCTTTTGTTCACAGTAAAATATTTTAGTCACTATGAGCTCCAAGTAAAACTGCTGCTTGGTACCATATATCAAGACCCGGAGGGAATTGCAGTAACTATCCAGCTTGCAGACAGAGAGAGCCTCAGAGCGCAGACCCCAAATGCAGCACAAAGGCTCACACAGTTGAAGACAGCAGTCTCCACAAAGCCAGAGGAGTAAATTAAAAATTGTTCCAGTATTAGAAGCAATGATCAGCATTCCAATAGTCACCATCTGGCCCAACTTTTATTATCCACACACCCAGCAGTGTGTTGGTAGATGTCTAATAACCACCTCTTATATATCTCTTTAAATAAATATATCTTTAGAAGATTAAAAAATTAAAAAAATTAAAAAGTATTCAATACAACACATTTTTTATAAATTGTTGAATTCCCATTTTAATGGCCACAGATACAGTAAAGTTTGATCTTTAATCTACTTCATTAATGATTTTCTATCACTTTTATAGGTCTAGAAAATCAATAAAATAATAAGGAAAGTCTTAATTTATAAAATTTGACAATTACTGTGGGATAGATACTGTGACCAAGGTCAATTTTAAAGCTCTTAATGTAATATTACTGAATGCAGAGTTGGGAAGACATATGCAGCAAGAAACAATTAAATAATTTTTAAATGTTACAGATACAATAGAGATAAATAAATCAAGGATTAGAGGTAATAGTAAATACAGTAAAATAATTAGACATTGATAGTGATGGGTTGTATTTATTAGCTTTAATTTACTATAATTATTTAAAGTATGAGTTCACAAAATTTAACTTTTAATAATGACTATTTAATCACTGACTTGAAGAATCCCTGAAAATTTAACTATCAGGTCTTACGAGCCATCATGAGCCCACTCCATTGCTGTCACACTAAGCAAACAGATTGATATAAAAACTCTGTCTAGTGGGGCTGCCTGCCCTCCAAGTGCAAGTAACTTGTATAAAATAATGCCAATATATTCCTTGTTAGTTTCTTCAAAATGAAATGGTGTATCAATCAGTTTTCCAGAAATCTCTCAACTGTCTTAAGCTTTGAAACTTGTCAATCTCCATCTTGCAAAATCTTAAAAAACTTAAAACTTAAAAAAATTGTGCATGGCTTAAAAAAAAATAAAAGCTACAGTACAAAAGTTCTTGAAGAAAACATGGGAAATCCTTTTAACTGAGGACAAGAAAATATTTCTTAGAACATAAAACACTGAACAATACAAATTGATAATTCAATAACTTAAACTTCATCACATTTTAAACATGTTTTTCAAAGACACTGTAAAAAAATTAAAAGACATGTCACTGACTGGGCTTAAATATTTGCAAAAACCATATCTAGTAAAATGGAATATTATAGATATATTGTTATATATATTATACACACACATACACACAGAGATAAATTTCACTTCTATAGGCATTCATCAGTCAATGGACACGGGCTGTTTCCATAATTTGGCTATTATACATAATATTGCTGTAAACATCAGGGTTCATATGTACCTCTGAATTAGTATTTTTGTATTCTTTGGGTAAATACCTATTAGAGTAATTGCTAGATTATAGGGTAGCTCTATTTTTAACTTTCTGAGGAACCTCCGTAATGTTTTGCAGAGCAGCTTCACCAATTTGCATTCCCACCAATAGTGCAAGAGGGTTTCCCCATTCCACATCCTCACTAACAGCTGTTTTTTCTTGTGTTGTTGATTTCACCCCATCTGAGAGGTGTGAGGTGATACCATCACAGTTGTGATTTGTATTTCCCTGATGATCAGTGATGTTGAGCATCTTTTCATGCGTCTGTTAGCCATCTGTATGTCTCCTTTGGGAAAATGTCTATTTATGTCTTCTGCCCATTTTTAATTGAATTATATTGGCGGGGGGGGGTCGTGAGTTTGTAAGTTCTTTATATATTTATCTGATATATCATTTGAAAATATCTTTTCCCATTCTGTAGGCTGTCTTTTAGTTTTGTTGATTGTTTCCTTTGCTGTGAAGAAGCTTTTTATTTCGAGGAAATCTCAATAGTTTATTTTTTGCTTTTGATTCTCTTGCCTCAGGATACCTTTCTAGAAAGAAGTTGATGATACTGATGTCAAAGAGGATACTGCCTGTGTTCTGCTCTATGATTTTTATGGTTCAGGTCTTACATCTATGTCTTTATTCCATTTTGAGTTTATTTTTGTATATTGTAGAAGAAAGTGGTACAGGTTCATTCTTTTGCATGTGGCTGTCCAGTTTTCCCAAAGCCATTTGTTGAAGAGACTGTCTTTTTCCCCTTAGATATTCTTTCCTGCTTTGTCAAAGATTAATTGACCATGTTGTTGTGGGTTCGTTTCTGAGTTTTCTATTCTGTTCTACTGATCTGTGTGTCTACTATTGTGCCAGTACCATAGTATTTTGATCACTATAGCTTTGAAATATAACTGTAGGTCCAGAATCGTGATGTCTCAAGTTTTTCTTTTTTTTTTTTTTTTTTTTTTTCAAGGTTGCATTGGCTATTCGGGGTCTTTTGTGTATCCATACAAATTCCAGGATTGTTTGTTACAGCACTGTGGAAAATGCTGGTGGTATTTTGATAGGGATTGTGTTACATGTGTAGATTTACACACATGTACAAAATATGTGTTCTTCCAATACATGAGCATGGTGTGCCTTTCTGTTAGTTTGTGTCATCTATAGCTTCTTTCATTAGTGTTTTATAGTTTTCAGAGTATAGTTCTTTCCCCTCTTTAGTAAGGTTTAGGTCTAGGTATTTAGTTTTGGTGAAATGGTAACATGGATTGATCCTTAATTTCCTTTTTTTTTTTTTTTTTTTTTTTTTGCTACTTCACTATCGTGTACAGAAATGCAACAGATTTCTTGATAATTGATTTTTTATCCTGTGACTTTACTTTCCTGTATCAGTTCTAACAGTTTTTGGTGGAATCTTCCAGATTTTCTACATAAAGTATTCTGTCATCGGCAAAGAGTTAAAGTTTCACTTCTTCCTTGCTGAGTTGGATGCCTTTTATTTATTTTTGTTGTCTGATTGCTATGGCTAGGACTTACAGTACTGTGTTAAATGGCCACGGTAAGTATGGACATCCCTGTGTTCTTCCTGACTACAGAGGCAAAGCTCTCAATTTTTCCCCACTGAAGATGAGATTAGCCGTAGGTTTTCCATATATGACCTTTATTATATTGAGGTATGTTTCCTCTAAACCTTCTTTATTGAGGGTTGTCACCATGAATGGAAGTTG
This sequence comes from Lynx canadensis, assembly GCF_007474595.2. NCBI lineage: Eukaryota > Metazoa > Chordata > Mammalia > Carnivora > Felidae > Lynx > Lynx canadensis. The sequence goes on along the minus strand of NC_044311.2, from coordinate 40,250,337 downwards.
TACTTTGTCAAATGCTTTTTCTGCATCTATTGAAATGATCATATGGTTTTGTCCCTTTCATTTATTAGTGTGGCATATCGCATTGATATGTGAACATTGAACCACCCTTGCAACCTAGGAATACCCCACTGGATCATGATGAATGACTTTTTAAATCTATCATAAGATTTGTTTTTCTAGTATTTTACCAAGAATTTTTCCATATTCATCTGGGTTGTTGGCCTGCCATTCTCTTTCAGTATTTATCTAGTTTTGGTACTAGTGTAATGCTAAGATCATAGAATGAATTTTGAAGTCTTATTTCCTTTTCCATTTTTTGGAATACTTTGAAAAAAATAGGTATTAATTCTTTAAATGTTTGGTAGAATTCACCTGTGCAGCCATCTGGTCCTGGACTTCTGCTTATTAGGAGTTTTGTGATTACTGATACAATTTCATTGCTGGTTATCAGTCTGTTCACATTTTCTATTTCTTCCTGTTTCAGTTTTGGTAGTTTGTCTGTTTCTAAGAATTTATCCATTTCCTCTGGCTGTCTGATTTGTTGGCATATAGTTTTTCATAATATTCTCTTATAATTGTTTGAATTCCTGTGGTGTTGGCTGTTATTTCTCCTCTCTTGTGATTTTATTTATATGGGTATTTCTCTTTGTGATAATTATGACTAGACATTGATAAATTTTATTTTTTTAAAGAAACAGCTCCATGTTTCATTGATCTGTTCTTTTTTTTTAGTTTATATATTTATTTCTGCTCTAATTTTTCATTATTTCCTTCCTTCTTCTGCAGCTAGCCCTATGCATTTTCCTTTTTACATTAAGGACTTCTTTTGTGCTGATGCTTTTAAGAATATTTATCACTATATTTTGTAAATTTAATTACAATATGTGTTGGTGTTGGTCTGCTTTTGTTATTTTTATGGGAGTTCTCTGTGTCCCCTGGTCTCTTTCCTTCCCTAGATTAGGGAAGGTTTCATTTATTATTTCTTCACATAAAATTTCTGCCCCCTTTTCTCTCTCTCTCTTTTCTGGGGCTCCTATAATGTGAATGCTATTATGTTTGTTGGAGCCAGTGAAATCCCTAAATCTATTCTTGTCTTGCATAATTCTTTATTTTTTTCAGCTTTGATATTTTCTATTATTTTGTCTTCTAGATCACTAATTCATTCTTCTGCTTCTTCCAGCCTGCTCTTCATTGCATACAACCTTTCCAATCTTGTCACATTCTTCATCTCTGATTATTTTTTAATTCTTTTATCTCTGTTGTAAGGTTCTCACTGATCTCTTCTTTTCTCAAGCCCAGTGAGTATCCTTATGATTGTTACTTTAAATTCTCCATCAGGTATGTTACTTATATCTGTTTTGCTTAGATTTCTGGCCATGGCCTTATCTTGTTCTTTCATTTGGGATAAATTTATCTGTCTTTGCATTTTGTCTAAGTCTCTGCCTTCCTCTCTGTATCAGAAAAGCCAGTTATGTCTTATGCTCCTGAAAGTAATGGCCAAAAGAAGAGGCTATGTATTGCCCAGGGCTTGGCACTGCTCTGCTCTTGTGTGTACTCTCCTATTGTGTTTTTTACTGTTCTATTCTTCAAGCATAGAGGTCATCTGCAGAGGTTCTCCTTGTCTACTGTAGGCAGTGTTTGGTCCTAGACCTAAATGTGGCAAGTTTTAATAAGCTGTGCTCTGATTTTCTTGTGAAATGAGACCTAACACCACCTCTACCAGAACCAAAGTCCTGAAGAACTTTCTGTTTGGGAGACATGGTGTGGTGGGGGGGGGGGGAGCGGGGTTTCTACTGTCTTCTGGGGAAGGAGCCTACTACGTTGGGATTAAGGCAAACTTGACTGAGAAGGGTAGTCCTGCCACAATGTAGGTTTGTGGGACGTGGTGTAAGCAAGTTAGGCAGCCAGTGTTGGTACTGCACTGCTTCCTACAGGTGACTCTCTGTGTTTCTTCTGAGGTGTCATTCAGCCCCTTTGTTCCCAGAGATACCTTTCTGGGAAAGTTACCTCTCAGGGACATGCTCTAAAAAGAACAAATAATCCCCATTGTGTGTCCCAGGCATTCTTGAGATCACTATTTCTGCACTGTCTGCCCCTGGTTGTTTGCCTGCCTTCTCTCCAGGAGCGCCATCTGGACTCTACCCCGGCCAAGCCCACTAACCTTTGAAACTCCAAGTTGTAAGGCCCCACTGGTTGCAAGAGCTCAAGAAATTCAGCCCCTCTCATTTTCTAAGCCAATGGATTTAAGGAAACATTCTCCTTGTGCAGTCCCCTGTGTACTCCTTCTCTTCTCCATAACCACAGCTCTCTCCCCTCCATAAAACCTATAATCTCTTTCTCCTCTAAACAACATCTCTTCACTTCCTACCTTCTTCATTTTCGCTTCATCTCTCCCTTTGGTTGTGATGTTTGTTCTGTCAGTTTTCAGGTTGATTTGTGGAGTATTTAGGATAATTTGATAGTTACCGAGTTGTGTTTTGGGACAAGATGAGCCTACTACTCCAACACCGTCTTCCTCTCAACTGTATACACTTTTTATATCTTATAAACCCTACACATATTTGGTGAATTTTATTTATGTAAACTATACTTTAATAAAATTTCTAGAATGAATTATAAGAAATATACAAAAAAGGAGTTATCTTTTTGCCATTTCAGCTTTTTAAAAACTCTTCTATAAGCCTTCTAAATTTTTCTATCACACTTCTGTTACCTAAATTTAAAAATGACTAATAATGGTCAAATAGTATTTAAATAAAAATGATACATTGCACCCTAAAATACTTCTCTCAGGAATTACACATGCTTAAGTTATAATATTCTTAGAAAACAATCAGCAAAATTTGAGTCATAAAAGCTAGTACAGGTATGAACCCAATAAATGTCTATTAAAATTATTACACACATGCACACATTGCTTTCAAGGAATATTATCTTAGGAAGAGATATGTGTGTTTAGGAGAATTGCATACATTTTAGCATTTGAGCAGTCTTTATCTTGGCAGATTTATTTTAAAATATTCCAAGCTTATATCACTTAATGAGTCGCCAGAATGTGACTAATGTCATGCCTATACAGTCTTTGAAAAACTTTAAACATTTAGATGTTAAACATTATATATTCTTCTTGTCTTCTTTAAAAAGAAAAATGAAGAAAAAACACAGTAAGGAAACAAAATAAGCCAATCAATAGCTTCTGTTAATGTTTAGAAAATTTCACACGTATATACAACACACACTTATTTGTATAATGCATGCACATACATACACACAAATGTTTTATGTATAGTATTACCTAGTGCCTTAAAATCATTCATGTTTCAGGGAACACATTGAATATCATATGAAATTATTTTAATAACAGCATTATATTCCATTATATGGAAGCAACATTGCAACCATTGTTGTGTTGTAGCACATATTTTTCTATAATTTTTTCATAAACATGTTTTAGCATAAGTATTTGCCTACATTTTTGAAATAGCCTTTATATAAAATATGACTCCTGCCCTGCTCTTGAGTCCATTTCTTGCTCCAGAAACATAACCCCAAAAGAAAATTTAATCTTTACTAATTTCTCTCTCAAATTTTAAGAAGGAGGGTAAGGCAAGAATCAGTCTTGTCCATGACAATGGTTATTATAATTTCCATTTTCTAGCACCTCTAAATCACCAGCAGTCTCTTTTTTTCTATTTTGTCAAATCTTGTTTAAGTGCACAATTCTCCTAGATCAAATTTATCTTAAAACACAAACAAACAAACAAACAAACAAACACATTGGCTCTCCATCTATGCTGAACACTGGAATACCTGGGGAACTTTTCAAATACCTCAATTTTTAGATTCCAACCACAAGGATTCTAACTGAATTGGTCTTGGGTGAGTCTTAAGCACTGGTAGTTTGTAAAGCCCTGGAGAAGAATCTCATTCAAACATGCAATCTGGATTGAAAACTGCTACTGCAGATGATCCCTGGAATGGAGACCAGAGCTCTTTTCATTGCTTTCTGCAAGGTCCACAAGTCTTGGGCTATGTTTAATCACATTAACATTTATAGTTTGTCAAAACCACCCCAGAATCTTAGCTGTGAGTTACACAGTAAACTTTTTTTTTTTATTTTTGATCAACAAAATTTCCTCCTTTTACTTCTGCAATCACAAGATTCAGTACCTGCAGAATTTTCATTGGCTTTTAGAATTTTCCATTTTTAATTTATATTATCACTACAAGAGTCCAGTTTTACCAATTTCTGAACCCCTACATCAAGTGTGATTTAACTGGGCTACTTTCCAGAAAGCACTGGATACTGTCAGTTTTAGGGGAACACATTGGCAGATCTTCTGCTTCTCTATGGACTCTCTCCTAAGATTATTGTTTTTTTCTCTTTTCCCATTTTCCCTTTCACGCCAACCCTCTTTAACTTTACAGACAGAAAGAATAGCTCTTTCATCCTAAATCTTAAAATATAGGTTTTAAATTATTTATTTATTTATTTATTTATTTATTTATTTATTTAGAGAGCAAGCAAGGGAAGGACACAGAGGAAGGGAGAGAGAGAATCTCAAGCAGGCTTGCATTGGTGCAGAGCCTGATGAGGGGCTTAATCTCACAAACCGTGAAATCATGACCTGAGAGGAAACCAAGAGCTGGTTATCCAACTGAGCCTCCTAGGTTCCCACCAAATCTTACAATATTACATGCCCCTTTGGGTGAATCCTCCCTGTCTATAAACTATTGGGATGGGTGAAGACTCCTTTGGTGAGTAATCAGAGCACTGTAATACCAACACAAAACCTCCGGTCTTCTATGTTATTAAATACACATGATAAGCTTGAAACACGTCACAAGAATGGACATTTTAGCAAATACTGGGGAAGGACTTAAATGAAATACATCATAGAATAAAGGCACTGGGACAAGTAGCAATTTTATTTGAAACACCTCGCTTCTGTTTCTTGACTATTGTGAAAGAAAGTACAACTCTTTTATTTAAAAAAATTAATGTTTTCATTCTATTTTGTTTTGTTTTGTTTTGTTTTGTTTTGAGAGACAGAGAAAGACAGGGCATGAGCAGGGGAGGGATAGAGAGAGACAGGGAGACACAGAATCTGAAACAGTCTCCAGGCTCTGAGCTGTCAGCACAGAGCCCAATGCAGGGCCCAATCCCACGAACCGTGAGACTGTGACCTGAGCCAAAATCAGACACTTAACCGACAGAGTCACCCAGACACCCCAAGAAAGTACAACTCTTGAGGGACAGGCTGGCAAGGGAGACTTTGCTAAAAGATTCATAAGAGAGATTTTAAGTCTGGTTTTTCCCTGTGTTAAAACGTAAGTAATCCGTATCAACTCTTACAAAATTCATTAGGACTTGTCATTAGCTGGAAAGCAAAGCACCTTTAATCAGAAGAAATCATGTTGATTCTACAGGTGAAACTGGAATGTTTTCTGAAATTAGCAGTATTTGTATGTTATAATGGTAAAATTCATTGTAAAATGTTATGTGACATTTTTATATTAGGTGGACATCTAAATGTCCCTAAGTTATATTTTATGAAATTATAATCTCATATTAGTTCATTCTATACATTTTAATTTTTTTAAAAAAAATTAATGTTTATTTATTATTTTTGAGAGAGTGAGAAAAATAGAGAGAGAGAAGTAAGTGAGCAAGGAAGGGGCAGAGGCAGAGGAAGACACAGAATCTGAAGCAGGCTCCAGGCTCTGAGCTATTAGCACAGAGCTGATGTGGGGCTCGAATCCGTGAACCACAAGATCACGACCTGAGCCAAAGCTGGACACTCAACCGGGTCACCCAAGAGCCCCATTTAAAAAATATTTTTAAGTTTATTTGTTTATTTTGAGAGAGAGTGTGCACACATGTAGGTGCAGGAGGGGCAGTAAGAGAGAGGGAGAGAGAGAATCCCAAGCAGGCTTAATACTATCAACACAGAGCCAGAGTGGGGCTTGATCTCACAAACCGCAAGATCATGACCTGAGCCTAAATCAAGAGCCAGATGTTTAACTGACTGAGCCACCAAGGCACCCCTATCCTATACATTTTTAATAATTTTTCCAACCCTTTTAAAACAGTGAAATGCGTAGCCTAGGTGCTGTTTTGGTTAATTTTATCAGAATACACCTTCTTTTATTAAAACATTGGGAGAATTTGGCCATAATATCTAAGGAAATCAACAGTATGCAAATTATTAAATTTACGGATACTTTTCATTTAATTATCCTCAAAAGCTGAATGCAAAATCCTAATATACTGATACACATACATTTCCTGAAAAAAGGAACATCATATATTTTATTACACTTGTCATTTCATATGAAACTCATGACAGTATATATTGTATTGTATTAATACAAATTAAGAAATAACAGAAAAAGATGGCAGAGTAGGAAGATCCTAAGTTCACCTCATCCCACAGATACAACTCGATAACATCCACATCAGTGTAAATAACTCAGAAAATGGCCCAAAGTCTGGCAGAACAGACTAGACTCTCCACAGCTAACTGTAGAGGAGAGGCCACATCAAAGAGGGTAAGAAGGGCAGGAATGTGGTCAGGAGCCAAACAACCCATAGGACCGTCTGTGGAAGGGAAGGACACTATGGGTGTGAAGAGGGGAGAGGACCAGACCCCACTCCAGGCATCCCAGGCACAGAAAACCCACACAGGGAAGACAAATCTCTTTAACATTTGGCTTTGAAAACCAGAGGGGTCTAACACTCACTGGGGCTTACCACCTCAGACTTAGCACAAGGAAGTGTGCTAATTGTGGAAATGTTGAATCACGATATTGTATACCTGAAACTAATATTACACTGTATGTTAACTAACTGGAATTTAAATAAAACCTTAACAATATTAGTTTTGGCTCTGGGAGAGCCATGAAGGCAGAGTTCCCCTCCTTAGAGAGACAGTAAAACAAATAACCCCATGTAGATACAGCACAAAAGCATCAGTTTGAAAAAAACCTAGGCTATAGAAGATTAATTTACTAATCTCAGAGTGTGTACTGAGTGTATGGATCTTTACAAGACTTTTCGAGGAACAAAGGAGCCCATGGGTGCTATTTCCCTCATCCACCTTCCAGCCTGGCACAGGGTCATGTGCAGGAACCAACACAGCACTCACACTTTCCACTTAGCTTGCTAACAGTGTGTTCCACCCCCACATTCTCCTGTGGACACAGCTCTTCCAGCAAGGCCTCAGCTTCAGGTCTCTTCCCACAGAAGATCTGTGCAAACTCTGCCAACACCAAGTCCCCCACCTCCATGCTCTTCAGCAGATCTACTCCCCTTCAATATGGCCAGCTTTGGTCCCAGACCACTGCGAGTCCCTGCCCACAGTAGCTCTGCATAAACTATGCTGCCATCATATGTCCCACAACCATCTTTTCTTGCACACCTGCTCTTTCCAGTTTGCCTGTGGCTAGAGCCCATCCAAAGTGGTGCCAAAAGCCTGGCAGCGTTCAGGCGGCCCAAACATAAACCAGCATTTCAAAATTACTTTTGTCCCAGGGAGAAGGGAAAATAACGACACACACTAGTCCAACTGCAGTCCCATCAGTAAGCTGGGGGCAGACATCTGCTCTGACTGCAGGCCTCATCCACTGAAAAAGCTTCTCAAGGTACAACACAAGGCAAGTACCCAGCAGTTTGGTGCGACCACATCTCTGGCAACCACCTTGTCTGACTCAACTCAAGCCAAGGTGGCCCCAGCCAGCACATTAAAACACAAACCCTGTCCACAACAGGAAAAGAGCCATTGCAGACGACTGGATTGAAGGCAAAAGCAGCTCAGCCACAACATTAGAGCACACGAAACACCCACAGAAGTCATCCCAGAAGATCCAGGTTCTGGCGAACAGGGGACTTGGCACTGCAGGGCACTACAGGACCTTTTCTTCATAAGGCCACTACTTATGAGAGCAGGAGATGGGCTGACTTTCCTAACACATAGAAACATACAGAAAGAGTTAGACAAAATGAGGAGACACAGAAATATATACCATATGAAAGAAGAGAACAAAATCACAGTAAGTGAGGTAAGTGAGACTTTAACATAATGGTCATAAATCACTGGACTTAAGAGTGAGTGACCTCAGTGAAACCCTCAACAAAGATATATAAAACATAAAAAAGAACCATTGAGTGATAAAGAACTCAATAACTGAAATTAAAAATACACTAGATGGAATAAATAGTAGACTAGAGGAAGCAGAAGAATAGATCAGAGACCATGGAAAGCAATCAAACCTAAATAGGAGAAATAAATGAATACAAAATAAAAATTAAAAATGATAGATTTCAGTGACATGATCAAGCATAACAACATTCACATTATAGAGATCCCAGAAGGAGAAGATAGAGAAAAATGGGTAGGAAATTTGAAGAAATAATAGCTGAAAAATTCTCAATTCTGGGGAAGAAAAGAGAGGCAGAGAGTCCCCCAACAAAATCAACCCAAGAAGGTCCACACCAAGACTCATAGTAATTAAGATGGCAAAAAAAAAAAAGTAGTGATAAAAAGATTTTAAAAGCAGCAAAAGGAAACAGATATGATGTAGAAAAATCAGTCTATCAGCTGATTTTTCAACAAAAACTCTTCAGGCCAGAAAGGAATGGCAGGATACATTCAAGATACTGAGGTAGGGGCAGGGGAAGTACCTGCAACCAAGAATACCTTATCCAGCAAGGCTATCATTCAGAATAGAGGGATAAATAAAGAGTACCTCAAACCAACAAAAATTAAAGGAATTCATGATCATTACACTAGCTCTACAAGAAACATTAAAGGGGATTTTTTAAGTGGAAAGTAAACAGCATAAGTAGGCGTAAGAAAATCAGGAAGCACAAAAGGAGTAAAATGAAGTAAATCTATAAAAGTAAGTCAAGGGATTCATAAAATAAAAGGATGTAAACTATGACATTAAACCTAAAATGTGAGGAAGGGGAAGGAGTAAAAATTGGTGATTTTAGAATGGGTTCAACCTTAAGTAACCATCAACCAAATATAGTTTGTCAGATGTTTTATATAAACCTAATGATCACTACAAATCACAGTAATAGATATGCAAAAAATAAAGGGAAAGGAACCCATGTACATAAGTAAAGAAAGCCAGTAAACCTTGAGAGAAGAGAGTAAGAGAAGAAAGGAACAGACAAAAACCATAAAAGCAACCATAAAACAAGTAACAAAATGGCAATAAGTACTTATCCATCAATAATTTCTTTACCGCCTAGAAGAAACTCATTTCAGTACTAAAGACACATACAGATTGAAAGTAAAGGAATAGAAAAACATTAATCACACAAATGGAAGTGAAAAGAAAGCTGGAGTACTGATATTTATATCAGACAAAACAGATATTAAAACACAGGCTGTAACAAGAAACAAAAAAGGACAGTATAGAATCGTAAAGAAAAGGTAATACATATTCTTCTCAAACGTTCCATAAAAGAGAACAGGAAGGAAAGCTTTCAAATTCATTTTATGAGGCCAGTGCCACTCTGATACCAAAGCCAGATAAAGACACTACAAAAACAAAACAAAACAAAACAAAACAAAACAACACACACACACACACACACACACACACACACTACAGATCAATATCTCTTATGAACATAGATGCAAAGATCCTCAAAAAAATATTAGCAAACCAAATTCAACAATACTTAAAAAAATCATTCACCACAATCAAGCAGGATTATTCCTGAGATGAAAGGGTGATCCAACATTTGCAAATCAAGCAATATAATACATTACATCAATAAGAGAAAGAATAAAAACTGTAAGATCATTTCAACAAATGCAGAAAAAGCATTTGACAAAGTACAATTTCCATTCATGATAAAAACCCTCAATACAATAGGCTTAAAGGAACATATCTCAACATAATAAAGGCGTTATATGAATAGTCCATGGCTAATGCCATACTTACTGAGGAAAAACTAAGAGCTTCCCTCCTAAGATCAAGACAAGCATGTTCACTCTCGCGACTTTTATTCAAGATAGTATTGTGAGTCTTAGCCACAGCAATCCAACAAGAAGAAATAAAAGGCATCTAAATCAGTAAGGAAGAAATAAAAACTTTATTTGCTGATGACATGGAACTATATATAGAAATAAAAAACCTTACTGTCTCCACCAATAAATTACTAGAACTGAAAAATGAATTCACTAAGGCCTCAGCACACAAACCATATACAAAAATCTATTGCATTTTTATGCACTAATAATGAAGTGGCAGAAAGAGAAATTCAGAAAACATTCCCATTTACAGCTTCACCAAAAATAATAAAATTCTTATGACCAAATTTATCCATTAAGGTATAATACCTGTACTCTGAAAATTATAAAACATTGATGAAAGAAATTGAAGACAACACAAACACTTGGCAAGATATTCCATGCTCATGGGTTTGGAGAACAAATATTGTTAAAATGTCTATACTACCCAATGCAGTCTACAGATTTAATGTAATCCTTATCAAAATACCAACAGAATTTTTAAAGAATAATCTTAAAATTTTTATGGAACCACAAAAGACCCCAAATAGCCAAATCAATTTTGAAAATGTTGAAATAAAATTGAAGGTATCACATTTCAAGATGTCAAGATATGCTACAAAGTTGTAGTAATCAACCCAGTATGGTACTGGCACCAAAATGGATTCATAGATCAATAGAACAAAATAGAGAGCCCAGAAATAAACCCAAAATTATGTGGTCAACTAATCTTTGATCAAGCAGGCAAAAATATGCTATGAGAAAGAGATGACAGTCTCTTCAACAAATGGTGTTGGGAATATTGGACAGCAACATACAAAAGAATAAAACTGGACAAATTTCTTACACAATAAACAATAATAAACTCAAAAATCCTAGAATTGAGCAGAGGCAGTAATTTCTCTGATGTTAGCCATAACAACACTTTTCTAGATATGTGGTCTAAGGCAAGAGAAGATGCAAAAATAAACTATTGAGATTACATTAAATTAAAAACTTTTTGCACAGCAAATAAAACTATCAACAGAACTAAAAACAACCTACTGAATTGGAGAAATGCAAATGACAATACCCTATAAAGTGTTAGTATCCAAAATATATAAATAACTTGTATAAGTCAACACCAAAAAAATAAATAATCCAGTTTAAAAATGGGTGAAAGACATGAACAGACATTTCTTCAAAGAAGACATACAGATGATCAACAGACACATGTAAAGATGCTCAATATCACTAATAATAAGGAAATGCAAATCAAAAACCATCATGAGATATCTCTTCAGAATAGCCAAAATCAAAAAGCAAGAAACACGTGTTGGTGAGGACATGGAGAAGGAACTCCCATGGACTATTGGTTGGAATGTTGACTGGTAAAGCCACTGTGGAAGAGAGTATGGAAGTTCCTCAGAAAGTAAAGATAGAATACCATATGATCTGATAATTCTAATAGTGGGTATTTACCTTAAAAAAGTGAAAACACTATATTAAAAAGATATTACGCCTTTATGTTCAAAACAGCATTATTTACAATAGCCAAATTATGGAAGCCCAAGTGTCCATCAATAGATGAATGGATAAAGAAGATGCCATGTGTGTGTGTACACACACACACACACACACACACACACACACACAATGGAGTATTACTCAGCCATAAAAAAGAATGAAATATTAATATTTGCAACAACACATATGGAGCCAGAGAGAGACTGTAATGCTAAAGAAACTAAGTCAGCCAGAGAAAGACAAATACCATTTGAGGTCATTCATGTGTGGAATTAAAAAAAAATGAACAAACAAACAAAAAGAGTTAAATGAAATAACAGACTCTTAACTACAGAGAACAAACTGATGGTTACCAGAGGGGAGGTGGGTGGAGTGGTGAGTGAAATATGTGAAAGGAATTAAGAGTACTCTTATCAAGATGAACACTGAAAAGTGCACAGAATTATTGAATCACTAGTTGAATCACTAGGGTACCCTGGCACTAATATAACACTGTATCCTAACTACACTGGAATTAAAATTTAAATAATAAATAAATGTCATTGGCAAATACATAAATAAAAGTATATAAAAAAGAAATAATACAGAGATGCATTATTTTTATAACATTATTTATAATATTAGGTTTATATAATTATAATATTTATTTGAATTTAGTGATATTTCTTATATGTTGCTTTAAATGTCCATTGCTCACTGTTTTATTAATAATATTTCTCAAAATACATATTTATTTGAATGAAAAACTAAAGCCGGAATTTATGACAGAAAATAACTTTGACTTAACCAATTGTTTTAAAATAGCTTTAAATAAAATCTGATTTTATTGGGCTCGTAAAAACATGATAAAAAATTTGTTAAAAATAGTTTATTGATAGAGAGTGACATGAGTAGGATAGTGGAAAGGAGTTTCCAGCACTCACTGAAACACTGATTTTGGCAATTCCACAGAGATGAGAGGACCTTTGTGGGAATGGTAAGTCAAAAAGCAAAATCTGGGGCGCCTGGGTGGCTCAGTAGGTTAAGCGTCCGACTTCGGCTCAGGTCATGATCTCGCGGTTCGTGAGTTCAAGCCCCGCGTCCGGCTCTGTGCTGATGGCTCAGAGCCTGGAGCCTGTTTCCGATTCTGTGTTTCCCTCTCTCTCTCTCTCTGACCCTCCCCCGTTCATGCTCTGTCTCTCTCTGTCTCAAAAATAAATAAACGTTAAAAAAAATAAAAATAAATAAAAATAAATAAAAAAGCAAAATCAACATACAAAAATCAGTTGCAGGGCACCTGGGTGGCACCTGGGTTAAGCATCTGACTCTTGGTTTTTCTCAGGTCATGTTGTCACAGTTTGTGAGATTGAGCCTCAAGTTGGGCTCTGCATTGTCAGCACAGAGCCTGCTAGGATTCTTTCTCCCCCTCTCTCTTTGCCCCTCCCCTGCTCTCTTTCTTTCTCTTTCTGTCTCTCTCTCAAATAAGGAAATGAACTCCAAACACACACACACACACACACACACACACACACACACACACACACACACACACAAAAAACAAAAATCAGTTGCCCTTTATTCTCTAATGAGTTATCAAAAAAAAAAAAAAAAAGAAAAGAAAGAAATTAGAACACAATCCCATTTACAATCACAGCAAATAAAATAAAATACTTAGGAATAAATTAAATCAAGGAGGTGAAAGATCTGTAAACTGAAAACTATAAAATATTGATGAAGGAAATTGAGGACAACAAAATAAATGGAAATTCATCCTTTGTTCATGGATTGGAAAATTCATATTAAAATGCCCATACCACTCAAATCAACTTTGTAGTTTCAATATAATCCTTACCAAAATTCTGATGGCATTTTTTACCAAAGAAAAATAGTCCTAAAATTCACAGGGAACCACAAAGGACCCCAAATAGTCAAAGTATTCTTGAGAAAGAACAAATCTGGAAGTTACGTAATACTTTTTAATTTCAAAATATATTACAAAACCGTAGTAATTAAACCATTATGGACTGGCATAAACACATATAAACCAATGAAACACAGTAGAAAACTCAAAAATATATCCACTCATGCATGGTCAACTCATCTTTCACAAGGATGCCAAGAAAACACTGTTGGGAAAGAATAGTCTCTTTAATAAATGGTAATGGAAATAGTGGATATTCACAGAAAATGGGACCTTACTAGGTATACGATATACAGAAATAAAATCAAAATGATTCAGAGACATAAACATTATATCTAAAACTGTAAAACTGCTAGAAAAATGCATAGGGAAGAAGTCTCTTGACATTGGTTTCAGCATTTATTTTCTGGCTATGACCTCAAAACACACACAACAAAAGCAAAAATAGACAAATGAGATTTCATCAAACTAAAAAATTCCTGCACAGCAAAGGAAACAATCAACAGAATTATGAGACAACTATGGAATGGGAGAAGAAGTTTGCAAACCATATACTAAATCAGGGGCTAATATCCTAAATAATAAGGGACTCCTACAAGTCAACAGCCGAAAAACAAAGAAGACATACAAGTACTAACAGGTATATGAAGATGCTCAATATCACTACTCATCAAAGAAATAAAAATCAAAACTATAATGAGATATCCCTTCACACCACTTAGAATGACTATTATTTCAAAAAAAAAAGATAACAAACGTTGGAGAGAATATGGAGAAAAGGGAACACTTGTGCATTGCTGGTGAGAATGTAAATTATTACAGCCACTGTGGAAAACTGGATAGAGTTTCCTCAAAAAATTAAAAATAGAACTACCATATGATCTAGCAATCTCATTTTTGGGTGTATGTACAAAGGAAATGAAATCAGTATATTAAAGAGGTATCTGCACTCCCATGTCCATTGCAGCATTATTCACAAAAACCAAGATATAGAAATCTCATTAAGTGCCCATCTGTGGATGAATGGATTAATAAAGTGTGGCATATACACACAGTGGAGTATCATTCAGCCTTACAGAAGAAGGAAATTCTTCCTTTTATACCAACATGGACGAACATGAGGACATTATGTTAAATGAAAGAAATCAGACACAGAAGAACAAATACTGCATGATCTTACTTCTATGTGGATTCTAAAAAAGTCAAAATCATAAAAACACAGAGCTGCATGGTAGTTGCCAGGGGATGATGGGTGGGGTGAGGGAAATGAGCAGACTTGGTGAAAGGGCACAAAGTTTCAGTTGTGCAAGATAAATCATCTCTGAAGATCTAATATACAGCACGGTGACTTATAATAATACACTACTGTGTACAGGAAATTTGCTGAGAGAAAACTTGTGTTCTAACCACACACACACAGGCACAAATGGTAACAATGTGAGATAATGAATATGTTAATTAGCTTCATTGTGGTAATATTTTCACAATGTAACTGTCCATGGAAATTTTACTTGGTGCATACTAAATATATACATTTTAGTTGTCAATTCACCTAAGTAAACCTGAGGAAAATAGTTTCTTGGTGAATGGATTTAAATTAATATTTCCTTTTAAACTCTTTCTGAGTACAATGGTAAACAATGTACCTCAAATTGAAGGAAAAAAAAAAGCAGAAATTATTTATATTCATTTGATAAGTCTCCAAAATTGTCAAAGCGAATGAGTAACACATCATTATAAGACAGGTGTTTTTTTTTTTTTTTCCATTCTTTCATTTTGCTTTTGCCCTTGAAAATAACTTTTATAGATCACTAGATACTTTTGGAAAATAACTTCAATAACATTGAGAAATGCCATATGATGTTGCTATCACTGAACTCTTTCATTTCCATCTTCATATTTACTTAGAATTTACAACTATAAGAACAAAATGCAGGACTAGAAATAATGCTTAATTCTGTCTCATTATAGGAATACATTTTATGTATGTGTATGCAGATGAATGAATTATTATTTTTAAAAACCTTAACTCTATTCAGCTCATTAAGAGATTTCCAATAACATTTAATTTCTTTTTAATTTTAATATTTTCCTATGATTATTTCTAAAATTATGTAATATATGGTATACATGCTGATATTATTATATACTAATAACATCTATAATAAACAAGAGAGAGTATACTGTTTTTTTTTATTCTTCTTCAAGGGGACATACAAAAAAAAAAGGTAAAGCCTACTCGGGCAAACCATATTTTAAAATGCATTAGCAGATGGTAGGCATATCATCATTCTGACTGGAAATTAGAAGACAAAGTCGTTTTTCCTGGCTTATTGTGGGCAGTTATAAGCTCGGCATAAGAATCCCAGTTATATATAAACTGAGCCCACATACAAAACCTCAAAGTAAGACATGCCTAATAGCAACATATCTCTGGCTTCCATGATGGCAATCTTTGAAACGTCTCTGGAGAATATTCTAATTATGATTCTAGTGCCTCTTGTCCCTTTCACAGCCCCATGCTGTAGCAGTGGCTGTCCTCTTGAGAGTTTTAGGCACTCAGCAGTGTACCAGTGGTCCCAAATCCTGGTTGGCCCAGCTTCACAGGGGCATCAAGGCTTCACAGCCTTTTGGCTGCTCTGGTAAGCAAGATCAGAGCCCTAAATGAGCCTGTAGCCACCAACCTTCTCCCTTTTCGAGAAAAAACATCCCAGTTTTTTTGAGAGGTTGACTTTTCACCGAGGCTCTCACTAGGAGGCGTTGTAGACTTCTTCAATCTGGTGCATTGCCACACAGCTGCTTCTCTGGGGTTGGAGATGGCACACCCGAGTCTCTACCCGTCAGTCTCTCCAGTCTGTCATTTCACTCACTGTGGCCTTATTTGGTTTGTTCTGGATTTCCAGAGATGTTCCAGGAGCCAGTTTAGCTGGTGATGTGTCAACTTTTACTCTTTCACCCTGAACTAACTACTGTGGTTGTCCTGCTGAAACTCACTTTTAGTTATAGGCTGATGACTGTCATTGGTTTCCTAAGCTAGCTCTCCAGAAAAAGGACCACAGGACTGAAAGACAGGGACACGCTTAAGACTCTTGAGGTGATGGCCTGATACAATTTATTCTAGAGAACTAGAGCCATAAAGAAAGCCACAAGCAGCCCTAGCCCCATGGTCTTTGTGGAGCTCACGGTTGGCCAGATGCCAACACCATCCTCGTCACACTGCACTTCATGCTTCTAAAAAATAATGTCTTCACTTCTGTGTCCCTGGGGGAAGCAGCAGCTTTGTTCTTTGGCAAACACTTCTGGTACGGAACTATTTACAGAATTGCTGAATTAACCTCCTGTTCTCCCTCATGCTTCAGGTGTCGAAATCTCAGAAATCGGCTAGTGCAGGATGAAAGGAAGGAAGAAGGATTATCTCAGTTCAGAACAAACAGGAACATAGCCAATTTCCTCAAGTGAAATGGCATGATCCTTAGTGGAGCTTTGTCAGCCAGTGACCCCACTGAGCAGCAATGCCCCCCAAGGGAAGAAAACATGCCAACCACACAGCCTCTCTGACTTCCCACTGCAGATCAGGGCTGCTGATTTTGCTCTATGTAAGTTCAGGAATGTAGAGTTGTCAAAGATGCAGCCTATTGTCTGTGACTACAATAGTACTTCTTTGTCTCCAGTTGCAATGAAATTTGGTGTTATTAAACAATGCATATCTGCCTGCTTAAAAAAAGTAAACAAAAACAGAAACATAAAATCCCCATTCAGAGCTCTCACCAAACTGACTGTGATCTCATTTGTCACATATCATGTGATCAAACAGCTTGACATATGCTTTTCATCATTGTTTGCAAATCTGAGGGAAAGAAGATGGTAATTTGTGACTTTTAGTAAGTGGCTGATTGCTAATGAAATGTATCAGTCCTTCACAGTCATTGGCATTTATGAATATTGTTTGCCTTTTTATTATTGCTCTTTCAGGGATTTTTCTGTTATTTTTTTAGAAATTAAAAAAAATTTTGACATTTATTTATTTTTGAGAGAGAGAGAGACAGAGACAGAGAGAGCGATCAAGCAGGGGTGGGGCAGAAAGAGGGAGACACAGCATCTGAAGCAGGCTCCAGGCTCTGAGCTGTCAGCATGGAGCCTGACGAGGTTCAAACAACAAACCTCGAGATCATGACCTGAAACGAGGTCCGATGCCTTAACGGACAGAGCCACCCAGGCGTCCCTCAGGGATTTTTCTGATATATCTGACTTAAAATTATTCCTTTGGCTAGCTGTTTCCTTAGTTCACTACTATTTGGATCTAGCTTTTGAATTTATTTAGTTCTAATTTTTTAAATTTCTTTGAAATTACTAATTTAGAATCATTTCTGCATTTTTTAGCCTTATTTTATTTCTTAAACCATTTATTGTTCAAAGTTTAAAGGTTATTTTTTAACTACATGATTTAATGATGCAGACAATGAGGTCCAAACTTTTCTCTAGACACTGTTTCATGATGCATTCAATATGTATTAATGTATATCATGAGAATTTGTGAACTACTTTGTAATTTGATTTTGATGTTTCCTTTTCCTAGGTTAGTGTGATTTCCTATTTATTCAATACCAAGACAGTACATTTTTTCCTATTTTGTAATAAATTTCTAGCGTTATTTAACGAATATCAGAAAACATTATGGTAGAAAAAAAGGACAATTTAAAATTACAATTTTACTGGGGTGCCTAGGTAGCTCAGCGAGTTAAGCATCCGACTTCATCTCTCGTCATGATCTTGTTGTTTGTGAGTTTGAGCCCTGTATTGGGCTCTGTGCCGATAGCATAGAGCCTGGAGCCTGCTTTGGGTTCTGTGTCTCCCTCTCTCTGCTTCTCTCAAAAATAAATAAATGTCAAAAAAATTTTTAAAAATGCTTAAAATTAGAATTTTACTACATACATATGACAGAAATTAAAATTTGACTTAAAGTTTGCTCAATTCCATGCAGTCAAAATGGGGAAAGGAAAAACTAGACTCCTTGACTATTTTATTAAAAAAATCATTCTCCCAAATTATAAAGACAAGAGAAAGTTATTACTATAGAAGGAATATAGAATTTTTCCAAAAGCACTACTCCCCCTAGAAACAATGAACCCAGATGACTCTATAAAGGAATTCTACGAAAACTAAATTTTTAAAATACAGAAAAGGAAAATTCTGCTTAGAAGTATCCAGAATATATTTAAATTTTTTTTTCAACGTTTATTTATTTTTGGGACAGAGAGAGACAGAGCATGAATGGGGGAGGGGCAGAGAGAGAGAGAGACACAGAATCGGAAACAGGCTCCAGGCTCCAAGCCATCAGCCCAGAGCCTGACGCGGGGCTCGAACTCACGGACCGCGAGATTGTGACCTGGCTGAAGTCGGACGCTTAACCGACTGCGCCACCCAGGCGCCCCCAGAATATATTTAAAAGAAGAGATTTTTTTTTACTTATTTTTATTTAAAAATATCCAAAGTTTGCAAAACAGGAGATATATATATATAGATCAACTCAAGCAATATTAATTTTTAAATATTCACAAAATACTAAGAAAATATTGGATACATTCTCACTAAATTAGGATGTATATGCTTAATATTTTTTTTCAAAATGTGCTGACCACTATACATCAGAAAAATAAAGATTTCAGAAATATAAAAATTGTAAAGATGGGTTAATAAAATTGATTTTGGAGATGATATGCCTGAGTTGTTAGAAAACTCAAGATAACTGACTGGAGAATGGTGATAATGGTGGTAGTCAAACAGGGTTCAAACGATAAAGAAGATTCACAGGACTCAAAATGTCAATACTTACGATTCCATGGTTTAGTGAAATAAAAAGATACAATATAGAGCAAGGGCAATAAAGAAAAGATATTCACAGCAGCCAAAGGTGCTCACAACAAAGGTTCAGCAAAGCCAAATACAGGCTCCAATGATTTTCTCTCTTAATGGCCACAGGGAAGCACTTTATTTCTCAGATCTACTGGCTTGTGCACAAAACATCTCAAAAATAATTGAACACGGCAGACATAGAGACACTACAAATCAACTAATCTTCAAGTCTCACTGGTACACAAAAATTAATGAGGTTTAATCAATGAATTATAAGGAAATAGTTGGCATGGTATGATAAATTGCACATTTGGGTGAACATAGATGAGATGTAAATTATTAAACATATTTAAGTTAAAAATCAAAACCAAGGTTACTTAAAAGTGTGAAAGAAGTTTTCAAGGAAATTGATGTCTACAACTCATAAAATTTACTCATATAAAAAATACCAGGATTATGGCTGGACCACCATGCCCAACAGGCTACCATGTGCAGAGAAGACACTGAACCATTTATAAGAAAGCATAGTGGAGGCTCCTGGGTGGCTCAGTTGGTTAAGTGTCCAACTTCGGCTCATATCATGATCTCACGGTTTGTGGGTTTGAGCCCCGTGTCAGTCTCAGTGCTGACAGCTCAGAGTCTGGAGCCTGCTTCAGATTCTATGTCTCCCTCTTTATCTGCTCCTCCCATGCTTGTGCTCTCTCGCTCTCTCTCTCTCTCTCTCAAAAATAAATAAACATTAAAGTTAAAAAAAAAAGCATACTGATTCCCTTCATAATAAACTAAACATTTTATTATGTTTCATAATAAACATTCTTTTTTTATTTTATTATGAAGGACTCTGCATCATTCTTTATTTTTAATCACTCAAATCTCCTTTAACTCTATTATATGTATTTTAAAGAAAAAAGTAATATACCCAAAATTATATGTTTCTAAATTTGGTTTCCAGGCCATAAAAGAACTTTACAATCCTTTTATGTTTATCATAAGTAATAGAATGAAACAAAGGTAATTAACATTCACTATTATTATTTATAATAGAAATAATGACTTTTTTTACTTGCTATGTTGATTAAAATATTCTCCTGGTTTGTGAAAGGGGAACATATTTTCTTAAATACAAATATTTTTCTTTGAGATTTGGCAAAATAGAAGAAAAAGTTATGCAGGGGAAACAAGAAAAAGCTCAAAAATCAAGCTAGATTTATAAAGAATTATATATTTGAATAATTAGAGGATTGAGGAATATTATCACTTGCAATAATTATATATAAAACATTTCAATTTTTGTGGCTATTTCAAGTCATGTCAAATTTATCTCTACATTTACTTCACATTCTAAGCAAAAACTCACTAACCAGAACAATTTGTTTTTATTGATGTTTCCTTTTCTTTCCAATTTCTTTTTTTATATCTGTCATAGCTTCTTTGGATGAGACTGTTCTAAAACACTTATTAACTCTATGAATTGCTTTTTCACTTAGTTTTATTAATGCCCATCCCAGACCTTGTTTTATTTAACAACAGTATTGTTTAACTCCATTATTAACTTCTTATCTTATTAGGAGTGTTGGTAATAATTTCTTAATTGCATGTGAGTCAGATTCAATAGATAAATGTCCTGCTTTCCTGCCCAGGAGTGAAAAAAAAAAAAAAAGACTTCCTCAAGTTTAATATTTATATACAATTGTATATAAAATCAATAAATATATCCATACAAGTTTTTGTTGTTCATTTGATATACTCATTCTTTTGCTGATAACTTGTCTATATTAAGTAAAATATGTTAATACATTAAGTAAAGAATGTTAATATATAATGTTCCAATGAAAGGAGTGTTTGCATTCTGGAGAAACTAAGTAGGAATATGCTGTGGCTTTCACTTTCATAAAAGAGATAATCTGTTTCTCTATTTTCATTATCCTTCTGAGAAATGAAACAGCTGCCTTCATCATACTCACTGCATTTCTACCTTCCCAACCTTAGGGAGGAATAAAAATTCTTTTTGAATTTTTAGATCCATCTGTTTGCTTTCTAGTTAGCATAAATAGGGAGAAAATGCTTATGGTTTTTAGCGTTCTATTTATCCCAAGCTGGCAGTTTTTGTCTATTGCTTGCTTGTTTGTGTTTGACTATTTCCATGTTACTCAGTTGGGTGAGTTTCATCTGGACAGTTGTTGAAATCACCTTTCTTAGGTCTTTATCAGAAATTAAGAGCTTAATTTCTGAATCACTTGGTCAGTGAGTCAGCAATATTCATTAATTTAATATTTATCATATGGTAGATATTCTACTGGGCTTTAGTTATAAAAAGTAACCAAAAAAAAAATAATCTGTGCTTTTGTGAAACTTTGAAGGAATCAAATTATAGACTGGGATTGAAACTGGACAACCGTTCCTTCTTTAGGCAGGCAGAGTAGATAGTAAACACCTCTCTAAAGAAGCATCATTTAAGCTAAAATTAAAAACAAAATAAAAAGGATTTACCATTCAAAGGTGAAGAGAACAAGGAAAAGGAAGAGCATCCAACCAGAGAAAAGAGCATGCTCAAAGGTCTTGCGGTAAATTAAAAGAAAATGGAATATTCGAGAAACTCAAAAAAGATTGTAATATCCAGAGCTTGGTATTTCTGTGAGAATAGAGTGCCATGTGAGATCAGAAAAGAGACAAAGGCTCATGTCACACAGGGCTTTTAGACTATGGCTGGGCATTTCATTTTAAGATAGGGAATGAGGACATCCAATTAAAGTGGTCTTAAGTCTTTAAGGATATTAACTCTTTAAGAATGCCATTTTTGCTTTAAATGGAGGGGGACATATAAGTTTGGAGGTGACAACAGGTAGGAGCATCATTGGGGCCACCCATAAAAGCAGGCTGGATTCCCATGCCAAATTTGGTTTGGATGTTGACAGTGATGACACCATATATACGTGCCAAGAGGGTATGGCAAGTTTTATTGCTCACATAATGAGGCGTTCTGGCAGAACAGCGTGGTTCTCAAGCAGGTCTGAAAATGGCTTGAGAGAGCAGTAAAAAGAGACTGGCTTGTCACTTTTATGGTGGTGAAGCGGTAAGGCCAGGGGGAAGATTCCTGCATGTAGTTTGAACTTCTCACCAGTGCTGAAGAAGGGGGAGGAGTTAGAGGAAAAGAAGGTAACTGCTGTGTCTTCTTTACGGAACGTAATGAATCTGGTATCGTGGACTTATGGAACACGGCCCACTGGAAAACATTAGTGTCACCTGGGTAAGTATGTGTTACAATGAAGCTGTTTCATGAGTACAGTGTAAGGGAGACCACTTATGTTACAGAGAACCACACACGTGAAATCTTGGTCCAGGCACATTGTGGTAACAATATGGCAAGGGAGGACGTTTTCTTTTCTCTTTCTTTCTTTCGTTCTTTCCTTCTTCTGTCTTAAAGTCAATTGAATCATTTGGATCATTAAAAAAAAAATAATGTTCATTTATTTTTGAGAGAGAGACAGACAGAGCACAAATTGAGAGAGAGAGACAGAGCCAGGGGCAGAGAGCGACGCAGACACAGAATATGAAACGGGCTTCAGACTCTGAACTTTCAGCACAGAGCCTGACGCAGGACTTGAACCCACAGACTGTGAGATCATGACCTGAGCTAAAGTTGGTACTTCACCAACTGAGCCACCCAGGTGCCCCAAGTCACTTGGATTATTTAGTAAAGTTTGATTCTAGGTAAGATCCCTGATCCGTGTCAGTCTGGTTTGACCATTTAGTTCATTATTTTATCTCAACTGAACGTAGGTACCTACAACGAGTGGTGAAAGCCTATTGTGCCAAGAAGATTCAGAGAAGACAGGCCAGTTCTCATAGAGGAATAAACGAAAACTGAACATTTAGGACGACTTATTTGTGCACAGAATCAATATTGGAGTGGCAGAGAAGTTGGGAGAAGTAAGAGCTCCCAAAGATGGGAAGCCTCATCTTTATTTTATAAGTAGCGGGGCAACACTGTACAATTTTAAGACAAGAAATAAGATCACCTACTTTTTGTTAAAAGAGAAGTAAATACCCTGTATAATATTATGGGGTTGAATTCACGTAATCAATTTAAACCTGTTAGGCTACAACGCATTTAATACGGCCAGAGGCAGAACATCTGTAAGAAAAATACCTTGATAACTAAAATGGCGTAAGATTTCCATGTAAATTCGTTCTATTTAATATGCTATCTATACATTCTTTTTAATACTTTGCTAAACAGTTTTTGCAAGGAAATTTTTAAAATGTGACATTGTGTAGTAGCAGTAACTTAAGTATTAAACTCTAGACTTTTTTAACACGTTGCAAAAATAACCCCCATTACCTTTATGAATCAGAACCAAGTTACAAAGCTTGTAGAATATACCAGCAGGTAACCAGAATTACTTTGAAGTGAAAATAGTATTCTTAAATTGTTATGAGTCGTATATGCATCGGTTCGCTACGTTCATCTGGAAATGTGTTTAAAATACTGATGTTGGGGCTCCAACCTTAGACATTCTGATTTCATCAAATTTAATCAGTTTAGGGGCCTGGCAAAAACTCCCCAGGCGGCTGCTATTTGAGCACAAGTTTAGAACAATTGATATATAGAATTCCACAATTATTATAATTATATAGGATTTAAAAAATCTTGCATGTGCAGATTTTTCAAACTAGGATACTTTTGAATATATTATTAGAGATGATTAACCATTTGTGCTATTCCCAATAACTGTTAAAAGATGATGCCATGCAAAGTTCACATTAAAGTAGTGGTCTTATAATTTTATAAGAAGTTGATTACAAATTAAATATTATAGTTGCAATACTTAAATAAAATAATAGCAGAACACAACCATCTAAATCATTATTTCTTTCCTTATTTTCCCAGGGGAATTTGCACATTATCTTATTTGTTCAATGTTATCTTCTTTCTTTGCCAGAGTTGCTCTATTTCTAACTCAACTGTATATAAACTGATTTAAAAGTGGCAGATTAAAGGATTATTTTATGTGCTCAAAATGATAATTTAATCCTTGAAAATATTTATATCTATCATGTGAGAATGAATCCTATTTGATAAATTTTTACATACTCAAATTACTCAGGTCAGAGTAAGAAATGCTAATAGGTTAATTATAATTTCATAGGGATAAAAGGATGTTTTTGTGTATGTGTGTGTTTTAATGATTTTAATAGCATGAGATACACTGGGTACTGATGTTGACTTTAAATACTCTTGCCTAAAAATAGTTTGAATTAAGACCAGAACCAGTAAATATGCTACCATAAACAGCAAAGGGGACTTTTCAGAGATAATTAAGAACGTTCAATCTAATCACAGGAAAAACCTTAAAAGTAACCAGCAGCTGGAGGAAGGGGGCCACGAGCCAGGGAATGTGCAAGGCCTTCAGAGGACAGGTGGAGAGGGCAAAGCGGGCGATTTCCCCCCTAGTGTCTCCTAGAAGGAACACAGGCTTGCGACACTGTGATTTTATCCCAGTGACTCCCATGTCAGGCGACTCAACTACACAACTATGAGACAATAAATTTGCATTATTTCAAGCCACTACCTTTGTGGTCGATTGTTGGCATATCGATAGAAAACTAATATGGTAGGCAGGAAAAAGATTAAAATTAAATATACATTACTATTATCTCTTTGCCCTTTACTTTTCAAAGGAACAGTGCGGTGCGTATTTAACACATGCATCATTAATACACATGGAGTGTTTATAAATAAATGTAACTGTACTGTAACTTTTGTGAATTGTGTTTAGTGGTTTCTTCTTGAAAATCTCCCAAAATATTGCAATAGGAGAAACGGAACTGTAAAAAAGTTCACGGTTTCATAAGTCAGATCTCACTCAAGATGTTAATAAAGTGCACACAAGTGTTGTCTTATCAATATTGTAAAAAGGGCATCTCTTGCTTTTCTACAAATCATATTTCAAGTACAATACTCATTAACCCAAAGTTAAATTCCTTAAATTGCTTTTGAAACCTATTTTACTTTCAAGCATCTATTTGCCCTCATGTTTAAGCTAAGTGCTCCCCACACGGGGAGATTTTTTTTTCTTCTCTATAAACTGTCTTTACATAAGACCAAAGCAACAAATTAAGTAAGATTTCAAGTGCTGACTCTTAGAAACCAAGAATACCAAGAAGGTTGAGTCAAGTCTTCCCAGTCTTTTATTTTTTAATCATAGGTTACTGATTCTAATTTTCTTTTTAAATCATGTATTTATGCTTTTTCTCCTCTCTCGGCTTCTCCACGTGGCCAAGCTATATTTGTTAATTGTATTTTGATTATAGTGCACTTTGTCAGACAAATTTGAACCTCCTCTGGCACTTCCGTTTATTCAACACTATTCATTGGACATATTATATACGAGGTTCTGTTTTCAGGCACTGGGGACCGACAGATACTTCAAGAAAAAGGGCAAAAATGTCTGCCATCATGGAATTTTACATCTTAATGAGGAGAAACAAACAACAGGCCAATACTTCAGTGCAACGTCTACTTAAGGTGGGATGAATGCTAGGAAGGAAAATAGAGAAAAGCTAGAGAATGCTAGCAGGTGATGTGGCTGTAATTCTGAATATGGTATCTGGGGAAGTCCTCCTGGAGAAGGTGATGCCAGAACAAAGAAGTGAAAAAGTAGACAGGAAGAGGGAGGGAGACCCTGAGGAGCATTCCCCAAGGAAAGGGAGTGACAGCTGCAAGACACTGAGGCTCGCGTGTTTCTGGAGACCTCCAGGAATACCAAAGAGCCAGGGCAGCTCTAGCCCAGGGTGAGCTGGGAGGCCTGGTGAGAGCAGAGGCTGAGTGTGAAAGTCATGCAAAACTGAAGGTTCAAGAGCTCTCACTCTAGAGCCCTTTCCAAGACTGCAAGAGACCCTGGAAAAGTCTTCTCAATATAATGATTGCGCAATGGGCCAGCTTTTGTAAATTATTAAGTTATTATTCTTGCTCTCACTCTAAAGAGATGTCTTCCCATTTTGTATCTAAATATGTATTTGAAATTGGGTGTACTGATACTTCAAGGAAATAGGTCCCATAAAACCTTGGGAACTGATGTCTGGGAGATGATAGCCAAGAGATGGGGAGGGTTGCGGGGGGGAGGATGAAGGAGAGGCAGGTATCTACTTTTAAATGTTTTGCTTAGCACATCACATACTGGTTAATGAGCTCTGTGTTCATCCAATCAGGAGGAAATAATAAGATGACAACGTTGGTAAATGTGGTGCCACACAAAAGCAAGGGAGCAGATGGGGTTTTCAATTACAATTTGGAATTGGAAAGTATAATCTCTTATTCACAGAATCTTATAAATCCTTTTAAAGAAGTTGATAGCAATACCAGTAGAACCAATTTAGCCAACCTGGCAGGCACTGAGGAGAATACAATGAAAACAATAAATGGTGCTGATTGCAGCTCAGAGAATCAGCAAACCTAAAACTAAAGCGGATAGAAGAATTGAAGTATGTGTTTGATGTTTTTATGTATGTTTCTTTTCTTAAATAGTCAGCAAGCAGCTGTTTTATTATACGAAAAAAAAAAAAAAAGCAAGATCCCACATTTGACAAGAAGTCAGCAAAAATAAATTTAAGAGCGGATTTTCTTGACTAAGTGCACACAAATCAAATGTTCTGCATTCTAGAACTAGCGGTAGCCGGAATGCAAAAATAATACACAACTTTGAGGACTTGGTCAGCTTATCTTCTGAGGTTTTCAAATGTGCTTTCTTTTGCTTTAAATCCTATTTACTTCACTTGATTAACAAAGAAGGCTGTAAAAGGAATAGGAAATGTATACACTGCCAACTGATATTGAGTGAGACCATTCTGAGGTTTTCAGTATTATCAAATACAGGCAAGAATATTGTCAGCAACTCAATACAAGCTCTGCCAAGATTAAAATCTCTTCTTTTGTCAGTTCAGGGAGAAACAGTATAACATAAATCATGTTTTCTGGATTTTTTACTAAATAAGAAAGTGAATCCCTTTCTCCCTTCCTCTCTCATCACACACACATATATATGTAATATATATCTTTAGATAAAAAGGGGACTTATCTTTATCTCATTTTCTCATATATAATGTAAAAAAAAAAAGGTTTCAAAATTCATCTTCAAAAACACATGACTACAAAATTGGACTTGACTTGTAAAGTGACGATGTAAACCCATGATTATTTCAAGATGAAAAGTTAAAATATGTGTTTAATTGAAGAAACATAGAGGGAGTCTCTTCTTTCTGTACATTCTGGGGTGATTTAAAGAGCAAAAGGATTTCTGTTATTGTTATTGCTTTGTAGGTATTCTATGCTT
Source organism: Lynx canadensis (assembly GCF_007474595.2). Classification (NCBI taxonomy): domain Eukaryota; kingdom Metazoa; phylum Chordata; class Mammalia; order Carnivora; family Felidae; genus Lynx; species Lynx canadensis. Next base: position 40,222,717 of record NC_044311.2, on the reverse strand, counting down.
TTCCTGTTAATTTTGGTTTACTCGTGTTTCTATAGAGAAATTATTCTCTTCATTTAAAGAGTTAAATATAGTCCCACATATTTTTAAAGGCAATATGAATTGTTATTTTTTTTTTTTGAGGGAAATAGGATACATTGTCCTCTGCTGAATTCAGCCTTCAGATCTTTAGCTATATACTCTATACTATAAAATAGACTAGGAATTAGAGGTAAACAACAAATAACGCCAAAGGAAGATAAAATGTTGTACCTGTATTCTTACCAGTAGAATCTGAATGTGCATTAATTTAATCTGATAGTCACTAAAATCTATTGCTATATGTGTTCTTTTAAAGTGGTCACAAAAGAGCTTTTCTATTTAGGCAAGTAGAAATTATATTACAGCTTCAGTTACTGTATTCGTTATTTTTTTAAGGAGAGAGAAGAGGTTCAAGTAATATAATTATTTAAAAATATCAGCTTTGTAACAGGACAACCCATGGTGTCAATAAGAGGGAAAAATCTCAAAAAAATTATACATGTTTAGTTTTTCACTGGAAAATAATTTAACACTCTCCAACTGCATAGTCTAAGCACAGATTTCAAAAGTTGCTGTCCCCCTTGAAGCCTGCTCCCTGCTGACTACAAGGTAATTTTGGCAGAGAGTGAGGGGAGGGAGTTTAGCCTGTGCCTAAGTGCAAAACAGTATTTATCTGACCAAATTCTTTTTTTTTTTTAAGTTTATTTATCTATTTGTGAGAGAGCGAGTGAGCTGGGAGGGGCAGAGAAAGAAGGAGAGAGAGAGAATCCTAAGAAGGCTGGGCTCAAACTCATAAACCATGAGATCATGACCTGAGCTGAAACCAAGAGTAGGACACCTAACCAACTGAGCCACCCAGGCACCCCTAGTAATCTGACCAAAATCTGAAAGAAACCTGGAAAACAAGTCCATGATAAGGACGTTGTTCTCAATAAAAATGTTTCGAATGAAAAAAAAACTGATTTGACACATAAAACAAACCCTGTGATTATGAGTGATTAATATTATGTTATTATAAATTAGGAAGTTCAGAATGTATCTTTAAGCAAGTCTAAAAGGGAAAGTTGGTCACTGAATTCTTTTGAAGTGAATAAGAAAAACAAAACTTTTTTAGTGGAGGATCAAATACATTTTTGAGCAGTGAAATATCAAGTCACATATGTATGTATACACACACACACACACACACACGCTATTTCTCACAATGTATCTACCGGCAATGAAAATCTTTACTCTGCTGTAGTCCTGGAGCCCTGTGTGTTAGTTTTCTTTTCAACAACTGTGTGACAAGCAAAATTGGCAGCCACTTTATCCATGGATGAATGATTTACTAATTTGAAACCTAGGACTTGTTTCAAATCAGATAACAATAATGACCAAACCATAAATTATTATAATCTAGTATGTTAATTATTAAGTATTCTGATATTTCAATGAATACAAGCACTATTGTTTATACAGGAAAGTTTATGACCCTTCAGATTTAAAGGAATTTGATGTGGGTTGGGGGAAAAAATAACAAGAATTAAGGAAGCAAAGACTCTGTAATGTTTATCAAAAGTTTTAGATGGATTACTTATCATCTACATAGATATGTAAAAAACTGCTATTACCACTATGTTTTTGATTTCGAGAATTTTGCAATCTTTGTGGCTTTAGCCATTAATAGAAACTGCTTCACTTTTGTCAGTTTGTTACAAATGTGTGATTTGGCTTATTTCTGGGTACAACTAAGAAATGAGATTCTATGGAACTAGAGAGTGTAATGCTAAGTGAAATAAGCCATACAGAGAAAGACAGATACCACATGGTTTCACTCTTATGTGGATCCTGAGAAACTAAACAGGAACCCATGGGGGAGGGGAAGGAAAAAAAAAAAAAAGAGGTTAGAGTGGGAGAGAGCCAAAGCATAAGAGACTCTTAAATAAAACTGAGAACAAACTGAGGGTTGATGGGGGGTGGGAGGGAGGGGAGGGTGGGTGATGGGTATTGAGGAGGGCACCTTTTGGGATGAGCACTGGGTGTTGTATGGAAACCAATTTGTCAATAAATTTCATATATATAAAAAATAAAAAAAAAATTAAAAAAAAAAAAAAAAGAAATGAGATTCTACTTTTCAAATTACTTTTCGCTTTGAATTAAAACCTTCATGTTTATGGGAACAGTGTGAGCATCTTGGCCCGAGACCAGTTTTCTTCGTGGTGTTTTAAGTCATCAGTCTGAGGAATAAGCTATGCAGATAAGATCAATTGAAGAGGTAGGGAGAGTTTTTGCAAGTGCTGTTGAAGTTTATTCCTATTCTGCAGAATGATTTTGAAAATTATGTGGTCAACATTGCTATTTTTTCCTAAGCAAAATGTAATGATATGAGATACTATATAAATATGTATGGCAAACAGAGTAAAATGGCATTAAAAAAATACCTCTAATAAAAGCATATCTCTGGGTTCTTCTGGCATTAGCAGCATACAGTAAACCCTGGTTTGCAAGTAACTTGTTCTGCGAATGTCCCGCCAGGCCAGCAACGATTTCTAATAAATTTTAACTTGAATAATGAGCGATGTCTTGCAATGTGAGTAGTACGTGATGCCTAACATCACATGGTCACAATTGAGTCAATGGTTTATGAGATCCGCTTTGATATATGAGTGTTTTAGATTACAAGCATGTTTCTGGAATCAATGATGCTCGCAAACCAAGGTTTTACTGCGTCCTAGCGGTGAAAGTACAGACTCTTAAACCAGGCTACTCCAGTTTGCGTCCCTATTCTGTGCCACTTGAGAGTTGTGTGATTTGTACAGGCTACTTCACACCTCACTGTATTTTAGTTTCTCCGCTGTGATGCAGACATAATTATAGACTACCTCACTGACACAATGTAAGGACTCGCCAGTTTAAGAAAATGAACCTGTATGACCCAGAGCGTGCTCTGCATAACTGTACTACCCGTAGTGCTTGTCTGCAAACTGTAGTGCTTGTATTTGGTCTTTTGTTCCCCGACTTTCTAGTAATTCATTTTCTGCATTTTATTAAAGTATTGGCCTATGATGTATTCCATGCTAACAAGAACAAAAACAAAAAAAGAACCTCTTTGCCTAAAATGGTTTGAGAGGTACTAATATAAAATTCTTTAAAGACTGCTTTGTATATAGTAAGTATTCAATAATAGGTGAATATTTATTCTTTAATTTTGTAAACACTGTGTTACTAAAATCATTCTTTTTTTTAAGTCTAAAATTTTAATTTATTATGATGCACTAACTCCTAATCTTTTTTTTTTCATGAAATTTAATTTTTTTTTGTAGTTTTAAATTTAAATCCAAGTTAGTTAACATGCTGTGCAATAATAATTTCAGGAATAGAATTCAGTGATCCATCACCTTCACACAATACTCAGTACTCATCCCAAGTGCCTTCCCCAACACCCGTCACCCATTTAGCCCACGCCCCCATCCAATATCCCTCAAGCAACCCTCAGTCTGTTCTCTGTATTTAACAGTCTCTTATGGTTTGCCTCCCTCTCTGTTTTCATCTTATTTTCGCTTCCCTTCCTATAAGTAAACTGGCAAGACCCAAAGTATATCCCCTCATACCAGCCCCCCACCCCAGGTTCCCACACAATATGAATGTCCATGATGTCCTACAAAATCAATTAACTTCTCCTCAACTGCTCCTCCTCTCAGCTTTCAAATAGTTAGTAATCTTTTGTCACATTTCTATGATTCCTTGATATTAGCCAGCTCTTAAAAGAAATGGAAGTAAATAAAGTTGTCTCTTTATTTTAGAGTTAATGACTTAAATTATAGAAACCTTAACTCATATTGTGAAAATCGTATTTATCTTGTCATAGCTTCTCTATCTTAAAAGTAACACATACTCAAAAATCAAAGTGATAAAGAAGTTTGTAAAGAAGTAAGCAATAACACCCTTTTAACTCACCCAATCCCCCACCTATCACCAAAATGCCTCATTGTTAGCAGTTGAGAATAAATCCTTCTAGTCACTTAACTAAGCATTTAGAAGCATCCATACTTGGGTTGGCTCTGGTTTAATAAAGGAGATTCTATTATACATATTTAGTCCAATTATTTTTCAGGTGTGACAACAATAAATATATCAGAGAATTTAATAATAAAGGGAACATTCTTGGCACGATTTCTGGTAAAGAATTAGCAATGAAACAAGCATTATTACTTATTTCATTAATATAACCATTGTTATAATTTGAATTAGCATGATTGTTTTTAAGATAAAGATTTCAATATCATAACAGAAAACTTCTTGCAGGTTTCGCTCTTCTATCCAGTGTCTGATTCGTGCACAATCATTGATACTGAAAATTATCAATCTTATGTAAGTGTGTATCAATATGATTAGGCAACCCAGTTAGTGCTGCATACTTAATCATCATTTTTGTTACTTTTTCTTGTTAACCTGATCATATCTGTTGATATATTGTTAATCGATTTTTAAAATCTTTTCTCCTCATCTTTCTTCATTGCCTTCTCTTTCTTTCTACCTCTTACGTGTATCCTCACTGGGTGTGAAAAAGCCACACTCTGATTCTATTTTCACTGTTCCATTAAAGAAAAATGTTAAAATAAAGAATTTCATAATGCATGGAACAGGGTCACCACAGTGATTGATCTTGACATTATAAAAAGGCATATTTTGCCTGCTGGTGATATTCAATAGGAGATATACATCACAGCACAGACAATATTCTTGCCGAAACTGAACCTATATGTAACAAAGCTTTCAATTTTAACTACTAGCTTATAGAAAATACAAGGAAGAGACGGAGACATTAAATGGTGATACGTAAAGCAAGATCCAGAATAAGGAAAATCTACCGAGTCAATGACTTGATTTCTTCAGAAAATATGCTATAGCTATTAAAGGAGTTAAACAAAATATCAACAAAATGTAAGATGCGGGGACTTTTATTCAAATCTTGGTTTAAACAAACTAAATGTAAATTACAAAAAAAAAATGCGTGAGACATTTGATAAAATATGAATAATGCCTTAATAGGAGTTAATACTGGATATAATAATGGTATTATAATGAGATTTTTAAACTTATCTCCTAAAGGTATATATTTATAAATACTAACTTACTATGGATAAAATGACATAAGGTCTAGGGGCGCCTGGGTGGCTCAGTTGCTCAGTTGGTTAAGCATCCGACTTCGGCTCAGGTCATGATCTCCCGGTTTGTGAGTTTGAGCCCCACGTTGGGCTCTGTGCTGACAGATTCTGTGTCTGCTTTTCTCTCAGCCCCTCCTCCCCTGCTCGCATTTTCTCTCTCTCTCTCAAAAACAAATAAATGTTAAAAAAATTGTTTTTGAAAACATGAATTAAGGTCTAGGATTTACCCTTAGATCTAGAAAATATGAGGCATTGTGTAATATGAGGCCTTTGAGTAATTGAGGGTGGTATATATAAATGATTGTCCACATATTGATAATTGTTGAAGCTAAGTGATGGGTACAAAAAAATCTACCGTGGTATTCTTTGTTTGTTTAGAAATTTTATAATAAAGATTTAACAACAACCAGAAAATCACTGGAAAAGCTGAATTATTTGGAAAATAGTGCACAGAAAACTGATTTGTCATATGAAAAATAAAAATGACTATCAATTTATGCCTGCATATAAAAATTTCACACAGGGCCATGGTTAAAGATCAAAGATAAAATTATCAATATAAAAGAGAATAATGTTTGTGTTATATATGGGTAGGAAAAAACAGACATGTATACATATGTGTGTGTGTGTGTGTATATATAATTAAAGGATGTCTGTTTAATTAAGTACACTTTGAACAGTGTTCAAAGATAAATGTGTAGTAATATTTGTAATGTATACAACTGACAAGAATATAAAAGAAAAAAAATAATTCTTTCAAACCAATTAGGAAAAGGTAATGAAATCCATTATAAATTTAACAAATACTATGAATCAGGAAGTTTATTGATGGAAAACTTGGGTGAAAAAAATGATGCAAGTTAGAACAAATGAGACACCACTTTATATCAGACTAGAAAAAATGTTTATAATTTTGAGAGTATAGCAGAATATTAATGCAGTGAAGGGATGTGTATGTGCATGCAAACAAGTATATCTTAAATCACATGGTTCTGCATTGAGTCTTCAAGGATGGGCAATATTTGAATGGAAACAGTTTATAATTCTAGGCAATGAGAATAACTGACAAGCTCACAGAAGTAAAACTTCATATATATTTCTGTGGGGGAGGGGCTAGTGGTATGATTGTACTTGATTTATCAAATTATTTATAGCCCTGGGCAAGATGTGGTGGAGATACATCCAAAAAAGGAAGAAAAGAAAAGAAAAAAGAGCCCAGGGCACAATCTGTACTTATTAATTTATCTAGTGAACAAGCACAGAAAAATCTGTTAAGAACAGCATGCAAGCTGATAAAGTATGTGTGGTTCTAGTCCAGGTCCCATGCACAAAGAAAGATTAAGCAAGCAAAGATGTTACCTTGACCCCGGATAACCTGTGGCACCATTTAGTTTGTAGGGCCAGGGAAGGTATGCAGTCTCGTTTGTTCAAATATTTGAGGAGCTGTCAACATGTTAAGCAAATAAGTACTGCACTTCACTTTTTGAAAAATAACAAGAAAGTTTTTCTATAATGCCAGCATTTTGAATTTTCTTTTCTTTTCGACCTCAGAAGCCTTCTCGTGTGTTTGCTATAACTTGTAGTGGTTATGATGCTTATAATGCTCTACATGAATTTGAGCCCATTCAGTTGAACACCTTCATTTTTACATAAGAGGAAGCTATTCCCAGACATATTTGGAGACTTCGACAGGGTCACGAATCAAGTCAGTAGGAGATTATGACTGAAGTCCTTGGCTAACTCCAGATAAACAGAAGCCACAGAACAATGGCTTCCCGTGACCATGACATACTTTATTTCCTCTTTTTTTTTATATTCTCCAGTGGCTCCTTCAGCCACTTACAGAAGAATCATGACAGCTCGACAGTTTACAGTGCAAGAAGAAATTATAAGAGATTTCTTAAAAGAGAGCATAGTGCGAAGTTGTGGCCCAATCTGAAATATAATAACTAGGGGTATACCTTTTAGCTCTGCAATAACTCATTTTGCCTCAGAACTATTTTTCAGAAACACAGTTATCTTAAAATAGCCAATACAAGCTATCAAATACGCAGAATCCTCAAAATCCAAAAAGCACTTAAAATAACAGGCAAGTTCAATATCTGAATGAAAAACACCCCTTAAAATACGCATGTTGTATTTACTAAATATTAAAGGTAAGTGGGCAGTGTAAACCTTATTGTTGAATTTATGCAAGGGAAATTTTGCAATCCTCTAGCAATGAGAGATATAAATGAGATATTTGGATTCTATGTGTTCCTGTTTGAAAAAGAAATAAACCTAGAACCCAGGGTTAGTAATTGCTTAGAAGGTCAACTAGGGGACTATTGAGATTTTTGAAAGAGCATGAGAACAGTGGAAGTTTAGCTCTTATAAGATCTTATAAGCTCTTATAGTGCAGAAAAAAAATACTGAGTTACAAATTGTGACAGTGAAACAAATCTCAGTTCCCACTTGGAACATTACATGACGGGAGAGTTCTAAATTGTGACTGTCAGCGTAGAAGCAGTCTTATGTTTCATGCACCTTGTTTATAGGATTTCATCTGTTACATTCGGACACAGGCAGTCTTCGCTTTGCACTGTAGTGTGGGACTGTAAGCAGTCCTGTAACATACGGTATGAAATGCGCAACTTTTCTATGCCTTGACAAACTGTCATACTCCTTTCTAACTTGGGATCAGATTCTTGTACTTTATCCTTAGTATTTTTTAATGTCATGAAATATTTCTTAGAGTTCCTTTAATGTAAAGGTGTTTCGTTGTCTTCTCCACCAGTGTCTCTTCGTCTGGACCATTTTTCTTCTCTGGGTCTTCTGGCTGTGGATCTAGTATTATCCCCACGGTTAGCTGTTTCTCCTGTAACTCCGTCTTTATCCAATTAGACTTTCACATCTAACATCAGCACTTTTAATTTCCTTGCTCAACTTGAGTAAGCGGATTCCTTCTTCTGATTATTTTTGTAAAAAAATCACATGATTCTATCACTAATATGTGATAGGAGGCAACGTACGTAACTACGTGCTTTGCTGTCTGTGAGCTGAGTAGCAGATACACAGCGACCAATTCCGGCAGATTTTGAACGAAGGGAAGTGATCGGTCACTAATGATGACAGGCAACTAATTTACATACTGATTTCTGAAATGAAGAGCAAGCAGGGAATGACTGTGTAAAAATATTCATAGTTACTATTCCATACTAACTGCAACTTGAACCATGTTGTTGGGAGACTGGTGTTAATTAATAAAACTAGTAAAATGAAATTTGTGTATATCTAAATCATGGTGCAAAGCAGCAACTGTGTGTTTTTATGTATGTGTGTTTGTGTATGTGTATTCGGATAAGAACTCCTGGATCACAGACCCATGTGTAACACCGACTCCCAGAGCTTCCTGGTTGGCAGTTCCCCGGGCCAAGTCCCCGGAGTGCCATGTGGTAAGAGCCTGGTGTTACACTGTATATGCAAATTATGAGAGGTGGAGCCTATTCACTCTTAGTCCCCTCTGGAGAGAGACTTTGACTCTGGAATGTAAACAACTCTCCTCTGGGGAGGAGCAAGGAAGGTCTCTAGCTTCTCTGCTAGGATGTAAAGCAAAAAAGCTCTTGGGGGTGGGAAAGCTCTAAGGCATGCCCCAACTCTAGTTTCCAATGCGTGTTTATCACCTGTCCATCTCTTTAACCAATGCTGCCGCCGGTGCTCTGTGCTCACAAGGCCTTAACCCTGCAGAAATATGAAAATATTCACGAAGAGCTGTCTCCCAACATTGTGTTTCCCTCTTTCTTAATTTGCCTTTGAGCAAACCGAATTTTCCAAAACAAAGGAAAAAGAGACAATTATTTTTCTACTGAACACGGAAACCAGATGAGTCCATTCTGATAGCTACAATCACAACCGGAATGAAAAACAATGAGGAACACCGTAACCAGTAACACAAAGTGCAATCCTTTCTGACAAGCTTTTTAAAATACGTTGCCACTTAATGCCCGCTCGATTTTTGGAGAATATGCAGTTGACTCATCTATAAATTATAAATGAAGAAGCTGTGATTTAAGAGATTAAACAAACTGCCAATGATTATCTATTTAGCTACTTAAGAAATGCCTCAGTCAGCACGGGCTACCATTACAAAGTACCACAAACTAGTGTGGCTTAAACAACAGAAATGTATTTCCTCACAGTTCTAGAGGCTAGAAGTGTGAAATCAGGGTACCAGCATCATTGGGGTCTGGTGAGATCTCTCTCTCTGGCTTGCAGATGGTCACCTTCCTGTGTGAAGGGAGAGAGAGAGCTCTCTGGTGGCTATTCTTGTAAGAATGCTAATCTTTCCAGATCAGGTCCCTAGCCCCTTTGACTTCATTTAATCTCAATTACTACCATAAGTAAGACCCTACCTGTAAATACAGTCACATTTGGGGTTATGGCTTCAATGTATATGAATTTGAGGGAATACATTCAGTCCATAACAGTAAGCTAGAACTTAAACACAGTTTTGCTTTTTAGATTTGGTATTGGTTTGTTTGTTTGCATTCTCCCAAATACTATCAGACAACCTGTTAACAAACCATATCTAAAGAAGTTCCTGGAATAAGGAGAATACCACTTTGAGAGAGTCTTAGCAATATCTAGGAAACAGTATGACAGAAGGCAAGGTTCCTGGTATAATGGCTTAGAATTGGTTGAAACAGAGATATGAGGGCCTTGATTGTGAGTCTCGGGAAGTAAATTATTGTGTAATGAACACACCATTGGCCCTTTTGAGTAAATTTTTGTCTCACACAAATTTATCTGTAAGAATTTTTTAAACCAGTGAAATTATTCATTAAAAATTAAAGATAGATAATTCTATCTTTCTCTGGCAAAGATTTATTGGAAAAAAAAAAACAACTAAATGAGGTTGACCCACGTGGTCTACAATCTTATCTAAATGGCCTTGACACAAAAGTTTTGGTTCTCATTTTGGTTTCAAATGTATAACCTTTCTTCTATACCTTCCTTCTTCCTTAAATGACAAGGCAATTTTCAGCAGCCCATGACTCAGACACATAGATATGGAGAAGACAATGGAGAGCTATGAATTCTGTTTTCTTAATAGAGGGATATCCATAGAACGTCTCCTAAATATAAAAGCTTTTACTTAAGATTGCTTTTCTTGGAAACAACTGTGAAAAATTAACCTTTTTAACAAGAAGAAATCGTTAGTATTTTAATAACTCTGTTTATAACCTCAACAGCAACAGAATAAACACAAGGCATTCAATAAATGTTTAAAAATTTAGATCAATATCTTCAGTAGGAAAACTTTTCTGCTGTTGTGAGCATCCAACAAGCACTGGAATTGAAAGTAAGTACTAAAAAGTCAAAAAAGCCCAAGGACCTTAATAGACTTACCCAGAAGCTGACATAAAGTTACCACCAGACCTGTAAGAAAGTGGAGCTTTACTGGAGGAAACTGGAATACCAAAATCTAGAGAAACTATGTTCAAGGGAGGGTTTAATAAAGGAGTTGAACTGTTTATATCAATTAGCTGATATCTACTAGTAAAAAGACTTAAACTACAAAGTTTTGAAAGATGAATGGAAATCAAATGACCCTCCCTAAAAAAACAATTTAAATGTGTGCCCTTTCACTTTGTCAATGTGTCCAGGTTTTATCAGAACCTAAACATTCTTAACATCTTAATTACAGAAATGGGAGAGGCCACGCAGGTATTCCTTCAGAAGATACTAGAGAAACAAAGTCCTTTACTGCTCCCTTACCTGGGCACATTTATTTTATTTTTGTTTCCTTGGGTCAGATGTTAGTATTATGTGATAAGGGAACTGCTCAGTGAAACACTTGCGTGGTCAGGAGGGAATTGCACGAAACTCAAGATACTTTGGTTCTTGGCTTCCTTTGAATATAGAGTTTGTGATGGGTTTCATTACTTCTCTATAAACCACTCAGACTGAAGTCTGGCAAGGACTAATGGAGACAATTATAAGGGACATTGCCCCAACCAGTACATTCCAATTAGTGACACAGAAATCTCTTTAGCAGTGTAAGAATAATTCTTACACTTTTTATAACTTACCCATTTATTAGTCCCCACACTTGCAAACAAGCCAGTCATTTTAAAATCCACTTTAAAACATCATTAAGGAGTATTAAGGCATAGTATGTAAGGAAAAATGTTGAAGTTGATATGCAAATGGTTGATAGTCAATATTACTGGCCTAATTTTTGAAAATAAGCACAGAGGTAAATGCTATTGTTACTGTTGCTCTTCTGAAAATCGCCCCCCAAAAATGCAGTTGGAAAAATCCACTCATAACAAGACTACATTAACATTTTTTTTAAGTCCAATGATGGAATTCTTTTGTGGAATAAGCTTTCTTCCTAAGCCCCTTGCCCTTTTCTTCTATTCTTAACCAGTTTCCTGTGGTGAGGGATGTCTCACCTCTATTCATGAAGTAAACCTACTTTTGAGCCTCAGAGTCTGTTACTTAAGAGTTTGTTTTTCTCCCTCATAGAAGGTAACACCGTCCCACACATGAGGGAACGTATTCTTTCCAGAGAGAAGACATCACCACCAGTGAGAGTGATTTCCGAATGATGTGAGGCCTTAAGCACAAATTAAATGTAAAGAATGGAACCATCTTGATTTTCTCGTCATAGAGAATCTCAGTAGGTCACCCTTGTTGGAAATTTCTGGTTCTGTTAGCTCTTTGATAGACCTGACAGATTGCAACACTTGATTTTTCCTAGCTTTGCAGCAGATATATGACTACTTTCTATGAATGACCTACTTAAATTTGACTATTAAATAAATATGTATGAAGTCATTTCAATCGTATTGTAATATCTAAAAAATAATTTTTGGTAATATAATCCACTACATTTTTCTTTAATAAAACTCTGGAATACTGTAACCTTGAAAATCTTTTTCCCCTTTTCTACGCCTGCATAATTTTTGAATTAAAGTCCTGGGGTTTAATAATATTTTTGCTTTTAGAGTTTATCATCAATCATAATCATTTCTCCATTTCTCCACTTCATGAATTTAAATGCCATGTTAGCAATTGCTGTTTATCTTTCTTCCAAGACTTAGTTTCCTTTTTATTAGTACGTGCGCATTTTATGAATAACAATACATATTTAATTGCTCAGAAATCTAGACCATAAATCACAGTAAATTGTCAAATTTGAATTCAAATGAAGCTTATGTTTAATAAGGAACTATCATATATGCATACATGTGTATATGATGCTATGTGCAATATATTTTACATGCATTTGCTCCCATTTACTCTCTAAAAACACCGTGAGAAAGAATAGCTTAACTCTAAGAATATTCTGCACCAACTATATGCATGTTTTTCAATAGATTGGCAGGCATATATTTAAAAAGTTCTAGGCTGAAGAAATGAATTATTCGACTAAGCTTGACTCTGTATATATTTATTCCTTCTTATTTCTTTCCCCCTTTTTTCTACTGCCACAGAGATCTAATAGGCTTTTGGTTAACAACTCACACATATTTTAAAATGCAGATTCACATCTAGTATAAGTTTGAGTTGGCAGACTTATTCTGCCTATTGAAATTTTATCTCTGGAGTGAAAAAACCTTAGCAATATAAAAGAGAAAAATAAGGACTTTTTTTTTGCATGGAGAAAACATTTGAATAGTGACAATCTGATACTTGAAATTTCAGAAAGCTACATAATAAAAAAAAATGCAAATATTTTGGCAGATATGACCTGCTGCTAAAATATTCCCCTTACATTTGACTTTTAAAGACTAACATAGTAAAAATACACAACATTCACACAACTGGTGTATCGTTTTCACATAAGTATAAACATCCACCTATTTAAAGATTTAAAAATTGCAATCTCTATAAAATAAACTTAATAATGGCAGATATTTTCTCCTGTATTAGAATATAACATAATTCATTAAACACAGAAACTAGAAATACTAGTTTATCTCTAGATAAATAGATAAGTGTATTTGTGGTTAATAATATAATGCAAATACTTAAGAGAAGAATAAAACATGGTAACGAACAAGAAGATACAATGAACATATTTTTCATGAAAAACACAGGGTGTTAAGTTCAGTAAAGATTAGCAAAGATTTGAGTGACCTCTACTAACCTGTTTCTATTCCAGAGAAACCTGTTGATTAAACTTCCAACACTTGATAATCTCTTCACCCTTTAAGTCTCGAATAACATGAAGTTTCCTTGACTCTGCAAAATGATCTAATTCCCCTTCAGAGTGCCTTAATTTCCCCATCAAATTGGCAGTACTTAAGCATCAAAAGTAGAGTAGAAGTCATTACCATAAAAACAGCAAGATCAGCATGAAGTCCAGGGTGACCTGATCTTCAAGGAATCTAAGAAGGTGGCTAGTGTCCACTGGGGATAAAGAGAGATGAGCACAGATGCAACAGGGCTGTTGCTTAATGTCTATACTCAAATGAGATGAAGAATCACTGAGCAGAAGGCACAGTCAATGTTTCCAATGAAACTCACAATCCTGTGCTCAGTCTACAAACTGGAGCCAATTCTCAGAGTATAGTGACTGAAAGAGATGTCCAAGGTTCCCATAAGGAAAGTTAAGTGTGTATGGCAGAAATTAATCCTTCTACAAAGGTACCTAAAGCCGCTTTTATTTACCTGTTTAATTGGATAATCATGTAATGCCCTGGGGAATGGAGAATGAACATTTTTACATAGCTTTATGTGTGCTTTAAAAGCAGAAACGTAAAATATACAAGAGAACAACAAACTTAGTTTGAAGATTTCTGCCACCTTTTAATTCATGATTCTGTTCCCCTTAGGAAGATGGAACATGTGAGATGGAACTCGTGAATCTGCTATTTCCTGTTTTAATTTCCATGTGCTTCTCATAGTGTAAGCATCTTACTTCAATCCTGAATGTTCGTTCAGTGTATTTTTGGTATATTAAGGCATTTCTCTCACACTAATTTCTTTTTACGCCCAAGCCGTAGTTAATTTTGTATTCAAATAAAGAAACAATGATTTGATCCAATGCTTTTCTGAAGGAGAATTGGCTGTGTTGAGATTTTGAGAGAGAGGGTGTTAGTCTCTGCCCCAAGTAATTTTAAGGTGGAATACTATTGTCGACACTACATAACGTCCATCTTTCTGCATATTTTACTTTAAAAAAATTTTTAATGTTTATTTTTTTTTTCTGAGAGAGAGAGACAGAGCACGAGTAGGGGATGGGCAGAGAGAGGGAGACACAAAACTGAAGCAGGCTCCAGGCTCTGAGCTGTGAGCACAAAGCCTGACACGAGGCCTGAACTCAGGAACCATGAGATCAAGACCTGAGACAAAGTCAGATGCTTAACCGACTGAGCCACCCAGGCGCCATTCTTTCTGCATATTTTAGAGCCTAATCCACACAAATCATACCTATGAAACTACACACAAATATGTATGGAAAAAATTTATTTAGAGTAAGAGCAAGATAGGGAACAATAAATAGTAAACAAGGAGATAATTGCCCTCCTGGGGCATTAAATTTTGGTGGAAAAAAATTAACATTCACACAAAATCCAATAAATAAATACAAATTTGGTGAGTATTCTGAAAGAAACAGGCAAAGTCATGTGACAGAGAACAGCTGAAAGGATGGAGTAGACATGATTACTTTAAATAATGCAGTCACAGAAGGGGTTTCTGAGGAGTATTATACTGATATCTCAAGATTCAGAAGGATACATGCTTATGAAGAGCCAGGGAGAGTGAAGAGTAGGTTGGAAAAGGGAATAATAACCTATCCAAAGTTCCTGAGGCAAGAAGCTTGACAAATGGATAGAATGGAGAGGCATGATGCTGGAGTAAAGCTGACATGGAGATGAGAGGAGAATGAGGATGGGGGCATTAACGCAAAACAAGTTGTCCAAAGCCTTGTAGATCAAAGGTAGAAATTCAGAATTTACTGTCAAGGCGGCCATTACTCAACAAGCTGAGATGCATCCAGTTATCTGAAGCAAATGTTGCCAGAAGCATACGGAGCACTTGACCGAATCCCAGGAATAATGAGACACTCACATTCATTTTTACATTTTGATAAGTTATTCTCAAAAATCTAAATAATTTTGTATATGTACCAATATACCAAGGTGAGCACCATGGAAGAAGCCTTCCTAGTAGACCAATATTATGATTCCATAATAGTCCCAGCAGAAACAGTTTCAAAAGGGATCCCTAAGCTGGCTCTTGGTATGTTTATTCTCATTCTTGTGCTCTGCAATCACATTTTCAAACAGTATTGACTCTCCCCAAATTTCTCAGCTTCTTTCCTGCCAAGAAATACCTTGGTTTTTTGTTCACAGAATAAATTTAGAATGACGTAAGAAAGAAAGAAACCATCGGATAAGAACTTCGAAGTGTCCCAACTACAAAATACCCCAAAATCCTACATCTGTACCCTTCCTTGTCATACTTCATAGATACAAAAGAGGACATGGCCCTCCTAATATGTAATATCAGTCCTCCTGCCTGTGCTTAAAATCCCAATTCATCTGGCACTTCTAGAACCATCTTATTCTAGCTATCCCTTTTCTCTCTTATATATACAGCTGACCCTTGAACAATGTGAGGGTTAGGGCATTGACTCATTGACAATTGAGTACAACTTTTGACTACCCTAAAACGTAACTTCTAATAGCCTGCTGACTGGAAGACTTTCCAGTCAGTTAAATAGTCAGTTAATACTTATTCTGTATGTTATATGTATTAGATGCTGTATTTTTACAATAAAGTAAGGTAGAGAACAGAAAGTGTAATTAGGAAAATCATGAAGAAGAGAAAATACATTGATAGTTCTGTGTTGTATATATCAAAACAATTATTTGTACAAGTGGACCTGAATATTTTAAACCCTTGTTGTGAATGGCCAACTGTACAACCTTTTCTCAACAGGAGCCTTTTATTTATTTTTTTTTTAATTTTTTTTTTTCAACGTTTATTTATTTTTGGGACAGAGAGAGACAGAGCATGAACGGGGGAGGGGCAGAGAGAGAGGGAGACACAGAATCGGAAACAGGCTCCAGGCTCTGAGCCATCAGCCCAGAGCCCGACGCGGGGCTCGAACTCACGGACCGCGAGATCGTGACCTGGCTGAAGTCGGACGCTTAACCGACTGCGCCACCCAGGCGCCCCAACAGGAGCCTTTTAGACACACTCAACACTCTCATTAAGAACAAGAGGGAAAAAAAGCGTGCCTGGGTGGCTCAGTAACTTAAGCCTCCAATTTTTGATTTCGGCTCAGGTCATGATCCTGCAGTGGTTCGTGAGTTCAAACCCTATGTCTGGCTTTGCGCTAACAATGCGGAGCTACTTGGGATTCTCTCTCCCTCTCTCTCTGTCCTTCCCCTGCTCTCTCTCTCTCTCTTAAAATGAAAAAAATTCTTAAAAAAAAAACAAGAGGAAAAAAGAAATCCTTAACCCCCTATCCTTGTCCACCTATCATCTGATCTCTCTTTATTTGACAGCCAGAGTTGGCCAGCACAACTCTCTACGTCCTCACCTCCTATCTTCTCCCAAACACATTCCAGTTCTAATCTGGCCCCATAATTACACTAAAATAACTTGATACTGTGTCATCAATGATCAATATGAGATAGGAATTTTAGTCCTAATGTTACTGACCTCTCCACAGCACTAATACGACAGACCTCTTACTTTCCTTGAAACTTGCTCCTATGGGATAGAGCTTGACGCTAAAGCACTGTCTTGACTTTCTTCTCTCTTCTTGAGCTCTTCCTTCTTGGCCTCATTTTCAATCTCTTTCCTCCCCAGCCATTCAATGCTGAGTATTGTAAGGCTCAGTTCTAAGGTCTCTCATCTTTTCAGTCCTTATTTTTTTCCTAGGAAATATACATATATATTTTTAAAATTCACAGATGGCCTTTAATTTCTATTTCTAGCTCAAACTCTTTTTTTCTGAGTTTTAGTTGTATAAGAAAGAAGTTTCCTTCTTCAATCCTGAAAGATACCTTACTTTTAAGATATCAACTGCAAATTCACCATAACAAAAGGACCCTAGGGTGGTCCCACTGAGTCCTGCTCCTGGCGTTCACCTCTTGTGCAACCCTCTCCTTTTCACTGTGGGCAGACCTGTGATTTGTTTCTAGCTAATGGGGCATGGCAAGGCTGAAGGGCTTTCGAAAATGTAACAAAGGGGGAGCCTGGATGGCTCAGTAAGTGAAGCATTCGACTTGGTTTCAGTTCAGGTCATGTACTCATGGTTGGTGAGTTTGAGCTTGTGTTGGGCTCTGCACTGAAGGCATGGAGCCTGCTTGGGATTCTCTGTCTCCTTCTCTCTCTGCCCCTCCCCCACTCATGCTCACTTGGGCTGGCTCTCTCTCTCTCTCTCTCTCTCTCTCTCTCTCTCTCAAAATAAATAAAGTTAAAAAAAAGTTATAAAAGGAAAATAGAATCAAAATCAGATGAGTTTGAGGGAAATCAAAAGGTAAATTGTCCTGGATGGGCCTGGCATCATTAGATGAAAGCCCTCTTAAAAGGGGGACTAGGCTATTCCAAGGCAAGAGACTCTCCTCTTTGGCTTGATGAAGTAAGCTGTGATGTGCAGGAAGTTGCAGAAAATATATATACATGGCAAGGAGCTGTACACATGGCCTCTAGGGGCTCTTCAATGGGCAGACTACAAAGAACAGGGCACTCAATCTTACAGTCAGAAGGAAACAAATTCTGCCACCAATCTGAATATGTCTGATAATAAATGGATTCTAAGAGGGCCTCCAGATAAAAATGCAGCCAAGCCAACACCTGGACATTAATCTAGTGAGACACTGAGCACAGAATCCAATTAGGCTGTTCCCAGATTTCTGACCCAAGGAAACAGTGAGGCAATAAATACGGGTGGTTTTAAGTTAGGTCCGTGTTAATCGGTGACACAGCATTAAACACCTAGTACATTCTCAAACATTACCTCAAACCTTATCCTCTCCTAAGAATACATCTCAGTGTGTATAGCCACCTTACTTACCGCAGCACAATCCAGGAAACCTGCTTTCTATTGTCACTTGGAAAAAGAGAAAAATCCCCCTCACGGCCAACAAAGCCCTGCACATCTGGTTCCAGCTCGGATCCCCAACGCCTTCCTTTCCTCATGTTCTTTGTGCTTCAACCACAGTGGCCTATCTCAGTTGCTTGAGCCCATTGCGTATCCTCCTGTTTTGGGGCCCTTATGAAGGCTATTGTGCATTCCTGGAAATTCCTAACTTTCTCGCATACTTAATAATACTTTTCTTGCATCAGTTCAGTCACTGTTTCTTCAGAAGTGCTTTCCCTACTTCCCTGAATGATTTTTGTACAAGCAAATAATTGTGAAAATAATTTTGAATGATTCATTTGGAGCCCCATGCTCTTCATAGTTGGTATCCCTAAGAAAGCTATACTACCCACCATTTTAAGCCCCAGGCTCTAATGCCAGGTTCATGAACATGTGCACTTGTGCAGATGCACTGTGCCCCTGAGCTAGAGATAACGCTGTCTTTCAGCCATCTTAAAATTCCTAAATGGGGGCACCTGGGTGGCTCAGTGGGTTAAGTCTCCATTTGGCTCCGTCATGATCTCATGGTTCGTGAGTTCTACATCTGCATCCAGCTCTGTGCTCAGAGAATGCTTTGGATCCTCTGTCTCTCTCTTCCTCTCCCCCACTCATGTGGGTGCGCTCTCTCTCTCTCTCTCTCTCTCTCTCTCTCTCTCTCTCAGAAATAACAAACATTAAAAAAAAAGTCTTAAATGTTTTTCAATAAGGGGTCCACATTTTCATGTTTCATTGGGTTTCATTATTTATTCTACATTAACAAATTCTAAATTTGGATAGGGGGAAAATACTCCCCCAAGGTATTGCCTACACATTTTCTTTTTAATCCAAATTATTAAACATTCATATTTTTTGAGAATGTAAAATTTCTGCAGGATTTTGGCTTTTCCATGTAATGATTAAAAAGCCTCCACTAAAGACTTGTATTAAAGTTAATTTCTTTATATTGACCGAGGTAGGGTGGTAGCTGGAGAACGGTATGTATTTGCAGAATACAAAAAAATCTCGTTTTGATGTTACCCCATCTGGTATTCATAGATTCTGTTAACAGCCTTTATTGCTTATGAGTTGTCAGATTTCAATCAAAAAGTTGAAGTCTGTTTCCTGAAAACCAGCAGCTTGATACACATAACAGAAAACTTTCTCAGAATTCCCCCTTTTTCCCCCTGCTCATTGTCCACTGTGCCTTTATGCTTATGCACCATTTATATTTGCTAAACTGGACTGTCAGATGCTACCCTCTCTTAAGTCAGCTAATAGCATCCTATTAGTATTATGAACACTGTTGTCTCTTCTAATTTTTATATATACTCTTTCTGAAAGATCATCATCAGATTTTGTTTTGTCTGCATTGGAAATCCCATGTTTGGAAAGAAAAAAAGCAGTATTTCTCCAAGGTAACTTGGTCATATAATTCACTTTCAAATTTTCAAGTATTAATACCATTTTTAGAGTTTTTCAAAGAACTAAATAAAAAGCATCCCCCAGCATGAGTCTCATCCTCCTATGTAATATGAAACTGCCTCAACTAAAGATGTGTATCAAATGCACTTTCCTTACTAATTAATTTGGTAGTTATTTATTACACTGAAATTTAGATGTACTAATCAAACATTTATTTTATAATTGTATTACATTAACCCTGATTAGGATATATTTATCGCTTCAAGGATTACATTCAAATGCAAATGCTACAACTGTTGATTGATGTTAAATTATATCTATCAGATAAAGCAATTACTAGTGAACAATGAACAATTGATCCAAAGGCTTTTTTATGTTATGAATTTATCACTTTATATATGAGAAAGTGAGCATGTGGACTTTCTTAAGAGTTTAAATAGTGGAAAATTAAATAACGTGTTTGTAACTTATAAACTCTTTAATTTCTTATACTGTAACACAAATCATTAAGTTTAACACCAATTCAGTTTTAAAAAATATGTTAAAAAAGAATATTTATTGGAAATGGACACAGAACCATGGAACCAAAATATAACTCTCAGCGCAAATATTCAGATCCTCTTTATTTCTTTGGCAACAAGAAGAGAAAGGAAAAATTATAAAGCATTTGAAAATATATCATCTTAGTTAACAATGTATTAGTATCTTTGATGAAAATCAACAACTTCAAAACTACCTTCTCACCACACAAATCTTAAAATATCAGTCTGAAAAAAATCAGTACTATCTCTTTAGTTTGACTGTTTTGATAACAGTGTGACGCTTTTTTCCTGTGTTGCTGTCCAACCTAAGGCTGAAAAAATCAATTTGCTTGTGGCATTATTAAGTATATCATACGAAGTTCCATTCATTCATTATTGAAAAATTAAAAAGGAACAAAACTTTCCTTTCTTAGGCCAGAGCTAAATATTAAAATTCTATTACCTTTGGCAGCCAAAGGATTGTCTTAAAATTATAAAAAGACATTGCTAACTCATGGCTAATGATTACTTGAAGCCAACTCTAATGGTTACGTGAACAACTGTTCTTCCTTCCAGGAACACTGCGTTTATTCTAACCTTTTTTCCCTTATTTGTAACTGCTTTACTGAATAAGAAATATGGCTCTCGTCTATAATATAATTGTTTTTAAAACTATAGTATATAAATAAACTAGCTTCAGAATTGGTAACCCTATGGAAACAAACCTACAAATCAAGTACAGTTCATTTTGTGTTTGGGTCAAAATTCAACTTCCAAAGTAATTTAAGTGAGCTCTTTTATCCCATGATCTTCATAAATTATCCATTTCTAATACAATCAATTAGGGTCATTTATTCTAATTGGCTGCAATTCTGTTTTCATTCCCCCCATGTTTTTTTTTTTTAACTCGCATGCATTGAGATTCACTCTTTGTGATGTGTATCTATGAATTCTAATGAGCTCTATGAATTTTGAAAAACATAGTCATGTATCTACCTCAACAGTCATGAGAGAAAACATTTTAATCAATACCCCAATTGTGCTGTGCTACTTCTGTGTGGTCAACCTTTTCCCCTACCGCTCCCCTAGGAATGAGTGTTTAGTTTTTCATCTTAAAGTTTTGTTTCCCAGAATATCATAAATGAAGTCATTTAATATACAGCTTTTACAAAGATAGCAATGTCAAAGACTCCAAATATAATTATGGATTTATTTTCCTGCTGTTTATCAGTTATTGTTTCGTGGATTTGCGGATCTGCTCTTAGGTATATATTTGTTAAAAAAATTTTTTTTTTCTCGGAAAATTGAGCCCCTTTATTATTTTGTCATGTTTCTCTCATGTAACATTTCCTTGTTCTGAAATCTATTTTGTATCAATATAGCTACTCCAACTTCTTTTTTGGTTCATGTTGCATGCTATATTTTTTTCTACCCTTTTGCTTTCAACCTATCTATGGCTTGATAATTAAATTGGGTTCCTTGTAGAAAGCATGTAGCTGAACTTGCTTTACTTTTTCTTCTCTTTCTTTCTGGCGGGATGGTTGGGGGGGTCCATTCTGACAATCTATGTTTTTACACTGTGTCCTTAAATCTTTCATATTTAATGTGATTATAGCTATATTTGGATTGAACTCTACCACCCTGTTAGCTGTTTTCTATTTGTTCCATATGTTCTTTTTTTGTTCTTCACTTATTCCTTCTCTATTTTTATCTGTATATCCATAATAATTTTGAAGTTAGCACTCACCATAATACTAACTTTAAACAATACTACCTTTAAAAAATATTATACTGCTTCTTTGAGTGCCGAGATCTTATATTTAGTATATTGCCTTTTCCTCATCTTCATTTGATCATTCTTATCCTACATTTTATTTTTACCTATTCTACGACTCCACATTATATGGTTAACGGTTTGAAGATATCAACGAAGCCACCTTCTACTGAGTTAACTGTGTTTTCGTTCTCAGTATTTCCATTTAATTCTTTCCTACAGTGTCTCTGTGCTGACATTACCCACCTGCTATGTGTTGTCTACCTTTTTCATTGGAGCCTTTAACACATTTATTAATTTTATTAATCTTACATGCTCTATCATGTTATATGCTGTATCAGTTCAAACATCTGTGTAATATGTGAATATGATTCTGTTGATTAAATTGTCTTTGGGGAGTATGTTTTGCTTTCTTTCTTTTTTTTTTTTTTTGGCCTTTGTATAAGCCTCATAATATTTTGTTGAAAACTGAACATTTTGTTTAAGGCAGTAGAAGCTGAGATGACTAGTTTTATACTCAGAAATGACCACATCTTTTCTTCTGCTATCCCTTTAGTGTGGGGGCTGCATTATTCTCCGAAGGAGTGGCAGTGACTTTGAGGTTTTTACTGCTATCCTTACCTTGACTACACCACAGGCTTCAAAGTCCTCAAGCAGTACCTTGGGTTTAGGGTGGTGACTGGTTTCCCAAGGGTTTTTCTCAATGTCCATTCTGTCCTTAGCATCGTGTCTTTCCTTTGTGCTGTGCCTCAGAGTCCGGCTGCAGCTACCACAGCAGATTGTAACGTTACTTTTGCTTGATGTTTGCCTGCCTGGTGGGGGAAGCCAGAGAGGTATTCTCTGATTTTCTGACTAAGCCTGGGTTTTAAGCAGCCACTTAAACACACGACTGTGTTAATGTGAGTGTGGCTTCATCAAGCACCCCCGTCCCTCCTGCAGTTCTATTTCTTGACCTGGTGGGTATTCCTGCCTCCTCCCAAAGGATTATGGCTTTAAAAAAATTTTTTTTGGTACGTTCCTTTCTCCCAGTTTCCCTAAAGCCACAACTTTTGTCACCATTTTCCCAAAATACTGATACATTTTTGCTTCAGAGAGATTATGGGGGAAGGGACAGGGAAGAATTTTCTGTCCTTCCCTCGGTCGCTTCTATTCTCATCTTTCAGGCCTTCACTTGGTGGATAATTTTTTGTGAGTTTAGTCTCCCCTGAACACAGCCAGCTAGGGGAAAAAAAAGTTTGCAGAAAAGCGTGCTTCCTTTCACACTGTCTGCACAGACTGCCCTCAGCCTCCACCACTTTGATTACTCTAATCCAAGGCTGCCTAGTCCAGCTGCATTATCTCAAATTAGCAGGCATTTGCATGTCTCCCCCACTGCTGGCACCTGTCTCTCCCAAATTTCAGTTAGCTCATCTTTCTGATGGGTTCAGAAAAAAAAAAAAAAAAAGCTATGACAACAGGTAGCTCACCTGATTTGTTTCTTTTTGTATGATTGTCCACTGATGTTTTTCATTCTTTCAGTTTCCCATCAGAAACTGAAGACAAGGGTGATTTTAAAAACCACGTAATTCATTATTTAAAAAACTTAAAGGAGAGGAACACAAGAAAGACATTAACGTTTACTGACGTCTGCAATATGTAAGACACAATGCAGGCCAAGTGATTTGCATATAGCATCATGTTTAATTTTTATAGCATTTCCACTTTACAAACTTTGTGAAGGTAAGACTACTGCCAGGACAGAGAGAAATTGTGTTTGGTGCCCTTATCTGTCTGAATGGGAACTGTTGTGCTCATATGTGTTGTTTCATGCAATAAAAACATGGAGGGGTCAAGACAAGACATATTAAAAAATAGGTACTATAAAAGCACTTAAATATAGCAAGGAACACACTGCTGCTAATTTTACTAGGGTATTGTCCACTAGAATACTATTCCATAAAACCAGAAATCATGTGGGATTCAAAAATCAATGCACAGAAATCACCAATACACCAATAATGAAGTAACAAAAAGAGAAATCAAGGAATTGATCCCATTTACAATTGCACCAAAACCCATAAAATACCTAGGAATAAAACTAACCAAAGAGGATAAAAATCTATACACTGAAAACTATAAAAAGCTTATGAAAGAAATTGAAGAAGATACAAAAAAATGGAAAAATAATCCATGTTCCTGGATAGGAAGAACAAATATTGCTAAAATGTCAATACTACCCAAAACAATCTACATTTTCAATGCAATACCTATCAAAATAACACCAGCATTCTTCACAGAGCTAGAATAATGATCCTAAAATTTGTATGGAACCAGAAAAGACCCTGAATAGCCAAAACAATCTTGAAAAAGAAAACCAAAGCAGGAGGCATCACAATCCCGGACTTTAAGCTATACTACAAAGCTGTAATCATCAAGACAGTATGGTACTGGCACAAGAACAGACAGGTCAGTGGAACAGAATAGAGAACCCAGAAATGGACCCACAAATGCATGGCCAACTAATCTTTGACAAAGCAGGAAAGAATATCCAATGGAATAAAGACAGTCTCTTCAGCAAGTGGTGCTGGGAAAACTGGACAGCAATATGCAGAAAAATGAACCTGATGTACTTTCTTACACAATACACAAAAATAAACTCAAAATGGATAAAAGACCTAAATGTAAGACAGGTAGCCCTCAAAATCCTTGAGGAGAAAGCAGGCAAAAACTGCTTTGACCTTGGCTGCAGCAACTTCTTACACAACATGTCTCCTGAGGCAAGGGAAACAAAAGCAAAAATGAACTTTTGGGATCTCATCAAAATAAAAATCTTCTGAACAGTGAAGGAAACAATCAGCAAAACTAAAAGGCAACCAACGGAATGGGAGAAGATATTTGCAAACGACATACCAGATAAAGGGATAGAATCCAAAGTCTATAAAGAACTCATCAAAATCAACACCCAAAACATAAATAATCCAGTGAAGAAATTGGCAAAAGACATGAATAGACACTTCTCCAAGGAAGATATACAGATGGCCAAGTGACACATGAAAAAATGCTCTACATCACTCCTCCTTAGGGAAATACAAATCAAAACCACAATGAGATACCACCTCCTACCTGTCAGAATGGCTAACATTAACAACTCAGGCAACAACAGATCTTGGCAAGGATGTGGAGAAAGAGGATCTCTTTTGCATTGTTGGTGGCAATGCAAGCTGGTGTGGCCACTCTGGAAAACAGTATGAAGGTTTTAAAATTAAAATAGAACTAACCTATGACCCAGCAATTGCACTATTAGGTATTTATTCAAGGGATACAAGTGTGCTCTTTTGAAGGGGCACATGCCCCCCACTGTTTATAGCAGTGCTGTTGACAATAGCCAAAGTATGGAAAGAGCCCAAACGTCCATCAGTGGATAAAGAAGATGAGGTATATATATATACACAATGGGGTATTACTCAGCAATCAAAAAGAATGAAATCTTGTTGTTTGCAACTATGTGGATGGAACTGGAGGGTATTATGCTAAGTGAAATTAGAGAAAGACAACTATCATTTGACTTCACTCATATGAGGAATTTAAGATACAAAACAGATGAACATAAAGGAAGGGAAGCAAAAATAATATAAAAACAGGGAGGGGGACAAAACAGAAGAGACTCAAATATGGAGAACAGAGGATTACTGGAGGGGTTGTCGAGGGGGATGGGCTAAATCGGTAAGGGGCATTAAGGAATCTACTCCTGAAATAATTGTTGCACTATAAGTTAACTAAATTGGATGTAAATTAAGAAAATAAATTTAAAAAAATGAAAAGACTGGAGCGCACACACACAAAAAAAAAAAAAAGAAAAAAAAAGAAATTCTGTGGGATTTGCTAAAGGATCTGAAACAAAATCTTATCTTAGACTCTCACAAAAGATAAAAAATGAACAGCCAAAATGACACACATATTAGTTTTCTCTCTTCATCTTTCTCCTCTAACACATAAACAGTCATCAATTTTTTATCTGCAAGATTAAAATATAAGGTGTATGAATTAAATCTTGTATATTAAAGACATTTAAATATTTTCGTAGTATGACACCAAAACATTTTTTGTGAGCCAGCGAAGCACATAGTGACTTTCTAGTTACCTCCATTAAAGTCAATGGAGTTTACAAAAAATAAAAATAAAAACGAACTTTATGGTGAGTGTTTTTATCATTTGTCTTTCAGCTCTAGTAGAGTTGTTTATGTAACATGTATTTGAGAATACATTGCTATATTTTCAACATTTTTGAAGTTAGATAATTCTCAGAGATTTCCTCTAAATCTGATGCAATTTTTATAACCTAACAGTTACAGTGTTTCTGTTCTGAAGATGGACAAATTTAGAAATGTTCCAGCTGTCTATGAAACTCAAATTGCTTATTGGAAAGAACTACGTGACTGGATTTTTCTTCAAATTCATATTTAGGGAATCAGACATTGAGATATCTTAACACGTAAAGATTTTCAGCCTACAGAAATATCTTGACATTATGTTGAGTGCTAGCATTAAGAATAAAAAAAAATCTTCAATATTTTCCAGAATCATAAAGTTAACACATTTGTTTAGTAATAGTCTAAGTTGAAAGAGTCAGAAATTCTAAGAATTTCCTTCATCACTATTTGTGGTTGCCTAAAAAATGGTCCCCCTTTTTATTTGTGTCCTAATCCCTGAAATTTGTGATAAGGCAAAGTCTGTGCAGATGTGATAAAGTTAAGTATCTTGAAAATGGGGATGCTATTGGCCTAAATGTTTGTGTCCCCCCAATTTAAATGCTGAAATCCTAATGTCCAATGTGATGAAATTAGGAGGTGAGGCCTTTGGCCAGTGTTTAGGTCACGAGAGTGGAGCCCTCATGAATAGGAATAGTATTCTGGTAAAATAGATCCCACAGAGGTCCCTAGCTTCTTTCACCATGTGAAGCCACAGTGAGAAGGTGCCATATGTGAACCAGAAATGAGTCCTCACTGGCTACCAAACCAAATCTGCTGGTGCCATGATCTTGGATTTTCCAGCTTCCAGAACTGTGAGAAATGAAGTTGTGTTCTTTATAAACCAGCTAGTCTGTGGTATTTTGTTACAGTAACCCAAATGGATTAAGACAGGGGAGATTATCCTGGGCTATCCAGATGGCTTTTAAACTCAATCATAAATATCCTTATCATAGGGAAGCAGAAGATGTCACATGCAGACACACACACACACACACACACACCCACACACACACACACAAAGGCTATGTGAATATAGGGCAAAGAGATTTGAAGATGCTGGCCTTAAAGATGAGAGTGATGTGGCCAGAAGCCAAGGAATGCTGGCAAGGCAGCCACTAGAAGATGGAAGAGGCAAAGAAAGGATTTTCCTCTAGAATCTCTGGAGAGAGTGCAGCCCAGAAAATACATTGATTTGGGGCTTAATGGTATTGATTTCAGACTTTTGGCCCTGAGAACTATGAGAATAAATTTCTGTTTTTTAAGCCACAGAGTTTATGGTTGTTGCTTACAGCAGTCACAGAGAACTAAAACACTGTTTAAAAAAGTTAAGTATTCAAAGCACACTCATCTATACATATATAGAAAAGTACCGCTGGCCTGAATTAGCCTGCAATATTGGCCTGCTTTCATTCTGCTGGGGAGGATATATAAACTTAGAATACTGCTATACACATCCAAGTGGTTGAAAGGTAGTTAATGACTAGCTAGACAAAGTAAATGTAATTTATTTGGATCAAGAATTAACTTGGATTACATCTCAAATAGGAAGAAAACCCACTGCCTTTAACACTAGTTAAATGATTAAACAGTCTCATGTTGCTTCTCAAACATCTTGTTCTATAAAAAAAAAATGTTTCTTTTAAAGCTATCATGTCAATATTTTCCATTTCCCTTCACAACTGATAATGCAAATTGTGTAAAACCGTAATCAATATACTGTTTGCATTGACCCTGTCATCCTAAATATGAAAACAGAATAGTAATAGTAATGGCCCTAAATCAAGAGTATTATGGAAATAAACACCATGACAATATGATTAAAAATGTCATGAATTTTAATGGCATCTATCTAAAAAAAACTAACTGGTAACAAAATATAAATGTTGATTTTGAAAGGTGTGCAGAGAAGGTTGAAATAAATCTACTTTGTTTTTAAAATATCCTTTCAAATGAATAAAAATAATTATAAATTGATTATTTTTCCTCGTGTGCCCAAGAATTGCTTTGCTTAGCTATTTATCAGCAGAAAGGCACTTAAAATCAATTACTATTATAATCTTATTTATTAAGATGAACCATGATAAGTAGCTCAGCCAAATGGCTAAGCCATTATGGCTACTCCAATAAAATTAAGCTTGCTTATATTTGAAGGCCTCAACAAGGAAATAATATAGTGATGAAATTTAAGGATAGATATTTAACTTAAGAGACCTTGGAAATAATATCAGATCCTTATTTAAAAGTATACAGGAACCCAAATTAAACATTGTCTTAGCAAAATTCATACTTTAAAGATAAAACAAAAACAAAACTAGTTTGATGAAATCACCATTAAAATTGTGAACCCATCATGATAGATTTAAATTCTACAGAATGATACTAAATACTATAATCCTAAATAGTAAAGGATAATACTAAAGGTAATAGTAAAGGATAGTAAAGGATAATAGTAAAGGTAAAGATAGTAAAGGTAATAGTAAAGGATAATACTAAAGGTATCATTCTATGATAGTATAATGATAGTATAATGAATGATAGTATAATGATATTAGGACATAGTCATTCAGTGAAATTCTCTCCTCAGAGCCGCTCTTAGAGGAATGCTTCTCAGATCTGAATGTGAGTACACACTCAAATCAATCACTTACAGATCTTGTTAAGATGCGTTTTCTAACTCGGTGGGACCTGAGATTCTGCATTTCTAATTCTCAGATGCCTTTGCTGCTGGCCCATGGCCCAGGCTGTAAGTAGAGAAGTGTTCAGGATATGAGAAAGAAGAGTCCTATTTATCCCTTGTTACCTCATGATCTAAACTCAGTATGCAAATATCCTTGTGTTTCAAATTAAATGGAGCCTCAAGTGGAACAGCACATAATCAACGCCCACAAAACTATATAACAAGTGTTAATTGACTCCCAGTTCTCCTTATGTTAATTAAGATGCAAAGGTATTATTAAATTTCAAGAGAACAGCTCTTCCTAAAACCTCACGAGTCCCCACAGCCAGAAGTGAACTTTCAGGCAATTCTCCACCTGAGGTGCAGCTGAACTGGCCTTATGAAACTCCCTGGGACCTTAAGAGAACGTAGAGTGAAAACACCAAATAGGTATCTGCACGTTGCAAATTCCTTAGATCGAAAGTGTTATCTCCAACTGTCATTTGTATTAACACTGATTCTCATTTCATTTAGATTCCTAAACAGAAAAGGGGGAAAAATAGAAACCTTGACTCTCTAATACAGCACAGCAACTCAGATCACAGACTTTAATTTTTTTTTAATGTTTATTTATTTTTGAGACAGAGAGAGGCAGAGCATGCGTGGGGGAGGGTCAGAGAGAGAGGGAGACACAGAATCTGAAACAGGCTCCAGGCTCTGAGGTGTCAGCACAGAGCCCCACATGGGGCTCGAACTCACGGACCGTGAGATCATGACCTGAGCCAAAGTTGGACGCTTAACCGACTGAGCCACCCAGGTGTCCCAGATCACAGACTTTAAATTTTCATCCTGAATTTGGCACAAATTACTGCATTCTGATTTTAAGGTGCAAAACACCTATTATTTCACTTCTGTGAAAATAAAACAGTGAAATTTATGGTGCCAGTAATATGTCTTATTTTTGACATAGCTTGAAGTTAGACTAGTATCATAGGCACATCAAATATTAATGTCAAATAAAACCTTAAAGACAGTCCAGAAGAGGAAATATTTTCCAGGAAGGCTAATTGATTCTCCCAGAGAAAACTATACAAAGAGTTTCGGAACTCTTAGATGCCAGTTCTTCTGCTAATTGCTTCTGAGTACTTCATCTCTGAGTTATGCAAAAACTTCAAATTTAATTCTTTACTGGTTTACCAAGTCTCTAAGCTGAAAGTTGTCATGCATATTTGTAAATTTGCAACAGACACAGATTCCTAAGTATCGACTGATTGTGCTGACAGCACGATGATGCTGAGCCTCTCCATTCTACATTGAACTCTTAAGAGAGTATAGTGGTGAATATTAAAAACAAGATATTTATAATATTACAATACAAAAAGAGGCACTGTACCCAGTGTATTAGCATACAAATGTATCAGAAATTTTGAAAATTTTCCATTAAATATTGAAGGTGGATAAGATCAGTTTGAAGCAGGGAGTCAAAGTCATATCACAAAGCAGGGAAAAGAAATTGCTACCACAAAATCTGGGTTCATTAATGTAACAGTTGATAAATACTTGTTCATTGTTGTCTTTTCTAGTAGTTAAATTTGCATAAAGACCCTCATGAAGATTTTCAAACATAATTTTACTAGTAAGATAGGATGAGATTTGCTACAGTAAAAACCCTGATATGTAAGCAGCTTAACACAGCAAGTTTATTTCTCACTTTTGCAAATTCTCAGATGTGTCAGAGAAAAGAGAAAAAGGCTCTCCAGGCTGTCTCTCAGATTTAATAATGTATTATATCTAGAATTATATTCATTCCCCTTGATTGTGTCTAACAATTTACTACTTGAAACTATGGCAGACAATTGAGATTTAATGGGTAGATTCAGTAACCTCATCCTGGCTTATTTCATTATAACTAGTAATAATATTACTTCATTAAGAAAACAAACAAAGGGGCGCCTGGGTGGCGCAGTCGGTTAAGCGTCCGACTTCAGCCAGGTCACGATCTCGCGGTCCGGGAGTTCGAGCCCCGCGTCGGGCTCTGGGCTGATGATGGCTCAGAGCCTGGAGCCTGTTTCCGATTCTGTGTCTCCCTCTCTCTCTGCCCCTCCCCCGTTCATGCTCTGTCTCTGTCCCAAAAATAAATAAACGTTGGAAAAAAAAAATTAAAAAAAAAAAAAAAAGAAAACAAACAAAAAAAATCCATGGCAAATACTCAACTAAATTCTATGCCAGAAGAAAAGGTGCAAACTGGGACTATTCTAGACAAAATAGGATACTTGGTCTTTTGATTGTAAGCCTTTGGAGATTTGTTTTATTTTAATGATTCGAAGAATACTCAAATGTCCATTTCTTATTCATTGTAACCAGTATTACTTATATCAATCACTGTTATTATTACTACTTGGAAGCAAAAAATTAAGGCAGGCTACAAAACGTGAGACGATAGGAAACACTCTTGCTTCCCACTAAAGATGAATTCTGTGCTTCTCTCTTTCCACAACCTGAACTGAACATGAATAAACAAATAAATAAGATATAAATGCTTTGTGTCTCTAGTCATTAGACCACACGGCCTCTATTTAAAATTTCAAACTGTAGAGTAAAAGGCTCACAAACTAGTTATAACTTAAATTGCTCCTTCCTGTGGAATGGCATTCACACACACCCACATGGGTGCACGCGTACACACACACACACACACACACACACACACACACACACACACTTTATAATCTACTCATTCTGCCAAATAATAAAAGATTATTTTAAACTTTGTCTAATATTTCTAAATCTAAAAATGGTCCTATTCAATGCAATAGTTTCCACCCTTTATTAACAGAATTCTTAGTGAAAGCCATCAACAAAACAAGAAGTCAATTTACTGAATGGGAGGAAAGATTTTCAAATGACATATCCTATAAGGATTAATATTCAAAATATGTAAACAATTCATAAAAGTCAACACCAAAAAACCATAATCCAATTAAAATTGTGCAGAGCATCTGTGGGCCTGGGTGGCTCGGTCGGTTGAGCTTCTGACTTCAGATCAGGTCATGATCTCATGTTTATGGGTTCGAGTCCTGCATCGGGCTCTGTGTTGATGGCTCAGAGCCTGAAGCTTGCTTTGGATTCTGCGTCTCCCTCTCTCTCTGCCCCTCCCCTGCTCACATTCAGTCTCTCTCTGTCTCTCAAATAAAAAATAAAGAAAAAAAACAATAAAAAATTTTTTTAAAAAGTTCAAATTGTGCAGAGGATCTGAATATCGACATTTTTCCAAACAGGACATTAGACAGCCAACAGACACATGAAAAGATGTTCAACATCACTAATCATCAGGGAAACAAAAATCAAAACCACAATGAGATATCACCTCACATCTGTCAGAATGGGGTATATCCAAACAACGAGAAACAACAAGCATTGGCAAGGATGTGAAGAAAAGGGAACTCTTGTGCACTGTTGGTGGGAATATAAACTGTTGCAGCCACTATTAAAAACAGTACGGGGCTTTGTAAAACAATTAAAAATAGAAATACTATATGATGTAGTAATTCCATACTGGCCATTTACCCAAAGAAAACAACAACACCAATTCGAAGATATATGCACCCCTCTGTTTATTGCAGGGTTATTTACAATAGAAATGGAAGCAACTCAAGTGTTCACATATATACACATATAAACACAATGGAATATTAGTCTTAACAAAGGATGAAATCTTGCCATTTTCGACAATAAGGATGAACTTTGAGGGAATTATGTTAAGTGAAGTAAGTCAGACAGAAAAAGACAAATATCATACGATTTCACTTACATGTGGAATCTAAAAACAAAACAGACAAATGAAAACAGAAACAGACTCATAAATACACAGAACAAACTGGTGGTTGCCAGAAGGAGGGAGGGGGATGGGTGAAATAGGTAAAGGGGATTAAGAGGTACAAACTTCCAGTTATAAAATCAATGTAATGGGGATTAACGGTTTAGCAAAGGAAAGACAGTCAATAATATTATAATAACTTTGTATGGTGATAGATGGTAACTACACTATGATGATGAGCATTTCATTATGTTTATAATTGTTGAATCACTTTGTTTTACACCTAATACTAAAATAAAATTATAGGTCAATGATACTTCTTTTTAAAAAAGGATCCTTGGTTAAAGGAAAAGGAAGATGTAAAGAGGTATATAGAACATGTAATTCCATTTCTGCTAGACATATAGTTTCAAAAATCCACTATGAAAGGCATTCTATTAATGATATTCCATCTATCCAGGAAGTTACAATTCAGAACACTCCACAGAGATATGATCCATGAATGAAGTGCTTTTAAGATACTTTGATACAGGTGTCTTCTCCTCTGATTGTCAAAGAGGTAGTGTTTCATAAAAGTTTTACCAACATAAACCCTAACTTAAGTTTTGGTTGAAGATACTGGAATTGGGGAAAATAATAAGAGATCACATGACTTAGGTTTCAGAGTCTAGGGGTGATTGAAAGACATTAACAGTACTATCCAATCATTAGGCAGCTTTAACAACACACATTTACACAATTGCTCCTAAGGAAAAATTTATACCAAATTTCCAATACTGTGAGATGCAGAGCATAGATGTTGAAGAATTCTTTTATAGACAATTCTAGAATATAGCTGGATTTGGCAAATATTATCACTTATAAAAATATTTTCCCACCAGCTCTTGATATTTCTTTTCACTGTACATCATTAAGGTTTCTCTGCCTTTTGGAATCCACTCTACCTATATATATATATATATATATATATATATATAGGTAGAGTGTGTACCTGTACTTTGATATTCTTTCCAGAGGTCATTTGTTTTTCATATCTGTATTAAAAAACAAATTTACCACTTCAAATTCAGATTGTGAGCAGTAATTTATTATTTCTACTCTTCTAAAGACACTGATAAAAGAGAAAAAAAACAAATTACAGGCTGGGAGATAGTACTTTCAACTCATGTATCTGATAAGAACTTGTATCCAAAAATATATGGAAAGCTCTCAAAACTCAATAACAAAGAAACAAGACAATTAAAAATGGACAGAAGATGAAATATGGACAGACACTTCAGCAAAGAAGATACAAGGATGGCAAATGGTACGTGAAAAACTGGTCAACAACTTTGGCATCAGGGAAATGCAAACTAAACCCACATTGAAATACCAATACAATCTATTAGGATGACTAAATTCATAAATCCCGACCACATCGAGTGTTGAAGATGTGAAGGAACTAAAACTCTCTTATGTTGCTAATAAGAATGCAACATGGCTCAACTACTTTGGAAAACAATTTGGCAGTTTTCTAAAAAGTTAAACATACACCTTGCATATGATCTAACCATTCTACTCCTAGTTTACTGAAGAGAAATGATGCATGTATCTATACAAAGACTTTTACAAATATTGAAAGCTCTATTTTTAACACTCCCAAACAGGAAATGAATCGAATCTCTAAAAACACATAAAAGATTAACAAAAACGGGGATACTGCTCAGCAATGAAAATAAATTAAGTATTGACACGCACAACATGAATAGATCTTAAAATCATTATGCAGAGTGAGTCAGAAACTCCCCCTCAAAAAAAGTACCTACTCTGTACTTCTATTTAAAATTCTAGAGAAATACAAATTATAACAGAAATCAAGTAAGTGGTTAGCATCTTAAGTGGATGACAGAGGCAAGGATATATAGAAAAGAGGGATTAGAAAGGGGCATGAGGACACTTTGTGTGGGGGGGGTAATGGATAAAGGTTTCTTGGTTTGATTGTGGTATTGATTTACAATTCTATATACATGTCAACACTTAAAGTATACATTTCAAATATATTCAGCATATTTCATGTCAATTATATCTCAATAAAACTGTTAACATATCATTTAATATCATTTCCCCACCCAACAGATCACAGGAAAATCCAATCACCTGTGTCTTTGGGGTATCATGTGACATTTTTAAGGATATCATCCTAACCGGATAGCAATTTTATGTTTTAGTCCATGTTAATGAGATCTGAATTGCCTATGATCTGAGTCACTTTTACTCAGAAATGCCTTATCTTTATATTAAATCATACAATATTTGTCATGAATATTTTATTCCTCATATCAATAACTCATACAGCCAGGAGCAACTAACACAATTTGTATTATATATATAATCAGATAGGAAGAGATTGCATTAATTTTTTTTTCAATTTTCATGACCTTGTTTAATTTTATAAGTATAGAGATTTTGTGAAGAGACACTGGAAGTTACAAACTGATCCATTCAAACTTAATGTAAACAGCAGCAATAATACACTCAGTGAAAACTCTAAGAGTGAATATAAATGTCAGTGTATTCCTGTAATCAGAAATATTTTTGCCTGTGCCTTCAATTGCAATCGTGACATCAACACAGTAAATGTTCAATAAATGATGTAATTCTTCATCTGATGTAATCAGGAAGTTACCTCTTCCAGAAAAGTGACTTCATTGGGTAATTTGAAATTCTATTTGTACAAGTACCAAATACTTCTTTATTCATGATTTTGGAAGCATATCAGCTAAAATTCATTGTGTGCATTGCTATCTTCTATCTAGAGTATAAGCAGTTTATAATCCAGTCGTTTATTGAGAACCAAACAATGTGTTCCAGAAACTTTGCTAGGTATTGATCATACATTATTTCCAATAGTCACAATTTTAGTAGTAAATAACCTGAGATATTCTGAAAGGTTAAGTGGCTTTCTGCAAAATTTACATTGCTGAAATATAAAAGAGAGGGATCTGAATTTGGGTGCCAGACACAAACTTTCAGATCTACCCTACTTCTTCTGTAAACTAAAAAAAGTTAGATACAATGATATCTAAATTTTATTCTAGTAAAAACACTATTTGGAAAAGGGTAACACTAATTAAGTAAGTGTTGAATATTCTCTGAAATTGACAAGATTATTCCATAATTATTTACTGTATAGGCAGGATCATTACACATATACATTCCAGTCAACAACTAGAAATATGTGTAATTGTTAAAAATTTCCCCATCTTATGAAATATCTAGACAATCAATGATTTGATAATATACATACAATATATATGGGAAATCAAGGACTAACTACATAAAACATGACTTCTCAATTTTGGTTGATTTATTTCATTTTGACGGTATTTTTGTTAATGAGTTGTGTTTTGTTTTGTTTTTAGAAATAAAAAGAGGTGTGTTTCACTTTTCTTTAACTTTCTTTTGTGCATTTTTTTCAGTAAATATTGAGGAGCTACTATGAATTAGGTGATGGGTTTTTAATTTATTATGAAATATATACTATTAAAAGCTCCTCTCATCCCAAGTTAAAATCCCCTAGGTCTGAAGCTTAAAATAATGATCCTTTTTATGAAGCAAATTTTGGTTCCCATCAGTTTGCCAGGTTAAAAATAAAATATCTTGTGAGAAAGTTCCCTGCTCTTGGCAAAGGATTTGAAGCTTTATTTGAAATCCTAGTAAAGGTCTTTGAATCTGTGTTTATTGATTCCACATGATTAAGGCCCTACGCGGTCAAAAAGTACCAGGATTATTACCCCCAGAAAAAATCCTGCATTGCTTTATACTTGAATGTCTCTCCATCTTTCCAGGCAAACTTTAGTTTGGATCTCAAGTAAATTTTTAAGGTTTTTTTTCCCCTGTATTTTTTCACTGTATTTTGTTTTGGCCTTTCATTTTTCTTATTCTTATCTGTATGAATGTGAGTGTGTGTGTGTGTGTGTGTGTGTGTACTCTACACACGTTTTCCCCAGAAGAAGTGTTGTGTGATTCTTTACATAAATCTATAGAATATTTTATATTCGCCTCTTAAATATATTTTACTTCAAGTGTTAATATTTGTATTTGAGGACACATATACAATTATGGACTCTGATAATACCCTACTCCCTTGTTTATCCATCTTTGAATTATTTCAACTTTTGCAATTCACCAGGGAATCGTAGCAGAGGGACCGGAGAGCAAAGATTCATAATTTTCACCTTGGCCATGTAAAATTAGGAGCTTTCATTAACAGAAAATCTTTGTGAAATCATACAAGCAAGATTAAGTTTATCGTGACAGTAACAACAACAAAACCCAGCAACCGCCAGAATATAACAAAATACACACTAAAAATGAAACGTATGACATGCCCCTACCGAAAAAGGTATTGGGATCAGGCAGAATTCTGGAACTGTGGAACAGAACCAAAATCTATATAGGATTGGTCCCACCTCTCAAAGCCTCATGCAATACTGGAGACAGAGGTCAGAGTCCTATTTCACTGCACCAAGTTGCTCCCATCTGCTGGGCTGCAGGTATCCTCACTGAAATCTGACTATAGCATGACACTTGGTTTTGATTTTGTCCATACCATAGCAGGAGAGGTGGAAAGAGGTGGTCTGAACAGGACAAAATGACACAGAAAATAATGAAAAATTGAAGAGAGAAGAGCTTTCCAAGAGGAGAAAAAGGGAAGGCTTCCACTATCTGAATTTTGTGTATCACATATGTATAATATCTAAAGAATACGTCTTTCTTTTTGAAATAGCTTACAACCAGTTGTATAAATGTGGCATTACAAACTGAAGAAAAAAAAATCACAGTCCAAAATAAATTAGAGAAAACCTCCGGTAAAACTGTAACCCTCAAATCTTGGTATTCTCAAAATTATAAGCCGTTGTTAACTTTATAAACTCTTTATTTTCTTAAAAGATTATAAAACCTTTGGTAACATCAGAGATTTAAAGTACGTTGACTTGCCTAATAGAATATATTTTTAATTTTTTTTTAAAAAATTTTAAGTAGGCTCTATAACCAATGTGGGGCTTGAACTCATGAGATTAAGAGTCACATGCTCTACCGACTGAGCCACTCCAGGAGTATGTTTTCTTGAGCCAATTGGTTTGGTTTCTAATTTTCATCATTGAATGCATGTATGAGGAATAGGCCATAGTAATATATTCTTTGAAACAGCAACTTGGTTTGAGCACTCACTCCATTAAAACATAACTGTATGATTTTACCAATCATAACTTTCTTACAATTTATTTTTGTTGGGGTACCTGGGTGGCTCAGTGAGTTAAGCATCCAACTCTTGATTTTGGCTCAGGTCATGAGCTCACGGTCATGAGATCAAACCCTGCACCAGGCTCTGTGCTGGGCATAGAGCCTACTTAAGATTCTTTCTCCCTCTCCCTCTGCCTCTCCCTGCTCACGCATGTGCACGCACATGCTCTCTCAAAAATATTTATTTGTGAAAAATGGAGGTGACAACATCATCTACTTCACTCAAGTATTTCTTCAAAAGTTGCGCACTAAAGGCTATTTATAGCTTGTCCTGCTCCTTAAGACTTAAGATACCTTACAAAGATGCACACCATATATCAAGATAAAACAGTACTAGACCCATAGCTGATGTTCAAAAAGATACTTGATTTATAATACAAAAAACAAGAAAAAATAAAGCAAACAGGAAAAGGTGTTGAAAAGTGTTGTAGACTGTTGAATAAATAGCATAAACAAAATGCATCAAAATGCAGGCATTTCTATACAACTGGTAAACACGGATCCCAAATTTGGTTCCGGGTTTCTAATAATGAAAACATAAGAACAACAAAAAGCAACTTAAGCTTCACTGGGTCCAGGCCAAACATTTCTTGCCTGTATGCTCAAAACCCCAAACCATGTAATGCGACCTAAAACACCATTCTTAGAGTAAATACAGCAGCAGTCTCATTGCATTCATGTTTTGAATCCTTCAGTGTAGGTAATGGGTTCCCGCCAAAGTGCAATACTGACAAAATGAACCAATGGACTCCAGTGAGAAGTAGTCCAGGTATCTGACTCTGTCATTGCCTGCATTAATCCACGAATGGATTTCAGCTTTTTTTATGTTTGTTTATTTATTTATTAGAGAGCGAGATGGAGTGTGACTGGGCGAGGGGCAGACAGAGAGGGAGACACAGAAGGCAGAGCAGGCTCCAGGCTCTGAACTGTCAGCACAGACCCCAACGTGGGCCTCGAACTCATGAGCAAGATCATGATCTCAGCCAAAGTTGGACGCTTAATGGACTGAGACAGCCAGGCAACCAGATTCAGATTATTGAAAGAAACGGACAGACTATACATTCTTTTAAAAACAGCTTAATAAAGCATCATTGATATAAAAAAACTGCACATACTTAATGCATACAGATTTCAGGTTGGGCGGATGCATACACCTGTCATACCATCATCAAAATCAGGGTACTGCATATCCATCAACTTCAAAAGTGTCCTTTTGTTTTTTTCTTTGTTTTGGTCACTAGTTTTGTGAAAGAAAAAAAAAACACTTAACGCGAGGTCTACCCTCTTAACAAAATATTACGTGCATAATAGGGTATGATACTGGCCTAAAGACAGTTTGTAATAGAAATATTTCCATTAGTGCCTTTTTTTTTCTGTTTGATATATCAGGACCCATTAATTTTAATGGTAATTTTGCATTCCTGTTTGATTTTCTTTCACACAAGTAGTCTATTAAATTTTCATATCAAATGTTAATGATGAACTTACTTTAACTTATTTTTATTACTGTTACTTGTGCCACTACACCAATGTTTCATGATCTCCGCCTTTGGGTTTTCATACCGATACTCTGTTTTCTGTCTTTTGGTACAGGGATACACATTGCTTTACTTAGGCTATTCTAGTAACTTGGAAGACACTCTGTTTTAACCAATAGTGAAGGTGAAAATACCAAAAGAGATAATAACTGACATGCACATTTTATATGTAGCCAGCATTCTTTCACTCTTTCCCAATTGTACTAAGGCATCTTTGTATTACAGAACTATCACTATATTAATTTTATGATAATTAGTTTCTATTTAGATCTCAGTTATACAACCATATATTTTTTTTTTTCTGTTAAACTTCAAATGTGTCGAGTTAATCATTGGTCTTCACAATCTCTCTCTCTTATTTCATTAGTTTCCTTTCAGTCCCTATATCATGTACCTCCGTAGTTATTCACTTGTATTTGAAATATAGTTTTTATATGTAAGTATCTGTTAAAATACTAAAGACAGAAGTAACTTGCAAAATCAGTATTTTTTTAAACTGTTTTACTCAACTGTGTGTTTCAGTTTATCCACTCTGGTTTCTTTTGCTCTTTTCCTGTCTTCTTTTGGATTGACCATATTATAGAATTTCATTTTAATTAATCTATTGCTATTTCAGCTTTAGTTTACAGATTATTTAGTGGTTAATGAACATTCATCCTTAACTTCAGTCTCCCTAGCTTTAATATACAGGCATCATAATTGAAGAATGTTCTATGTTTACTTTAAATTCATATACTGGAAAGATACTGAAAAGTGCAAAATGTATTTTGTATTTTGTCTCGTGTTTGTATTTCCCAGGACCCTCATTCTTTTATGAAAATGGGACTTACCACTTCGTATTATTTCCATTCAGCCTGAAGGTTACCTTCAACATTTTTAGGAGTATAGTTTTTTGTGTGAGGAGATGGTTTCTTCTGAAAATGTCTTTGTTTCTATTTCGTTCAGCACTTCAAAGATGTTGTTCTACTCCACCCGCCATTGTTTCTGGTTATTTGAATAAATGTTCCTTTGTATGTAATGCATTCTTTTGTTTAGCTGCTTTCAAGAGCTATTCTATATCCCTAGTGTATATCAGTTTTTATAGGATGCATAGAGAAGTGGTTTTCTTTGTATTCTTGTATGTAGGTACAGTGAACTCCAGGAGTCTGTAAATTTCTGTCTTTCACAAAATATTAGATTTTTTAAAAAAATTTTTAAATGTTTATTTATTTTTGAGAGACGAGAGAGACAGAGCACGAGGAAGGAGAGGGGCAGAGAGAGAGGGAGATACAGAATCTGAAGCAGTCTCCAGGCTCTGAGCTGTCAGCACAGAGCCTGATGCGGGGCTTGAACCCACAAACCGTGAGATCATGACCTGAGCCAAAGTCAGTTGCTTAACCGACGGAGCACCCCAAAATATTAGATTTTTTTTCAGTTTATTTATTTTGAGAGCATGCATGAGCAGGTGAGGGACAGAGAGAGGCAGGGAGAGAGATAATCCCAAGCAGGCTCCACACTGTCAGTGTGGAGCCCGACTTGGGCCTCGAACTTACCAACTGTGAGATCATGATCTGAGCTGAAACCAAGAGTTGACTACTTAACCAATGGAGCCACCCAGGCGCCCCAAAATATTAGGTATTTTTAACATTACTCTTTCAAATATTTTCCTGACTCATTTTATCCCTTATTTCTTTCACTGACTTAATTATATGCCATTTAACTTTTCATTTAACAATAAACTTTGACATTATGCCACAGGCCTCCCCAGGCCTTTGTTTTTTCTTGTTTTGTTTTGTTTGTTTTGTTTTGTCTTTCACAACTGACAACTTCTACTGATTAATCTTTTAATTCCTTAGCTCTTTATTTTGGAATCTCCAAACCGCTGTTAAGCTCTTCCCTTGATTTTTTTTCTTTCATATTTTGGAACTTAGGATTCCACAATGTATGATTTATTTGATCTATTTTGCAGTTTTATTTCTCTAGTGGGTTCCTGTCTTTTAAATTTATTCCGAACATAATTTGCCCTACGTCCCTGAGCACAGTTGTAGTAGCTGCTTTAAAAACATCATCTGCTAATTCTAACATCAAGATGATCCCAGGGTTGGGTTCAACTGCCTTTTATCATGACTGTCAGTCACATTTTTCATTTCTATATATTCCTAGTTATTTTGGATTAGATCTTTAACGTTATAAATGATCCAGTGTTCAGGTTCAGTTACATTCCTCCCTAGTGAATTAGTCATTTTGCTTTAGTAGTAAGTTAACACGACTGAGCTTAAATCCAAATGCTAAATCTTAGTTCAGTTCTTTCAACTGTAGCCAAGCTCCTTCAACTTTTCTACATTCACTCGTAGTGGGAGATCTGAGCACTTTATAAGCAGAATAGGACTGTTTCTCTATGCTTTCCTCCCAGATGGGATTTCCCACCTCCCTTTTCAGTTGTTTCGGTTGAGCTACCTAGTCCTTTAAGCCCGTTAAATGACAGATGTTCTCTCTCTAATTTTGCCACATTTGCCCGCCTTTAAGCCAGAGAATGGGAATGCCTTCCTGTGCTCTTTCCTCCTTCCATGTGTCAACCCCCTGCAATATCTATGGTCTATTTTTCACTTTCTAGTGTTTTCCCCTAGAGTTTACAGTTGTTGTCCATGGAAGGGCCAGTTGCTAAGAACTACTCAAGCATTGCTAGAGGTGGAATTTCTCGATTTATCTACTTGTGTTTTGGGGATCTGTCAATATTAATAATAATATTGCATCTAATGTTTTCCTTTTAAACTCCACATAGTGTTTTGTAGATAGATCCATTTACCATTCTTTATTTTTCCTCTAGGATTGAGCACCAACAGTGTCTGTTATTCTCTGATCTACAAATACTTTGTCTAGTAAATATGTATATGTATGTATGTATGTATGTATATATGTGTATACATACACACACACAGTGTATATATTTCATCAGGAAAATATTTTTATATGTAGGTTATATATAAACTTGAACAACTGGACTATAGTTACCAGACCATTCAGCACAGAGCCTAAAATATTTCACTAAATATTTCCAGATTGCTTTCAGGAACGTATAGTAATTTTACACTATCACCAGTAGCACATGAAATCTCAATTATCACAATCATTGCTTAATTTCTTGCTTATCTTCTCCTTGTAAGGTGTTATCTCTTTGTTCTCATCTGCATTTTCCATTTGATTAGTAATTTTGAACATCTCTTCATATACACATTACTCATTCGATTTGGCTTTCCATGAATTCTTTGTGTGTTTACTTGCTTTTAATTAGATGTCTTGTTTTTTGCTTTTGTTATTGTTGATTTCTCAAGAGTTCCCTTTGTGAAATTATGTGTTCAAAAATTACCAAGTATTTTCTCTTGGCCTGTCATCTCTCTGGTATCCATGCCTATGGTATCCTTTACTGAAAAGAAATCCTTAATTTTGAAGCCGTAATATGCTCTTTAAAAAAATGTTTAATGG
This sequence comes from Lynx canadensis, assembly GCF_007474595.2. Classification (NCBI taxonomy): domain Eukaryota; kingdom Metazoa; phylum Chordata; class Mammalia; order Carnivora; family Felidae; genus Lynx; species Lynx canadensis. The sequence goes on along the minus strand of NC_044311.2, from coordinate 40,179,772 downwards.
GGCACCTGGGTGGCGCAGTCGGTTAAGCGTCCGACTTCAGCCAGGTCACGATCTCGCGGTCCGTGAGTTCGAGCCCCGCGTCAGGCTCTGGGCTGATGGCTCGGAGCCTGGAGCCTGTTTCCGATTCTGTGTCTCCCTCTCTCTCTGCCCCTCCCCCGTTCATGCTCTGTCTCTCTCTGTCCCAAAAATAAATAAAAACGTTGAAAAAAAAATTTAAAAAAAAAAATGTTTATTTATTTTTGTGTGAGAGCGAGAACATGCACCCAAGTTGGGGAGGGGCAGAGAGAGAGGGAGACACAGAATCCAAAGTAGGCTCCACGCTCCAAGCTGTCAGCACAGAGCCCAACATGGGGCTCAAACCCACGAACCGTGAAATCATGACCTGAGCGGAAGTCAGTCACTGAACTGACTGAGTCACCCAGATGCCCCGATATGCTCTTTTTTAAAAATTTACTTCAGGGGGCCTGGGTGGCTCAGTCGGTTAAGCAACCAACTCTGGATCTCAGCCCAGGTCTTGATCTCAGGGATCTGAATTCAAGTCTCATGCTGGGCCTGGAGCTTACTTAAAAAAATAATAATAATAAAAATAAAAAATAAAAATTTACTTTAGAAGTCTTACTTAAGAAACTCACTTCCAGTCAGTTATAAAATAATTACTTCAAGTTTAACATTTAGGACTCTAGTATACCTAAAATTCAACTTTATATGTAACATTATTAATATTAGGTATTAATTTCTTTTCAGCTTTATCAAACTCTCTATACTTGGATGTATTACTGAGCTTTCTATTCTTCACTGATAGTCTATTGTTTCTCACATGGGACTGTTCTGCATTTCTGTGGCATGTTTCAATGTCTTGAGTAAGTACTCTTCAATTTTTTCTTCAAAGTTGACTTTTTCATTGGCCTATATTGTCCCATAAGTTTTAGAACAACCATTTTGTCCAAATATCAAGACTGTATTTAATTTGTAAATTAATTTGGGGAGAGTTGACATTTTTTACAATTTCAGTAGTTTAATTCATAAAAACTGTACAACTCTGTAAATCTTCAGACCCTGTCTTTGTGGAATTCTGTTATTAAAATTTTTCTCCATGAAAGTCTTACAATTTTCTTTAAATATAGTTACTGGATAATGTAAAATTTCAGTTTCTATTATAAATATTTTCTATTTCTTATAGTTTTGGTTTGATTTCTACTGTGTATATTTAATCTAATAAGTAGTAGCAGTGTTGATTTTATTAATTGTTACAATTTATTGAGTTTTCTAACTATAACTTTTATATCATCCCTTTCACTCTTATATCACTTATTTCTTTCCCATATATCTAGAGAGTTGTTTTGGTTACTGGCATTAATAGAATTAAACTAATAACCTTTAACAAATACACTTAAATTTTATTTATAAATTTTAGACCAGTTTTCTCTCCAAAATATGGGGTCTTTTAAAAAAAAGTGTTATCATATGACAATGAATTAAAATGTGAAATTTAATTTTCCCATTTTAGATGTTTGAGGAGGAAAACTGCAATATCACAACAATATCCATGACAAATCATAATTAAGAATACAACAAGAGTGGAGAAAATTACGTATGCAAAAGTATGCAGCTATTTTGTTCTCACTAGTTAAATTTCAAAGCCAAGAATTTATGAGTGCTTTTAATACAATTCTTTGTGATTTTGAAGCTAAATTTAAATAAAAGCTATGTAGGCTAAAAGTTGAAATAAAAACTTGTCAAAGTGATTACCAATAATTGCCAAACATCAATATTTGAAAGTGACAAATTTTGAGTTTCTCCTAAATTATGAATCATACACAAAATGTTATTTCTATGCAATATGTTAGGAAGCACTTCTTGCTGAATTCTTTTTTGTGGTGTGAGAACAAGAAGTTAGTGATGTTACTAAGACTTTCCCTCTCTAGCTTTAAAATCAGAAAACTGGAAATAAATAACAAGAAGCCCCTTTCTACTTTGGCAATATAGTGGATTAATGGCGATTTCAAATATTCTATTTAACAAGAAATTTCTGTATCTCCCTCCCACCACAAATGATATTTTGAAATGTTTATAGAATATAAAATCAGTAAGGGGAAGTAAAAGTCAATTACACTGTTAGTGGAAACAAATATGATGAAGGCTATACATGACTTAAATGAATCTGTGTGGTCAGAATTTAATTCAGTATCCACAGTGTGGGGTCACAGGATTATTACCCACAGGCACAAAGATAATAGGCAAATTTAATCATTCTTCTTCAGTTACAGACAGACTTAACACACAGGGATTTTGGAACTGCTATGTCATACCACAGAGAAAACATTAAAACAATTTAAAACTTAAAACTATTAAAAATGTTGCTTGAGTGATAGAAAGTCTTACTATCATAATTTGCTTATATTAATATATACCTATTTAAAATATTTATAAATTGGGGCGCCTGGGTGGCGTAGTCGGTTAAGCGTCCGACTTCAGCCGGGTCACAATCTCACGGTTCGTGGGTTCGAGCCCCGCGTCGGGCTCTGAGCTGATGGCTCAGAGCCTGGAGCCTGGAGCCTGGAGCCTGTTTCCGATTCTGTGTCTCCCTCTCTCTCTGCCCCTCCCCCGTTCATGCTCTGTCTCTCTCTATCCCAAAAATAAATAAAAAACGTTGAAAAAAATTTAAATATTTCTAAATTATCATCTTTAAGCATATCTGTTATTTTAGTTATGCATATCACCTTGCATTTAAATACACCTTTTTGGTGTTAATGTCTGATTTTTTACATTCTCTTTTCAAACTATTTAGTTCTTCATCCTTTGTATTTTGAAACTAAAATTCACATTATTATCAAATAAGTGCAAGCCTATTTGTTATATAATTTCTATTAATTCCTTGAGTAATGTCTTTAAATTTTTTTTTTATGTTTATTAATTTTTGAGAGAGAGAGACAGAGCACGAGGAGGGGAGCAGAGAGGGAGAGAGACACAGAATCCAAAGCAGTATCCGGGCTCTGAGCTGTCAGCGCAGAGCCCGACACAGGGCTCAAACCCACGAACTGTAAGAACCTTAGCCAAAGTTGTATGCTTAACCAATTGAGCCACCCAGGTGCCCCAATTCCTTGAGCAATTTCAAAAAGACTCTCTTTATTCATTAACTTTTCTTCTTTCCCTGAAATAACAGAAAAATGAAACTTTTTTTTCATTTATTCATGTTTTTATTAAATTCCAGTTAGTTAACATAGAGTGTAATTTTACTTTCTGGTGTCAGATTTAGTAATTCATCACTTATATACCACAACCAGTGCTCATCAAAACAAGTGCCCTGCTGAATACCCATCATCCACTTAACCCATGCCCTCATCCATCTTCTCTCCCAAAACCCTGAGTTTGTTCTGTATAAGTGCGAGTCTGGTTTGCCTCTTTTTTTTCTCCCCACCCCCATGATCATCTGTGTTGTTTCTTAAATTCCACATGAGTGAACTCATATGGTATTTATCTTTCTCCGATTATTTCACTTAGCAAAATACACTCTAACTCCATCCATGTCACTGCAAATGGCAAGCTTTTATTCCTTATTTATGGCTGAGTAATAATATTTCATCTTATGTATATACCACATCTTCTGTATCCATTCGTCAATGGACTTTTGGGCTCTTTCCATAATTTGGCTATTGCTGATAATGCTGCTATAAACATCAAGGTGCATGTATCCCTGTAAATCAATATTTGTGTATTCTTTGGGTGAATACCTACTAGTACAATTGATGGATCACAGGGTAGTTCTATTTTTAAGTTTCTGAGAAACTTCCATACTATTTTCCAGAGTGGTTGCACCAGTTTGCATTCCCACCAACAGTGTCAGAGGGTTCCTCTTTCTCCGTATCCTCACCAGTATCTGCTGTTTCCTGTGTTGTTAATTTTAGCCATTCTGACTGGTGTGAGATGATATCTCTTTGTAGTTTTGATTTGTATTTCCTTGATGATGAGTGATGTTGAGCATCTTTTCATGTATTTGTTAGCCATCTGGATGTCTTCTTTGGAAAAATGTCTATTCATGTGTTCTATCCATCTCTTAATTGGGTTAGTTTTTTGAGTGTTGAGTTTGATAAGTCTTTATAGATTGTGGATACTAACCCTTTATCAGGTATGTCATTACAAATACCTTCTTCCAATCTAAAGGCTGTCTTTTACTTTTTTGTTTGATTGTTTGTTTTCTTTGCTATACAGAAGTTTTTATGTTGATTAATTCCCAACAGTTTATTTTTGCTTTTGTCTCCTTTGCCTCAGGAGATATTTCTAGTAAGAAATTACGATGGCCAATGTCAAAAAGGTTATTACCTACGTTCTTCTCTAGGATTTTAATAGTTTCATGTCTCATATTTAGGTCTTACATCCAAAAAAAAAAAATGAAACATCTTTTAAAGTAAGCATAACAATTATTGTAAATTAGCAACTTTAAGTCAACAAAAATAGGATTTACTTTAATATCACATGTATTTTTGAGTTAGAGTTCTTATTCTATTTTATCTCACTTTATCCCATCCATTGATATCGCCTTAGTCAAATAATAGAATGCCATGTTGGTTGAGCCTCAAGGACTTTTATCCTCATATTTCAGTTGTTAAAACACTATTAATCATTATCACTCAGAATTAATCACTAGAGTCTTAAGATGCATGTTTTCCCTCCTGGCACCTATTTCAGTATTTGTTTCCTTTCTCAAAGCAAAGTAATCAGAAACTTTTCTGGAAAACTTAAATATACTTTTATTTTAGCATCGTAAAAAGCTGAATTCATACCTAATCGCAATGATCTATTTAGTTGTGCCAAACATATTCATCTAAGTTGAGTCTATTTGGCCTCTGTGGGCACCCAGGCATTTCCCCTGGCTCTGGATGAATGTTAAGACCTACAGCTTAAAATACTGAAAAGAGAAAGTTCTGTTTAATGTAAAACTCCAAGGGCATTTTTTTTTTCACCTTCTCCAGAAAAGACAGAAAACACTAGGTGTTTTGTTTTTGTTTTTCTTTTCATATTTTGCACAATTCTATCATTATTGAGAAGGAAATTAGAAAATAGGCTTTGATTCCTGTTTTAAATCAATGAGATCATCAACATAATATTTGCAAGGTCCTCAAAGCTGAAATATTTTGTCAGTTGTTACATAATTTAACATACAATTGAAGTTATATTATACAACTGAATCTTTATTTCTATTCCTAGTATCACATCTTTTATTGAAAACCTTAAGCTTAGATACAAAAAGAGGAAGTTAGTTAACTTGATTTATGTTTGTTTTTGTACACTGAGGTCATGACCGTGATCTTTCTTTCAATCTATTATTTCAAGTAATATACAATATCTAGAGAATTCTAAGAAGAATATTCTAACAGTGTTAATAAATTTCTACTGTGTAAAAATAATAGTATTTGATCCAGGAAATAAATTCTAATTAAATAGTCATATAATAACTATTATATATTTATATATACATCAGACTCTTCCTCATATATTTACACATCTCATGTAAATGTACATGTACATCTCATGACACTTCCTCATGTATTTACAAATCAGACAACATCTGATATATATCTGACACTTCATGTATTTACATCTGACTCTTCCTCATGTTTTCCCACTAAACATCTCCTTTGAACTCCAAGTCAGTCCTGTTGGGTAAGATGGTTTACAAGTGTGCAATTTACTAGGTAACACACCCAGATTCTGAGCCTAACAATATTAGGCTTGCTGAGATCCTGAATACTGGAAGCATGTTCCAAGAAGCTTACCTTCTGCTAGAATAAAAGATTGGATTTCTTTTTTTTTTTTTTTTTTTTTTTTTTTTTTTTTTTTTCAACATTTTTTATTTATTTTTGGGACAGAGAGAGACAGCATGAACGGGGGAGGGGCAGAGAGAGAGGGAGACACAGAATCGGAAACAGGCTCCAGGCTCTGAGCCATCAGCCCAGAGCCCGACACGGGGCTCGAACTCACAGACCGTGAGATCGTGACCTGGCTGAAGTCGGACGCTTAACCGACTGCGCCACCCAGGCGCCCCAAAGATTGGATTTCAAAATATATTCAAAGAAGTTTCTTTAGGCTACCCCCTACGGATTTTCATCAAAAAGTAGCAACAGCTTTGGCTAACATAAATTAACATGAAAATTTTATTTTTTAAGCCATTCAGAAAATCCTATTTCTGTAGAGTTACATAAAGTGAGTCATTTAATCCATGCCCCTGCCTCCATGTGAGATGATGCTATGACTAGTCATGTTTCAGATCATCATATGAATGTATGCACAACAAGATACCATATGTGTAGGCATTTGAATTTGATTAAGTTTACTTTAATGGGCTCCAGAGAGCCCAAAAAGAGTTCTAGAAGCTTTTAGAAAAGGAATTGTTATGTTTAAGACAAAATAGAGACGTCATCTTTTTTAATGTGACAATTCTAGAGCATTAAAAACAAATGACAAATATAAATAGTGATCTTGGAGCCTACATAACGCTTATATCCTTTATACTCTTTTTAGTAATTGAAAAGAGATTGCACTAATTTGCCTATTATTACAGCCTTGGTCCCATTTGTTTTCAATGTATCTGGCTGGGTTACAAATCTGTGGTATCCTTGATCTATTTTGTTTTTATTTATTTGGTCATTTTAAAATTATAACAAAATGCATATGAAAATGAGCACTAGATGAGTCATTCCATTCAGATATCTGCTCTGTTCTGCTCTATCATATTCTTATAACTGTTCATTCTAAATTAATATACCATTTTAATGGTACTTCCACTCCAAATAATCCTATTTAACTCAAAGCACTTATCTGATATTATATACTTAATTTTTTCTGTATAACATCTGTTTTCTCTACTAGAATGTAAATCCAATATGGACAATAACTCTGTTTTCTTTGCTGCTATATTATCAGCCCTAAAAAGATAAATGTGACACAGTAGGAATTCAATGAAAATATAATAAAGAAATAAATAGAAATTTAGTACTTTCACATCTCTAACTAATCCTTTTATTATACCAATGTTAACTGTTTGGTGTGTACCCTACTGTAGTTTCCTCCTTTGAATATATTTGTTGTTGTATTTGATTTTTAATGGCATCATTTCACTACTTGCACATTTTAATTTGGACATGCATTTAATTAAATATGTTCACTTTTGTATTAGTATTTCTATGGGACAGACTTCCAAGATGAAAATTCTGGCTCAATGTGAAATACAAATTTTATACATATTGAAAGATTATTTAAAAATGTGTTAATTCTTTTTTCTAAGACTATATTTAATATAATTAACATTTCATTACAATCCCTAGGCCATTGTTCTTTAAAATTATTTGCCTAACTGATACATGATGAGTGGTATGACAAAAGTTTTAAATTTCAAGTTGTCTATTGGTGAAAATAACATATTTTCATGTGACCATTTGATAACTGTAAAAGTTATTTATTCCACACAGAAATTGGAGATATAGCCTTGGTCCAATCATTACCTCCTTAAACTCAAAGTAGATTAGATAGACTTATTAATAAACTCTAGAAAGTTCAAAATGGCTGTCTGAGATAGCAAAATAAATATAAAATGAATATATATTAAAATTAGGAATAATCTTCTCACATAAAATTGGAAGATAAATAGGTATGAGTGCATGAATATAATAGTAACATGTTCTGTATTAAAGAGTTTACATATGCATTTTCTTCAGTGGGTTAAAAATTTGTATTTACTGGGGCGCATGGGTAGCTCAGTCAGTTAAGCATCTGACTTCAGCTCAGGTCATGATCTGACCGCTCGAGGGTTCAAACCCCATGTTGGGCTCTGTGCTGACAGCTCAGAGCCTGGAGCCTGCTTTGGATTGTGTGTCTCCCTCTCTCTCTCTGCCCCTCCCCTGCTCATGCTCGCTTGCTCTCTCTCTCTCTCTCAAAAATAAATATTTAATTTTTTTCAAAAAATTGTATTTACTTCCAAGCTAGAATTATAATTTCAACTAATATAAAATAGTTGAGGAAAAGTATTAAACCCAAAAATGTCTTTAGGAGATGATATTTATTTAAGTTGTTAGATATAATCACAAGGTCATTTCCTGATTGGTTGTTTTTGAAAGTGTATGAAAACAGAGTTGGAAAGTCCCTTTTCTGTTTTTTCTTTCTTAAGAATTAAAAAAAAAATCCTTCAGCCTGATGAAAACCTTTTCCAACACTTCAGTCCAGAGAAACCATCATTTTATGAGTATCGATTATATTTTACCTTCTAAATTGAGAATATTTTTCTTTTTATCATTAATGTAATAAATCATATTCTTACTCACCAATGCTTTAACTGTTCTTGACTTTTTGATTACAGTGTTTTCCTGGTGTTTCATGGTTCAGATAATTTCTAAAATACATTTTGAGGTAATTTTCAATTGATGTCTTAAGGTCTTTGGAGTTTATACTTTCCTCTTTTTCCTCCTTTCTTCTGTACTCTCATTAAACAATATTTTCATTAAAGATTTTCTAGAAGGTAAACAACTGATAAATATTACAGATTTGTCAGTAAGTATTTTAAGTGGGGTCTTTGATAAGTAAAAAAAAAATCCCTGCGTTTCCATTTCCACACTGAAAATGTGCACAATAGGTGTTGTAAGCAGAGGTACAAACAGCTGACATATTGCAAATGCTTCTCTGTAGAATTTGATTTCTTTGGTTTTCCTTTCCTGAGTGGAATTAACTAACTGATTACTGTAGCAATTCTCAACTGATCATTTAAGAAGGTTTAAGTATTGCCCTATTTTCAATTATTTCTATTTCCTTTATTATGATTATTTTACCATGTTTGGAAACTATTCATAAATGCCTAAAGCTGGTATATTGTAATGCATTACTAAAAAAGACTTACATATCAGCTATTTTCTTTTCTAAGAGAATATTTTATTCGAGAACTAGGTCCCATTTATATTCCAAATTTTCAGTTCTGGATAAAATCCCTCTCACCCTAACGTTACAGTGTTTCCCAATGGTTGTACAAGTCTACACTTCACTTGATTTTCAAGGGCTTCTGATGTCTGGTCACGGTCACAAGTCATTTGCCTCTCCCTCTTTGGTCCCTCCCCCCCCTCCCCCCCATACACACCAAGCAGAGATATGATGGAATATCTTCCTCCCTTCTGTTTATGCTGTTTCTTTTGAAATCCAAATTATTCCACCTAACCTCCAAACCCTGACATATTTTTAAGGCTCCATTTATAATGTGCAGGGACCAATTCCACATCTCTCTTCCTGGCCTTCGCTACCACTGAAAGACTGTCTAATCCTAAAATAACACTTTTGATCTTTTTACTCATATCCTGTTATAAACTGGACTTTAACTTGTTTTCTGTAGGCATCTCATTTCTAAAGATTGTAAATTGTGCGGAGGGGAAACTGGATGAGAAACAGGTCCTCAGTGTCCATGATATCCCGCTGAATACAAACAACCAATACCTATGAATTATTTGATTATTCATACCACTGCTTAATTGCTAGACTCTACACGTTAAAATTATTGTGGAAAGTATTCTGGGGAAAGTATTATAAAAACACATTATTCGATGCAATTAAGTTTAGATAAACCCGGGAGTGGGAACAATAACATGGTCATTAATGGGGGTTGGACTATGCAGAGAGCCAGCATAAGCAGTATAAAAACTATTTTACTTAATTGCTTCCGGAAATAATAAATATTTTGAAACCTTAAAATGAGTGTAATGTTCACCATCAAACACTCTTATTTTATTGCAAAGTAAAAATAAGATGATTCCCTGAGTAAAACACTTTAAACTGCTTAGGAGAAATTGAGCAAACATATCCTCATCAGACATTTATTAAATGTATAATTATGCAAAATTTTCTCCAATTATGATAGAGTATTACATTTTCTTTATGCTCTAGGAATTTATAATCAGATGAAAAGGCTGGCATACACAAATATGCTATGAAAATACATTAAATAAGTACAAATATAAACTAAAAATTCAAGTAAGATTTTTATATTACATAATATTCTAAAATTAGAACTGATTTGCATAAGAAAGGATTCAGGGTAATAATACAGAGAACAGAAGTAAAATATACTACTTTTCAAAATATATTGGCTTTGTTTTGTGAAAGAGAGAATTGTTCTTATTAAAATCTGTATACTCTTGGGTCATCATTTCTTTAGAATTTTCTATCTTTCTGGTCTTTCATTATTACCTTTGTCACTGCCTTTCCTCTGAAACGTTTTTGTATGGTTTGAATTCTGTATTTTGTTTTGGTGTTTCCTATTATTTGGTTATTTCATCTCACGCATATGAGGGGGATTATTATAGAACTTCTGTTTGTACTGCTGGAGATCGGGGAACTGTTCTAGACCTTCTTCACTCATTTTCTAAGACCTGCTGGACTTCTCTCTACTTTGCAGTTGCGGAGCTGGGTAAAGTGCACCATCTACTTTCTGGAGACTAAGTACTCAAGGAGATATTAGAAGAGGACAGGGATAAGCAGGAGTTGTGTGGAGCTGATACTTCATTAGTAAACTAAGCTTGGATACTTTAGCAAAATTTTATTAAACACCTTGTAAAAATAATCATGAAGGAATAGCATTCATGTCGGTAGGATACTCATAATATCATGCTCTGTTTTTTGTAGTTCAAGTCATTAGGCATTTTCTCTTTCCTTGTCTGGTGCTTCTCTCTCCCTCTGTCTATATATTTAGAAAACCTACATGTATCTATAATATATATATATAATAATGTGTACAATTCATAATTTACTAAGAATTATGGTGTGTATATATACATATACACAGACACACAAAACATGTTGCTTCTCTATTAATATTGTGTGTGTGCGTGTGTGTATTATACACACAATTTTCCTGCACTTCTCAGTATGTATTGTATAGAACCCATGCCTCCACATGGCTTACATAATGCTTGAAGCATAATAATGACTAAATGTGAATACGCATGCCATATATATATATATATATATGTACATATATAGACACACACACACGTTGCTTTTCTATCAGTATTATGTATTATTAAAGTATTATTAGAGGGGCGCCTGGGTGGCGCAGTCGGTTAAGCGTCCGACTTCAGCCAGGTCACGATCTTGCAGTCCGTGAGTTCGAGCCCCGCGTCAGGCTCTGGGCTGATGGCTCGGAGCCTGGAGCCTGTTTCCGATTCTGTGTCTCCCTCTCTCTCTGCCCCTCCCCCGTTCATGCTGTGTCTCTCTCTGTCCCAAAAATAAATAAACGTTGAAAAAAAATTTTTAAAGTATTATTAGAGAAATATATATTAGAAAATATATATTAGATGGGCGCCTGGGTGCCTCAGTTAGTTAAGCGTCCGACTTCAGCTCAGGTCATGATCTCGCGGTCCGTGAGTTCGAGCCCCGCTTCGGGCTCTGTGCTGACAGCTCAGAGCCTGGAGCCTGTTTCAGATTCTGTGTCTCCCTCTGTCTCTGACCCTCCCCTGTTCATTCTCTCTCTGTCTAAAAAATAAATGTCAAAAAAAATTTAAAAAAAGAAAATATATATTAGAAATATATATATTAGAAATATATACTAGAAAAATATAATTATATATTATATATGGCTTTGCTCATTTCTTGTTGGATTAGAGGAAGGAAACTTCTATGATTTGCCTTTAGTCAATCATTTTATTCAAAAGACAAGTGAAGCTTTTCCAACCACCACGTTCTAGTTGTTGGCAACACATAATCAAATCCTATCAGTAACAAATAGAATATGGAATTTATTTTACTATGATTCTGCTTGATATAATTTAGTTTTTTTTTAGTTTTTTAAGTTTATTTATTATTCTTGAGAGATAGAGACAGAGCATGAGCAGGGGAGGGGCAGAGAGAGGAGGAGACACAGAATCCGAAGCAGGCTCCAGGCTCTGCACTGTCAGCACACAGCCAGGCACGGGGCTCGAACAGATGAACCGTGAGATCATGACCTCAGCCGAAGCTGGACGCTTAACCTACTGAGCCACCCAGGCGCCCCTGATATAATTTAGAGTCATCTGCTAGAGCTAATAGATTTAACACACTTCTAATTATTACATCAACAAATACGCTATTTTAGCTAGAATATTTGATATTCAAACAGTGTGATAACAACCTAAATAGCTTAGATCCTGCACGTGAAAATAGTAAGAAAACACCTGTGCACCGCATATACATTATTTTAGTGCCAAGTTATAGTTTTTGGTAAAACTGCCTTGTTTCCATGATCACAGTTGGAAATATTATAGCAGAATTCTTTCACAGAGAGAGGACACTGAGGCCCTTCTTTCCAGAAAGCAGCTTGATTCATGCCGGCACAGGCAAAGCGGACTAAGACTCCAAAAAGACTGAACCCTGAGCACAGAGGGGTGTAGACTTTTGTGCAATTTCTACTTCTTTGTCTCCCGTATATGGTGACACATATAGGCTGGCTGGACACAGCCCAAGTTACAGGTGCCTGTCAGAGTTCTGCATACATATACAGGAGTGGACTGGGCCACATCACACATTGCCTTCCACCGTCCTGAGAAGACCTCCGGCACCTTCCTTGGTGAGGGGCTCTACCGCAATCTGGCTGGATCTGCACGAGTTTAGAGGAATCAGATGATTGTAACTCACATCGCTGATTGGTGGTAACGTAGCGGTATCAGGCACTGGCAGTTCCAGATTTTCTCTATTCAGAGAGGGTTTCGATGTGTCTCCATTAAATTTCCCAATAATTTCTGTTTTCCTCCAAAATATGTGCAAACTCAAGCTAAATTCAAAGCTACAATTAGCTAAGATAAGGATTAATGGGATTTGAGAAAAACAAAGATGACTGCGTATAAATTGTCTCTGATATAATTAGAGCTTAGTGTTCTGGTCACTAGTGTATTTTACAACAATTTTGTAGCAAATCATAACGCACTCATTTCAGTTAGAGCTCAGCTGGAGAACCAGATTTCTAGCTTCCAAATGACAAGAACTTCCAGCAGAAAAAAGCATATTGATTTAGCACTGAAAACCCTTCTTATGTTAATTACAGTCACGTGACCGGTTGGGACATGTGGCTAGGCTTCAATCTGATAAAAATGTTGCTGACTGTACACGGGGTAATGAAAGCTAAATAGAATGGCAGGCTGTCAGCACTTATTCTCTCTGCTTCCCAGTGTGGGTTGTACAAGGCCCCACAGCTCCAAGATGGCTTATATAATGCTTACAGCATAATAATGATTTAAGTGAGGACACTCACTCTCATATGCAGGCTTGATTTACTGCTTAAGCCAGGAAAACTCCTTTTAGGCTGTCTGGGACAGCAGGTTGTCCACTAATATGCATGGCAATGAGTTCTATTTTTAAAATCTGCTTCTCAGCAAGTGATAGGTTTCTCTAAAGATTCACAACTAGAAGGATCGTCCTGTGGAAAAATCCTTCACCCGTTGCCTTTCTGTGAACTCAAGCAAACTAAAGCGTTGGAAGCTAAGATCGTGGGATTCGGTTTCAAAATTTACAACTCTACTTTGGAAGTTCGCTTTTGAAAAATAAGAATGCACACTAGGGTAACAAAATGAATGATTGGTCTGTCTTCTCTATTAGGAACTGCTTAAGTATTTACTGATCCAATTAAAAGACTGGAAACTCTAAGTTGCCCTGCATAAAGTTGTCTATATATATAAAATTTATTTTGAGAGAGTGGGAGAGAGAGAGCACATGCATGTGAGCTAGGGAGGTACAGAGAGCAGGGGGTGGGGGGTGGAAGGGGAGAGAATCCCAACCAGGCTCCATGCTTTCAGTGCAGAGCCTGACACAGGGCTTGCTAGATCCTAGGAACCATGAGATCAAGACGTGAGCCAAAATGAAGAGTTGGACGCTTAACCGGCTGAGCTACCCAAGTACCCCAAAATATTTTAGTACATAGTAATACACAGTTTTATAATTTTTTTAAATTGCTATTATGAACAATGCTGCTCTAAGCATTTGTGTCATTTTTTTTTAATATTTTTATTTATTTTTGAGACAGAGCATGAGCAGGGGAGGGGCAGAGAGAGAGGGAGACACAGAATCTGAGGCAGGCTCCAGGCTCTGAACTGTCAGCACAGAGCCTGATGCGGGGCTTGAACTCATAGACCGTGAGATCGTGACCTGAGCTGAAGTCGGACGCTCAACCAACTGAGCCACCCAGGTGCCCCATTGTGTCATTTTTTTTAACGTTTATGTATTTTTGACAGAGAAAAAGAGACGGAGCATGAGTGGGGAAAGGGGCATAAAAAGAGGGAGACACAGAATCAGAAGCAGACTCCATGATCTGAGCTGTCAGCACAGAGCCCGACACGGGGCTTGAACTCATGAACTGTGCATGACCTGAGCTGAAGGTCGATGCTTAACCAACCGAGACACCCAGGCGCCCCAACACACTGTCTTCATAAACAGGACTTTTCCTTTTGAGAAGGTTTTCCATTATTAAACTTTCCATGCCTTAAAAAAAAAAAAGAAAAAATTCTCTCTGGCTTGATAATGGGATATGCCAAATTGCTAATGAATGGAAGAGTTTTCAGACAGTACACATACACACACACTGATGCACATACATGTAAAAACTCAAATGTAGATCTGAATTAACCACACTCTCCACTTCTCGACTACTAAGAAAAGCCTTGGTTCTGTTTTCATTTTTCTTTTCTTCTCCCATTCGTCATATTCCTATTCTCTTCATCTCTATACGTACGGACTTTAATCTGGTTATGATAGGTGAACGATTACGTGTGTGTTATACAAATTAGGTAGTGCTGGTTTTGGTACATGGATTTAATGTATGTAAGTTGTGTGGTCTTCCTCGAGATTATTTTCTGTTTCGTAGCTTTTTCAACACAGATCTATTTTGTTACACATCAGGGTTAATACTCCATATGCATAACAATGAATGGCATGAGCACCAAACAATCAAAATTGATAGTGACAGTAAACAGTAGGGGAAGCCCTCTATCTAGGTGCCTCTTGGCTGGATATCAGGTCTGTTGAATGGGCACTGTGTAATTTCAATAAGGATTACCATAATGCATTATAGAAATTTGGTTTTATATGCTGCGACTATCTCATTTCAATTTTTAAATCATCTTTTCACTCTTAGAGAACCTGTGGATGAACAGAATTTAATGGGTCTTGTTTTTTGTTTTTTTAATGTTTATTTATTGATTTTGAGAGAAAGAATGAGCAGTAGAGGGGCAGAGAGAGAGGGACACAGAATTTCAAAGCTGGCTTTGCACGGTCAGCATGGAGCCGGACTTAAGGGCTTGATCTCAGGAAGTGTGAGATTATGACCAAGCTGAAATCAAGCCGGACCCTTAACTGAGCCACCCAAGTACTCTGAAACCATTGTGTGTTAATAGAAAGGACTCTCTGGGGATGTAAAAGTTTGTTCTACCCCCAATTTGCTAAGAATTGTGGTTTTATCTGGATTGTTAATATTAATCATTTTTTTCTACTTCTATTGATATGATCACATAAGTTTTGCCTTTATTAATAAAGTGAATTTATTGAATGTTTTACTAATGTTAAAACAACTTCTATCTCTGAGAATAAACTCATTCTCAACTTTGCCAAAACATAGTATCATTTTATATATTGCTGGAGTAGGTTCCC
Source organism: Lynx canadensis (assembly GCF_007474595.2). Lineage (NCBI taxonomy): Eukaryota > Metazoa > Chordata > Mammalia > Carnivora > Felidae > Lynx > Lynx canadensis. The sequence continues at coordinate 40,164,133 of NC_044311.2, read as the reverse complement.
TAATTTTATACTTAGTATTTTGGCATTAATATAAATTAATGAGATTTGATTTTCATGTGTAATCTTTTTCAAATCTGGGTATCGAGTTTATATAAACTCCATAAAATGAGTTTTGGAAAATATTTTCGTCTTTATTCTACGTCCTGAACTAGTTGGGAGATCAATGGGATTATATTTTGCTTCACAATTTTATTGGTCACACTGGTAAAATCACCTAAGAGTTTCCTTCATAAGGAGTTTAGAATATGTTAGATATTGTCAGTCTATTGTTCAAGCCTCTTAAACTCACCTTCAGACATTCCATTTTCTTCCTGTGATTCTTTCTGGATAATTTTTTCAAATCTATTTGACTAAATTTGTGTTCTATTTTCCTAGCCTACTACTTAACCTCATTCCTTTACCTTTTGATTTCAAACATTTCACTATCTTAATTCCTAGATTGTCTCTTGCCTATCTCTCTTTTATACTTTATTCTCCTATTGTATTTTTGAAATACTTTAAAAGAATATATTTTATAATATTCTGGTTCTGGTAATTGGAATATTTAAAGATTTTTCAAATCCACATCTGCTTCCTGTTTTTGCTATGGCTTCTTGGGATGTAATAAGACTATTCTATGCTTCTGCACAGTTACAGGCTTTCTGAGCACAGAAAACTGAACCCTGTGCCTTAGTAAAAGCCTAGGAAAATATGATTAAATAAATACAGGCCTCCAGAAAGACTTGCCTGCCCAAAGGCATACATTTACATTCAAAAGGGGGAGTCCAGAGCTAATCATTAACACACCATAGGATTTGTTTTTTTTTGTTGTTGTTGTTTTTAGGAAGATTCTGTTTTTCTCCCTTTCTTAGCTGCTAAGGAGGGAGCTATCTTATATACACTCCCAGATTCTTATTTTGATGAGCCTTTCCTCTATTATCTCCCTTGGTGTACATTCAAGGAATAACCACCTACATCTCATCATGTCACTCTGAAAGGGGGAAATAGGGAGTAGGCAACTTATGTTGTTACTGGCATAAGTAATTGTTCACTTTGATTCTGAAATCTGTTTTGTTTCAAAACTAAAAATAAAGGCAACATCTGGAATGGGAGAAGATATTGCAAATGACATATCTGATAAAGGGTTAGTATCCAATGTATATAAATAACCTATAAAACTCAACACCCAAAACATAAATAATCCAATTAAAATTGGGCAGAAGACATGAATAGACATTTTCTTCAGATGGTCAACAGACACAAGAAAAGATGTTAAGCATTACTCGTCATCAGGGAAATACAAATCAAAACTATGAGATATCACCTCACACTTGTCAGAATGGCTTAAATCAGCACCAAAAGAAACAACAGGTGCTGGTAAGGATGTGAAGAAAGGAGAACCCTCTTTCACTGTTGGTGGGAATGCAAACTGGGGCAGCCACTATAGAAAACAGTATGGAGGTTCCTCAAAAAGTTCAAAATAGAACTTAGGATCCAGCAATTGCACTACTAGGTGTTTACCGAAAGTATACACAAATACCAATTCAAAGGGATACATGTATCCCTATGTTTATGACAGCATTATCTACAATAGCCAAATTATGGAAACAGACCAAGTGCCCATCAACTGATTTTGTGTGTGTGTGTGTGTGTGTGTGTGTGTGTAATATTATGAGTATCCTACCAACGTGAATATATACATATACACATACACACACACACATACATACACACATTTGTGTGTATATATATGTATATATGTGTGTGTATATACATTTACACATATACATATATACATATACATAGATACACACACACATATATATATAATGGAATATATATGATGGAATATTAATTGACGATGAAAAAGAATGAAATCTTGCCATTTGCAAAGACAGAGTTATAGAGTATTCTGCTAAGTGAAATAAGTCAGAGAAAGACATATAATTCCACTCATGTGGAATTTAAGACACAAAACTAATGAGCAAAGGGAAAGAAAAAAAACAGAGGGGCAAACCAAGAAACAGACTCTTAACTATAGAAAACAAACTGATGGTTACCAGAGGGGAGGTGGGTGGGGGAACTGGTGAAGTAAGTGATGGGTACTAAGGAGTCTACATGTTTTGATAAGCACCAGGTGCTGTGTGGCAGTGTTGAATCACTGTATTTTATACCCAAACTAGTATTACACTGTATGTTAGCTTAATGGAATTTAAATAAAAACTTAAAAATAAAACCTCATTAATAACTTTTGTGATGTTTTTACTCTGAGGTGTTCATTTATTTCTCAAAAATCTGTACAAATTCTTTGAGGCTTGGGTAAAAGTGAACTACACAGAAAATCGATTTTTCTTTTTCACATATTCTCGGGGAATTGCTTCTAGTGGTGTAATTGTTAATGGTTAAATGGTTAAACTTTCTCTGCTTCAGTTTTCTCAGCTATAAAATTTAAATAAAAGCATTTAATGTGAGTTTTGAATAAATAATAAAAATAATATTGAGCATATAAATACAGTGCCTACAAAAATCAGTGACCTATTAATGTTATTATCAATATTCTTCTAAATTAAAATTTTATCAGCCAACCTTGTAACATCTAATTATTAGGACTATTTAGAAATGTTTACCAAATGTTTCAAATTATTTTATGTCATAAAAAGTAAGAACCATATGATAATTTATTGTGATCGACTATTTGCATAACACTATTCAAGTTAATATAGACATGAAAAATTTAGGACTATTTCTCTCCCTATGTGATTCTATAATCTAGATGGGAGGTATGGCATATGTATGTAAAGGGAGTAAGCAATGGTCTAAATAAACTATTGTACCTACTAAATTAACTGAGATGGTTATGAGGTCTACAACTTTTCACAGGAATGAGAAGTGAGTAAGACCAACGTTGCTGAGGAAGGCTTTAAGGAGAATTCAGATCCTTAGAAAGATGATTGCACCTAAGTTCTTACATTGTTTATAAAACAGCATAATATTATGTAGAGACAAAACAGGATAACTTAAGGGTAAATCTGTAACCTCTAGAACAATCATTAGGTTTGGCTAAAATTCAATATGGGAGAAAAAAGTGAAATATTGAAGAATATAGAATCCTGGAAAGGAAGCAGAAAGGGGGAGAGAAAGAACAAATAAGCAGAATAAGTATAAAACAAGCATTCACAAGGGTTTTATAGCCAACCATACGAATAATCGCCTTAAATATAAAAGGACTTAACTGAAAGTCACATATTATTAAACAGAATACACAATTTTATATTGTTTAAACACACACAGTCACCTACACATTTTAAATACAAAATAAAAAGGATTCAAAGTGAATTTCCAAAAACCTTATGAAGAAAAATTTAAATTCCATCAAGAGACACCGAGACATGTAATAAAATAGAAGGCATACTATGTTCTTAGAGATAAAATCTCAGTATCATAAAGATCTCAGTTCTCACTGAAGAGAGAGAAATTTAATTTTAACTCAGGGTGAGTCTCAATTTCATGTGAAACTGGTTTTAATTTCTGAAGGACCTAAGGAAGATTTTTAACTAATAAAAAGTATATTTGTTAAGAACTATGAAGACTGAGACCTTATCCTACTTGCAAACTGACAAATTAGCTTACTAGAGTTTCAATATTCTTGCAGAAGACACAAGAATCCTGAGCTCAGAAACAAAGGATATTATCACACACAACGATAGCAGTTGCTACATTATTTATGTTGCTTTGTGCCAGAGCTCTGGTTCCCAGAGGGTAACAGGAGGAGGACCAGATGACAAATGCATAAACAGTTGGTTACATTATAGAAGAGAAACTCTGGGTTAAGAACAGAGGAGTATTTTATAACGGGCTTTCCACTTGCCTACTCTTTGTTCTGAAGGAAAAAGATAAGTATCTTTTTTAACTGAGCAGGAAACACGTCTGTCTTCTGCTTCACAGGGGGACTCTACCCCCTTCTAAGCCTATTGTATATAATCATCTAGAATATATTAGTATCTTTCCGTCACATTTTAAACATTTTTTTTTTAATTTTGAAGTAATTTGAAACTTACAGAGAAGTTTACCAATGCTCAAATTCTTGCATTACCTTCTATCTCCACATCCCTCCACCTTTTCCTTCTCCCCTTGCTCCTTTACCCAGTTTCTCTCTTTTCTAACCACTTGAAGACAAGTTGAAGATATAATGCTATTCAATCTCTTAACACTTCAGGGTATATTTATTAAAAATCAATGCATAAGCATCAAATTTCAGTAATTACTTAACAATTGTGCAATACTACTTTTAAATCCACAACCGATTCGACTTCACCAAATGTTACAATAAAGTATTTTGTGGACCCAGGACCCAATCCAGTATCACATAAAACATTTAATTATTCTGTTCCCATAATCCGCTGCAAAATATATCCCTGGAAATATATTCATACTTCATCACATGGCTCCCATTTTAGCACTCTGACCCCTGCCATCATGATTTTCTTAAAATCTTTCTTCCGATTAAATATTATTTCTGATATGGAAAATTACTAAAATTTTATTTGTATTATAATTTGTATCCAAATTTAAATGAAGTCATATTATTCTTGAGTTATGTTAATATAACATAAGTATTTTGTACAATAATGTAACTAATCTATGTGCCAAAAAAGAATTGATCACACTCTGGATTCATGCAAGCACAAATAATTTTTTCAATTTCTCCTAAAAAGGTGCAGCAAAACATGTTAGCCGTGTTTAATAAAATTTATACCTGACTGACTTGTATCTATGAACTTCCAAAAAGTTCAAATTACATTAGATATTTAAGGACAACACAAATCAAAATTATAGACTAGTCCTGAAATAGTATCTTCAAAAGGCCTCTACTTTTTTTTTTTTTTAACGTTTATTTATTTTTGAGACAGAGAGAGACAGAGCATGAACAGGGGAGGAGCAGAGAGAGGGAGACACAGAATCTGAAACAGGCTCCAGGCTCTGAGCTGTCAGCACAGAGCCCGACACGGGGCTCGAACTCACAGACTGTGAGATCATGACCCGAGCAGAAGTCGGACGATTAACCGACCCAGGTGCCCCAAAAGGTCTCTTCTTAAATACATAGTATGTTTTTCTACTTCATAAGACACTATCCCTATAATTTACCCATTGTACTGTTACAGAGAGGAAAAGGAAAGTGCTAATACTAAGACACTCGGCAAAGTAAACACGGGCATATTGTTTACAATACTTATAAGTTAACTGAGTATAAAATTCCCTTCACAAGTGGCTGAGAGCAACTGCTTTAGAAATCCTAATGAAATATTAAAATTCCTGTACTTTGAAGCTCTCCCATCAGAGAAAAAAATATACATGCAAATAAAAATGAAGGTACGTTCCTTTTTTGTTTAAGCCTGTGAGTATAGTAATTGGGAAAATTGAAGCAAATTCAATTTTTTAGTGACGCTTGGGGAAAATGAAGTCTCATTTAGATGTTTCAATATGTATTATTCTCTCCTACAGATAAGGTGCAGATTGCAAGAAATAATGCTATGATGTGTGTTCAGGATGAACAGGGTAAAATGGAAATACTCATCTTCCCCTAAGACACTCTTCAGTTTTCCAGCAATAGACATGTGTTTATCCATGCGTATATTGCCAAGGTGGTTATGAAAGCTTAGGGGGCAGGCAAAGTGTGGGCTTTACCTCGGGCCCCTCAGAGCAAAAAAATCAAGCCTAGCTTTATAGGATAGACCATATGTAGTGGCCTTACCTTGTCACCAGCAAGGCCTGATGTTTAGTGCTCAACTGCATGTACCCACCTACCTTTGTCTCACATTTTCCTTAAGTTCTTTCTGACTTATCTTTTAACTCAGGCAAAAGACCTGACTGATGGGCAAAGCATCCCTAGATGTAAACCGAAACCACCCCCTCAAGCAATACTGCCTTGACAAAAAGCTCCTGTGACCCAAACCACCCAGACAAGTTTGGGTTCAACCTCTGACTCATGCCTGAGCAGATGGACCATGGAGTGACCATTGACCCCTGGAGTGACAGCAGTTACCTCTACCTCATTAGAATACTAAACTCTTGGTCCAAGGAGGAGCACAAGCCTCATTTCCATAACATACAATGTATGTACTGTATGGGTGTGTTTCCTTAAGATGTATGCATGACCTTATACCTGCCTCTGCATATGATGATGGACCCTAAATCAAAGGAACCCATTCACCCTTGCTGGGGAAGTCACAGCTTTGGAAGTTATTACCCATACCTCCTTACTTGCTGCAAATAAAGTTTCCTTTGTGTGACTACTCCACACAGTATAGTCTTTATTTTTTTAAATGTTTATTTATTTTTGAGAAAAAGAAAGCACAAGCAGGGGAGGGATGGAGGGGGTGGGAAAAGAATCCAAAGCAGGCTCCACACTGTCAGTGCAGAGCTCAATGCGGCACTCAAACTCATGAATCCTGAGATCATGACCAGAGCTGAAATTAAGTCTGATGCTTAACCAACTCGGCCACCCAGGTACCCCCACAGGGTGTAGTCTCTATCTGTGACTCAGCAGGGAGTGAACTCATCTTAGTTTGTTTACAACATCATGAGCAATTGAACGGATATCTTAGAAAAGATAGGGCTATAAATTTATTTTGGGCAGACCAACAATCACACCTTGTTTTTGAGAGGTCAAGTCATAACTTATATGAGCTTCAGGTTCTATAACTCTGAGGAACAATTTTTTGAGGTACATTAATGATTAAGTTAAATGACCCATGTAGAAATACTCTTTAAAACATGTATGATAATGTATGATGTTAAAATTTCTTGAAATTACTTAGTTGTAACTAATTCTTTTTGCTGTAACCATACACTGAAAACCTTCAAATATGGTAGAAATCTGTAATTATGAATGAGGGAGTAGTGAAACAATGTAAAAAAAAAAAAAAAAAAAAAAAAAACAAAAAACCATTGACCCAACAAAGAGAGGGATGACAAATGGTTATTATCCCTTCTATCCACTGAAACCTTTCCTTGTACCCAACACTGCTCACCCTCTTTCAGAATCAACACACCATCCACTACCAGTCCTACAGTTCTGTCCTTTCTCCAGCTACACACCCACTACACTTGTGCCTCACCCTGGCCAACATCATCATTGGGAACCTATCCACCTCTCCAGGTATAATCACCAGTGTTGAACTCTGATCATGACCTCCTATATTTTTCATTTTGTCTTTTTAAAATTTTTTTTTAACATTTACTCATTTTCGAGACACAGAGAGAGACTAAGCATGAGCTGGGGTGGGGGGGAGCAGACAGAGAGGGAGACACAGAATCCAAAGCAGGCTCCAGGCTCTCAGCTGTCAGCACAGAGCCCGATGTGGGGCTAGAACCCACAAACCATGAGATTATGGCTTGAGCTGGAGTCAGACTCTTAACGGAGTCACCCAGGCACCCCAATTTTTCACTTTTTCGTATCCACTTATTCAATTCTATTTAGATATTTATACTATGATATTACATTTTTCTCCCAGTATAGGAGTCTCTTCTGATCTCTGTTTAATCCCAAACTAGCTCAGATCCCACGGGTAGTTATCAAATTGCTCTATCATAAGCATCCTTTACTCTCTTATACCTCTACCCTTCAACACATATAATCAGCCAAAATTTCAGCCTCCAGTCTTACCATTTCTTCAACCAGATAGCTTCCATTCTCCACCCCCCAATTTCATTTTTCTGAAGTTTAAGAATTGCTCTGGTTCTTTTGAAACACCACCAAGATATCGTTCACCTTGGTGTTTTCTCGAGAGCTGTACTTTTCTTAGAATGAAATTCCTACACCATTTACCTCAGTAAGGCCCATTCTTGTCTTGAGACTCAACCCAGCATTCATCTTGTCCAGAAAGTCTCACCTGATCATCTCCAGAAGAAGGCATACTTGATCTCTGCTTACATGACTATTTTATTATTATTATTATTATTATTATTATTATTGCATAGTCTTATTTGAATTCCCACAGAAGCAGATATTCAGACAAGGATTTAAGGGCAGGTTGTATACTTGGGAGGTGATCCCGGGAAATATTGGTAGCAGACTGGGATAGTGAGACAAGGAAGAAAAGGAGTCAAAGTATTTTAATTTTCAAGTTATCTTTGTGGGTTATTAAAGCTTAATTCCTGGGTGGAAACTGTTAATCCCCTGGCACTTCGACGTGTCCCTCACCCACATGGACTAGTCTCCAGCATCCAGAAAGTTACAAATTAGAGGTAGCTTATGGGAATCAGGCTCTCGTGCAAGGAAATTGTAAGCTTTAAAGGAAATCTGGGCAAGGTATTGATGTATCTGCTATAGGTATTTTCCATGACATATAATAATTATTTTTTGCATGTCTTCTACTAGATTATGAAGCTCCTTGAAGGAATGTCTATGTGTTTGTAGGTCTGTGTGTATGTGTATCTGTACTTTCTTGTCACCTCGTTAGGTAATCATGAAATACATATTTGTCACACAATTAAAAAACAAAATATTTAAAAAAATGTTCCATCTTGAGGCCTTGCAAATGAGTTTAGTACCAACAATACACTAATTATATTGTTTCTAGAACTATTATTAATTAGAAATAGTATTATCTAATAAACATAAATATACCTGAGCAATAGTAAAAAAATGAGTTTTGAAGCTATTTAGAAATTCACTCTTATTTCAACAGGGAAAACACTATGACTTTGGTACTTTTTGTATTTAAAAAAAGATCTGATTATTCTTGAAACTTGTTCCCTTTTACTAGCCATTTCTAATGATTGAGAAGGAAATTATGTTCATGGCCTTCACATTATGCTGTGCTACAAAGTGTAGAATAGTTCATAGTCAAAGCAAATCTATCCTACATTATTTTATCTAAAGACTACAGAGAAGGAAGCTTAGGCATTTTTTTTCTATTCAAATAAAATGAAAAGAGTGCATTCTAACGCAGATGTTAGTACATTATATATTACAGTTAAAATAAACAGACGCCATGTTTTCAGAATGTAACTTTGAATCTCTTTACCAGCTAGTCAGGAGACCAAGAAAAAGTGTCCAGGGGGGATTGCAGCACTTAGTAGAAATTACGTTGCCTCTATTAAGTTTGTCACTATCCATGTAGAAAGTCAGAAATATGATCTCCCCACCGTATCGTTCAACAAAGTTTAAAACTTTGTACATATCTGTCAATTATTAAAATAGGAGAATAATGCTTCTACTCTGGTTTCTGGAGAATTCTGACATACTGTCAGTCAATGTGACATTTATGCAGCAAACCTGGGTCTCTAGTTCAGCCTAATAGCATGCAAATTATAAAACAGTTTTTGGATAAAGTGAACGGATTGGGGGTTGGTGAATCAACATGACAGAGTGGCTTAGTTGTGTTCTACACATTAACTCATTTGTACCTATGAAAATGTAAATGCATACTGAGGTAGCCTGGAAATGAAAGTACCTTGCATTTTGGTATGTTAGTTGATACTGGATCAGTGAATTATTTAAACAAATGAGTGAGGTGTCAAAATAAGCTCCTAAAGAATGCCAGATGGCCCTGACTCATCTTCTGGTTAACGCCTGTCAGTAATAAGATAATTTGAATGAAATAAATTATTCCCCTTGAAAAGAAAACTTATCCAACATGTAAAATAAACATGGATTCAGTGTTTAGTGTACCCAAACAGATTTCCTGGCAAAGAAAAAATAATTTTATTCACGTACATAACCACAGCAGTAAGAGAGACATATGTTCTTATTTAGATGCGTTTGTGAGAATTATGCATGAAAACTTCTCATTTATTAACATTGAATGTTAAAATATCCAAAGGAAAGTTATTGTGTTTTTTTTTTTCCATAAGAAAGGTCATCCTAAGTTATCAGCTGAAAATTAGGACAGTTCCCTAAAATCTCAGTTGGGTCCATTCCTCCAGCTTATGTCAATGCCATGAATCCATTTATAACAAGCAAAGCAAGAAAAATGATCCCTGACATAGCAAAATATCCCTCCAACAAGAGTGCCTTCATGGATATGCAGACAGGCAAATAAAATAGATGTGTCTCTAAGGTGTTTAGAAATAATCTTCCCACTAAACTTATAGCTCAAAAGTTTTGCTTTTCAAATGGTATGAATTTCCCTCTCTTTTTTTATAGAAGGCAGTTTTGCAGAGAGTAATATAAAACCTCTTGACTAGGATTGTTAAGACATGCTTCTAGGCCTCACTGTACAACAGAAATTAAATATCCTTAGTCAAGACTTTAAATGTTCTAAAGTCTTTCTTTTAAGAAAATATATAGAATAATAATTTTGTCATGTCTAAATGATCAGTTTATTCTTATAATTAAAGTGATTTATATAAAAGCACTTTGTATGATAAATGAAGAATATAGTTTTTAATGCAGAAATTTTATAACCTCCTTTGAAGTGTGTAAAAAGAGAGCTAATACATGCTATGCTTCTTCACTTACAGAATGATTGAACATTGTGAAGATAGCAGTTTTTCAAACACCAATCTACACATTCAAAAAATACCAATTAATTTTTTTCAAGAACCTGATAATCTTTTCAAAATTTTCTCAAAGACTAAAGATCCACTAATAGTTAAGTCATTTTAAAGAAGAAGGTGCACCCTATGAGATATTCCGAGACCTCTGGAATAGAAGAGAGATTTCAGAAATAGACCTACATATACAAAGTTTGATATGATAAAAGGTGACCATATAACTCAATGGTACACGGTGCTGGGAAAGATGGCTAAGTGGATAGGAAAAAGCTGAATCCTTAGCTAATACAGATCCTGGTAAATTAAAGACCTAAATGTAAGTAGTAAAACCATAAAGTCAAAGGGGAAAATTCAGGTCAATGTCACTGTGAGTTAAGGTAGGAAGGGAGGCCTCAGTAGGATGTCAAAAGAACTGAGTATAAGGCAAAACACTGATTGACTTGACTCTATTTGTTAAAAGTTTAGCTAAACTACTCCATGGTATTGTTGCTTTAACATCCATTTTGTTTCGCTAAGCAGATTTCAGGGACCATAAAATGACACAAAGTGCATGCCTAAGGATAGCAGCCTGCACAGTCAAAAGCAAATGTTAAGCTCCTGTGATCTCCCCTGCCTCCTGGTGTTTTCCCCTTATGGGCCTCTTCAAGAAGACTCTCCTGTGGCTTACCAAATCCCTGTTTTTTGGTTTGAATTGACCACTCTGAACTTTGCCTGGCAACCCCAAAGCACTCTATCCACAGACTCTAAAAAAGGCATATGCTCCAGATACTGCCTCTTTCTGTTGGCACTCTGCCTTGACTTCCTTGTGTGGCCCTACCAGGAATGCTGGGTATTTCCTTCAGGGCCTGTGACATATTCATAAAATCAGGATTTATGATTTTATGAAAGCCACCATAAATGCACATAACAGACCTGATAACATTTTGGGAAAAGATCTATAAACTACTAAAACTAATAAACCACTAATATCGATAATACACAAGAAAATTGCAAATTAATAAGGACAAGATGAAAACAAGATTTAAAATGGCAAAAATACATGACTAAAAATTTCATTGAAGAGTTGGCCCAAATTATTTCAACCTTATTAAACAAGACAAACTAAATTATCAAGTCAGATTAAATTAAAACAACAGTCAGATAATGTATATACCTATCAATCTGGTTACCTATCTGCATGGTGCAAAAATAAGAACACTAGTCAATAATGAGGTTGTTATGGGAAGAAGAGAGAGCTACTCATATCACCCAATGCTGGTGGAAAAGGAAACATATCGCCATTTAGAAAACATAGATATAATCCATACAATTCCTCTTGGTTGTACTCCATAACTTTGTAATCCAAGTTATATAATAGCATAAAACCAAGTATAATATAGTGGTTAAATGTTACCTTTGAAGTCAGATGATTTGGGTTTGTCTCACACATCTAGTTGTAACTAAGCAATTTACCTTTCTGTGCTCCGGTTTCTTCGTTTGAAGAAGTAGAATATGAATAGTGTTTGTCTCAAAATTATCTTAAGGATGAGATGAGTTTATGGTTGTAATATATGTAGGAAACCACAGCAAAATTAAAGCACAAAATTATAAGCACAAAAGAAAATATGCACTAAGAAACATGTGTGAGTATGTCCATCAGGCAACTGTTGGCACAGGAAATTGGAAGCATCTCAGATATCTATCATTAGGGGACTAAAAAGTGATGTGTCTCTACATAGTACAAAATATTAGGAAACTGATATGATTCATGATCTTGAGCGACAAGAGTAAATCTTGAAGATTTATAGCAAACTTACTTGAATGAAAACTACCAGACTCCCTGTTTCAGGTCGGACATCCTCAAAAACCAGAAAAAAGTGAACTGAAAACCATCGGTTTTTCTTAGATCCATTACAAAACTGAGTTCAGAAGGCAAACTCTGTGGACACTGTCACGTATCCTCAAAACCAGAAAAAAGCTGAACAAACTGAAAACCACTAATTCTTCTAGATCCATTATCGAATTCAGTTCAGAAGGCAAAGCTCTGTCCCCAAAACTGGAGAGCAGGGCAGATACTGAGAATTACAGCTTCCTGGCACAAAACCTCTCCATTGGAGCCAGTACGGATAAGACCATTATCCAAAATAGGCAAATAACTCTTACACTCGGCAATTAAAAAGCCGAGTTAAAGTTAAATTGGAAAGTTTCTGAAGAGAAACTTCACCAAAGAAGATATGGAAAAGGCAAAAAAAAAAAATAAATAAAAATAAAACATACAAAACGATGCTTAACATCATATGTCACAAGAGAATTACAAAGTAACACAACTTTGAGATATCACTACATACCTGCTAGAATGGCCAAAATTCAGAATATTGATGATGCCAAACGCGGGAGAGGATGGAGAGGAACAGGAACTCTTGTTCATTGCTGTTGGGAATGCATACTGGTACGGCCACTCTGAAAGACAGTTTGGAGGTTTGTTTTTTTTTCCCCAAGTTTATTTATTTATTTTGAGAGAGAGTGCATGCAAGCAGGGGAGGGGCAGGGAGAGGAAAAGAGAGAATCCCATGCAGGCTCCACACTGTCAACACAGAGCCTGACGTGGGGCTCTAACCCAGATACCCTGAGACCTGAGACCATGACCGGAGCCGAAACCAAGAGTGGGACGCTCAATTGACTGAGTCACCCAGGCACCCCTGGGTGTCTCTTCAAAAAGCTAAACATGCTCTTCCCATGCATTCTAGTGATCATACTGCTGGGTATTTACACAAGGGGTTGAAAACTTATGTCCACACAAAAACCTGCATGTAGATGTTTTAGCTATTTTTTTTTTTGTAATTGCCAAAGCTTGGAAGCAACTAAAATGTCCTTTCATAGGTGGATATAGACACAAACTGTGATACATCCAGAAAATGGAATACTATTCAGCAAGAAGAAGAAATGAACTATCAAGCCACTAAAACACATGAGGGAAACAAATGCATATTACTAAATTACTAAATGTAGCCTGAAAAGGCTCCAACCTGTGATCAAACTATATAACATTCTCAAAAGGGCAAAAATATAAGACAGTAAAAAGATCAGTGGTTACCAGGGGTTGAAGGGCTGGGGGTGGGGGGGGGGCTGGTGGAGGAGAAGTAGTAGAAAGGAACACATAGGATTTTTAGGGCAGTGAAACTATTCTGTACAATATCTGACATAAAATACTTCTTAAAACCCATTGAACTGTTCAACCCAAAAAGTAATCCTAATGTAAACTACGGACTTCAGTTAATAATTAGTTAACTTAATGAATAATTAATGAACTTCAGTTCATGTTAAAATTGGTTTATTGATTCTGATAAATTCCCTCACTAATGCAAGATGTTAGTAACAGGAGAAACTGGAGGTAGGTATGTGTGAACTCTGTACACTCTTCTCAGTTTTTTCTGTAAAGGTAAAACTGCTCTAAAATAATTAATTATAATTAAATAATAAATAATAAATAAATAAATAAATAAATATATATTTATTTATATTATATATAAATATATAAATAAATAATAACCAAATAACAAAATAAATAAATAAAAATAAAAATAATTAAAAATACCAATGAAGCAACACTTATATTACAAAAAGGTATATACATTATAAGGACATATATCAGACTTACTAAACCTGATAAGGAAGAAAATAGGAGTCAAAGGGACAAAGATCAGAAAGAAGAGTTTCTAATGACAAAATTAGGATGTTGAAAACTAGGATGTTATTTCTCTGCCTAAGAACTCACAACAAAAGCATATATACTATATATATATATATATATATATATATATATATATATATATATATAATATTGACAACCTGCGCGTTCATCTTTTTAAAGAAAATTAACTATAGTTTTGGAAGTGCTTGGTGATGGAGAGAAATACAAGAAGGTAGAACATGAGGCAGAAGAAATAGGGCAGGGTTTTCTCTAAGTAAGGGTTTTATCATTAATAAATTTAATGAATTTGTTGATGTAGCTAAGCTGATCAGTGTGCTACTGACTTCAGTAACTGACCAAGTAGGGGCAGGGGAGGGCATGACATTGTGTCTGCAATTTCCTTTAAATCACTTAGCATCGATGATGTAATAGAATGCATGTGTCAATTACTACTTTCATCTTTGACTTCCAGGGAGAACTGTTTGCATAATCAAGAATGCATAGTCCAGGAGCGCTCGGCTGTCGTGATACCAAGAAGCAAGTTCCAGGGAGCTCATCAGATATCGTATAGGGGACAGTCACGCTCCAGAGATGGCTGATGCAAACTTTTCTGAAATTCCTAGCTTGATTAGCAGATGTTTCAAAAAACAAATAAGTAACACAGTGGTAAAAGTGATTTCTTATTACGATGAATGTGGGAAGTGGGCTCGCATTAGTAAACTTCGTTATGTTTAAGTAGAGACTCTCCCTCACCATTAATTAAGAATAAGTGGCCAACAGTTCTTTATCCTAAAACGTCTCAGCACAAAAGTGTTGTGTCGCCCTGTGTTCTGGCACTGGTGTGCATTTCGGATAACATGCTACTGATCAGTCGTGGGTCTGGATCAGGCTCTAGAATGTATGTGCCTGCCTCATAAAGGTGTGATCAGAGCACCTGAGAGGACAGAGACCTGGGACTTTTCTCTTGCCAGGACAGGTTTATGAAATGCTTTTGTGACCACTTGACTCATGGATATTTAATATATAACTATATGTAAGGCTAAAGGTTGTGGAGGATATCAAATCAAGAGGGTTTAAATGGACCAATATAAAATATCCGAGCAGCACGTTTAATGTGAACTTAGTGTTATTTGGATTTAGCCACGGGAAAGTATGAATGATATGGTAAAGGAGTTTCGGAGTTGTGGGGAACTGAAAGCAAATGTAAAAAAAAAGGGAAACTGTTATCTGGCTCTTCCTTCTGGAAGTATAATGCAAGGAATAGGCTTGCCTATCCTGGCGGTTCCCTTTGTGATGCCTAGATAAAGAGCTACCTGGAATGGAGCACAGGCTTCCCTCCCACACCTTTGTCCTAGGGAAATAATCTGCATCCAAACACAGCTTCCCATAGAAACAAACTTTCCCTCCGCCAAAGCAGGTCAAGTCTCATGTGCCCTCAAGGACTCCAGGTGCTAAGCAGCATACATTCCCACAAGACCCCTGTTAACACACTAGTATCCAAATCTACATCGCCTGTTGCCAAGCAGTTTATTTCCAAACTGACAAAGTATTTATCCTTGTGTGATAAAGATCAAGACAGGCCCAAACACACCTCCATCTGGTATTACGGGAGAATGAAAGATCTAGGCTTTCTTTGTTCTTGTGAACTCCATGAAAATTTTGCTTTCAAAATAAAAGCTCTACCTTGCCACAGACCATGTCGTAGAGCAGTTCTAGGAACCTGATACTTAACGGGTGACAATGGGGATTGTTGCACAGAATGGGTATGAGAGTATTCTGTGAGTAACGTAAAATGAATATTGAGTCAAAGGAGATCTTACTGTTGAAAACAGTTTTTTAGTTGTTTTGGAGGGTAAAATAGACTTGAAAGATATTTGAATGCTAACAGATGGTGATGGAGAAAGGAAAGATGTTGAAGAGCCTAAGAGGTAGAGGATAATCAATAGAGGAAAGTCCCTAAGAAACACGGAGGGCACACTATTCAGGACACGAATGGGAAGAGACTCCATGGTCATGTGGACAGCTCTCCTACCGCATCAAGTGGTGATCTGGATGCTCATGCAAGAGATGGGCTGGCTGTTGATACTAAGAGCTGGTTTGTAAGGCTTCTTTATCTCCAAATCTCATACCTTCTTAGACGATTTCTATCGTTCTAATTGGGCAATGTTGAGCCAGGTAATTTCCTAATTATTGTGGCCAAGAAACATGCCTCTCACTGCTTGATCTATGCCTGGCTTCCGTATCTATCCCTAACCCAGGCTCTCTGGCAAGGAGTAGGACAAGCACACGTGCTTTAGTCAGGGCAACTCTGCTGCGATAAACGGAGTTCAGTTCACAAAATATAGGCATTTATTTCTGGGTACCTAAGAGTTCAAAATGAATTTTCTGTATTGTTGGATCTCTCTTCTGAGCAATAACTTAGGGATTCTAGGTCTTTCTATTTTGTGGCTCCACTGTCTTCTGGAGATGGTTTCCACGGATGTCTTGCACATATGACTCAAACCGGTGGAAAGAGAAAGAAAAGTCAACAACCATAATAAGGCAAAGAAGGTCATTATGTAAAGACATGGGGGTTGACTTATCAAGAAGATATAACAATTATATGGGCTCCTGGGTGGCTCAGTTGGTTAAGTGTCCGACTTCGGCTCAGGTCATCTCATGATTTGTGAGTTTGAGCCCCATGTCGGGCTCTGTGTGGACGGCTTAGAGCCTGGAGCCTGCTTTGGATTCTGTGTCTCCCTCTCTCTCTGTTCTTCCCTCGCTCATACTCTCTTTCTCTCGCTCAAAAATAAATAAATGTCAAAAAAAATTTTAAAAAGAACAATTTTATTTATATATGTACCAAATGTCAGAGCACCTAAATATATTAAGAAAATATAATAGATCTGAAAGGAGAAATAGACATAAATGCAATAATAGTGGGGGGTTTTAATAGCTCATTTTCAACAATGGATATATCATCCAAATAAAAAAAAATCAATAAACAAGCATTAACTTGAACTATAACTTAGATCAAATGGACAGAACAGACATATACAGAACATTCCAACCAATAGCAGCAGAATACATATTCTTGTCAAGCACAAATGAAATATTGTCCAGAGTAAATCATATCTCAGATCACAAAACAGAAGAATGAAATCATACCAAATATTTTTACCAACCACAAGGCATGCACCTAGAAATCAGTAACAGGATAAAAACTGGAAAATTCGTAAGCCTGGGGAAACTAAACAGCACACTCTCGAATAACCAAAGGGTCAAAGTAGAGATCAAACTGGAAATGTAAAAATAATACCTCCAAACACACAAAATGGAAATACAACATAACATATGAGATGCTGTAAAAGCATTCTAAGATGGAAGTTTATAACTGTAAATCCTACCTTAAGAAAAAAAAGATGTTAAATAAACAACGTAACATTACATTTCAAGCAACTAGCTAAAAAAGAACGAATTAAACCCAAGTTAGCAGCAGGAAAAAAAAAAAAAAAAGATTAGAGCAGAAATAAATGAAGATGAGAGAAACAATAGAAAAAAAGTCAGCAAAACTAAGAGCTGTTTTTTTGAAAAGACCAACAAAATTAACAAATCTTTAGCCAGACTAAAAAAGAGACAAAAATCAAATAAATAAAATCAGAAATGAAAAAGGAGGCATTTTAAATGGTACCACAGAAATATAAAGATTCATGAGAGACTTCTAAAATATACGACAACTAATTGGATAACCTACAAGAAATGGAAAAACTCCAAGAAATATACTACCAAGACTGAACTGTAAGGAAGTAGAAAATCTGAACAGTTGAGACAAATATTGTAGGAGGTTGATCCACATATCAAAAACCTCCCAATACAGTAAAGTCCAGAATCAGATTGTTTAGCAGCTAAATACTACCAAACATTTAAGGAACTAGTGCCAATCTTTCTTAAGCTCTTCTAAAAAAATAACAGAAGAGGAGAGAACACTTCCATACTCATTTTGTGTGGCCAGCATTATTCTCATGCAAAAGTCAGATAAGGATACCACAAGACAAAAACTACAGGTCAATACCCCTGATGAATACAGAAACAAAAATTCTCAACATGCTACTAACAAACAGAACTGAAAATCACATTAAAAAGATCATGCATTCATGATCAAGCAAGATTTATTCCTTGGATGCAAGGACAGTTGACTATACACAAATCAATAAATGTGATACACCACACTAACAGAATGAGATAAAATTAGATGATCATCTCAATAAATGGAGAAAACAGCGTTTGACAAATTCAACATCCTTCTCTGATAAAAACTCAAATGAATTGGGCATAGAAGGAACACAGATCAAAATAATACATGCCATATAACAAGCCCACACTAACATTATACTTGATCGTGAAAGGTGGAAAGCTTTCCTGCTATAATAGGAACATCACAAGGGTGTCTTCTCTCACCACATTTTTATCATACTACTGGAAATTCCATACAGAGAAATTAGGCAAGGAAAAGACATGAAAGCCATTAAAATTGGAAAATAAGAAGTAAAATTATCTGTTACAGATATGATTTTACATATAGAAAATCCTAAAAAACACCCCCAAAACTCTTAGAACTAATGAATGAACTCACTAATATTGCAATTTACAAAATCAAGATATAAAACTCTCTTGCATTTCTAAGCACTGCAAAAAAAAACTATTTGGAAATGAAATAAAAAAAAATTCCTTTACAAGAACATCACACACACACACACACAAACTTATGAATAAATTTAACCAAGGAAATGGAAAGATCTATAAACTGAACACTGAAATAAAATGATAAAAAATTCAAGAAGACACATGTAAACGGAAAGATGTCCCATATTCATGGATAAGAAGAATTAACATTAAAATATCCAAACTACAAAAAATCTATTTATAAATTCTATGCAATCCCTATCAAGGTTCCAATGGCATTTTTTACAGAGATAGGAAAAAAATACTGAAATGTATATGGAATAAACTGTAAGTAGTCAAAGCAATCCTGAGAAAGAACAAAGTGGGAACCATCACACTTTCTAATTTCAAACTCTATTATGAAGCTATAGTAATCAAAACAGTATGATAGTAACATAAAAATAGATACATAGACCAATAGAACAGAATAGAGACAGCAGAAATAAGCCCATGCATATACGGTCAACTAATATTTGACAAAGAAGCCAATAATATTAATAGAGAAAAGACTGGGTATCTTCAATAAATGGCACTGGGACAAGTTTTTATTCAGTGTATTTTAAAAAAATGAAACTAAACCCCTATTTTTCACGACTTACAAAAATCAACACAAAATGGTTTAAAGAGGGGCGCCTGGGTGTCTCACTCATTTGAGCATCCAACACTTGATTTCAGCTCGTCACGATCCCAGGGTTGTGGCAGGGAGCCCTGCATCTGACTGCACTGAGCGTGGTGCCCGCTTAAGATTCTCTCTCTCCCTCTACACCCCTTCCCTAGTCACACACTCTAAACAAAATAATAAAAAAAAAATGGATTAAAGACTGAAAAGACTGAAAACTATAAAACTGGAAGAAATCAGAGAAAAAAAAATCTCCTTAAATTAAGTCTTGGCAATGATTTTTCAATATTTTTATATTAGAATAAGAAATAGCTTTTAATCCTGAGTTGAGTAGGCTAAAATGATTGCAATAGTTCAGTCATTAAGTCATGGGTTCTTTTATGGGATTTCTCTATCTTTCATGTGGAGGACATGAGTAATTTATATAAGTAAGCCTCAGTGAGAGGATCCTTGGACATTAACTTGAGTATTATTGACTAAGAGATATTTATGTACGTATGTATGTATTGTTTATCTATTTATCTACTTATAAATGTTTATTTATTTTGAGATAGACAGAGCGAGGGCTGAGGAGGGCAGAGAGAAAGAGCGAGAGAGATTGAGAACCCCAAGCAGGTTCCATGCTGTCAGTGCAAAGGGCCACACAATGCGGAAACTCACAATCTGTGATTTTATGACCTGAGCCAACATCAAGAGTCTAATGCTTAACCCTATAAGCCACCCAGGTGCCTCTTGAGTAGGACATATTTAAAAATGAAAAACAAGGAACAATTACTTTTATTATTATTATTATTATTATTACGTAAAGATATTCCTGACTACTTTCATCCCAGATGAAAATATTCATTTTTCCTAAGAGTATATATCCTAGAACTCCTACCACAATAGAAGGCACTGACAAAGCAGAAGACTCCCCTACCCAAAGATAAGATAAATATCTCCTGTATCACTAGGAATTAATCTTTATAATCAGTATTAAATTATATATAGATGAATTAAGTATTAATTACACATATGAATTCCATAGCACTCATACTACTTTTTAAATTTTATTTGCCGCTTTCTAGATTAAAGTAAAAACTTTACCAATTGGAACAGATGAAGCACTTTAAGTACTCAAAAGAGAGGGTGTTTAGCATATTGCTAGGAGACCACATTCACATCCTCCATAATAACAGCAGTAATTATGTGCTTCCTGGTGCAGGGCATTAGAAACAGTGCCAGTTATGTCTCAGCATGCCACAGAATTAACTCACACAATCTTGATCATCTATTTCAAGCAGCTCATCTGCCAAGCTGACCTATACTGTAATCAAACTAAATTGTATACTTTTGCTACATTTGCATTTTATTTTCAATTTTCATAACACACTTCTCATTCATTCTCTGAAATAGCCTTGCCGTAAGTCTCAGTAAATGAATTTTCTCCCCTCGATTTCCAGTTCAATAAAAAAAGCATAAAATTTCTGAAAGTTAAAAGTCCTAGAATAAATAATATATATTTTTTAGATTTCAGTGAAATATCTTCATAATTCAGATTTCCTAGAATAAAGACAAAGGCCTCTAAACTATGCCTTTAGTGTTCACATGGTTTGAAGGAACTAGTACATTTTTACCAATTGAGGTCAAGTCCTCAAATTATTTTTAATAATACATATTTAAGTGTTAGAACGCACTCAATTTAAATTCGGAGGTATAAAATGTCCTTTCTACTCATAGGTGAAGCAGCTGACTCGGAGGCACGGCATTCCCATTTTATTTTATGGAAACGTTCAATCCCATTTTACCTTACTGCTCTTATTTGTAAAATGAACATCATAATTACCTCTCAGGGTTGTTAAAGGTGATAATTTGATAAATGTATGGGAAGCACTTAGCTTAGTGTATAACAGGTGGTCAATAAATGGCCATCACTAGGATGCTTTATTTCTGCTGAGAAACAGAATATATATTTTCTCTCTCCAACTCTTAGATTTAAAATAAAATCCTGCTTTTTTTTGAAAGTTTGTGTGTATGTCTGTATATGTGAAAATTACATGTGTATGTAGAATTTCATAATGAAAGTTTACTGCTTATTCATAACCATATATTTCCTTATAATTGACGTGGCATTGAGTTTTTTAAAGCATATCCTTAAAATCTGTAAGGAGTTTAAAGAACAGTTCTAGATTTCGTGCTTGAAATAAGCCTCCTCACTGTGGCTGATGTTCATCACTCTAAATAGAATACAAAGCTCTCTTACTAGGGAGGCTAATATAATGAAAGACATATTTCTTTTGAATAATCCCGGGGATTAGGACCTCTGAGGTTAAATGCCCTAAACAAACACTAAGGCTATAGTGTAGATGGTGTTTTACCCCAAAAATGTTATTGCAGAGGCTGTTTATAGCATACTTCAATATTTGTTCTCTTTTCTGGTGTTAGAATATCTGTTTTTTTAGCTGTAACTGCAAATCCTGGCCTTCTTTGCAGTCAGTGTGGCCTGGTTAGTAAATTCTCACCATTGGCACATAAATGAACAGGCTGTGCATCAGTTTCTAGGAAATCTCATAAAAGGTCTTTTCCTCCTTCCCCCTCTTCTTCCTGCCTATTACCTAGCATGAAGAACTGATGAATAAATCTTCATCTGTCATCTTCAACTTTGAATTACTTTTCAGAGATCAGAACAGAGAGAAAAGAAGCAAAAAAATAGGGGTGACTGGGTGGCTCAATCTCTTGATTTTGGCTCAGGTCATGATCTCAGGGTTCGTGAGATCATGTCCAGCATCTGGCTCTGTGCTGAGAATGTGGAACCTGCTTTGGATTTTCTCTCTCCCTTTCTCTCTCAAAAGTAAACAAACAGACAAACAAAAGAAGCAAAAGAACAACAACAACAAAAAAGACTACTAAATTCATAGGTTTTATGGAGCCATCACATACTCTTGGTCGGCTTGTATCTTTATTTCTTTTTTGTGCCTCAAAAATAAGCTGTCTTCTTACTTTAATGTCCCTACACTGAGCTTCCATATAATGGAAGCAAATCCGACACCTCTTTTATTATGAAGTATCTTTATTTTCCCTAACTTATTTTCCCTAGGGAATTTCAGTCCTGTTAAATTTCAATTGCATAGTATTCATTGTACTATTGGGCAAGTTCTAAAACTTCTTTCTACTGTAAATTTTTGATAGGAACATATAGCTTACTTTTTTTGTGAGCTGTAAAATAAACAATATTTTAACTCAGGGTTGAAAACCTTGAAGGCATCTTTTCCCTACCATAATCCAAATATTGATACCTTACTGTTGATACTAAAAGGTAGAAATTTATATTCTTTCCATATTCTCTCCAAAACAATATTTATCTATTACTTGAGATATATTCATTGATAGTTTTCAAAAACATTTTAAATGTTATTACTAGGCTGCGTTTGTTGAAAGGCAGAAACACAGAACCTTAGATTACTTGGCATGGTTTCAAACCATAGAAAAAGGCAAAGGAATAACACATTATAGTTTGTTTTCTTATTTTTATTCAATTATTTCATAGTGTGGCTATGGATTAATAACAGATTAAACAACAGATTAAAAATTGCAAAAGAAGAAACTGAAGCTACAGTAATCTAAACAATTCAAAATGAAACAAATAAAACTTAAGATTAGTGAACTCTGGGGAAAGTTAAAGTAGGCAAGTAAATGTGTAATTGGAGTCCCCAAAGGAAAACCGTGAAAGTGGAGACAAAAAAAAAAAAAAACAATTGAAGAAATAATGGTCATACGTTTTCCAAATTTGATGAAAAATTTAAAATTATATTTATTAAGCTCAAGAAACATGTCCAAAAAGTTACATCAACAGATAGCTCATAGTAAACCTACATGTTTAAAGTCCTGAAAGTACTGAAAACATTTTAAAGTATTTCTTCCTACGATTAGGAACAGGACAAGGATGTCTCCTCTCATCCCTTCTACAGAACTTATACTGGAGGTTCTAAATTGAACAAGAAAGCAGACAAGAAGAATGCATCCATATTGGAAAGAGCGAATGAAATCTGTCTTTATGCTCAGACCACATGATTATTTATGTAGGAAATGCAATTAGACCTACAAAAACCTACTGTAACTAAAAGCGAGTATAGCAAAGTTGCAAGATACAAGATACATATTCGAAATCAAGTGCATTTCTATTGTAGTAACAGCAGATAATCATAAATTCAAATTTAAAAATATTATTTAAAATACCATAAAAATATAAAATGTTAGGGACAACTTTGACAATGATGTGAAAGATCTTTTTATCTGAACACCAAATTGTTTAAAATGTTGCTGACAAAAATTAAAGAATACCTGAATAAGTATATTTATTTATTCCTTAAATAAAAAAAGAATAAACATATCAAACCAGAACCTCTGATAAAGAAAACAACTTAAAAGAAGCCAGAGGAAAGAAGTGTATTACATATGGAAGAAAAAAAGTAAAACTAATAGCATACTCCTTACTGGAAACAGTGAAATCAAAAATAAATTGAGTGGCCTCTGAAAAACACTGGACATATAATCAAAAAATCAGTTAATGTAGTTAATTCATCAAATTCAGTTAATATAGCACTCTACAGCAAGTGTGAAAAATTGGTATCTCTTAGAGAGTTAAATTTGTAATTAAGAACACCTTAAGAAAAAACCTTCCAGAACCGGATGACTTCTATTATTATTATTAATTATTCTTTTATCTTAGAAAGAGAGAGAGTACACAAGCTGGGGAGAAGGGCAGAAAGAGAGAGGGGCAAAGGGGGAGAAGGAAAGAGGGAGAGAGAATCTTAAGCGGGCTCCATGCTAAGTAAACGTGGACCCGGATACAAAGCTGGATCCCACAACTCTGGGATCATAACCTGACCCAAAAATCAAGAGCCTAATACTCAACTGACTGAGCCACCCAGGTACCCCCAGATGACTTTAATAGTAAGATTGACAGGCTATTTCTAAAATTTAAATGTAAATCATATTCACCTAGAATAGCGAAGATAATTCAGAAACAGAAAGACAAAGCTGGAGGATAACCATTACTTGTTTGCAAGACATAACTATCAGGAAAAGAGAGCTAAATATATTGATGAAACAGAATACAGTGCCCAGAAATAGACCTATACATATAAGAACAGGTAAGTTTTTACAAATATGCAAAAAATTCAGTAGAAAGAGGATAGAGTTTTCAACAAATGGTGTAGAACGTGTGGATATTCATATACCCCCCAAAAATATCTAACAATATTCAAAATTTAGCTCATATTAGATCACAGTCCTAAATGCAATATGTAATTCTCTAAAGCTTCTACAACATAGAAAACAATCTTTGCAACCTTGTGTTAGGCCGAGTTTCATTACATGACAAAAACATGATCCATAAAAGAAATAAAATGATAAAAGAGACTTCATCAAAATTAATGTTTTACTCATGGAACACTATGATTAAGTGAAAGAAAAGACAAACTTCAGATGGTGAGAAATTATTTGTAAAACATTTATCTGATTTAAAAAAAAAACAAAACACCTTATATCCAGAATATTTCCAGAGAGAACTCTTGAAATATATTACTAACACATTAGAAAATAGGCAAATGATTTGAGCAAACTTCACCATAGAAACTAAATGGATAACAAATGAACACATTAAAAGATGCTCAATATCATTAGAGGAATGGAAGTTAAGCCATAATGAAATATTAAACTACTGCATGACTGTTAGTATAGCTAAAATTCACAAGATCAATACACCAAGTGTTGGTGAAGCCGTGGACTAACTAAAACTCTTATACCTGCTCATGGAAAGGAAAAATGCTACAATTACCTTGCAAATCTACTTGACAGTTTCCTCAAAAGGTAATATACACATATGATTCAGTCCTTCCATTTTTTAATATTTATCCCAAAGAAATTAAAACACAAGTTCACTAAAATGACTGTATAAAAATGTTTGTAGCAACTTTATTTACAACATAAATTAAAAACAATTGTAGTAATTCTACACTGAAAATGCAAATACCCATCATGAATTAGCAATATAAATGACCTACTGACATGAACAATCAGTGAATCTCAAAATAATCATGTTCAATGAAAGAATACATGAAGAATTATTGAATGTGTATGAAATTCTAGAAAATGCAAACAAATGTTTGCAGAAAACGGATTAGTCATTTAGTATATTTATATTATATATATATAATATAGAGACAGAAAACAGAGACAAAAAACAGATTAGTCATTTCCTGAAACAAGGAAGAATGGAAGATTGGAATTATAAAAGGGCATGAGTCAATTTTTCAGATTGATGAATATGTTCATTCTCTTGACTTAAGTGATTTTAGTGGGGATTTCATGGGTATATGCATAATATGCATCGTGTATCAATCATAACTAGAGTATATTGCAAAAGATATTCAATACTACATCTCTCCCATTCCAGTAAAATTGATAGTATGCTGATATTGATTATATAAAAATAAATACACTATTTGTGAAACATATCCAATGTTTTACCTCCATCTAACATTGTTTCTCTTCTGTATCTTTTTTAGGCTTTAAGACAGTACTAATTATTCTTTTAATTTAGGACTTTTACCCTCTCGTGACAACAAAGAACTAATTCTCTGCTATTTCTCCAGTCCTTTTATATTTTATAGGTAGTGGGCAAAGCAACAACATGAACTCTGTGACTGACAGTTTTTCAGACATTTAGGACCCTGATCAGCTTTTTCAATAATAATAATAATATTAATAATAACAATAAAAAGTAAATTATGAGAAGCCAGCAGTACACAAAACATGGGAAACCCAAGCTCTAATGAGTTTGAGCTAAGAAAAAGCCAGCCTTTGGCAAGATAATTCATATTCCTCATCTCATGTAATCGTTATGGCAATACCATGAAATAGGAATTCTTTCTTCTAACTTACATATTTGGAAATTTATTAACTTGCTAAGTTTGAAACCACTCGCTCATATATACAGTCTTCAAGGAAAAAAAAAAAAAAAAGTTCCCTCTTTGGAAGAAACAGGACCAGAAAGTTGAAAAGTGAGCTCTTAGTAGAATCATGCCTCCTGCAGTCACTCAGAACATAGACCCAGATTACAGAAAATAACACAACTGCAGACTAACTGTATAACCACAGAAGGTAACTATGTCTTCGAAATTCTGGTTCATCACTGAAAACAAAGAACAGAAAACAAATTTTCTCTTAGTTCCAGATTATATGGTTCTGTGTGTAATGGACCAAATGAACATTGGGTGTGGTCGTGGAATGCAATAAAACAGAGGCAGTCTATCTAGGAATGATGTGCCATCTCAATCAAGGCAAAAACTTGTCTCTTGAATGAATGAATGAATGAATGAATGAATGAATGAATGTTTGATCTCTGCTGTACAATTATGATTCCATTAAAAGGCATTAATATCTTCTGGAGCTCATCTTCTGTGAGTCAATGATTGTGCTGTAGGAATTTTCCCCCCAATTGTATTACATGTTATTAAGTCATTCATTAAGGGATATAATTATTCACACAAAAATGAGTTCACTTCATAGTAGCTTTTAAATGTACTTTATAATATATGATTTATATTTAATTAGAGGTCATCGGTTATAACTCAGTTTATTAATGCTTAGCATTTTATGGATGGAAATTGGCTCCAAATTAGCAGTCTACAAGACTAGAATCCTTTTCATCATAATATAATCTACTGTAAATGTATTTAATAAAAATTGAACATAGTTGTTAGGTATAAAGAACATTTATAGTCTTACCAACCTCATAGACTACTGTGAACAATTCATATTTTTTCTTTTTTTTCATATTTTATTTATAAGACAAAGACAAATTAAGTTTCTATAATCTAAATAGTCAGAATTATACTAATAAATATTTTTCTACCAATTTTGTCATAAGTTAATTAAAACATCTAATACTGAATGTGATTATGTACATTTATAGCTTTTAAATGTTATCATAAAGGAGTTCCTTGGAAAATAAATAAATTTTATCATGAAATTTGAAAGGTTTTGAAATTTTTTTTCCAAGAAATTCTTTAATGCTTTTCAAGGTAGCATGGCTCAGTGACTCACAGAGAGACTGAAATTTGAAATTCTAATTTCAGCTTTTAATTCACCTACTGGGTGGTGTTGGGCAAGGCACTTAACCTCACTGATCCTTCATCTGTAAAATTGGATTGGTAAAAAACATGGCTGTAAAGAGCTGTAAATAAATATAAGTAGCTATTAGAGAATGAATTCCAACCTTTACTCCACAAAAATCAAAAGAATCTAATTGCTACTGTTTAGCATGAATCATCACCATGAAGCAAGCACTTAATAGAAGTATTATGAGTCATGGACCCTTTGTAAGTCTTTGAAATTCATTAATCTGACACAAAGCTGATGAATTAAATTTAAAAGCTGCATTGATTAAAAATAGACCATAAAGATCAAGCTGAATTCAATATTAAGTTAGAACATAAGTTCCCCAAATATCAAGAACATTGTAATCCATAATCTGTATCTGTGGTTATGCTGATTATTATAAATATGATTTGATGCTTCTTGAATTTAGCTGGGTCAAGGCAGAAAAATTAAGTGTACCAAGAGCTATATATACCTATATCAAGGAAAAATGAATTATAGTCTTTGCCTCCAAAAAATAAGCTAATAAGGGAAAAATATGTTATCTCATGACCACCATTTGATGAAAAGTGCAGGCCGGGGGAAAAGGAGGGGTATGACTCAAGATGCTTCTAAATAAATTAGTACAGCAGTATCCCCTGTCATAAACTGCTTCTCACATTGAGGGGTTTGTGTTGGTTGTGAAGAATCCTGAGTTTCAATTAGGTACTTTTAGTGAATTAAAAAAAAAAAAAACAAAAAAAAAACCATGAAAAGATTGTCCCAAAAGAGCAAATGACTAGGTTTTCTTAGTGGTTTAATTCAGGACTTCAAGTTTTAACTTACTATTTATTACTATTAGTGTGTAGCATTTTTTTTTTTTTAAAGAGAGAGAATGAGTGAGTCGGGGGTGTGCGAGGAGAGAGAGTGAGTGAAAATCTCAATCAGACTCCACGCTCAGTGCAGAGCCCCATGCGGGGCTCAATCCTCCAACCCTGGGATGATAACCTGAGCAGAAATCAAGAATCTGACACTCAACTGACTAAGGCACCCATGAGCCCCTACTGTGCAGCCCTCTAATGTACTCATAAAATATAAGAAAACCACAGCATTTCTTTACAAGAAGTTAACTAGAAACAGAATAGGAGTAGGAGGCCTTCTTCCTTCCTATACTCTTTTCCAAAAATTTTCAGTAAGATATTCATATAGATCAGAAAAAAAAAAAAAAACTCTCTCTTCCCATAACTAAACATGTCAGGATTCATATTGGTGACAAATCCAACATTTTATGTTTGAAAGTGGTAAAAGGTCTAGCTCTCCATTTGCACCTTTTTTTTTATCATACTTTGCCATGATCTACCGCTCATTTGGGGAGGAATAGGTATTAGCTACAACATTGCTGGTTATGAGTTAAGTGAGAGAGACAAAGCATGGTCCAGTAAAATTTCATCACAATTTAGGACCCTGGCACAGATATCCAGACAGAATTTAACTATTGCCATCCTCATTCACAGAAACTGAAGCTCAGACCAGTGGCTTGAGTGTTCACCCATCATGTGGAAGACAGCCATCAGTACATTGGAAGCATGCTATTTCACAGAGTATTTATATTCTCTTCATTAGATTTGCCCTTAGGTCTAGACATTTAGGAAAATACAAAATCACTAACCAAATTAAGAGTGTCATTTGAGATTATTTACCCAATAAGTAAAGGGAGAGGGGGAGATGGGGGGAGATGGGGGGAGATGGGGGGAGATGGGGGGAGATGGGGGGAGATGGGGGGAGAAACTACCTGTACAACAACATAAAATCAACCAAAACAAAATATTATTTCATTACAAATTCTGCATGAGAAGCGTGAATCACAATTTTTGGCACAGCAGGTACTATTTCCTTTTTTAATTGTGTTTGAGGTTATAAAACTATGTTGATACTAATCATATCTTTGCATCCTATATGTTTTGTCTTAAAGTTACTGAACATCTGTGTATTTTCCCTCCACAGATTTTTCTTACTTTGTATTTAGAAAGGATATTTCTATAATTAATAAAAATGGTAGCTAAAAATACAATGAACACATAGCCTACTGACATGAGAATCTTTTTAATTTTTTAAACGTTTATTTATTTTTGAGAGAAAGAGACAGAGCATGGTGGGGGAGAGGGACTGCAAAAGAGGGAGACAAAGAATCTGAAGCAGGCTCCAGGCTCTGAGCTGTCAGCACAGAGCCTGATGTGGGGCTCGAAATCACAACCTATGAGATCATGTCCTGAGCTGAAGTTGGACACTCAACATACTGAGCTACCCAGGAGCCCCATGAAATGTTAATTTAAAAAATTATCCTCCTGAAATTCCTATAACCATGTTGATATGCTTTAGTTTTCAAATAATCTTAAAATCCAAAATATCCTAACTTCTCTGATATACTTGTATACCTGTTAGGAAAAAAAAATACCATAAATGAGTTCAGCAAAACTTGATTATCTTGCTTGATATTAATTTACACACCAATGCATTTTCTTTCAAAAGCTTAAAATCCAAAGTCTTTGTGGAGAAGTGGTTAATAATAAAATTAGCCTAATGAATTATTTGAAGCAACCCATAAACCCAGTAAACACTAATCTCTGTTTAGCAGGTAAAATAGAAATATGGGCTTAGGGCTTTCATTGAATTGAGCTCAAACCTCAACCCCTCTCCCCGTCCCCCCCAACCCCCTGCCACTCTTATCTGTAAGGTAGATGCTTCATTTTCAGGGTTTTTATGACAATTAGAACTATAAATACAAATCATTTAGCCTAGAATTGATTGCATAGAGGGCGCTGAACAGATATCAACTTATGTTCTTACAATTAATACATAACTAGATGCTTCTTTAATGGTTTTGCTTAAGTTTTGAGTGCTGCTAAGACAGAAAAGGAAGGTGTGTAAAGGCAGGGATGTGCTTTCTATGCCCTGGGCAGTGGGTCTAGACATAAGTATTTGTTAACTAACAAGAAGGATTTTGAGAACCTGGGACCAAAGCTCATTCCCAAAACATCCTCAGTGTTATCCTTTTTCCACCATATAAAGTTTCTAGTGGAAGAGAATGAAACCACATTTCTATGTGTCTCTGTGTGTGTGAATGAAGAAAAAAAGTGTTTGAGTCACTTTCAGATTTATCCTAGCACTTCTTATAGTCTAATAATTTTCATCTATTACTTACAATTTATGAGCCAACAAAAGCCTCAATTTTTAACATATGCTAGGAAGATGGGTTCCTACCACTCACAAAGAAAAAAGTAACCTAAATATTTCCATTATGTCTCTGACATATGCACTTGGAGAAAACCTACATTTAAGTACTGACTCAGTTTATACCAGGTATCTGAGACAGGGAAAGTCACAAACTCCTGAAACCTCATGTTCTACATGTAAAAATTGAGAATAATTATATCTGCCTCACAGCACTGTGCTTTGTCAAAATTAAGTACTTTTAGTATCATAATTTCTACTAACAGTAATTTTTTAAAAAGTCTTTTTCCTTGTTATCACACGCATATAGCACAGAGCTATTGTTTTTATGTGATGAAAAAGACTGAAGATACCAAGTTAACAAAGCAAAACCCACCGAACCAATTCAAGGTTATGACCAAAGACCTTCTGGCTCTAATTTTGCCTTCATTGTATTATTGTGAGATACAAGTAAGTAATTCAACCTATTTTCTCATAGAGGATGAAAGCCCAAAGTAATCTCTCTACTGATATTATAAGATGCCTCACAAATGCTTAAGTTTGTTCATATTATTTCTCTTGATTAAATGTAAAGTACAGAGTTCAAGGGTATTAAACTTACTTGCAATTATTTCCCATTCAAATAACATAAAATGTTTTCTTCTGGTTTATCAGAGTTTTATTCTCCTTTCATATTCTTGCCTTTTGTTATTGGTATGAATAAATGTGAAACCTTGTCAGTAATTTAAGATGAAATTAGATTATTTTAAAACACAGTATCACTTTTCCATGCAAATGCACAAACTAAACTCTGGATTCATTTAGTTCTTTCCATTGTCTCTCAAAATAAATATAGAATATTTTGAGTTCTGCTTTTTTTAATGCAGTTCATATACTTGGTTGCTACCAGGTAATTAATATGAAGCTATTCTATTTTGAGTATTAAAAAAGAAACACATATTTGACACCTTGCATTTTCCAGCTCAGCTACTAATTAAAAAAAAAGAAAGAAAGAAAGATAAAGGATAAAGGAAAGCTCAGCATTTATTTGAGAATGTCACTTTGTAATACCTGCACAATATATGCACTATATATATACGTATGTATATATATACATACATATACATACATATATATACATACATATATATACATACATACACATATATATATATATATGTATATATATGGTCATTCATGGCACCAAAAATAAAATACAAGGTGACATATGCACAATATAGCCTGTCATCTATTTACTTAGAGATTAAGATTTTTTGATAATATGGTTATTCTAGAAACAGAGCTTGGTACAGGCAAAAGATTATGGATCATGATGCCATGCCTTCGTGTTAATTTTGTAGTTGGCAACTTCTACAACCAGGAGCTGTTACGTCTTATCTGGACATAACTTTCCTAATCTTTAACCCAAAGAATTTTGGGTAAATTATCTTTAGTATCCCTTTGACTAATACATTTTTAGAATCCTAGTTTTAGGTATCTTCTTTACATTATAGAAGGTTTAGGGATGCCTGGGTGGCTTAGTCAGTTAAGCATCCAACTTCAGATCAGATCATGATCTCATGGTTCGTGAGTTCAAGCCCTGAGTCGGGCTCTGTGCTGACAGCTCAGAGCCTGGAGCTTGCTTTGGATTCTGTGCCTCCCTCTCTCTCTGCTCCTCCCTCACTTGCTCTCTCTCTTTCTCTGTCTCTCAAAAATAAATGTTAAAATTTTTTTTAAAGGTTTACATTTTCCCAAATGTTAAGTAGAACAAAATATAATTAGTACGTAACTTTTTGGAACATATTGTTTCTTTCAATCAATCTCAAAAATTGATAAATTACTGAAGAACTGCAAATTAATCAGATATGTGAAAAATTGTTCAGCCACCCTAAGTTTCACAACTTATGAACATATTCATTTATATGAGATTTTTTCGTACAGCAAATGGAAGAAATGAACATTAACTTTTTTATGTGTGCAGACAAATTCTCTTTTGGAGGTATTTCCTGGTGGTAGCTTAATCAGTATAGCATCACTTAAGGAATGTTTTACTCAGTATCGTTTATATCCTAGAACTACAATCATAGGAATTTATTGAGGAAAACTCAGATTTGTCAAGTATTTATGGACATGATATTCATTTTGAATTGCTGTGAAATAAGACAAAATTTATAAAGATGCAAATTGAAGGGATTTTTTTTTTCTTCCCACATGTCCCATTTCTCTCCTTAGGAGGTTACCACATATTTATTTTCTGCCTATTATTTTAGAAACAATAGATTTGTCTACCTACCTTACATAATACTATCTTTTTTTTTTTGCAAAAAGGATCATATAATATGCGCTATACTGCAATGTTGCATATCACATATACAGTCATATTTACTTCAATAGTCCTAATGAGTTGATAAAATCTCACCGTTGATTTTAACAACTCCCAGTGGTTCCCAATGGTAGGCATCGCGAAGTTTGCAGTTTTATGATATTATAAGCAATGTTTCAATTACTTTTTTAAGGATATGCCTACATGAAATTGCTTTCAAATATTTGTTATGCATTATACTTCACAGTGCATGTGAAAAATCACATTTGATAATTTTGAATTATTAGCCACTTTAAGTGTTTTTCCACATTTCCATTCCTAAATTCACCTTGAAGATAATCTCATCACCTAGTATACAGAATATTTGTGTAAATGTAGATGAAATCTTACTTTTAATAGGGTTACCTTAAAGCTGATGCATGTAGAAAACTGCTTTGTATTTTGTTGTAGTAACGCAACATCAATTAAAAGGATAAAACTATAAATAATTTCACATGTTTTAAGAAATATTGTAGCAAAATTCCACTAATTTACTTAAGAAGGCTAATTTTAAGTCAAAATAATAAAATGTAAACATCTGAAATTCAAAAACACCTCCTTTTTAGAGATCTTCTCCATGTTGGAGCCAAAGAAATAAAGATAAAATTGGGATCAAGACATGTTTGTGATAAGTTTTTGCTGCAAAAAATTAACATTTCAACACATTACATATTTGATTCCCTTGCAGAGCAAGAGTGTTTGCACACAGCAGTTGAAAACTAGGGTTTTTTAAAAATTTTTCTTTTGATAGTAAGAGCTTTTTTACTCAAATATCAGTTTAATAACATTGAGAAGTTATTAAGAGAGTGACAAACGATTTAAGGTATTTCTCTACTTTGTTTATGAAAGAATTGCTGGCTAGTTCAGGGAAATATTTGGAAAGTTTTGATTCTGCGTCAACATAGACCTTTAATGTCCACACAAATAACTCTGCATTTAAATGTCATATTTCAATATGTAAAAAAAAAAAAAAAAAAAAAAAAAAAACCCAACAATGATTATATAGATCTTGGGAAGCTTACCTTTATCCGTCTCCTGCTCCATAGCTGAAAGTGGGCTGGAAAGCTTGGATCCCAGCTTCCTCCAGCTGTTGCTCATAGACAAATGATGGCCTCTTCACGCTCTTTTTTGGGCAAACTCTAAATACTAAAGACGTGTTTCCAGAAAACATTGCCTGGATTAAATATGATCATGCACGTAGAGAGAGGACTTCGCACAGCTCCTGACACAATAGATGTTCAATAAAATATAATTATAATTAGATTTTCCTTTAAGTGATATCACTGAATCCACATTCTAAAAAAAAAAAAAAAATACAAGCAAATCGCTCACAGCTTTGTAATGTAACTACTATTGGTTGTATATTCCATGTAACACACCTCACAGTCAAATGAAGCATACTACTATACTGGGACACCTCCCAGAAATAACGTACAAATTCCAGAACAGAGACTTGGACCAGATTACGGGTAGCCCACAGTTTATAATGCTTTTCTGCTTGTACTCGAAAAGCTTTATGGCATTAGTGACCGGCTGCCAGATCTGCCTGCAAGTGAAATCTATAAGCAGGGAGCTAATGCAGCGGAGCTTACAGTATCAGCATCACCTGAGCTTGTTAGAAACGTTAATATTTAGGGGCACCTGGGTGACTCCGTTGATGAGGCTACCAACTTTGGCTCAGGCCATGATCTTGCAGTCCGTGAGTTCGAGCCCAGCGTTGGGCTCTGTGCTGACAGCCTGGAGCCTGCTTCAGATTCTGTGTCTCCCTCTCTTTTCTCTCTGCCTTCCCCACCACCCCACTCTCTCTCACACACACACACACACACACACACACACACACACACTCTCTCTCTCTCTCTCTCTCTCTCTCTCAAAAATAAGTAAACGTTAAAAAAAAGAAATTTTAATATTTAGGCCTCAGACCTACTACATCTGAACTCTGGGAATGGGGGTGGAGCAGGCCCTCCAGGTGATTCTAATGCATGCTCTAGTTTGAGAGCCACTGGCTTAGGCTAGAGTGTTGTTGGCCGGAAAAATGTGGCAAAAAGTGTTTGCGCATGCTTAGCTCCTGACAAGCCCCAGGTCTCAGTCTCCTCACAAAGAGGAAGGACAGAGCTTGTTCCACACAAGAAAGGAAAATCTTACCAAACCCCAGGAAGGAATAAACACAAGACAAATAGAGAAGGAAGGTATTCCCGTCAATATTAAAACAAACAAACCCCAAACTGAAATAACACGAAACAACAAGTCAGCCAAACTGACCGACAAGGAACATAATCCATTGCTAGAGAGGTGAGTTAACAAACACCACATTTTTACTCACACTTTTCCCCCAAATCCTTTAATTTGGGGGGGGGGGCAATATTCTGAAAAAAATATAATAAACTGGTTTATTTAGAAATTTTTCCGTAGGGGCACCTGGGTGGTTCAGTTGGTTGAGCATCTGGCCCCTGATTTCCCTCAGGTCACGATCCAATGGTTGTGGGATCCAGTCCTGCATTCGGCTCTTCACTGACAGTGTGGGACCTGCTTGGGATTCGCTCCCTGGCTCACTCTCTACCCCTCCCCTGCTCATGTGCATGCACACTTTCGTATGCTCTCTCTAAAATAACATAAATTTTTTTCTTAAGCTTCAAAAAATGATTTTTAAAGTCCTGTAAAATGAATAGTGCCGTGACTTCCTGTGAAGTCCTAAATGATAGCCTCTGACTTCATGTGGCTATTTAAATAAAAATTTTAAGTTACTAAAACTTAAAGATTTAGTTTCTCAATTGCAGTAGTAACATTTCAAGTACTTAAATAGTCCTGTGTAGCTAGTGGATACCATATTCGAAGACCCACGTATACGACATTTCCATAATCACTGAAAATTTTGCTGAATATTACTGATTCAGACCAACGTCATGATTCATACTTCGCCTATGATAGGCACTTTGTTCATTTATTTATTTCTTAGCCTAATTACTTAATTATTTATTTCTACTCTGCTTTGTTCCATAAATAATTTAATGCAACACAGATAAAATATGCATAAGCACCTGAAGTAAGCGATGGAAAGACTATGTAATTGTAAAAAAGATAAGAAGAAATATAAGATGAAGTAATTGGACAGAAATCCATGCTTCCTGAACATTTTCTATAGGTAAAATTAGAAATTGTGATTTCTAGCAGCCATTTAAGAAAGTGGCAAAAATATGTTAGATTTGGGAAACTCACAAAAGAAGAGCGAACAAGTACCCCATTCTAACCCAGGAGAAACACAGTTACTCAAATTTTAAGACTTACCAGATATTTATTTAGTGCTTTCTCATAAAAATAACATGTATTAAATATAAAAACATGGTCTTACCGTAAGTTCAATATTAGAATAATGAATTTCATCAAGCTATTTCATAGAATGTCCCTCTGTGATATCAACAATCAGTCAGGAAAATAGTCAGGATAATAAATCCTGTGGGATAACATATGAATGTTAGCATTTAGCAAACAACGGAAGATCTAAATTCAGAGAGCTTTTTTGGAATAGTCTTACAGAGCTTCGTCATGTTATTTGACACATTGGCTTTGAAAATCTTACAAGAATTGCTACTATTCTCCAAAATGAATATTCAAATAAATTTTCATATAATGTAATATATAATTTCATATAAGTTGTACATGTGTTCACACACCAACTGTCTTTTACTTAATGGGGGCTGGTAAGAATTGTAAATTATTTAAGATTTATTCCACAGAGAATCATTCTCCTTCACTTCATATTTGGATAGATATAATTAATCAATGATCTCAAGATTATGTTTTTTGAAAAGTCCCAAAACATTTTGTCCTATTAGTGGTTAAAAATGAGGTTAAATAATTTACATGTCAACCAGGAAAGAGGCCATTATTGACCTCTTGTTTTGAAACTTGAGATTGAAAATTATGTGTAACTGAATAGAAAATCAACTTATTTGTCAATAAAAATAATGAGGGAATGATCATGGACTGGGACCTTTGCAAACACTCAATGAATACTTGTTCACTAGTATTAATGACATCACTAGCAACCAGTGGCCTGGTGGACAACCAGTGTTTAAAGATAACTGATTGAGGGGCACTCGGGGGGTTTGATCGGTTGAATCCGACTCCTGGTTTTGGCTCAGGTCATGATTTCACTGTTTCGTGAGTTTGAGCCCCAGGTTAGGCTCCATGCTGACAGTGTAGAGCCTGCTTGGGGTTCTCCCTCTCTCCCTTTCTCTCTGCCCCTCCCCCATTCATGCTGTCTCTGCCTCTCTCAAAATAACTACATAAACTTTAACATTTTTTTAATTTTAAAGATAACTGATTTATAGTACAATATTAGGCTGGATGGAAGGGTCTTGGGTCATGCCAAAGAACTCTATCTAATTGGCCCTGTCCATTTCAATGGAAAATAATTTCAATATGTTTGTAAAACCCACAAATGTAGAAACACACAAATATACAGTGGCTGACAGATTTCACATATTCACATAACAAAAACTATATGAGATCAAAATATTCAAATATAATTATTTGTTAATATTTAATATTTATGAAAGTATTAATATGCATCTAGTGTTAAACTTAATTAACTAAATGCATAAGGGAGGACTTTTGCCTCTACAGCAAATCTTGTATGTATTTTGTTTAAATGCAAACTCATTATGAGCCATAAATGATATAGGCTGCTACAAAGTCTAATGCCATTTTTTTGCTTAGCAATAAAAGTCTAATATAAAGTTCAAGGAAATACTGAGAAATTATCACTGGGCTCTGCACTGATATTTAGTTTGTCTGAGCAGCAAGTTTTAAAACAGACGCTGACAAGTTACTGATGTCTGAAAACCTATGCTAAGATTGAAGAAAGGTCTGTAAACTATGTCATCTGAGTAGCACTTGTAATAACAATGAGATTGAGACCACAATCAGAGCTGTCAGAGGAAACTCAACCTGGCAAGTCAGGAATGTTATTTGGGAGTGGTGAAACACAGAGTAATGAATCGAGGATTGATCAAGCAAGTAGTCCTCAGCATGGAAAGCTGTTATCATAGAGAAGGGCGATTGTCTTCATGCTAAGGATAGTGGAATTGTCCAGAGAAGGCAAAGTTCCATTCTTACAGGAATTGGTTTTCAGAGTGGACAATAGTTTCTGAGGCTGATGGTTAGGCAGACCCTGACAAAGACTGTGGAACCAACTAGATATTTAAGACTAGGTAGAAGCCTACAATGTAGAACTGAAGTGCCAAGATAGAGCTAAACTAATACTATCAAGGATAAACATATGAACTACTTAAATCACTTCTGTTTAAATTTAGATAATGATTTATATCCGTTAGACGAATTAAGTGACAATTGAACCACAACTCTACCCTCCTGCATCCTTGACAGAAATTGCTACATACTCATGACACTCTTACTAACTCACTGAGGGGTCACGTGTCCTCAAAATCATTTTTGTTTTTAAAACAGGACCTCAGGTCAACACTGTGTTAGAAGAATTAGCAGGCAAGATGAAGCATAGAGGCTGGGTAAACGTGGATCAAATAAGTCTAGAAGGATTAAAACCAAGAAGATAGAAGGTGAACAAATAGAATATTCATACAGCACATTATCATGTTTGAAGGGACCTCTCACCTGCATTCATTAAAATGATAACCAGAGTAAATATGATGGTTAAGAGCCTGTAATCAGGAATCAGTTTTCGAATCCTGGCCCCATCACTTACTACCTGTCTTAGTAAATTGTACAGCCTCTCTATATCATTCATATTCTATAAAATAACACAGGGATGCTGTGAGAAGTAATAAGTTAATACATTTGAATCAGCGAAAGCAGTGGCTGGCACAAAGTAATAGCTGTAGAAATATTAGCTATTATCATTAATGTTTAAATATAATTTTAAAATAGGCAAAAATAAGACAAGGTAGTAAAGTATCATAACCTATGTCTGGAGTGAAATTTAAGCTGGATTTGAATTCTGGCCCTGCCATTTTATTAGTGGGATGATTTTAGCCAATTTAAGCATTAGTCTCCTCACTTATAGAGGGGAAATGATCTTACTTGCATCTTAACTTGTTAGGTTTAAGCATCACACACACACACACACACACACACACACACACACACACAGAATTCACAATACAGAATTTGATATAGAGCAGACTCTTGATAAATGAAAGGTATTAGGATCATTGCTGTTAACACAAGTTATGAACTTGAGTCAGCTCATCATTTCATTGTTACAGAATGAACTATAATCTTTGTCGTATAAAATAAAAGTCAAATTTAATGTGAAATAAACTTCATTTGAAGTTGAATCCTTGCCAGGTTTGTGAGGATATAAAACTTCTGAATTTCTCAACAATATTTTTCACATACTTTGCCCTCCTTTCCAGAAAGAAGACAGGCAAGTATGAACAATGGCAGCCCTGTATATGTATAATTTGGTGACAATCAATGATAATTGCCTTTCAAAATGCCTGAACAGTAGTTTTAGAGAAATAATTATAGACTTTATTATTATTATTATTATTATTATTATTATTCAGAAGTATCTCCTTAAACTTATCTAGAACCTTTGGCTTTTAAAAATTTTCCCCTGTAATATCCAAAGCTAAAAATAAGTGAATAATGCACGATCAAAGGAGTGACTTTAATTGCATTGCTCTGACTTTAATAACTTGAAGCACAGAATTTAATAACCTCAAGCTCTGGAGGAGTCTATCAAAATGTCAATGAAATGCCTATTAAAACAGAGATAAACAAAGCACAGATACCATGCCATGTGTAATCCAATCCTGGTAAGTGATAATAAAATTTAACTGGGTGCATTTATATTGAATTTTATCTAAAAAATCTCAGTGACTTTTAGAAATGTTAATTGAGTCCCAGGTCATTTTTTTGAGGATGTTTTGAAAGAATCAGGGTATCCATTCTTCTGAAACAGAAGCACAGTAAAAAAAAAATGTTATACATCAGATATGTTGAGTGGGAAAAATTAAATAAAGATTAGTCAAACATCCAGAAACCATCAATGGGAAAAATAGAATTTTGCCTGAAGATTTTTAAGTGTACATTTATCTGCTGGGTTTGATATATGATTAATACTTATAATAGCTATTTAAATGATTGAAAAAAAAGTTGTAACTCATGTCAGCTATGACTTCTGGACTGTATAGCCAGCCATTTTGAGTCTCTTTGGAACAATAACTGTAATTTTCATATAAAAAATGCAGAGAATTGCTCCAAAGCGTTGTGACATAGAGGTGTTCTACCATTCCCTTTTCTATAGCTCTTTCTCTTCTACCTTCACATACATTCTTTAAAAATTCTTACCTGCCAACATACCCTTTCCTGTACAAGGTTCCCTGACCAATCTCCGCATACACAGCTAGATGGTGATATGAAGGAAATGTGCTCTAAGTAATGTGACCAATGTTTTCTAAGTTTTCAGAAAACTTGGGCTTTTAGCACATATTTTTATTATTGTGGGTAACCTGGGGCAATCACTTAACTTGAGTAATCTTTGTGAAATAAAGAGCTTGGGTTAAACTTTCTTCTGAATCTAATCTAATTATTGGTATTTCTATAAGCTGATATGAACGCTCAACCTGATGCAAATGCCTACTGCACTGACTTACAGGTCAGTCAGGAAAAAATTGAGTGAATTTTAGACAATGTAAAATATTGGTGTGACAAATTTGAACCAGTAAAGAGTTTTTCGTTTATTTTTGGAGGGGGAAATATTTTACTATTCTTTATATCATAGCTACCTAATAATAATATAGATATCCATCCCCATCATTCAATTAGCCAGGATAGGTTAAATTTTGCTACCCTAATATCTGGGCTCAGTAGCTTCAACAAAAAAAGGTTTATTTCTTAATTATCCCACATGCCTAGTGTGGGTTGACAGCAGAGGCCTCTGCTCATTGCTGTAAACCACAAAACCAGGCTGTTTAGAGATTTCATTCTGACACATGCTTCACAATTATTGTAATATGAGAAGAGAGGGCCAGAAAATTGGCCTTGGGGGTGACTGGGTGGCTCAGTTGGTGAAGCACCCGACTCTTGGTTTCCTCTCAGGTCATGATGTCACAGCTTTGTAGGTTCGAGCCCCACACTGGGCTCTGGGCTGGTAGCGTGGAGCCTGCTTTGGATTCTCTCTCTCCCTCTCTAGTTGCCCTTCCCCCACTCATGCTCTCTCTCTCAAAATAAATAAATAAACTTAAAAAAATATAAAAAAAAAAAATCTCTGGTCCAGAAGTGATACATATTTCTTCCTCTCCCACATCACTGGTTAGAAATAATTACATTCTGGGGTGCCTGGGTGGCTCAGTCGGTTAAGTGTCCGACTTCAGTTCAGGTCATGATCTCGCAGTCTGGGAGTTAGAGCCCCACGTGGGGCTCTGTGCTGACAGCTTGGAGCCTGGAGGCTGCTTCAGATTCTGTGTCTCCCTCTCTCTCTGTCCCTCCCCTGCTCATGCTCTTTCTCTCTCTGTCTCATAAATAAATAATTTTTTTAAAAAAATCACATGGCTATATACAAACTCAGTGACAAAAAAAAAAGTGTGTGCATAACACTCAGAATTGACTAAAAACAGCAAGTTGATTATCTATGTAAATTGTGTCTAATTGTGCATCAACTATTCCTCTTCATCTTTCTTTGCGCAATGCACTGGATATCTTTTTCTTGGAGTATTTATGGCGACTTTGATAGCTTTCTCTAAACCTGGACTCAACCAACACTTGAGAGATTGAAACATCAAAATGCATTACAAGGATCATTGAACAAAGGAGAATTGTGAATATGAAGCTAGTGTTTCATTTTGAAAGCATCAGAACTTGCCAATGGAGTAAGGACCCTGGAGTACTATAACTCATAATCCATGCCCTAGAATTTCATGCCTGTTGAACCAAAACTCAACAATAAAAAGAGATCTAATTGCTCACACTTGAGATGTTTTCTAATTCTTTAAGATCAATCATTCATGAGCTGAGATTTATTTAAACACACCCATGGCATGAAATAGTCCATGGTACTACTGAAATATAAGATGCTATATCTCAAAACCAAAGATTGAAATGGGACAGTGTTTCCCGCCTCAAAATTAACTTACAAATAAAATAGAAAGTTCATACTTCTACTTTGCAATCATATTTCAAATTCATCAGATTAAATCTGAAAAGACCATTAGAAAGTGGTCTTCCTTTGTCATTTAAATATTATTTTGAATAAAATTATAATGAATAGACATTCGTTTTGTACAGTATGGCTGAATCATAGCTACAAAGCAAACCCTTGCTATTGCAGTTTTAAACGCCAGTACATTCTGGTGTCATTTATTTTGTCACAATGTCAACCCACACTAACCACATTATCCTGAGAGAATAACTCTCTCATAATACTTCAGGCTATCTATGATGCTTCACAACACATATTGAAACAGTCCAGAAATATAAGGAAAATGTTTAGAAGAGTCCTGTCTTGCTTCA
This sequence comes from Lynx canadensis, assembly GCF_007474595.2. Taxonomy (NCBI): domain Eukaryota; kingdom Metazoa; phylum Chordata; class Mammalia; order Carnivora; family Felidae; genus Lynx; species Lynx canadensis. Next base: position 40,121,476 of record NC_044311.2, on the reverse strand, counting down.
AGAAAAGCAGCATTTATTTTAGTTAGGTGAACAACTCCTAGTTTGTAGACAGGTTTTGTTATAAAATTTTATTTATAGGTATGTTAGCTGGGGTTCTAAACCTGTTTTCTCAAAGGTATGATGCAGTGTTATGTCTAATAGTTTCTTCCCACAAAATTCCATTTGACCCATATTGTATCTGAGCTAAATGACTGATAGAGCTCCTCTATCCTGGATCTAACATAAAACTTAGCAAAAGACACATGAGGGAGAAAAGAGAGAAATGGAATCTCTTAACTATTGAAATAGAAACATTTGTCCTCAGCTTCTTCCTGAATGATTTCTTGTGCCACACTCTCCAACCTCCAGGTACTCCTACTCCTGCACCAGGTACCGCCTCACACCCCTCTCACCTCAGCCTGTCATAATAGATTGTGACATTTAGTAATTAGTACAGTAAGCAAAAACATGGAAGTGAATTCAAACACTTTCCGCACCTCCTCTGATTTTAGATGTCATGGAGATAAAAATATACTCAAAATAACTTCCATTGACATGTTTATGACCAAAAAGTGTAACAAATCTCAACAATAGGCTTTACAGATTGTTCTAAAAAGAGAAATAGAGAATTCCAGGCTCTGTCAGAGATAGATTTGTGTTAGTAGCTTTACCACTCAGTATATTTTGGGGAGTCTGTACTCTTCCTCAGTATCACTAATTCATCAGAGTTTTTAATAGCTTTATTGCTTCATCTACATATTAATCTACAGATTCTCTAAAAATTCTTTCATAGTTTTAAATTTATTTTAGGAGTTACATTCATAGCCTATGTCATAGGTTAATCTAAAACTAAGGCACTATTTTCATGAACACACCAAGATTTAATTAGAGTTTAATGGATTCTTATACATTTCAACATTTAATTTATTTTTATAATTTATTTTGTATTCTGATTGACATACATAATTAAATGATAATATGTTATTTTTAAGATTTTGCCTTATAAACAAGAAAGTCTCTAGTTAAAATTATTCATAAACTTGATAGAAAAATAATAGGAAATTTGAATTTATGAGTTGAGCCATTCAAAATATCTAATAGTGTCTACAAATCCATATCATATTTAAAATTCAAAAAGGACCTCAAATTTATAATAAATCTTAAAATTCTATGTAGTATGATATAATGGTGATGGCATATATTACAGTTTTCTGCTGACCAGTAAGGCAGGACATGAACTGTCCCCAAATATGAGAGTAAAAGAAATATGAGAAAGATATTAACAACACGTTAGTGACAATAGTTAATGCAGAACTGTAAATAAAGTACAATAAGATAAAATACATAAAGAAGTATTACATATTAATATGGAAAAATCAAGCGCCATAAAGAACACTAGATACTTACCTTAGTTTTTACTGTAGCTTAGGAATTTCCCTCAACTTGGAACCTTAGAAATGAAAGTACTTTGCCTACTACTTTAGCCTATTTCCATTTGGCAAGCATTGCTTTTTCCCTAAAGGAGATTTCCTGGGCATCTTTCTAATCTATCAGGACTGAGTGTTGCTCCCTGCCTAATGTGGTAATAAACACAGCATACGGCATAAGTGTAAGATCAAAGAAGCAGGAGTAGGAGGGAGAGCTTTCATACCCCAAGGCAGGTCTGACATCTATGAGAGAAGAGTGAGAGGGAAGGAGGATTGGGTGGGAAGATATTCAGGCTATGTAGTACAGTACAAAGAAAGACTACACCAATGGGGGAATCCTCTAGTCAAAGCCCCCCTCCTATAGAAATTCTATATCCTGCAGAAATGGACCTGCACAGTCCTCACCTGAGACCTATCTAGGCAAGCGTGATTTTGGTATGACCACAGTGTTGCCTCCAGAACAGGTGACAGAGAGATCTGTGAGCAAACTGTGTTGCCTGGAGTAGGAAATCTGAAAAGTACATTTTTAATGTTGCCACAGCCGTATTGCGAGTTGATAATTATCAATAATATCAGTATGTATCTATAATAACTACCTGAGCTGTTTTATTCAATTGACTATTAACATAAAATCCTTTGGCATTTTTCGCGAAGGGTAAGATATATTCACATTATATTACTGGGTAATTTTTGTTTTTACTGGACAGTTTTTTAAGTGAAAACATAGAATAAATAGAATAAATTATAATACAATAATTCCAGGGGCACCTAGGGGACTCAATCAGTTAAGCAGCCGACCCTTGATTTCAGCTCAGGTCATGATATTGTGGTCATGAGATCAAGCCCTATATCAGACTCCAAGCTGGGTGTGGAGTCTACTTGGGATTCTCTCTCTCTCTCTCTCTCTCTCTCTCTCTCTCTCAAAAATACAACAATTCCAAATAAGATGTAAAGTTTCTGATAAATTATAAAATTAAATATAATTCCATCAAAATTTAAGGAAGGGCTATCATGGAGGGTGAGAGAGAAGGTTGCTATAGGAAGGGCACGATTTGTCAGAATTTTAAAATATATTTGTGATTTCTCAGAATATAACATAATTAGGACCATAGAAAAATAATAAGAAAGTTTATTCTATGTCGATAGATTCCACTGGCTAACCATACTGATTATGACTTAATTAGAAATCACAAATTATTAAAATATGAAGCAATAAATTAGCCTGCTTTCTCCAAGTCAAACCCATAGGATAATATTTAAGATTCTTGTTTAGTGAACCGTGATATGAAAACTATTATTGAGTTCCTTAAGGTTTAGAGATGTAAATAAATGTTTACATATTATAAAGCTAATACACTCTTGGGGTGCCTGGGTGGCTCGGTCGGTTAAGCATCTGACTTCGGCTCAGGTCATGATCTCACGTCCGTGAGTTCAAGCCCCGTGTCGGGCTCTGTGCCGACAGCTCAGAGCCTGGAGCCTGTTTCATATTCTGCCCCTCTCTCTCTGCCCCTCCCCTGTTCATGCTCTGTCTCTCTGTCTCAAAAATAAATAAAGGTTAAAAAAAAATTAAAAATAAATGAATAAATAAATAAATAAATAAATAAACTAATACACTCTAAACATGATTCAGCAATTGAGATCCTTGTTATATACCTCAATGAGTGAAAAACTTACGTCTACACACGTACCTACACATGGATGTTTACAGCAGCTTTATTCATAATCGCCAAAGTGGAAGCACCAAGATGTCCTCCGGTGGTAAATGGGCAAATAAACTATGGCATATACCCACGATGGAATATTATTCAGGACTGAAAAAAAAGGAGTTATCAAGCCATAAAAAAATGGAGGAAACTTAAATGCACATTACTAAGTAAAAGAAGTCAGTTTGATAAGGCTACCTACTATATGATCCCAACTATATGGAATTCTGGAAAAGGCAAACCTACGAGGAGAGTGACAGATTCAGTGATTAAGGATAGTGAAAGGTTGGGGGTTGGGGGAAAAGAGGACTGAGTAGGTGAAAAACGGAGGATTTTTAGGGCAGCGGAACGATTCGTTACGGTAGGAAACTAAAATGGTAGATCCATTTCATTATACATACGTCAAAACCCATAAAATGTACAACACTAAGAGTGAATCCTAATGTTAACTATGCACTTTCAGGTAACAATGATGTGTCAATGGAGTTTCATCAACTGTAACAAATGTACCCCTGTGGTAAAGGATGTTGCTTGTAGGGGAGGCTGTGTGGGAGGTAAGGAGTGTATAGAAACTCTCTGTACCTTCTGCTCAGGTTTTCTGCGTACATAAGATTGCTCTAAAAAATAAAGCCTATTTTTAAAAGGAAGATTAAGAAATACACAGAAGCAGATGAAGTATTCTTTAGTGTGGAGATCAGAGATAGAGGAGAGGTGGCATTTGGGATGTTTGGCTGGTTGTCTAGTCAGAATCCATACCCAGGAATATTTATTTTGGTGCAATAATCTTATTCCAGGATCTGTTTCTCAGATGTGTAGTCTGAAACTCAATCTTATCTCTGTCTAGAATTAATAGAATGCTATAAATCATTTAAACGCTGATTTCAAACACTGATATGCAGATATCTGTAAATGGATATTTCATGAAGATCAAAATGTTGCATTGATTTGAAGAGAGCATTGTCTACTTGAAGGCAAACTATCCAAAAAGTCAGTTTATTCAAACAACTTTTTTTTTAAGTTTATTTATCTTGAGAGAGAGAGAGAGAGAGAGAGAGAGAGAGAGAGAGAGAGAGAGAAGAACAGATAGAAAGGGAGAGAAAATCCCAAGGCTCCATGCTGTCAGCACAAAGCCCAATGAGGGGCTTGAACTCATGACATGAGCCGAGATCAAGAGTCGGACACTAAACCAACTGAGCCTCCCAGGCGCCCCTATTCAAACAATTATTGATGAGCATGGGATTGAAACAAACCAACAAAAAGCCAGCCAGTTTCTATGTTCTTCTTCATAACATGAAACACTGAAGCAAAACTCGTGTTTACTAGACAGGACATCCATGTGTAGTCTGTAGGCACTGGTAAGGCTGTCTTTAGTGATGTCTGTCTTTATTCTAAGGCTGGCCTGTCACACTTCTGAATGACAGAAGTTCATTGTTGCAGTTCACACATTAACATGTTTAATCAATTTACTGTAAAATGTTTTGTAAGACTAGATCATTTGGTCTATTCCAGTTCCGATCAATTACATAATAATATTTCATATTTTCCTTCTCCGAGTAAGAACAGTTCACTCCTGAGAGAACTTTACTACTATTTGTATGCATCATATATGCTTATTAATTTATCATATTCTTAATAATCTGTTGATTATATATGTATATGTATGTATGTGTGTATACTCATGCACACACACATATATTGTGGTTATTAGTAACTCATCAGGATTATTGATAAATGTGTCATATGGTAGAATCATAAGTATAGATGAAACAAGGTAGTTTTATTTGGTCATTTGCTGGGGAGCCTGGGTGGCTCAGTCAGTTAAGCATCAACTTCAGCTCAAGTCATGATCTCATGGTTCATGAATTTGAGCCCCGCATTGGGCTCTGTGCTGACAGCTCAGAGCCTGGAGTCTGCTTCCGATTCTGTGTCTCCCTCTCCCTCTGCCCCTCCCCCGCTCGTGCTCTGTTTGTCTCTCTCTCAAAATACTAAATAAACATTAAAACATTATTTGGTCATTTGCTTTGTTCTACCAAGTAGGCACATTAATTCATTGTATTTTTATTGAGCACTTACACCGTGCAAAAAAACTTTGCTAGACCCTATAGAAATAACAGCAAGCCAAAACTGATTTGATTCCTCAGAGAGAGCACTTTCTGGTGAGCTGTTTATCACTTATTGACATAGAAGGAAACCAAGTGTACATGACCATTTCTTCTTTAAAAAAAACACTCTAATTTTACTCAGACTTTATTAACTATTTTTAATTGATTTTTTAAGCTGTGTAAGTAGTTTGCCTGGGAGCATCAAGAGCAAGACCTGTCTCTTTCATCCTCTTTCATTTCAAAGATGAATAATTGTATGTGTTAGTTTAATTGCTGCTTTAATTTGTGTTATAATTTTCACTCGGTTTTATGGGTGGAGCAAGTTAATTAGTATTTGTGTCAAAAACTTATCCTGTTCTTTCTCTATTTTATTTGTCAAAACAGAACGGATTGTAGCAATACTCATAACTGGTCTGATAGCTGATTTTCCTGCCACTCTGTACGTATCTCAGCGATTGGGCTGCAACACAACGTAATCTTTGGTACTTTGTAAAATATAAGATTTGATGAAAAATTTTAAAATTCACTATATTCTGTTAGGATCTTTGATCCAAAGACATCGTTGCTTAACCTTACATGAGTTATCTGAGCTTTAATCGAATCACAATCACTATTCCATGGTTCAAATTGTGAACTTGAAATATCAGCAAGAGAGTAAAAAATTACTTCAAAATGTACATAAACTTAACTCGGCATTTACCACTCAATGTATATCAGTTGGGACATCACTAAGTTTTATGCAATAACAAATAATTTGTCTAATGAGTTCTGAAAATCTTGTGTTCAAAGTGAACAGATTTCTTTGCTGAACAATTTCTCTGAAACTTTATTATGTTAACGTGCAATTTAAAATTTGCAGAAAAGACTTTAATCCGTAGCATTTTCTATTATTATTATTATTATTATTATTATTATTAGTTCTTATTCCTTTTCCCCATGGTATATAAAACCTATTGACAATGTAAAACATTAATTTGTTCCGGCTTATAATTACAAAATTTTCAGAATTAAAAATTTGACACATAATTATGTTTAAATATTGGAAGATGCAAATAAAAAGTTTGTTTCTAACTTATTGTTCTTTTTTGGAAGCAATCAAGATAAAACCTGATAAAGCACTAAGGAGAGACTCCGTGGGTTTTATATATAATCCAGGACCATGAAAAAGTATCCAGGATGCCTAAGGTTTGAGAAAAAACAAACAAGACAGGTATTAATAAATCAGAAACAGAGCAGAAATACAGGAAAAAATAAAGTTAGGAAGAAAATGGTTAAAGTCTCAGTACGTGCATCAAAAACAATGGGAAAGAGTGAAAAACATAATTAAAAAGTGCTGGGTATTATTTTAAAAAATATAAAAGATTGGGATACGAAGAGACCAGGACCTGATTTTTGTCAAATGCTGAGAGTTGAGTTGTACAGCTAAGGTTTGTGATCTAATGAAAAGCAATTTAACTGCACAACTAAATCGTTCTGACCGTCCCTCCAAGTTTTACAGTAATAATTGTTGCAAGATGTATGAAGGGCTCCAGTAAAACTTGAATAACTTTACCATCTCAAAATATATATACAAGTGATATTTTAAATTATAATAAATTTCAATAAGATGTGATAGGCAATCATTTCCTGAAAAATGCTACCCTTGTTATGGAATTGCTGAAATATTTATCAAGTTGGAAGTTACAGTTATTTGCATATATGAGCACTCTTAATTGCATTTGCATATATGCCATTAGAATTATTCAACTTGCATATAAATTGAATGATTGGGTTACATTATTTGAATACTTCAGAGGAATTGCAGAATTATGGCAGTATTTTGCAGGGAAGAATACTTTAGCCTATAAATGCATGACTAAATCCTCTTTTAAATTTTATTTCATTACGAAATATACGCACCAACCTGTGTATATAAGGAACATTTTATGTTTAAGAGAAGAATAATAAAATAAACACCCCTGAGGCAGAACACATATTGGAACACAAAATGTTACCAGTATCTTTCATGTCATCCAAGTAACTCTATCCAAATGCATCCCTATTCTTCCAAAAAATGCCAATCACCAACTTGTATTATTTTATCCATTTGAATTGTGAAATACTTACACATAGAGAATACACACATAGAGAAAATTGAAAAATTCAAAATATCAATTTCAACGTATCACAAAGTAAAACTCATGTAACCTCCAACCAAGAAAAGAAAATATTATGAGCACCATTAAAGACCCTCTTGCGGCCTTTGTCAATATGTCACCCCTCGAAGTTAACTGTATGCTGACTTTTATTGTAATTACGGCCATGCATTTCTTTAGAGTTTTATCGTCCCACCAGGCATCTGTTAAGACTTTGGTTTACTTTTGGTGACTTTTGAACTTCATAGAAATGAAATCAACAGAATATATGCTCTTTTAGATCTGGATTTTTGGTTCAAAGCAATTGCTTTTTAAATTTATCTGTTTTTACAATTATCTGTTATTGTTATCATATATTGCAGCAGAGAATGCCACTGTAAGGATTACATCACAGTTTATCGATCCTAAATGCACATTTACAATGTTACAAGTTTTTAGTTATTACTTGGTAACTCAGTCATGGCTATTCTTGTACAAATTACTCAGTGCATATATATAATAAGTTCATTTGCCTATATCTAGGCATGAAGTTAAAAAGTCATAGGGGATATGTCCCAGTAATAGCAGCAGATAGTAGAAATCTGCTTTCTAAACTTGTACAATTTATCTCTAACCAGGGAAAAGAGCCACCAGAAGCATATAAGCTTTCCCATCCACACCCTTACCAACTTGGTTTGTGATTTAAAATTATTTTTAAAAGTAATAAATCTTGTGGTCACGTGGTAATACATCATGTTTTAAATTATAGTTTTTATCCAATTTTTAAGTTTTTGTCCCGTGGGTTTTTTTTTAAAGTTTTTATTTGTTTAAAAAATTTTTTTTAACGTTTTATTTATTTTTGAGACAGGGAGAGACAGATCATGAACAGGGGAGGGTCAGAGAGAGGGAGACACAGAATCTGAAACAGGCTCAACACGGGGCTCAAACCCATGGACTGCGAGATCATGACCTGAGCCGGAGTCGACCACTTAACCGACTGAGCCACCCAGGCGCCCCTTAAGTTTTTATTTAAATTCCAGTTGACATACAGTGTAATATTAGTTTCAGGTGCACAATTTAGTGATTCAACACTTAAGACAAATGCCATATAATTTACTCATAAGTGGAATTTAAGAATACTGTGGGATTTTTTTAAGTGAAAAAAGTGTGTCTTATACAAATATACAGCTCACTGAATTTTTACAAACTAACACAACTATGAAAACAAAAGCTAGGTCATGTAACAGAATATTACCAACATTCCAGAAGAGTCTATACCTTTTCTAGTCGTTTCCAGTGCTAAGGATTCTATTGATATCTAACTCTATAAGTTAATTTTGCCTGAAGACATCAATGTTTTACTTCTCCCTATATCTACATTCTTATCTGCTATTTTTTTTATTTATGTTTAAGACAGAGAAAGAGACAGAGCATGAGAGGGGATGGGGCAGAGAGAGAGGGAGACACAGAATCTGAAACAGGCTCCAGACTCTGAGCTGTCAGCACAGAGCCTGATGCAGAGCTCGAACTCATGAACTGTGAAATCATGACCTGAGCTGAAGTGGGACGCTTAACCAACTGAGCCACTCAGGTGCCCCTCTTTTCTGTAATTTTAAGTATCTCTCCATTTGAGCTCTGGCTTGCCTATGAGACACACTCTGGGATGATAGCAAAAATGATTAAAGCACAAACTGAAATGCACTTCCCTGATTGGGTTTACCTGTTTTTACTCTCAGCCACTGACACGAAAACCTTCCACAGGTAACCTGATAGAGAATGAGAAACATGAAAAAAAGGAGTCCCCCAGTATTCCCGGATGAAGCTAATGTTTTCACTGATATCTGGTCTTGTTTTATTCCTTTCTCCTACTATTTTTGAGTTTAATTTTCCTCTTTTTCAAGGTTCTTAAAGCGGATGCTTAGATGAATGTCTTTTAGACATTCTTCTTTGCTAATGTATTCACTTTAGGGAACACATCTTCCTCTAAAAACTGCTGGGTACCTCCCTCAGATGTTGATATATCATAACTTAATGTTAATCAACTCAAATTGGTTTTAATTTCCCCTCACTCCCTTCTCTTTACTCACAAGCTATTCACTCACAAGCTTTACTCACAAGTATGTTGTCTAATCTCCCATCAGTTAGGATTTTCTATTTGTCATTTTCTTAATAATTTCCACTTCTACTCTAGTCATAGAAAATATTTTGGATAACTTAACTTTAATGAAATTAAGAGGAGATTTATGACTCACTCTATGGGACATTTTGTTTTGAGTTGTGCATATATCTGAAAAAGTCTTGTATTCTATCTTGTTCAATACAATGCTCTATGAGTTCTAGTAGATTGCTTTATTGTGTTTTTTCACAAAATCGGTCTATTATTTCTGCTTGTCAATTATTGAGTGAAGTATATTAATTTTTTTCCTATGATTGTGGATCTTTTTGTTTCACTTTTCAGTTGAGTGCATTGTTTACTTTATTTTAAATGTATGTTATTGTGTGCATACGTATTTAAAACTGTTATATCACCCAAGTAAATCGATCTTAGTTCATTGACATTAGTACAATTGTCCCTATGTGTCCCTATTAATTATTTTTGCCTTAAACTTTACCCTACTGTTAGCATAGTTAGACCAGATGGGCTTGTTTTATCTATATTTTCTACATTTTTAATTCATCTTGTATCTACTGTACTTTTAAATGTATAATTTGGGAATTTATAGTTAATGAAATCACCAGCATATGTAGTAAAACTGCATAGTTTTGGACCCAAGAATTAAGACAAGGCCTTCTGTCTCTCTGGCCAATTAAATGCATGAATGTGATAGATGTTGTTTCCAGATAGAAGGACTAAATTTCTAGTTAAGATATGATAGAACTCTTTCCCCCGAGCAAACCTATCATGGAAACACAGGGTTAGAGCTTCCATAATCCAGGAAACTTAGGGGAGGAACATGTAGAACAGAATCTCAACCCCAACAATCTATGAGGGTACCATGGGCATGAAATGAATATATGTCCTTTTAAATCTCTAAGACTTGGAGCAATTTGAGCCTAGCCTAGCCTATGTAACTCAGGAAGTTTTAAATTATGAATTCAATTATAGAATTATTAATTTTTTCTACCTTTATCTTCACTTACATACAACACCCAGTGCTCAGTTTTTAAGTTTCATTTTTCATTTTTTTCTAGGATCTTTCCATTTATTTTAAAAAATTGTGTTAAAATTATTTGGAACTTACTCTGATGATCTTTGTAGTTTATTTGTAGTGATTACTCTCTTGTTCCATGATGACTCATGATTTCACAATGTTTTTGTGCCTTCTCTTTTTTTCTAATTAATAATTCTTGTAAGATCTTTATCTTGCAAGATATTGTCTAGGTTAACTCTCTCTGTGCTTGTGATATACACTATTAATATCTACTATTATATCTAATATTACCTTCTATTTATTCTCTGGGTTTAGATTTCTTCTTGGATAACTTCTTGAAATAACTCACTGCATTTACAACCTTTCTCTTTTTCTAATATATGTCTTTATATATTTTCTTTGAACATGATTTTCTCTGTGTCCTGGATATATATATATATATATATATATATATATATCTTAATTTTTCTTCAGTCCAATATATTTTCTAATTTCAGTATAGATTTCTAGAAGTATGTATCTTAATTTCTAAATTTCTGGTCATCGTTTTCCTACTAGAATTCACTGTGGTTAGGAAATATAACATAAATCATTTAAATCCTTTGAGATTTGGAATCTCCCATGAGAAATCACAATACAAACTATATTCTCATGGGATTCTATGCTTGAGTTTGTGCTACTTTTGAGATCTAAGACACCCTGAATGGAGAATTTGATTTAAATTGGCTCTGTGTTGCTAGTGCCACTGTATATGTACAGAAACAGATCCTCTGTTGGCATAAAGTATTCCCAATGAAAACATTTCAAGGAAAATAGCAGACAACAGGCAACCTAAAAAATTATTTGTGGAATCCAGGTACATTGGGTTAGAAACAGCAGAAAAATAATACAAGCAGAAACACACCCTCTGAGACATAATATATTAAAATTTCCAGACAAAGAATATTAAATAACTGCATTGGTGTATTTAAAACACTGATCAAATGCTTATAAATAGTGAGATAAAAGAGTGTAAATAAATAACAGGTCTTTAAAAAAAGGATTTTTTAGAATAACCAGAACTGAAAAAATTCAATAAGCTGTAATATAGACTTTGATAAGTTTATTCATAATCTAGTTCAGAGAGACAAATAAATAGAAAAATTAGAGAATAGAATACATGGAGGTTAGGGTAGGGAGTTCTAAAGCACATCTCCTTCTGGAGAGAGAGAAACTAGAATACAGAAGTGATAACAGGTGACGAGTGAATAAAAACAATGATCTTTAGGGGTACCTGTGTGGCTCAATCAGTTAAGCATCTGAGGTCTTATTTAGGCTCAGGTATCTGTCTTGCTCTCTGTCTGCCCCTCCCTCACTCATGCTTGCTCTCTCTCTCTCTCTCTCTGTCTCAAAAATAAACAAATAAATATTAAAAATTATTTAAAAAATGAAAACAATAATCATTAAATCAAATTTGTGGGAAAAGGCTTAATATAAAATACTGGACAATACAAATAAAGGTTGATTGGAATATCTCCTATTAATCAGGGGGAAATAAAGAAGGTATGCTAAAATAGCTAGGGTTCTACTAAAGTTTAGACAGTGGGTATATAACACTCAAACGACTAGAAATCAGAGCAAAGCCAATTAATTTAAAACAAAGAGAAGACATGAAGCGGCCAACCGTCAAGAAATTTAATTAGTATAGAAAAGTGTCCCATAGTGAAAGTCCCAGGACTAGATGGGTTTACTGGTGTACTCCAACAAATAGTCTATAACAAAGTCTTCTCAATAAAACATTAAAAAAAAGAGAGAGAATTCCCAAAACTCATTAGGGGAGGCTTACATAACCATGGTACCAAAATTTAGACAACCCCAATGACACAACAGAGTACAGATCCAAACATATTAAATGAATTATTAAAAAATCAAACTTGAACTTATTTATTAATTAATGTGTTATGATTAACTTAGCTCTCAAACTTAGAAGTACGGATAATGTCAAAAACCTAACAACGCAATTCAATTTCTTAATTATCTAAAGGGGAAAGATCATATAACTCAACAGCTGAAGAAATTTTTGGGATAAAGATTATGAACTTCTGACTGTATTAATTAAAAAAAAAGCAGTTACTAGAAATAGAAGAAATACCTTACCTTAGTAACGAATGCATGCCTAAATTCTAAATCATATATCATAACTATTGGTTAAAAAAAAGGGGTGGGGGGCGCCTGGGTGGCTCAGTTCCTTAAGTGTCTGATTCTTGTGATCTCACAGTTTGTTGAGTTCAGGCCCCATGTAGGGCTCTGGGCTGATAATGCCGAGCCTGCTTGGGATTTTCTCTCTCCCTCCCCCTCTGCCCCTTGTATGCATGTATTCTCTCTCTCTCTCAACATAAATAAGTAAACCTAAAATATTTTTTAAAAAGAAAATAATCATAATAATAATTATTGGTACAACTTTAGAGGTTTGCCTTTTGAGATCAAATTAGAAATGATGCTTATTATTAATCCTACCATTTGAGACAGTTCTGCCAAATTTTGTGGGTAGATTCAAGAAATGGAAAAAAAAATAGATGTAACCACTGTTATTGAAGGAAAAAAAAAACTATCATATTTAAATTCAATATAATTACCAGTGTGGAGAAAAAAGATTGAGCTTTTACAAAGTTGTAAATTATAAACATTTCTGTATGTCAGTAGCATCTATGTAATAATGTGATAAGGTATTTTATAATTGTTAAGATGTGAAATCCTCAAAATAGCCAATAAAGTACTTATATTTTTAGTCTGTTCACACACTTTAACATAGCTAAAATACAGGGGAAAAAAGACAGTCTCAGCTGTTGCTGAGGACATAGAACAAATGGAATTCTCAAACTCTTAAAAGGTTGTTGTATATTTACTCTATGACCCCAAAATTTTACTCCTCTGTATTTAATCAAGACAATATGTTAACAAAAATGTTATTATCTTTTATTTATTTTTTAAAGTTTATTTTTAATTTATATTGAGAGAGAGAAAGAGAAAGGGAGGGACAGAGAGAGAATCCCAAGCAGGCTCTGTGCTGCCAGCACAGAAACCCATGTGGGGCTTTGAATTCACGAACCATGAGATCATGACCTGAGCAGAAACCAAGAGTGGATGCTTAAACTACTGAGCCACCTGGGTGCCCCAAGAATGTTCTTATATTCTTTTTCTGTAATAACCCCAGAATTAAGCAATATTCCTTAAGAGGAAATTGAATAAACAAATGTTTGTGAATTTATATAATAAAATACTACTATGTTTTAGAAATGAACAACTCCTGATATGTGCAATAACACAAATCTCAATATCTCTATAGGCACACAAAGTGTGTAGTTCCTCATATGAAATATTAGGATGCACAGAACTAATCAATGTCCTTAGATATCAGAAATCTCTTTGCCTCTGGGAAGGACTGGCTAGTTTGCAAGGGTTGACTGAGAAAGAACAGAAATGATTTTTTGTATTGATATAACTATTCTATATTTTGATACAGGAATATTTATAAGGGTATATGCATTTGTCAAAACCCACTGTGTATACTTAAGATTTTTCCATTCCACTTTAAATTACACTTTATTTTAAAACTTTTTAAAAATGTTTTTAATGTTTTTTTATTTATTTTTGAGGAACAGAGAAAGACAGATCTTGAAGGAGGCAGGGGGTAAAGAGAGAGGGAGACACATAATCTGAAGGAGAATCCAGGCTCTAAGCTGTCAGCACGGATTCCGACTCAGAGCTCGAACCCATGAACCGTGATATCATGACCTGAGCCGAAGTCTGACACTTAACTGACTGAGCCCCACAGATGCCCCTAAAATACATTTTATTTTAAAAATGCATACATTTAAAACATTACAGGAACATACACAAGGATATAAAATAATTTAGAATGGTTTGTTATAGACATCCTGTGGAAATGGAGAAAAAAGAAAATAAATGGAAAGAAAGAAAGATTAGTAAAAATGATGATGCTATTTAATGAAGATTATTCTGAACCCTAAAATACCTGATGTCCCCAAAAGGAAATGAGAACAAAAAATATGTGTCTTGGGAATCATTGTTTCATGGGTATTTTCACCTATCTGCAAGGCCAGGGCTGTCTGATCAAAATCACTGGCAACATGTGTTAAAGGATGACTTAATGACAACTATGCCTTGGAGCCAGAGGTGGCGAATTTCCCTGGACATAGTTGCAGATTCATCACTTCTAAAGCCACTAACGGGTAACAGACATAGAACACTTGGTGATGGGGCGCCTGGGTGGCGCAGTCGGTTAAGCGTCCGACTTCAGCCAGGTCACGATCTCGCGGTCCGTGAGTTCAAGCCCGCGTCAGGCTCTGGGCTGATGGCTCGGAGCCTGGAGCCTTGTTTCCGATTCTGTGTCTCCCTCTCTCTCTGCCCCTCCCCGGTCATGCTCTGTCTCTCTCTGTCCCAACAATAAATAAAAACGTTGAAAAAAAAAATTAAAAAAAAAAAAAAAAGAACACTGTGGTTGACCACAGGTAACTAAAACAGCAGAAAGCAAAGCCATGGATAGGAGGGAACTATTGTAAATAGCTGATCTATCTCTGATCCACAAACCTCATTTATATATATATATATAATATATTATATATATATATATATATATGTATATGTGTGTGTATTTGTGTCTGTATATATATATATGTATGTGTGTATATATATGTATGTATAAAATGTATAAGTATACATGCTACATACATATACATACATATGTACACACATATATAATGTTATATAATGTGATATATACATACACACACACACACATATATATATATATATATATATATATATATATATGCCCAGATAAACATTTTTAGCATTAGAAATGTTGGAAAGCTAATTATGTAAGTAATAGCAGAATGACATTAAGAAATGGATGAGTTTGGAGCACCTGGGTGTCTCAGTCGGTTATGTGTCTGGCTCTGGATTTTGGCTCAGGTCATGACCTCATGGTTCTTGAGATCAACCGTGCATCAGGCTCTGTGCTTAGAGCATGAAGCATGCTTGGGATTCTCTCTCTCTCTCTTTCTGCCCTTCCCCTGCTCATGCTCTCTCTGTCTCTCTCTCTCAAAATAAATTTAAAAAAAAAAGTGGATGAGTTTTCTCTCTAAAGAAAATGTATCTGTGAACCAGTAGCATCTGCTTCACCTTGGAGCTTGTTAAAAATGCAAAATCACAAGCTATACCTTGGATACTAAATCCAAATCCATGTTATTTGTCAGAGAGGAATAAAATTAGAGAGCAATCTAGACCCAAGTGAAAAATATTAAAGTAAAAAATAGATACAACCAAAAAACTAAATTGGAGAAAAATCGGGTATTTAATTGGAAAAAACACAGCTCAGAAAGTAAACCGAAATTATTACTTGAACAGAAATTCAGAACAAGATCTGATCAAAGGTGCCCTGTGAAAGAGGATAGAAAGTGTTGATAATAAGACTAATGTGGAATCCTTGTCTTGATGAACATAAACTGTGTGGCACCTGTAGGTATCAGACACTTCAACTAGAAAGATCTGATGAAATACATCAGGAATTCACATTTTTTAAGTATACCTAGTGATTATACCTGGGAAAGTGGTGTTACTAGTTTCTTTGAGTGAACAGGTATATAATGTTTTATGGTATTTGTAATTAAGAAAAAGTACTTAATACATGATATAAACTATTGGAGTACCAGGCAGGATTATAGTTAATTGACATCAGACTTCCTTAGTTATTGGACTGATGTCTGGAAGATATGTTCTCAATGGAGATGAAAGTTGTGCTATTTGTCCAAAAGACACTTTGAAAAGTCAAAACTAACTTAGTTCTTATTTCTCATTTAGCGTTTTCCACCAGATAAAATATAGAGTAATATACTGAGAAATTAAATGCATGATGAAAGACAAGAAAGAGCATTCAGAGGTTAAGATTTTCTGACCAGGATTTTAATAATAAAATATTCTATAATAAAAATAGAAACAGAAGATGTCATCATCATTATCGTTATAATTAACCCCAGGATGCACATTACTAGGAGTCTCGCTGTTGTACACTTGTCTGCCTTCCATGAAATAAATATCACTCAGGATTCTATTATGTGCACTCTTTTCCCCCATCTCCTTATCTCTACCTCTATGAGTCTCCTGCGGCTGCTGTGAAAAACTACCACAACTTTGGTAGCTTAACACAACAGAATTTATCCTCTCAGGTTTCTGGAGCTCAGAATTCTAACATGGAAGTGACAGCAAGTATGCATTCCCTGGAAACTCCTGGCTTCTTTCAACTTCTGGTGGCTGTCGGCATCCCTTGGCTTCCTTGGCTGGTGGTCACAGGGCTCCACTCTGTCTCTACCTTTGCACTGCCTTCTCTGTGTGTCTCCTCCCACCCTACCTTGGATGAGGACATGTGTCATTGGATTTAAGATACACCTGCATAATCCAGGACGATCTCATCTTAAGATCCTGAACTTAATTACGTTTGAAAAGTCATATTTTTAATATAAAGGTAACATTCACAGGTTCTGAGAACCAGGACATGAACATATTTTTTGAAAGGTCTCCATTCAACTCATTATACAATGCTTCTTCCATGAGTTGCATTCTGTATAGGGATGGAGAAGTGTAGTGAGCTAAGAAAGTGAGGAAACCCTTAAAATAGAAAAGTGCCTTCCTTTTATCTATTAACTCCGCATCGGTAAGTACACAATGAAGAATGAACCAATGTAGCATTGCAAAACACTGTCCCATAATGTACCACTGTTTCTTTCAGTTAATCTCTGTCTTTCTAGGCTTCCCTCAAACCTATCAATTTACTGATCTTCCAGATTGGTAGGGTTTTTTGATTCAGGAGATGTTTTTTTTTTTTTAAATTAACTGTCAAGTATACATCATGAAAATTGCTTCCAGAGTTTTAAAAGACATCGTCTATCATTCTGAGTTTTGTGTTGTGAGTTTTTATCTTTGGTACTTCTTCACTGGTATTTTAGTGGGAAATTAGGAGCAGTCAGCTAGAAGCTACTTTAAATGAGATATCTGAATCAAATTTTCACAACTAAAAGAATAGATGACTTTTGTTATTAATGCTTTCTTTTATATCATTACTAATTTTAGATAATGACTGCATTATTGTTGAATTCAGAAAAAGGTAATAATTAACAATAAAAAGAAAGCAGAAGAGTTTAAGAAACAAAGGTTGGTTTTTCCATCTTTTTACAAGTTTAAATGTAAAATTTAAGTTATTATAGATATTTTTCCCTATAGTAGATTGTAAATATATAGCAGTGTTCTTATGTCTTTAAGCAGTTTTCCTGGAAACCATAAATTATATCTAAGTATAAATGTATCAGCAATGCAACAGTTCAATTCAATTATCATTAAGCATTTGTCCACTTTCCAGTACAGCATGTGTAATTTCTTTGTCATGAAGTACAATGCTTAGCAAAGTAAAATAGAACATATTTTTCTTTCCTTTCTAATTTGGAAATATACATGGCTAATGTCTCTGGATTTTAAATACATTCGTCTTTTTTAATGCTTTCTCTAGGTCATAAATTTGATTAAGATATATTATACTATCAAAAGAAAGCAGGCATACAATAATGCAGAATTGAATACTGCCCATCTTTAATGCTTTGATACCATTTATATCTACATCTTTATTAATATTTTAGACATATTATATTGAAAGTGCAACTGCATATCCTAATATATCAAGTTTATGATCAGCTAGCTCTATCAAAATGTTTCTATGGTTGAGGGTATTAAATATTCATTCTGTATTTTCAAATTGCCTAAGAATGGACTATTAAGTAAATAATATCGTTTTTTTAAATTATTTTTGTGCACATTTAGAGCATAATCTGAAATCGTTCTTTGAGACTTTGCTTATTATAGTGCTCACAGCCACCATGGGAATGTTTCTGATAGTTATTATACCATCATAAAAATACAAAGAGAATTGACTCAAACTGCATACAAATGAATTAAACCATCTGATTTCTCTCCATAGGAGGAAAGAGAAAAAGTAGTTCAGGTTATGGTGTTTCACATACATTGGAGATACATACCAACAGACTTCGATACAGTGAGTAAATAAGTGAAGAAAATGACGTTTTCACAAAATGTATGGTTTCAGAGAGGCTAAGAGCAGCTTCAAGCACACAAGGCGATTCCTGAGACAGTGTAGAGGGTGTCATAAATTTGATCCTTACTGTTCCCCATAGCACACATCACCACAGTTTGACATTCCCAGTTCTGCTGTCTCATCACCACTGTGTGGAAAGCCAGGTCTCTCCAGTCATCAGTGGGTCCCTGGATGCAAGTTAGGTACTTTGAGTTTCTAATATTATGCAATTCAAGAAATGAAACTCTGGGGTCATGAAAAAGCCAATGCATCTCCAAGTAGTCTCTAGCTTACTCCCCAAAGAGTCTTTGGTGTTCTGGAAAAGTCTAGCCTAATATTCCTCAAATACCATGGACGATCTTAACTTTTGCTATGTGTCATAAAGACTTCATTTAAAAATGCTAATACTGTCTTTGCTATCATCAAGTTTTAAGTAATGAAATGCCTTTATGGATATAGACTTTTCTATTCCAATTTCTCAGCCCATCTTCTGCTTCTCTTTAGTTGTATCACCTCTTTCTACTTTCAAGTTGTCCATATCATTGTACAAGGTTGATTAAATTGTGCCTTACACAAGATCACACCATAGAAGGGTTTCTGAGAGCCAAAATCAATCTGAGAACCTTAATATGGCCTTACATGAGACTGGAGTGATGCATACATTATATATGTCTAAAAAATACCTAAAAGAAATTCTGCCAATATAAATGTATCATTTTATTTATTTTTATATGAAATGTATTGTCAAATTGTTTTCCATACAACACCCAGTGCTCATCTCAACAGGTGCCCTCTTCAATGCCCATCACCCACTTTCCCCTCCCTCCCACCCCCCATCAACCCTCAGTTTATTCTCAGTTTTTAAGAGTCTCTCATGGTTTGCCTCCTTCCCTCTCTGTAACTTTTTTTCCCCCATGGTCTTCTGTTAAGTTTCTTAGGATCCATATTAGAGTGAAAACATATGGTATCTTTCTCTGGATGACTAATTTCACTTAGCATAACACTCTCCAGTTCCATCCACGTTGCTACAAAATATTTTATTCTTTCTCATTGCCACGTAGTATTCCATTGTGTATATAAAACACAATTTCTTTATCCATTCATCAGTTGATGGGCATTTAAGCTCTTTCCATAATTTGGCTATTGTTGAAAGTGCTGCTATATATATTGGGGTACAAATGCTCCTATGCATCAGCACTCCTGTATCTCTTAGGTAAATTCCTAGCAGTGCTATTGCTGGGTCATAGGGTAGATCTATTTTTAATTTTTTGAGGAACCTCCACACTGATTTCCAGAGTGGCCGCACCAGTTTGCATTCCCACCAACAATGCAAGAGGGTTCCCGTTTCTCCACATCCTCTCCAGCATCTATAGTCTCCTGATTTGTCACTCCTCATCAGGGAAATACAAATAAATGTATCATTTATAAAGTTTGTGTCTACATTATGAAAACATGTTTATAGTGTCAATCTTAACTTGGGATATTATTTCATGTCATCTAATAATACTAACTGATTTTTGTTAAGTATTTCTTATAAAGGCACTAATCCCATCATAAGGGTCCTACCCTCATGACCTTGCTGTATTCATGGGTATGCACCGAGGAAAGGCCATATGAGCACATAGAGAAAGCAGCAATCTGCAAGCCAGGAAGATAACTCTCATCAGAAACTGATCTTGGAATGTTCAGACTCCAAAATTGTGATAAAATAAATTTCTGTTGTTTAAGCTACCAGTCCATATTCTGTTTCGGTAGCCCAACTGACTAATACAGATTTTGGTACTCAGAATGCAGATGCTGTTGTAATGAATACCTAAAAATTTGGAAGCACTTTTAGAATTGAGTGATCGAAGAGGTTGGAGGAGGTGCATGCTAAAAATACAAATGTTAAAGGCAATTCTAATAAGGACTCTGAAAGAAAAGAGGAGAGCTCCAGAGAAAGCTTCCATCTTCTTAGAGAATACATAAATAATCACGAACAGAATTCTGGTAGAAATAGGGATGTTAAAAGCCATTCTAATGAGGTGTCAGATGGAAATGAGTAACGTGTCATTGGAAACTAGAGGAAATGCAACCTTTGGTATGAAGTGGCAAAGAACTTGCCTAATTACATTGCTGTTCTAGTATCTTGTGGAGGTAAAACTCGTAAGTAATAAAATTGGATATTTAGCTGACAAGAATTCTAGAAAAAGTGTTGAGAGAGTAGCTTGGTTCCTCCTACTTATGGTGAAAATGTGGGAAGAGAAGAAGGAATTGAAGAAGGAATTGTTAAGCAAAAACGAACCAGAACTTAAAGATTTGGAAAATTCTCAATTTGTTCACATTACTAAATAAATAAATAAATAAATAAGAAAGCATATTCAGAAAAGAGCAACAAAGCTGTGGCTAAACTGTCGAATGAGAAAGAGATTATGGGCTTACACAAGCAGAAATACTGCCAGTTTGAGGTGAAGGAGATGGAGAAAGGGTGAAATGAGGGAAGGCTGCTGGACTTCTTAGATTCTACAGGAACTGATTGCAGAGCTATTCAACAGTAAATACATGCTATTCTTAAAAAAAGGAAGAATCAGGGAGGCTGGGTTGCTCAGTAGGTTAAGCATCCTATTATTGGTTTCAGCTCAGGTTATGATTTCATGGTTCATGAGATTGAGCCCTACATTGGGCTCTGCATGTCCACAGAAGCATAATGTGGAAGGAAGGAGGATACTGTGAGACAAAAAAGGACTGATTATCGGGTGTAAATGATGCCAAGGAGCTTCTGTGGGGACATAATACAGCCAGGTGAAGGTCCAGTAGCAGCATTTATCACAACATTCATCACCAACCACTTCTATCCTGAGTGGGATTTTGAGGACATCATCCTCTGGGATTACAAGTGAGTAAAAGGAGGAAGGTGAGATATCAAACATCATCCTTACCTTCTCACTTCAATGTCATGCTCGCTTTCACCATCTGAATCTCTTTCATAAGTTTGCTACATTGCTTCTGTCACTTTACATGTCCTTCCTCTTACCTTTCCCTTTTTTTTTTTTAATTTTTTTTCAACGTTTATTTATTTTTTGGGGACAGAGAGAGACAGAGCATGAACGGGGGAGGGGCAGAGAGAGAGGGAGACACAGAATCGGAAACAGGCTCCAGGCTCTGAGCCATCAGCCCAGAGCCTGACGCGGGGCTCGAACTCACGGACCGCGAGATCGTGACCTGGCTGAAGTCGGACGCTTAACCGACTGCGCCACCCAGGTGCCCCACCTTTCCCTTTTTTAAGTCCCTGCTATTAAAGTGCTATTCAGTGGTATTAACTGGGTTATATGACTGTATCAGGGAGTTAATTTTTTTTAATCTTGATCTTCTTTTTGCAGTGATTTACTAGTCGTACACTTGTTTGTTTGACTTGACCGAAAAGCCACAGAGGCAGGAAGCTTTTTAGTTGCTTTCTACCATCTACTCTCCCATCTTAGTTTCTGGACCTTCAGTATAATACCCTCTCTCAGATCATTCCACCACTTCTGCCATTTTTCAAACTTTTCTTTTTCTCTTTACACAGTGAAAGCTAAAGTAATCAGAGACCCGAGGTTGCAGAACAATCACTAGTTCGAAACCAAAGTAAAAACAAGGAGAAACGGACTTGAAAACTGTCTTTCGTGGGGAAGATACTTGATGATGCCATACAAACCGATAAGAATAATGTAGCTAAGACTTTTAACAAATACAAATGGGCACACGTGGGCCAACTGGAAAATACAGAACACTAAGGAACTGCAAATTCAGGAGAATCCACCACCCCTTAGAGGTTCTTTGACAAAGTCTTTACTAAATTACTCATCCAAAGAACTGTGGAAGGGAGAGACTAAAGAAAACTTGCTCCTGGCAGTGCAGGGTTGGGTCAGGGGAACAGTAGCCACTATAGAAAAAGCACAAAAAGTTCATCTGGATTTCTCTCAACTATCTTTTGTACTACACAAGAGCCTTAAGCCTTTGTCCTTTGTCCTTAAGCCTCTGGACAAAAGACAGGACACTCTATCACTCTCAGGGCAAGGCAGGGATAAATTGCTAATGGGGGAAGAAAAGAGGAAAATGCTTTTCTCTGTGGGTCTTTCAGAAAAATGTTTTTGACTATTAGAGAATCCCTAACACTGGGGGTGGTTACAAGGTCTCTGAGAAGACTCTTCCTGTGAGATCCAGCAACAAAGCCCCTTCTTAAAATGGAGCAGAACACGAATAAGAGAGAACACCCTTTCCCAGCCCTTGGCCCCACACCAGCAGGTAGCAAGTCTTGAGAGACTAGTAACAGCAGTTTACTCCTGTTGCCAGGCAAAACTGTGGAGCAAGAACGTCTCTGATGTATAAGCACAAAGACAGGACCAAAACTGAGGGTGAAGCAGACATTGAGGAAAAACTCTCCAGCAAAATAGCTTACACACTAATGCTAGAGGAATTTAGAAATATGTTTTCCAAGGAAATGAAATATAGCAACAACAAAACCCAAACCCATAGTGATTCCTAACAAGATTGACTCAACTCCTCACATTAAAGCCAAGCAAAAGAAGAGATGTGCCCATTTCCAGGTATAAATAATATATACCTCAGTCTCTACTATACCACCCAACATATCTAGGTTTTAACCAAAAATTATGAGATGAAGAAAAACACTGTCAAGGGATAAAGTAATCTACAGAATGAGATTCAGGTATAATACAGAGATTGTAATTATCAAATGGGGAATTTAAGCTAATTATAAATAATATATTAAAGGTACAGTGGAAAAGGTTGACATCATGCAGAAAAATGAGTAATTTCAGGTGACAAATAGAAACTCTTAAGAAAGAATCAGATTAAAATGCTAAAAATGCAAAACATGGTAATGGAGATAAAGAATCCTGTCAATGGCCTCATAAGTAGACTTCATAAAGCTAAAGAGTCAGTGCTCTTAAAAATAAACCAATAGAGGGGCGCCTGGGTGGCGCAGTCGGTTAAGCGTCTGACTTCAGCCAGGTCACGATCTCGCGGTCCGTGAGTTCGAGCCCGGCTTCAGGCTCTGGGATGATGGCTCAGAGCCTGGAGCCTGTTTCCGATTCTGTGTCTCCCTCTCTCTCTGCCCCTCCCCCGTTCATGCTCTGTCTCTCTCTGTCTCAAAAATAAATAAACGTTCAAAAAAAAAATAAAATAAAATAAAAATAAAACCAAAACATTGCATCCAGGAGCTGTGGAAAATATCAAACAATTATATATATATATATATATATATATATATATATATATTTGGAATGCAAGAAGGGAGAGATAATTACAGAAAAAAAACATAATTGTTGAGAATTTTCTAAAGTTAATTTAAGAGAAGAAATCAAAGATCTAAGACATTTAGAAAACATTGAAGGGGATAAATTCAAAACACAAAGTACACACACACACACACACACACACACACATTTACATTCAAGGACACATAATATCCAAGCTGGTAAAAACCAAATATTGAAACAAACTTATTGAAAGCAACTAGAAAAAAAGATACAAAATATGAGGAATGAATTAAGAATTACACATAGACTTCTCAGCAGAAACTATGCAAATCAGAAGACAATAGAGTGACAGAAGACAATGGTGTAAACGCTACAAAGGGTGAATTTTACTGTATATAAAGTGTCCTTTAAAAAAAACAAATGCCACCCCAAACATAAACTTCTCTTACCAAATACAATAATTTTCAATGTTTTGATCAAATTAGTAGAAGTATTTTGTTAATATTATCAGAATATAATAAGTAGTTACTACATAAGGCAAAATAAGGGCATAAAAACATTGGAAAGAACAGAAGGAAGATTTATAAAATGGAAAGCATCTTGCTCTATGCTAATATACTGCATAAATTATTTTTTTATTCTTTTCATTTTCTTGAAAATTAAAAAAGTCAATAAAAATTAGCACATTGCAATTATAAAACATGTTATCCTAGCACTCTAGCATAGTTCATATGGGCTTGTGAAAAACGCATTTCGTTTAATCATTAATTCTAGTCTTGAAATGCAATTATCATGTCAAATCTGTTTTTTTTTCCACTATTACTTTCAACAAGGTATCCTTAAAATATCTTTATATTGCATTCAGGTTTAGGCTTTCAAAGTAAGAATATTTTGAAACTGATATCATCTCTTAGGTGTTTAAGATACTCTCTTAGGTTTTGCAAAGCAACTTGTAGTTAAGCTTCAGATCTATAGAAAGGCAATTAGGATTCTATAGAAAAGAATTCTGGCTAAGTTAAAGAGAAAAGAAATGTATTGAAAGTAGGCCACTTAATTCACAAAACCGAAGGAAATCTTGGAGAATGAGAATGAAACACGTTAGGATTAGAGCAAGAATTGCACCCCTGGGTATTGCAAGAAATAGATTAGTCAGGATGTCATTACTTCCCTCACTATACCATTGACACCAAACATTATGCAACCTTGGGTTTGCTGCCAGGAGGCATTGATGCTTCCATCACTGGATTTATTTACAAAAGGGTTCTGGTTTTCTCTGTGCCTCCTCCTCAAAATTCAGTGTTTTCCACAAGAGCATTTCATGAGGTTATATGTCTTCAACTAATATTCTAAAGCCTTTCTGTCTTCATTTGATCTTTGGTCTAATCTTCGGTTTTCACTAAAACTGTGAGTGTCCTCTCCTTACAAAACGTCATTAATTCTCCACTTCCTACTGAATAGAGTAGAAATGCTTTGCATTGCATTCAAGCATCTCCATGATCTGAACACTACCTACACCCAAGAGTGCTCCCTCTCATCCCATCTTAAGTTCTACTAAATTCCCTGCAGTTATTATAATATGCCTTGAACTTTTGCATCTTTGAATTTTCATTCTTTGACTCTCTTTTTCTTTTCATTCTTTTCATTCTTTGAATGTCATTCTTTGCCTCTCCAACCCCACCAGTTGCATTCATACCGATTCAAATGCCAACTCAAAATGCAGCTGGAACTTCCTTCAATCCTCTCACTCCCAGCAAAATGAATCACCATTTCTTTTTGCTCTCTTTGTATCTTTTATATTTTGCTATTATTGCACATAATTTAATAATTTATTTATTTACATATCACTCTTGGCTGACCATGACTTCCATAAGAGAAAATTATTTTATTCAAATTTGCATTCGTTACACCCAATGAACTATTTGTCACATAATAATGCTTGCAGGAAGACCCTGTTCCAATTTAAAAGTGGAATAGGAAAGAAAATCATATATACACAGATAAGTTTAGCTCTGATTGGAAAATGTTTATACCATTATAGAGGTACAGATAAAATTTTATAGGATTTCAGAGGCAGAAGAGATTATTTCTGGCTTAGAGGAGAAATCTTTAAACAGATGTTCAAACTAGTAAACACATCAAGTGTATGCTGAGATATTTTGAAAGAAGATGCATAAGAAACACAAAGTTATAGTTGTCTCTAGTGGATTTAGCTAAATAAAATATATCTAGAAGGCAGGATAAAATCACTCCTATACTTCATAAAAGTGAAAAAAAAATACTTGGAGTCAAAACTAAATGAATACTGATTTAGAACCAAGGAAAGATTAACTATGAGAAAGCAATGAGGCAACTGGAAAGAGATGATGGTAGATAAACGTTATTGTTTTTTAAAATGGCAAATGTTAAATTTTAAGAGTTAGATTTCTGTAAGGATGCTGAAAATATCCTTGACATAATCCAATAGGTTATTGAATATAAAGGGCATAGACATCTCTAGAGTAAGTCAATAATTCAATAGAACTGAGGACACATGTTGCGATCAAGAATGAATTTCACTAGATTCACTATGTACATTCGATCTCATTTTATTTTATGTTTTAATCTCATTTTGTTTCAAAGACTGAAAGTTTTTCTGATCAAGTGGAATTGCACATATTTTTAATGTGACCATTTATCAATTTCCACCTATAAGTCCCCAATTATATTGCTTAGGTAATGAAATGGTTATTAAGCAAACTACATTTCTCCTTCTTGAGCTGATGTTCTGACAGCTTCTGACAATATGGGGAATGAGAGGAGGCAGAGGGAATGAGTTCTTTCCTGTTTAGTCATTGTTTCTTTTAGCATCTCACTGCAACAGGAAGAGACAATTACAGTTTCCAGTCTCTGAACCAGTGTGTATGCACCTCCTTAATGGTACCAGTGCAGCAACCCCTCCTCTGACTTTCCAGACTTAAAGAATCTAAACTGATCTCCTTTTTGCCTCACAGTTCAAGCATCCATACTTCTTTCTACAGTTATTATCTATGTGTTATTTATTTCTCCATTTTGTCCTTTTAACCTTCCAGTGTTTCTTTATCTAAATCCTTTCATTAAATTCTTCCTGTTCAAATAACTGGTGTGGTTCCTGTTTTCCTAAATGGCTCTGAACTGCCGTTAACTCCTAACTAAAAACATTTTGTATCTTGACTTAATACACTTGATGAAATGATCGAGGATTTTCATTACATAAAATGAAACATGGTCATTTAGCAATTGGTTGAAGAACTTTGCCAAGAGGTATAAATTAACAGTAATTTATGGGAATTAAATGAAATCTAAAGCGTTATGCTTTATGACTTTTTATTTAGTTTTTGTCATTTTATAAACATTTCCAATATAATATTATTATTGACCATTTTTAGTATTATCAATAATAATGCAATAAGTAAAATTGGCAGTAATTTCACCATTATCTTGTGTTAAGCAGAAGATAAATTACAGTTGGTCCAAGATATTTGAAAAACAATTTCTTTCTAAAGTGAATAGTTGGTAAACAATGGAAGTCTGAATTTGTTTCTCTTTGGTAGAGACTAAGTAGATAATTATTTGTTCAATTTATATTTAACATGTAGTTTATGATCTCAAAAACTTTAGTCCACTGTTTTTAAATAATCTTGGGAAATGTTTCACTTTAATATTATGACTACAATCATGTTAAATATGAACATGTAGACAGAACTGGTAAGTATTATATTAAAATTAGTGATGGGGCTCCTGGGTGGCTCAGTCAGTTAAGCCTCTGACTTTGGCTTAGGTTGTGATCTCGCAGCTCATAGGTTCAAGCCCCACAAGAGGCTCTATGCTGACAGTATGGAGCCTGGAGCCTGCTTCGGATTCTGTGTCTCCCTCTCTCTCAGATCCTCCCACACTCAGGCTTTATCCATCTCTCTCTTAAAAATAAATAAAAACATTAAAAATAAATAAATGAAAATAAAATTAGTGTTAGAGTTGTGTGTTTGTGTGTGGTTTTTTCCCTCAATGACTTACACATGAACTTGGGGCAGAAGTGCCCCACTACATTTACCTAAAATATTAAGCCCTTTCCCTTTTCCCAGACTTTGGCCTAGAGAGCAGAAATCTAAATACCTATCTGCTTTCCTACTTTCAACTAGAGTCTATTTCCCGCTACCTCTATGAGCCAAACTGGATTGTAAGAAAAAGATCTAATTTATAAACATTTCAGAGGTTTTTTTTCTTTCTTTTTTTTTCTTTTTTTGCATTTCATTCCTAATACTAACGTACACCAATGGAACACTTTCCATTTTCATCTAATCTTGTTCTTGTGATAGGGGTCTTGTTCTAGAGGATGTAATTCCTGAATAGACATAGAAAGGATGTGATGAATGACAGATGTGAAAATGATAGTGTATTCTTTTTTCTTGTTTAAGAAAGTCTCTATAATCTGGAATTCCAGGGAGAGTTGGAGTTTTCTGGGTATTGCAGTCAACCATAATGTCCTCATTACGAGAGCAGTGTATGAATAAGCATCATTGATATTACGTTTATTAATGACATTCCATTGCTAAAATGTAAGCATGAGAGACACAGCAAACTGTCCAATAAAATTCATGCTCCCCCACCTTAATCATAGAGTTATGACTAGCAACAGGCTGAGTAATCTGCAACTACATGTGTGTATATACATATATATATATATATGTATATATGTGTATATGCATATATGTATATACATATATATTATATGTATATATGTATGTGTATATACATGCATGTACACATACATATACATGCATACACACATATGTGTATATATATATATATATATGGAGAGAGAGAGAGAGAGATTGATTATGTATACTTATATATACATGCATAAATAACGTCCTGGTCAAGGAGGTTAAAAAGAACAAGTGCATTTTCCATTTTTTTCTTTCTGCTAGATTGTTGCAAAGAAGCACAAAAACTGAAAACATCGTGTTGAATTTGGCGGAGCCACAAGATGGAAGGAATGGAAGAGCCAGAGACATCTCCCATGTCCCCAGGCAGGAATATCTATTTTGGGCCCTACAAAGGCAAAAATTAACTTCCCTGAGACATAATTTTTAGACCTGGGTTTGTTTATTAAAGTAGTTAGAGTTATACCAATGTATTGAACTCACACCCTTACTTTACAATAGTGCTTGTGGCAGATTTTATATAATTTCATTTAAAAGATATGTCATCATTATTTTACATATCTTCAGGCACTTTGAAAACAGGAAATTTAGAGAGGCCATGAAGATAACCATGAGGTTTTTCTTACATTAATTTGGGCCAAGTGTAAATACAACCCCACCTTCCCACTGTCACATTTCTGGTACACAAAAATCTTTGAAAACCATCATTTTGTTTTGTTTGGTTATTTTTATGGTAACTTCTTTGGTGGAAAAACTCAGCTTGGCCTGAACTCATTTAGTGTCTGACCTGAACTGATGTGAAGCTATATAACAGTGGACATATTCATAAATTTTGCTACAGTAAATGTATTTGGTTGTAGGGTACATCCCCCAACTATGAAAGGAGTGGTATGTAGTAGAGGGTATTTGTGCCTTATTCATTTCAATAAGGCTAAAACATTCTGAATTCTGAAGCAATTCTAAGCCCAAATATTTCGTATGAGTGTGTGGACTTTCATTTTCTAGCTGCTTCAGAATGGCATGTGACCCAGCACAAAAATAATGAATGGATGCATGAAAGATAGTTAGATCAGATATATAGGTAGATGATAGATGGGTGGATAGATAGATAGATGATAGATAGATAGATGATAGCTAGTAGATTCATGGGATTAAACTTTAAAACATTATTTCATAGGCTGGTAGAGCCAAAGGTATATAAATTTCTCTTCTCTTCCCCATACTTGCTTTATAACACTTAGGGTCAGCAAAGTATTTTATCTTCTGAAATGATTTCTATAAGGTAAGTGACTTTGTTTCCTGTTTGAAGATCTATGACAAGTAAATTTAGAAGGCTACTTTACAGCTTTTCTTAGAAACCTCTGCTACTATTCTTACCACACTTCTAGCTTTACTAGTGAAGTGATGATTGCTTGGAAGTTATTTTTAACCCGGCAAATGTGTGGTAATACTTTCAACAGACCTTCTCCAGTACTGTTGCCCAGTAATTAGGGAACAATTTTATTGTGAACTGGAACCTCAAAACAAATGCTTCAGTGTTATTTTGAAAGCAAGGGAACCAAGGCTTTCTTTGAATATTTCTCAGATGAATGAACCCTTCATAAGTCCATATATAATATTTTCTTCTGTTTATCTTAAATTTGGAGTCCAAGCTTACATGTTTGTCTATAACTTGGATTATAAATTAAATATTACCTCTAAATAGAGACAGGCTTATTGCATAAAATGGGTCTCTATTTTCTGTTTGGTTCTCACAGGTTTTTGTAAGAAAATTGTCTTCCAGCTGCCATTTTTCTGTCACATGTGGGGTATAATTTCAAGATAAATGGCAGTATGTAACAGAACCAGCACTATTTGTTTGGGAAGAGAATGGAATAAATATATATCATATGTATTTAGTATATAGTGACTCATGGTAACATAATCTATTCTTGAAAATCTTACTCAAGTTCTCTTTTTAACTTAACTTCTAACTTTCTAGACAGTCTTAATGAAGTCAAATTTCTGCCTGTTTTCTACTTGAGCTTGAATAGTTCACTGAGTTTCTCTGAACAAACAATCGATTCCTCCAAGTACATTTCTCTTACACATGACTACCCGCATGAGTTCAGGCTATCTTGAGATCTCATTTGAAAGAAGTTGTGAGGGATGCTCAATCTTAACAAAAATAATAGCCTTAACTACTGGCTCCTAAGTTATTTAGAACTGGCAGCTGATAGAATAAATAGTATTCAATTAAGTTTGATATTCATCCGGAAGGGTATTCTAGTATATTGTAGCTAAGTGTTATTCAACCCCAAACTCCTAAGAAACATTCAACTAGCATTAGAATAATCACAATTTAAATGTCTACTGATTCTTCTTGAATTTTGTATCTGTCGCAAGTAAGCAGAGTCAAGGCTGGCAAAGAAAGTGTCTAAAGGAAACACCACTTATATTTTGTGCACTTAGTAATAATATAATGGTCAAGGAAATCACATACAAAATGGGCCACAGATAAAGTTAATTCATCTTTCAAGTTGTTCAAAGCACATTTTGGAACTAACTTTAAGAACCCGTAACAGGTCTCTCTCTGGTATACTCTGTGCTCTTTGGTCCTGTCTTCTCTTCACTAGCAGAGAAGGGAAGGTGCCTTTAAAACACAAAAAATAGGGGTAAGTGCATGTTCCTGACATTTGTCTTGAACATCTTGGAAGCAATATGGTGCTTTTGACTTATAGGAAGAAAAACACATTCTAAAAGTGTATGGATGCATAACTTCCAATGCCATATTAGGCAAATACGAAGATGGGCAAGCTGATTTTAACACCATTTTTTGTTCAACTCTAATTGACATAAAAGAACTATTCTTAGAGACCAACCTACATCCTATCCTATGATTGTAGCTATTTAGAAAGATGAGCGTCTTTGTCTGAAGGCACCAAGAAACACCTCCCCACCAATCTCTTATTTGAGCATTCCGTTCACACGTCTTTCTCTCACTAACTATATGGTTTCTTGCTAGTGTGATACACATCAATCAGATTATAGGTTAAGTGTTCATGATACAGAACTAGCGTTTCAGGTATTCTGCATCCGTGGTGTTGATTTTAAATCCTTTATATCTTGTTCAGTGTTCAGATGAACTCATTTCTCTCCTGGGGAAGGATCTTTTGCAGATAACTTGTATAAAACTGTAATAATCATAACAATGAATATATAATTGTAATCATTATTATAATAATTATAATAACCATTTTTCATGATAAAAATCTGACTTCTGTCAGAGCTTTTTTGTTTAAAGCAAAAATTTCTAATGTCATTTATATGTACCTGAAGATAACATAAACTTTTCTAATCCATAAGAGTTTGAATCAGACAGCCTGACTTTTTTTTTTAATGTTTATTTTATTTTCGAGAGAGAGACAGAGAGAGTGTGAATGGGGGGAGGGGCAGAGAGAGAAGGAGATACAGAATCTGAAGCAGGCTGCAGTCTCCAAACTGCCAACACAGAGCCCAGTGCAGGGCTGGAACTCATGAACTGCGAGATCATGACCTGAGCCAAAGTTGGACACTTAACCTACTGAGACGCCCACATGCCCCCAGACAGCCTGACTTTTAATCTCATTTTTCCACTTACAACATATGTAACCATGTTGAACTTTCTAACCATCTCTGTGAATCATATTTTCCATCTATAAAGATAATCTTTCAGATTTGTTTATGGATTAAAATAAGTGATAAGTAGTTCCTATGCTACTTGGAACATACTAAGAACTTATTAAATGCTCAGTACACTGCTAGAGTAACACAGAGATATTTTTGTCAGATACCTAAGAAGAAATGAAACAAACAAACAAACAAAAACAAAAACAAAAAACCCAATACTGATACTACAGACTACATGCCAACAAGCCAAGGAGTTAGAATAGAGCAGTAGTTCTCAGAGTTGACAAGCAGCTTTGGCATCACCTGGTAACTTGTTAAAAATGAAAATTCCCCGGCCTTGACTGGACCCATGTTTTAAAAAAAAAAATTAATGTTTATTTATTTTTTTGAGACAGAGAGAGACAGAGCATGAACGGGGGAGGGTCAGAGAGAGAGGGAGACACAGAATCTGAAACAGGCTCCAGGCTCTGAGCTGTCAGCACAGAGTCTGACTCGGGGCTCAAACTCACAGTCCTCGAGATCATGACCTGAGCCAAAGTCAGACGTTCAACTGACTGAGCCACCCAGGCGCCCCAACTGGACCTGTTGAACCAGAAATTCTAAAGGGTAGGGTCCGGCAATCTGTGCTTTAACAAACACAGGTGATTCTGTTGTGTACTAAGGTCTGCAGAGTCCTGGAGGGACCAGACTGAACTTTCCAGGAGACTGTGTGCATTGAGAACAGTCAAGAGTCTGCAGCATGGGGTTTTAGGTGCTAAACAGTGAGATATATGGCTTTGAAATAAACTCAGGACATATGGTTAGGACTGGTAACTCAGCTCCCCAGGATCTCATAAGACTTCGCAAAACTGTGTGAAATTCTACTAAGGAACAGAGTTCACTTCAAGCCACTGGGCATGAAGGAAGTGTGGAAACTGATGAGAAGATATGGACTAGTGAGGTGGTAGATGGAGTTGTAGAATCTGAAAAACAAAGCGGAAGTCAGTTGCCAGAGCTAAAAGTCAAGGAGTCAGAGCCAAATTACTATACCTGGGGCACAAGATCAGATACATCTGCACTGCTCCACCCAATGCTTGATCACCTGCACATCACATTAAAGTGTTGCAAGTTCACTGAAGGTCTAGAGCCTAGAGCAGGTGGCAAGATGGAGGCAGTGGCTCCCACTGAAGACAGAGAATGATGCACTGCCAGGCATACAGAACACACTGATGCACCAAAATCTTAATTTTCCCTGCTAGATCTTGGGGAGTATCTCTAAGATGGCTTCTGAGATTGGTATTCTAAAAATTGGAATTTTGCCCTTACCATAAATCCATAGATGAATGAGAAAGAGAGGGACAGAAAAAGAAAGGATGTGGAGAGAGAACATCAGCAACAATGACAAGAATACAGTCATGAATCATTAGAAAACAATATGTATGTTATTTTATTTTGAACAACAACAACAAATCGGAGCATGTTCATGCAATATCAAAATGGCAGTCAAAGACATACCAAGATAGTGTAATTCAACTTACTTAAGAGCAAAATGATGCAAATTTGTTTGCTCACTTTCAGCCTTTGGTCAGGATGGCACTGGTTGTCAAAACGTAAATGCAATAGCCACCAAAAGCAATTGATCTACAACCATAATAAAGGCCTTAATTCCTGCTTCCTTTTAGAATATGAAATTTAAAATATTATTTTCACAATTCAGTACCATCGTTAATGTATTCTACATGCCAGATGAGATGCTAGAAACTTACTACACAAAATATATAGGCTACTGACTCTATTCACAAAAATCAATACTTTTCATTAATAAACTATCATTTCAAATTTTCTCTTGTTCTAGTGCAAAAGAGAATCTTCAGTGACAAGGATTTCTGATTGCTCAAAAAAAACCTCTCACAAGTGCTCTGGACCCTATAGTACTCACAAGTGTATCTAGGAAATATGGTAATTCACTTTTTAGGGTTCCTATGAATAGATCTTGAAATTGACACATTTTCTTGAGAAACATATTGAGAAATGACCTCAGGCAACACAAATATGTAACTGGAACACTGAAGGAAAAAGTCTGAATGTGTGGTCAATCATGTATGATCGTATGTTATATCATTGCCTACATATACACAAAACACAAGCTTTTGATTACTAACTGTGGCTAAGCAAGCGTTTGCACAAAGATCCTTTCATATGTCACTATGGATACTTCTTATACTTTGAAATCAGTTTTTTCGTTGGGTAGGTTTAATAATTTAGCATCACTTCTGTTTATTCCTGGCAAAATTCCTCTCAAGGCTTTTTCTCACTTCTTTTGAGTTCATTTCCAAATATTTCCAGCCTATTTTTAAAATGTTTAACTATCTATCTATCATCTATCTATCTATCTATTTAAATCAGTTACAGCATTCCAACACTGGTCCTGTAAAATGTTCATCTTGGCTGAGAAAACAGACACACAAATATACACTGGCTATCTAAAGAGAAAGAATCTGTTGTAGTTGAAAACTATCACAAGGATATGTACTACTTTGGATCATTCAGTGTATATCATTCAAAAAGTGATATTAAGAACATAAATGGTCTCTATACAGTACATAGAATTCTTTCTACATTTTGTCTAGAAAATTATTCCCGCAGAAAAATATTAAATATTGCAAATCAATAGCTGAAGCTATGAACATCGAAAACACCTTATTCAAAATGCATTCTATGTGTAATGCCCTGTAAATGCTTAAGAAAGGTGTAGTGCAAGGAGGTAAATGTGAAAGAAAATTTAATTATTCCCATTCATGCCATCATATAAGGAGATCCATCTGACAAATGTTCATTTTCTACTGCTTTTCCATATGTTCCATATTGCCTTCTAGTAGGTAAATGAAGGTAAGTGAAGAGCTCATAGTTTGTGCATTGTACCACTGGCTCAAATTTAATCAGATGTCAACATATCCATATTCACATAAACACAATGGATCTTGTAAATCCCCATACAAACTAAACTTGGTTTTATTGCTTTTATCTCTGTAGTGGTAGCTTGAAAAACGATTTTCCTGTTTTAAAAAATTACTAAAATTGATTTCCATGGGAAAGTATTTCCAACGTTCCATAAAATTGCTAGGTTACAATTGATTATTTAATAAAACTATTTGATAAGGTTCTAAGAAGATCATTTCAAAGCATTTAGCTTTATGTGGGCAATTAAATTTGCAATGAAAAGCTGTAAGAAACTAAAATGTCTATAACAGGGGTTTTGGTATTGCTTCACTGACTAATTACTACCATTTGCTGGCCAGCGCTGTTGCTCTCATACTAGAAAATATATTAAGCATTTTCATAAATGCACTAAATTTAGTTTAAAATAGATATGCCTAAATACTCATGATAACTTAAAGGATTTTAGGAGCTTTTAAATTTACTCTTAAAGTTATCAAAAACATTTCCTTTTAAACAAATGTTTGTTTACTATCACTTTTGGTTCCCATATCATCCTTACATGAGTTTTACATGGAAAATATATATTTCTCCTGATTAACTTTTTTAATGATAAACAGCTTGTCAGTCATAACTAGAATACATGTAAATTAATGCAGCAAAACATAAAAGAACTACAACATTAGTGGGATCAATTTCTAAAGAAAAGTATCATTTTAGAATCAAAAAGAAACTATAATTTTAAGTCCAGAATGTCTCTTCCTCTGCTTTAATAAGGTCCATGTGAATAGTACCAATGGCCTACTAAGCACTCTCTCTATCACACTCTACTTTAGCAAAACAAAAACAAAAACAAAACAAAACAAAACAAAACAAAACAAAAAACCCAACAACTAAATGTCTTTAAAGTTGAGAAAAAAACCACATCATTCACTTATAATACTAACAGTAATTAACAGGACACCAGGATGTGCTCATGACGGGGTAAGACTGAAGTATAGACTTAGCTTTAACTCTATGTCTTTCTCTATCATGTAAAAGAGCATGTTGGATTTTAAGACAGAATAAATTTATTGCATAGGAATAGCTTTTTAAATACCTAGAGAAGAGCTATTCATTTTATTTTCTAATGTAGGCATCTAAATTAGGATATATTGTCATACATCACTGTGTTATAAAAAATATCACTGATACTCTAACTGGGTACATAGAACTAACATTTTTGAGCATCTAATTTGGTTTAGACATCTTTGATGTAATAAGACACTTCATTTTCCAAAGAAATCTTTGAAAGGAATGTCTGGTGTTGATTCTCCTACATCCGTTCCATTGGATTACCACAAAATATTTCCTTTGAGAAACCATCATTATCAGCTAGGTGGCTTGCAAAGGATTCATCCTGGCTCCAACTCCAAGGATACGTCGAGCTTTGTTACATCTAATCAGCTTGCTCTACTTCTTGACATAATGATTTGTTCAGAGAGGATTAAGATGAATTGGATCTGAAGAGATGTAGGAATATTAATAGTGAGACTTAAGGAAGAGTGAAGCTTGTTCTCTTCTTCAGTACTTGTAACAAAATTGCATGGGATTTGGTGCTATTGCATTCTTGCTATCATAAGGGAAGCCAGTATGAATATAAAGTTAAAGAAAGCCAAGAAGTGTTGGTAAACAGAGCCTGACTTTAATATTATTTGAATCTACTGGACCAAAGCATGTTTGGAAGGCAAGTCTACACATAAACTATCAGTTACATAAGCCAGTAAACTGCCTTCTTTCTCCCTCCCTTCCTTCCTCCCTCCTTCTTCCTCTTCTAACTTACTTCCTCTTAATTTACTTTAAAAAATTAAACGTAAACTATTTTGTCAGTTGCAAATGAAAGATTTGAAACAATCATGAAATATTTAATGAATACATCTTTATCTCCATACTGAAATTCATTAAATTTATGTAACTTGGCCAAGGTTAGGCAACCAATGGTAGAATCGATTTCAAATTCTGCTCCAAATGGCTCCAAAGTCTAGATTCTGTTCTTTGTAACAAGTAGACCTTTTGCTGTTAACTAAACCTCACCATGGCAGACCAGGGGCAGGAACCTAAGTCTTCTGATGACTAATCCAAATATTTTCACAATGCCAAATCTAATAAATAGATTCATCATAATAAAATGAATAAATGAGTCCCTTAGGTAGCCCGTCTAACAGATGCTTATCTTTTATCTCCTTTTTCTAAACATTTGCATCTTTACCCCTTTATCTACATCCCTGAAGATACCACATGGACCTTTGATAGAGTATCATTTTTTAAGATAAAAATATGTCCAGATTTGGCAGATTAAAATGGTAGATACTCAGTGCGATTCAGTATCTATTGCCTTGTAAATAAAATATACCATTAAAAAAATTCAATCTCATTTCCCTTCCCTAATTATATAGAATTGAATTAAGACATGGTGCAGAATGTAATATACCAAATCACAAACATCTATGATAATAATCAAACAAAATTGATTTTTTTTTCAACGTTTATTTATTTTTGGGACAGAGAGAGACAGAGCATGAACAGGGGAGGGGCAGAGAGAGAGGGAGACACAGAATCGGAAACAGGCTCCAGGCTCTGAGCCATCAGCCCAGAGCCTGACGCGGGGCTCGAACTCACGGACCGCGAGATCGTGACCTGGCTGAAGTCGGACGCTTAACCGACTGCGCCACCCAGGCGCCCCCAAAATTGATTTTTAACGTTGAGATAGTAAAGAAGAAATTTTCCAGAGCCTAGAATAATTTAGCTACTTTGACTTCAAAATGTGGCTTAGTGCTATAATCATACTCTGAAGCTGAAACTTCTGCTAATATAAAAAGAAGTAATTTCTTTAAAAGAAGGTAGTGCATTGTTTCCAATTGACTTTGATTATGGCAAGTATAGAATATACATAATATTTCAGAAGACCTTGGCCTGTTTCCCAAGCTACCGATGAAGTATGCAAACATTGATAGTTCACTGGCCATTCAAAGATCTTTTATTTTGTTAATCAGCATATTTATTGGTAAATGGTGCATTCTATATTGCAAAGACCAATTGAAACAACCTTTCTCAAAAGTAAATAAATAACTAAAGGAAGTAAGAACGAATACAAACAAGAGCAAAAAGAAAAGAAAAAAAGTTCCTGAGAGCTGTATCCGCAAAGTGTAACTAATATTACAAAGGCATTTACATATAAAACAGTAAACTCTGAGAGATTTGGATCAAAAAAGGAAAGAAGAAATCTTACATCTATAGCCAAAATTTGAACATATTCTTAAAAAAATATTCAAACAAACAAACAAAGCCTCTGTCTTTAGTGATTTGGTGATTGACAAAAAGACAGTTCTTTATCCCTGAATGTCAGAATATCTTAAAATATCTTGACATGATACATTTATAGCTTAAAGAATTCTCTGTCCCTTTTCCTCCAAAATACTTAAAATGGAATTATTAAAAGAACACAGAGAAAAGCTAAATATATATTTTACATAAACCACAATTTATTATCTATTATAAAAACATTTGACTTATGCTTCCAGAATCTAGCTCATTAATTACAAACAGAAAATGCTTATAAATAATTATATATGCAGACTTAATTTTTAATAAAATATCTATAAAATGGATATTTCTAATCAGATATCATTTGATACTTGAACATATAAATATCTTTTGGGGCCCCTAGGTAGCTCAGTTGGTTAAAGGTCTGACTCTTGATTTCGGCTCAGGTCACGATCTCACGGTTCCAAGGGTTCAAGCCCTGCATCAGGATCTGAATTGATAGCAGGGAGCTGCTTGGGAGACTCTCTCTCCCTCTCTCTCTGCTCATCCCCACGTTGCATGCTCTCTCTCGCTCTCAAATTAAACAAATAAACCTTAAAAATAAATAAATAAATAAATAATAAGTAAATAAATAAATAAATATCTTTTAACAGAAAAATTAGAAACATAATTTGATCAAATGCACATTTTTTCTTTTTCCACTTAATTCTAATTAATTGTTTAATTTTATAATAGTAAGAAAATAAAAATTTGATTCAAGTTTGAACTATGTTTAGTAGATAAGAAAATCAAAGGAAATGAGGACTTCAGGATTTGAGTCTGGAAACAACAGCACTAATGACAATAATAGGCGTTGCTCATTTTCACAATTTTAAAAAAGTATTTTCACATGGTATTATATGGGCATAGTTTATCCATAATTGGATCATCTTAACTTTTATCTTAAAGTTTTAAATAATTCGATTGAAGCCTATGCCCAAATACATAAGGAAATTATAGATCGATAATAAAATTCCATTTCTCCATATGTGAAACAATGAGAACATTAATTACATAAACTTATGTAATCCCTTATCAATTAAATTGAGCCACAGGTAGATTGAGTCAAATATTCAGTCAGCTGAGTGATATTCACTTTAGGAGAGGCCAGATTTAAACCAAAATTTCCACTTAACCCCTGGGCTAGTATACTCACAACTTACCAACATACTGGATACGTTTGAAGAAGATACTGAGTGCCTCTTCAAGGTTTGGGTCTGCCTTTTCTTCATAACTTTTTTTTTTAATTTATTCACTTATTTTGTGAGAAAGAGCGTGAGTGGGGGAAGGACAGAGACAGAGGAGAGAGAGAGAATCCCAAGCAGGCTCTGCACTCTCAGGGCAGAGCCCGAGGTGGGGCTCTAACTCACAAACCATGAGATCATGATCCAAGCTGAAATCAAGAATCAGACGCTTAACTGACTGAGCTAACCAGGTGCCCCCCTTTATAACTTTCTTTAATATTTCATTACAGTATTCAATCAGCATACTCTCCATAAGGAATTACTCTGTCTTCATTTAAAAAAAAAGAAAAAAAAAAGAATGCCTGAAGTAGACCTGTAACATTGTGCATTTATGAAGATCATACATTACGGGGAAAATGTACAGTTGACCCATGAACAACGTGGGTTTGAACTGCATGGGTCCACTTACACATGGAGGTTTCTTAGTAAATATAGTACAGTACTCTAAATATAGTATTTCCTTTTTTGCAGAGATGTTTGCATTTCTTCGACTCTAAGTTAAACACCTGAATTTGAGCTAAGAAGTTGAGGCGAGATGCAACACAAACTTAACAGGTGTAAATCTAAACCTGCTCCAAACAAAGCCTCCCCAGTTAATGACAGCATCATATCTTCTGGTTGCTTTACGTCCAAACATCTTTCTCACACCGCAAATATGAGTTCAGGAAACTCTCCTTCTCTCCTATCAAAAACACATCTAGATTCTGATGACTTCTTACTACCTCCATGAATACCACACGAGTCCAAAGCATGGATTTTTGCAATAGACATTTGCTGGTCTTCCTGCCTCCACCTAAATCCCCCTGTACACATGTAACTCCAGGACAACAGGCAGAATGACCTTTTTTTTTTTTTTTTGCGTTTATTTATTATTGAGAGACAGAGAGAGACAGAGTGTGAGCAGGGGAGGGGCAGAGAGAGGAGGAGACACAGACTCCGAAGCAGGCTCTGAGCTGTAAGCACAGAGCCTGATGCGGGGCTCAAACTCACAAACCATGAGATCATGACCTGAGCTGAAGTCAGACACTTAACTGACTGAGCCACCCAGACGCCCCAGAGTGACTCTTTTAAGTTAGATATCAGATGATTTCATTGCTGAATCAGATGCTTTCACAGCTGCACCTTTTATTCAATCTAAAAGTCAAAATCTTTTCAATGGCCTTACAAAGTTTTAATTCATCTCCCTTCCATCCACCATGGCTTACTTGCCAGTTATAGAACTGTCAAGGAAAACTTCTGATTGAGCGTTTTTGCTTTGGTGACTTCCTCTGACTAAAGCCAAAACTATCCTGGCATACGGTTTTATGAAAATTCCCTTAAATTTAGAAATAAGGTAAAAAAAAAATTTTTAAAGGTGGGTATTAGATCCTTTCACTGTCATTGGGGAGCATTATTTAACAGATCCACCCAAGGATCATTTGAAGGAATGCCCTTTGTTTGACTCAAGATTTACTTTTGATTATTGACTATGGACTAATAAAGAGTTAGTGAAGATTTAGTAAGGTTATGACTCACAGTCCAGAAGACATTAGCCAGTTTTATATCTAACTTAATAAGTTTATTCTAACATTATTTACTAAGTCACCCATAAATCCCAAGCTCTACAAAATGCTCTTTGATAAGCCCATCTTCCTGATCCGCTCACGGGTTAATAATTGAGGGGCACCTGGGTGGCTCACTAGGTTGCATGCCCGACTCTTGAATTCCACTCAGGTCACAATCTCACGGTCTGTGGCGTTGAGCCCCGAGTTGGGCCAAGCACTAACAGCATAGACACCTCTTCGGATTCTCTCTCTCCCTCTCCCTCTGTGCCTCTCCCCAGCTCATGCTCGCTCTCTCAAAACAAATAAATAAACTCTCAAAAAAAGCAAAGAAAAACTAATAACTGAAATGCAATCTTTGGCACATGCACATTTTATATTTGTATGAAAGCCATGATTTACCTTTTTAAAAATTACACTTCCACAAAAAGCTTTCTTCAAATATTTGCGTAAACATCACTACAGTGGGTCCTATACTCATCATTCCATTTTAAACGTTGTTACCCTCCCATCTCTGGTGCCTCCCATATCTTTTCCTTGTTATTTTCCTTCAAAGCATTTCTCAACTCCTAACACTAGAGAGTTTGCTGTGATGTTGTATTTGTTTCCTTTTACCTTCCTGTTAGGACGTAAGCTCTAAAAGAGCATATTTTTTTTTTCTTTTTGCTCATTAATGTACAGTTAGTTCTGCTATAATGCAATACGTGTGGTCCTAAAAATCACTACCTTAACATATAAACACTACAATCAAGTAAAAGCACTTTACTGTGAAGAGAACTGAAGTTTGCTTGAAGAAGTGGCCTTTAGAACAGTTGCAGCTGCTGCGATATTGTGAAGTAGTGAAAGGAACTTTATTTGAGTTGGATGGCAAATTATCACACCAGCTGTCGGATGTCCAGAATAGGCCATACTCGACAAAGCATGTTGAATGTTTTATTGATTTTTACATTTTTAAAACAACAATCAAAACCAACTATGGTTATTTTTAAAGAAACTACAAAAATTAAAACATTTTTAACATTTGTGGTGATAGTTGCCTAATACATTTCTCAGTTTCCCCCGAGGCTGATTATTCTAGATGAAGAGGACATTTTTTAATTTATCCAAAATGGCATGGGTTTTGAAAGCAGCAGAATGGTTCTTCTTGTGTAGTATATGAAACACCACATTAATTAGTACTGGTTTCCTGTACCTGGATGACTGGATCCCAAATAATTAACAGTCACAAAAATACACATTGTGAAATAAGTGTGAATGTAACAATCATATGTATGAAAGCTATTGTGGCTGGAGGCTTATTCACTACTCTGATTAGATCCTGGGAGAGACCAAGGAGTCTTTCAATCAAGAGATGTTTGTTCTCAAGGACCATAAAGACATTTACAAGATTAATTCTGCGTGTCAATAAGCCAGTATAAAAATTCTTATTCACATCTTCAATCCAAGGGGAAAAAAAAAAATCTACCCAGCATAAAACACACAATTCAGATATTCAGGCATTCAACTTTCCTCTCTTTCCATTTCTTCTGCTTGAACAATAATGCACTATACAATTTAGAGAAAACAGATGTCCACAGAGTACCTACATCCTTTGTTTAAATCTACACAGTTAAATGTAACCACTGGTGTTCAGAGGATGGTTTGGGATATTACAACCACGCCTGCCATCCACCTCCACCCCCCAGGAAACCACACGATTGCCATTTTCACAAGCCATGCTACATAAACATACTAACTCAATAAGAACAGAGCGCTTATCATAAATGCAACGTAGCCCCTCCTTTCATCAGCATGCCAGTTTTAAGACCATCCTAATTAGGAGTCCTGGAGTTGTCGTTGAACACAACATAGTGTAGTCTCACTCGGACATATATGTACCTTTTACAATCAGTTGATAGAGATGCTTGAACTTACGTGATCCGAATTCAAATAGACAATGTCTTCTAGTAATGGAATTTAAATTCTATGATTCTAATTTGTACGGATTATCTGTACTCCTGTTAAAGGATTTTATTTTCTCAGTTTCATACTTTCTAGAACTAATCAGTCTAATTTTTCTATTGGAAATACAGTGGTTTTGTTGCTGATAATGGCTTGTGGAAAAGTAGACAGAAATAAAATCATGTGGAAAGGAAAATGTCCCACCTAAACAACGTGCCTAGTAGATATCAGAAATCGCTGTTGAGTTACATCACAATTGGCCTGATAAGGATGAAACCAATAAAGGACCGTGAAATTTTGGTGATTCTGGGATACCAGATG
This sequence comes from Lynx canadensis, assembly GCF_007474595.2. Classification (NCBI taxonomy): domain Eukaryota; kingdom Metazoa; phylum Chordata; class Mammalia; order Carnivora; family Felidae; genus Lynx; species Lynx canadensis. The sequence goes on along the minus strand of NC_044311.2, from coordinate 40,077,987 downwards.
CAAACTGGATCTAACAAACTGAAGAATCTACCTTGTTTTCTTTTTTAATTTTTTTAACGTTTATTTATTTTTGAGAGAGAAAGAGAGAGACAGAGACAGAGTGCACGTGGGGGAGGGGCAGAGAGAGAGGGAGACCCAGAATCTGAAGCAGGTTCCAGGCTCTGAACTGTCAGCACAGAGCCTGACTGACACGGGGCTTGAACTCACGAACTGTGAGAACATGGCCTGAGCCAAAGTCAGATGCTTAACCGACTGAGTCACCCAGGCGCCCCTGAAGATAATATCTTGATCAATGAATAACACAACATATTTCATCTAACTGTGTAGAGACTTACACACATATCTCATACTATTACGAGTGCTAGTTTTGCATTCTTAATCAGCATTACCATCATGACACCTCCTCTCTTATCAAATAAAATTCCTCTAATTTTCTCCTTTTTAAAAAAAATATGTTTTATTTTTTATTATTATTATTTTTTTTATTTTTTAGAGAGAGAGAGGAAGATACAAAGTATGAAGCAGGCTCCAGGCTCCATGCTGACAGCACAGAGCCCGACACGGGGCTCAAACCCACCAACCTTGAGTTCATGACCTAAGCTCAAGTCAGACACTCAAACTATGGAGCCTCCCAGGAGCCCCCTCTAATTTCCTCCTTAACAAACTACACAGTGGATTTCTTCCCTGACTGGTATTCCCTTGCCTAACAAATTAAAAGATTCATTATAAAGCTGTTTTTAGTTCTGGTAGTCTTCATCTTATTTCTGGCGATCTTTATTATTTTTGATGTATGCAAACTGAATCCATGATAAAGTAACCACTTTCAAAAATAATTTTATTTAAAAAATTTTTTTAATGTTTATTTATTTTTGAGACAGGGAGAGAAAGAGCATGAGCAGGCTATGGGAAGAGAGAGAGAGGGAGTCACAATCCAAAGCAGGCTCTAGGCTCTGAGCTGTTAGCACAGAGCAAGACACAGGGCTTGAACTCACAAAACAGGAGATCATGACCTGAGCTGAAGTCGGATGCTTAATCGACTGCCACCCAGGTGCCCCCAAAATAATTTTATTTTTACAGTGAGAATTTCATTTCGAATTTTTAAAAAGCACTTCATTCTCAACAAATTAAACTATTATTGAAAATCCTATAATATATTCTATACTACTGCCAGCATCTGATGTTCTGATTTCTATTATTTTGTAAAGTACTGCCTCATATATGTGCTGTATAATAAATATCCTATAGCTAGAAATAGGTTTATCCTTATTGATTGAAACACTGTGAAATCAGAGACACATTTATCATTGGTTTTTAATTATTTGACAGATTTTCTAACTGGTAATTACAAGCCACTAAAGCCAGGTCTAAAAAGAGCGCCTGGGTGGCTCAGTTGGTTAAGCATCCGACTCTTGATCTCAGGTCAGGTCATGCATGATCTTACAGTTCCTGGGATTGAACGCTCTGTCGTGCTCTGTGCTGATAGCATGGAGCCTTCTTGGGATTCTCATTCTCTTTCTCTCCCTCTCTCTCTCTCTCTCTCTCTCTCTGCTCCTCCTCTGTTTGCTTTCTCTTTCTCTATGAAAAATAAGTAAATAAACTTTAAAATAAAATTTTTAAAAAAGAGCAAATAATAGAAACCAAAGTAAAGAAGGTTTTACTGGGGCACCTGGGTGGCTCAGTCAGTTAAGTGCCCGACTTCGGCTCAGGTCAAATCTCATGGCTTGTGGGTTCAAGCCCCCTACCCCACCCCAGGCCCCCTGGCTCTGCGCTGATAGCTCAAAGCCTGGAGCCTGCTTTGGATCCTGCGTCTCCCTCTCTCTGCCCCTCCTCTGCTCATGCTCTGTCTCTCTCTGTCTCTCCAAATATATAAACACAATTTTAAAAAATTACAAAAAATGGTTTTACTAAGAGGAGATCATTGCTTTTTGTTTTTCTTCTAAAGTAATAGTATTATTTAACTCTAAATTGCTTTTTTAGATGTCAATGAGATTTGAAGAATGGATACAAAAGATATTTTCTTTGTTTTTCATTACTCATGTAGGAAATTTAAAATAAAGAGATGAGACTATCTTTAAAGATGAATTCTAAATGCATTATGCCATGTCATTTAACATTACCTAAGATTTATTTTATTTGCTTATTTTTCTTACCGTTAAGGCAATGTATGCTCACTTAAAGAAATTTAGACAACAAAACATATATGTATATAACCAGAGAACTTAGCTTCTCCCTAGAATATAAAAAGCTTGAAAGAATATCACTCCCATGCTAACAACAGAAAGAAAGAAAGAAATTCAAAATCACAAATTTCCGTGAAACCTCTGAGAGTTGAGGTTCACAGGAAAAAGCAAGTATCCTGAAATCAAGGACAAGAGGCAGACTGGCTCAAAGACAGACTGTCTGCAGGCACTGGCCCACCTGTGACAGAGCACTGAGGGAAGAGGGGCTGGGCCATAAAAGCAGGTGAGAATAAATCAGACCAGATTAGAAACAAATTACAAATGGTCAAGTCTGAGCTATGTTGGAGGATAGGGTTAGAGATCACCAAGCAGCTGCTGACCAAAGAAGAGGTTCTACTCTCTACTGGCGTTTCTTCATGGTCCTCCACAGGGTGCTGAAGACCAGAATGGTAAAGGATGAGAGAGTAGGTAGAGACGGTCTCTCTTTCCTGTAAGACATAGATTTTCCAAATATGTGAAGATTAAGAATTTCACAAAAAGGATACCTGGATGGGAAACGAGCCCCCAAAAAGATGCTCAACATCCCTATTCATCGGAGGAAAGCAAACTAAACAACACCGGAATACCACAACACAATTTTTAGTTTGGAAAAAAAAGAAACAAAAATAGCAACGTCTGACAAACATCAGAGCAACTGGAGCTCGTGTGCTTCGCTTATGGAAATGCTAAAGAATACACCAGTTCGGAAAACACGTTGACTGTTTCTTGTAAAGGTAAAAATTCACTTCAAAAGACCCAAATTCCCACTCTTAAATATTTGTCCAAGGTAAATTAAAATTTATGTTCATACCAAAACTTACACAGTAATGCCTTCAGAAATTTTACTGAAAAATCACACACACACACACACACACACACACACACAAAACCGGACACAACTGAGATGTTCTATCACTTGTAAAAGTATAGAGACACTGTGGTACATCCATACGGTAAGTTCCTATTCAGGAAGAAAGGGACTGATCAATGATGCAGACCACAATATTGATGAATCTCAAATTGATTATGATAAGTAAAAGAAGCCATACTCAAAAGGCTGCATACTTACACCTCATATGACATATGGTTTCATTTATATGATATTCTGGAAAAGACAAAACTATAGGGAAAGAAAACCAATCAGTGGTTGTCAATTGTGGGAATGAAGAAAAGAGAATAAAAGGGAATAAGAGAACTTTTGGGGTAATAGAACATTCCATATTTAGCTTGTTGGTATGGTTATATAATCATATGCCTTTGTCAAAACTCACAGAACTCTACATTTAAAAAGGTAAATTTTACTGAATGAAATTATACCTCAATAAACTTGACTTTAAAAATAATTATCGCTTATTAATTTATGACAGTCTGATAGCCAATATGAATTACGGATGTATATACATGTATATGTCAACTAATAGCCACCAATTTATTTTCCCCTCATGTTCAATATATATTTCAAATTAATATGCAAGCATTAGCTTATTTCCTCTCCAAAATAGCTTTATAAGGAAGGTACTACTGTTGTCACAGTATGTTATAGTTGGGCAAACTGAGGCTCAAGAGGTTTTATAACTCACCCAAGAGCACCTGAGTCTGTCAATGGTAATGTAATGGTTTGAACGCAAACAATCTGGGTCCAAAGATCAAGCCTATAATCTCATTAAAAAGTTATATAGTCATATGTATTTATACTCAGTTATATGCAGTTATATACAGTCACATGTAGTTATATATTTGCAAAATTATATGTTTCTTTACTGTTATTATACACCAAGTAATTTTATAAATGAAGATGACTATAATATAATGATATAATACTAAGAGATCAAGAGGGAAAAGTACAGACAAAAGGGAAAAATATTTTATCCTTATTGTTTGCAGTGCTTATGTTCTACAAAGTCTCCAGAAACATTGAGATCAAATGCTGAACCACTGTCCCTAGAAGAAACACAAAGTTAAGTGCTTACAAACCTCTAGTCACATTGCCACCAACTGATCAATGTATAACCTTGTTTTTAGCATGTTTCTATTTAAATTTTTTTTTCAAAAATCCTGGAAGAGAGCACAGGCAGAAATGTCTCTGATATCAGCTGTAGCAACATTTTTCTAGATATGTCTCCTGAGGCAAGGGAAACAGAAGTAAAAATAAACTATAGCAACTACGTTAAAATAAGAAAGCTTCTGCACAGCAAAGGAAACAATCAACAAAACTAAAAGGCAACCTATGGAATGGGAGAAGATATTTGCAAATGAAATATACAGTAAAGTGTTAGTATCCAAAATACATAAAGAACTTATAAAACTCACCAGCCATAAAACAAATAATCCAAGTAAAAAATGAGCAGACACTTGAACAGACATTTCTCCAAAGAAGATATCCACGTGGCCAAGTGACATATGAAAAGATGTTCAATATCACTCATCATCAAGTAAATGCAAATCAAAAGTACAATAAGATATGATCTCATACCTGTCAGAATGGTTAAAACACACACACACACACACACACACACACACACACACACGAAACAAGTGTTGGGAAGAATGTGGAAAAAAATGAACCCTCTTGCACTGTTGGTGGGAATGCAAACTGGTGTAGCCACTGTGGAAACAGTATAAAGTTTCCAAAAAAAAAAAAAAAAAAACTACCCTATGATCCAGCAGTTGCACTACTGGATATTTGCCCCCAAACTACAGAAACACTAATTCAAAGGTATATACACATCCCTATGTTTACAGCAGCATTATTTACAATAGGCAAATTATGGAAGCAGCCCAAATGTCCATTGACTAATGAATGAATAAAGAAGATGTGGTATATATACAATAGAATATTATTCAGCCATAAAAAGAATGACATCTTGCCATTTGCAATGACAAGGATGGAGCTAGAGAGTATTATGCTAAGCAAAATAAGTCAGAGAAAGACAAACACCATATGATTTCGCCCATATGTGGAATTTAAGAAACAAAACGAACAAGCAAGTGAAAAGAGAGAGAGAGAGAGAGATAAACCAAGAAACAGACTCTTTAACTATGGAGAACAAACCGATGGTTACCAAACAGGAGGGAGTGGGGGGATGGGTGAAATGGGTGATGGGAATTAAGGAGTGCACTTGTGATGAGCACTGGGTGATGTATGGAAGTGTTGAATCACTATACCATACACCTGAAACTACTGTATGCCCACTATATTGGAATTAAAAAAACTTAATTATTTCATATATTTTGTTGATTCATTAACATTGAACTCACAGCCTGCAGCATTTTAACTCATTCCCACACAAAGCTTATCTAACAGATAAATTGTCTCCATTGGGCACATCATAGCTTTCTTGCACTTAGAAACACTAGACACAGTTTGCAATATGCTTGTGGGCCATTTTAAACACCAAAATCACCAACCGAAAGCACAAAATGAGAAAAACGTATAAATATATACAAATGCTAAATATATAGCAAAAAGGACGCTTATTGAAAGAATGGGAATGGATACAAGAAGTCAGAACTTCACCTTGATCAAACTCACATGGGATATTTTGACTGCGGTAGCTCAAATTTTTTCACCACTCTGCAGATGCACATGTCAGGGGATTACCAAGAAGGCACTTTGAGTATTGATTTTAGGTTGCAAATTCATTTCAGCAAGTAGGTGAATTGGCATGTAGGAAATCTGCTAATAATGGAGATTGATTGATTATGAGTGTGTATGTGTATGTGTAATTTCCATACAAGGATTATTTTTCTTTATTTCTTCATATTATATCATGATCATTTTCATTTCAAAAATTATTTGACTTCGTCTTTGGAATTGCTACATTTGATATATAATTCTAACACATTTTATATGATTAATTAATCATATATTTTGAGTATCAAGATTTTTTTACTCCTTTGGTATCATAAATAATTTTGCAATACAAAAAATCCTCTTTTTTTTTCCTAATCTATTTTCAACTATGAGAATGTAAGCTTCTTAGAGTCATGCATATTTTGTGGTTTTGTTCTCTGTTGGATCTTCATTCTTAGGACTATTCCTAGAACACAGTAGATGCTTAATTAATATTTGAATGAATAAATGAATACACCTAAACCCTGAAGGGATGAAGGGATCTGGATTCACTGACTTATACTCTCAGAAGGAAAAAGAAAATTCTTCTATACTTGCAAGCTATGTGTTCATCTTAACAATGAAAAAAGAAGAGAAATGTACAGTTAAATCAAGTTTACCATCCATCTTAGGGAATATCCATCATATCAGAATAAAGTAACAAAGTTTCTATTTTTAGAAACCTTAAAGGGGATTCAAATTTCCATGTATAAAAAAAATTTTTAGAAATAATTGAAAATAAGACTTACCATATTCGAAGTTACGTATAGTTTGTCAATATGACAACATAATCTATTTACATATCGGAGTAAACATAAGTTGAGAAAGCCTTCTATATGTATAGGACTCTAGACTAATACGAATATTCTATGCCTTCTGTTATATAAATATTATATAACCTAATACTGTTGGTAGTGGTAGTGGTAAATGTAATTACTTGAACTTTAGATAAAAATAAAGGATCTGACCAAGTGAACCAGAAAGAATCACTAAATGCATTTTTTGAGTAAGATGAATTTCCCTTATTACCAAGCCAGCTTGAGCTCAACAACATATTAACAAGGGAAGTTCTCACATGGTTAGAATCTTCTCTTGCTGTTTCCTCTCAAAGGATTACTTTTATGAGCACTAGTTTCCTAAGAAAGGAAGTCAGTTTGGTCAAGAATATTTGAGTGAAACAGGAAAATGCAGTGGTGCTTATTAATTAAATGAATGGTCTCTGTTTTGAGGGAAAAAACAAATCCTTGTTGTTTCTTTAACAACCTGCTGAGTTCCAAATCCTATCTCAACCTCTAGAAACAATTCAAAGTATTAATTCTTAGAATCAATAGTCACAGAACTGATCATGATTCAACTTGCAATTTGTTTAAATATTTTGAGTCTTTTCCTCCACCATCCATAAAGATGCCTATGGGAAAATTGTTCAGAAATTCAGTTGAATTTTCTGATATACAGAGAAAACATAATTTAAAAAAATCATGCTTAGTACTTTCTAGATTTAGTACAAGAAAGTTATGGTAACTTTGACATGAAATAGTTTCCATGGAATAGGTAATATGAAACGAAAGGATAGGTGAATGAGAAATAAAGAAATGGATAGAACTGGGGTGTCTGGGTGGCTCAGTCCATTAAGCGTCTGATTCATGATTTTGGCTCAGGTCATGATCTTAGAGTCCTGAGATGGAGACTCCCCCTGTTGGACTCCTCAATGGACATGGAGCCTGCTTAAGATTCTCTTTCTCCTTCTCTCTTTGCCCTTCCCCTGCTGGTTCTCTTTCTACACTAATAAAAACAATTCCAATAATTTTATGAATAAAAAAAATGATAGAGAAAAATGAATAATGGTGGAAAGGTTTGTATTTTGTTTTTATTGTGATGTTTCTTTTTGTTTTAAGCTTTGGAGATATGAAGATATTCTGTGTGCGTATGAGGATTGACTTATGGAAAAAAAAAGAGAAAAGAGAAATATATGGAAATTCATCCAAACAAACTGCAAAAGAAAAGCAATCACTGTTGACTCTATTTCACTTACATAATGTAATAAAGTACTACAAGGAGTATTAATTTCAGATGATAGTGTGCTAAAATTAAAGCCAAAGAAAGATAATATAAAACATGTTTTTAAAATTTTATTTATTTTGTGGGGCACCTGGGTAGCTCAGTCGGTTAAGCCTCTGACTTTGGCTCAGGTCATGACCTCACAGCTTATGAGTTCAAGCCCTATGTCAGGCTCTGTGACAGCTCAGAGCCTGAAGCCAACTTCAGATTCTGTGTCTCCCTCGCTTTCTGCCCCTCACTCACTCATGCTCTCTCTCTCTCTTTCTCAAAAATAAAGAAACATTAAAAAAAATAATAATAAATTACTTAGTTTGAGAGAGAGAGCAAGCAGGAAGGGGCAGAGAGAGAGCGAGAGAGAACCAGAATCTGAAGCAGGTTCCACTCTCTCAGGGCCAGAGACTAACACAGGCTGAACCCATAAACCAGGAGATCATGACCTGAACTGAGATCAAGAGTCCGATATGTAACCAACTAGGCCATCCAGGTGCCCCTAAAACATTTTTAGTTTGAAGAAACAGTACCATGTGGCTACACCACTACTAACTTAGAAAAAGTAATTTTTAATGTTTATTTATACTTGAGAGAGAGAGAGAGAGAGAGAGAGAGAGAAAGAGAACAAGCAGGGGAGGGGCAGAGAGAGAGAATCCCAAGCAGACTCTGTGCTGTCACCACAGGGACCGATGCGGGGCTCAAACTCACTAACCATGAGATCATGACCTGAGCTGAGACCAACCAAGAGTTGGACACTTAACCGACTGAGCCACCCAGGTGCCCCTCCCTATTGTAGTTTTATAGTTTCAAAAATTAAGATAAAGCAAGTGAATAACTCTGAAATGTTGAATTGTGCTATTTATTTAATAAACATTTGTTATTCATTAAATAAATTTGATAATTTGTTCTATTTATAATATTTTATTTATTATTTATTTCTCTAGAAATTAAGAGAGGCTTAATATTTTTATTCAACGTTTATTTATTTTTTGGGGACACAGAGAGACAGAGCATGAACGGGGGAGGGGCAGAGAGAGAGGGAGACACAGAATCGGAAACAGGCTCCAGGCTCTGAGCCATCAGCCCAGAGCCTGACGCGGGGCTCGAACTCACGGACCGCGAGATCGTGACCTGGCTGAAGTCGGACGCCCAACCGACTGCGCCACCCAGGCGCCCCGAGGCTTAATATTTTTAAATAAAGGGCACTAACCATGTCACTGAAGCTCTACTAGGCTGAAAATTCAAGTGAAAGGTGGATTGTCCTGCACAGAGTAGAAAGCTATTTAAAGATAGGCACAATTCACAGTCTCTGAAACATCCACTATTAGGATGAATCTAATAAGCTAAACTATTATGTCCCTTTTGATTGCAATGTTAGCATGGGTGATGAGTGTATCCATTAGGGAAAAAAAAAAGCTTGTCTTAAACAATGTGATTTAGAAGGTTTCAAGTGATATGATGAATAGCTAAGAATTTTAAATTTTGGATTTGGTCTAGGGATGTGCTGTGAGACAGTTATCCATGAAAATTTTCATATTTCTGCACATAGTCCATACTGTATGAGGCAAAAGTTAAAAGATGATTAAATAGCAAATATGCCTTGAAAGCTAGTGCTAGAGTGATAGCCAATTACTCTAAAGAGATCGAGACTTATCTTCCCCAGAACCATTTGCTTGCATTTCAAGTTAGAAATGCAAGTTGCTTGCATTTCATGTTTGCTTGCATGGTGAAGTTAGAGAGCCCCTTCTCCTACCTCCTTATATCTCCAGACATTTGTTTATGTTCCAGAACAAACATCCCTCTCTTTATCTCCCTCTTTCTTCTCTCTCTCTTCCCTCCCCTTCTCCCTCCCTCCATTCTCAAACCTCAAAGACATGTGGCAGACATGCCCCCCAATATCACAACCAGTCTCATTATTTCAGCATTGCTCTCCTGCATTGCACCCCCATTGCACATGCAGGTAATATGAGGCTGTCACATCCCATGAGGATTGGGTCCCTCGAAACTGACACTAAAATGTTCTGTAACACACTATCTGTTCTCTGATCCAGAGATCTCATGTTTTCAGAATATGAACAGCCATGAGCAGTCAGTGTGGTTTCTTGACAAAGGGCATCTGAGAGAAAGGCTTAAGACTGGGACCCTCATTTTTTGTTCAATGAAGATCTTCCCTCTGATCAAAAACAATGTTACACAGAGATTCAAGCCAACATTTAAAAGATATTTTTGGCTGAGATTTCTCATTTCTTACAAAATTATATCCAAGATATTTCCACTGAGCTGCTTCACTCCATCCTCATATGGTTTAAGGGCTGTATATACTCTGTCAAGTCATTTGTAGCACTGGAAACTATGTGAATATATGTGTTTTGTATGATTTTCATCTGAGATTCGGAAAAAAATGTCGTGTAGCTTTCCTTGAGTTTTACTTGGATTCTCAGATATTACATTTTTTTTCTATTTTCAGGATATTCTTTCTCTAAATGTTTCTTTCTACCTCTGTGTTTCTACAGGTGGAAAGATTTACTGACTCCTACATCACTTTCACATCCCCCTGTTGCTAAACTAATTTATTTCTACTGTCCCAAATCGTGTCTCATTCTTGACAACAGCATTTGACAAAGCTTTATTTAAAATAGTTTTAACCTATCAGATGGAGTATTTTGGGTAGTTAGCATCAAGAAAAAATATACCTAGCACAAATATGATGTTATAACTTACAACACAAATACGGTAGAACGTACAACATGTAAAAATAAACTCAATAATATTAGATTGACACCAAATTATAATACACATTTTTAATACAACAATGAATTTAAAATATTTTGATAATTTCAAGTAGGTGAAATTACTTTTACAGATTTAATCTTCATTTAAAAATACTTAAATTTATAAATACAAGTCACCGCTGGGGCACCTGGGTGGCTTAGTCAGTTGACCGTCCAACAACTCTTGATTTCAGTTCAGATCATAATGTCACAGTTTTGTGTGTTTGAGCCCTGCATCTGGCTCTCTGCACTGACAGTGCAAAGCCTGCTTGGGATTCTCCCTCTCTTCCTCTCTCCCTCTCTTCCTCTCTTCCTCTCTCTCTGCCCCTCCCTGGCTCATGCTCTGTCTCTCTCAAAATAAATAAATAAACTTTAAAAACAAACAAACAAACAAATAAATAAATAAAAATCACCACTTAATTTTTCATTAGATAAAATTGACTACAACACTTCAGAATTTATTAGCACCTGCCTTACTACACATTATAGGCTCCTTAAATATCAGTAGCGTGAGTAAAATTGACAGATACTGTCCTTAATAGTCATGAATGCTGTTACTATCTGTGGCAGCAAAGCTGTTTAGCAAACTTCAAGGGACCTGATTGGTTCCGGATATAATAATTGTCTTAATATGACTATAGCATTTTTGTGAGTCATATTACAGATCTCTGTCCCAAATAAGTAAGCATTTCTTTATTATGTTGCTTGGGTTTGGTCTGATCACCCTGTATTCTTCAGGCCAGTTCACACTTGGGACAAGGATCTCTGCAATTTTGCTCAGAGTACAAAGGGTGATTGAAAGACTAAACTTCCTACCCAACATTCCGAATATCATAGAGGTAAGTTATTTGCTTTTACGTATGAAACACAGGACAGAAAACAAGCTGAGTTAGAGCAAGCTTGCTATCAGATCGAAAACATGACAAGGCGATGTACTAGGATTTGGGTCCCCATGGTTGTAAGCATTCATTCCACCCTTTCTTTCCATCCCCAACTACCAGAGATGCCCAACTGCACATTGGATTCATATACCATCATCTCCACAAGGTATTGTGTCTAAAGGGGAAAAGTAAGATAGTAGGGAGCGCAGCAACTCCATTATCAAGTTTGAGGAACAGCTGCATAAAGTGTTGTGTCAATTTTGAGGCTCTGGTCCTCTGATAAAAGTCCTAGCATTCACAGGCTCAGGTATTGAGTATGAATGACATTAAAATGACTGTTATCACCCAAATCTTTTAATCAAAACTTCCATTATTAGAAGAAAAAAAGTTGCATTTATGACTTTATTACAACTATTTCAAGAATGCGTACACATATTAACTCATTTTATCCTCTTATTTTTTTCTGCAAATTTTGTAGGGCTGATATAATTTTTTCTTTTACACGAACAAAGGTCATTGAGAATATTGTAGGATCATTAATCACAGAGCTCGAGCCATCATTATGTCTGATCTAGTGGTCTTTAAATTACTATAATGCGGGATGAGCACTTTTTTTTTTCCAGGATAAACACTTTGAGACAGTCTGGAAACACCTACAGTCTTATGCTCAAGCCCACCTTGCTTGAGGAGAAATTGTGCAAGTCTGTTCCAGGGCATTGCTTTTCCCTTCTATATCAAGTATAGCTCCATGGTGATGCTCCTTACTCCTATTTCTTTCAGTTCCTCTTTGTCAATCCTTTTAGATATACTTCATCCACATTTACATTAACTTTTCTAAAACTGGAGTAACCGGGATGCATACAAACTTGAGGTGCTATATATACAGCAGGAAAAACAAAGGTTGCTCTGCTGTGTTATAAAGAACCAGGGACAAAGACAAGGGCATAGGAAAAATAAGGATATATATATATATATATATATATATATATATACACACACACATATACATACATATACATATGGACTGTTCTCCTGCAGGTAAGCAATGTTTTATTGTGCATTATGGTTAAAGGTTAAGAGTGCAAGCTTTAAAGCAAACGGGGTGGATCAGGGTGATCATATAATTATATATCAAGAGGGCTTACCTGGAGGAGATAAGGGCGAACTGACTATTAAATGAAACTGGATCAGAATTTAAGTTTATCTCCTGTTTCCTTTATTTTCTAATACATGTAATGTGCCAGATAGTGATGTTGGAAATTTAAAGATCCTTACCTAAACTTGCTTGAGTTGAATTTATTTCCTTTCTTATCTATTGGGACTCATTGTTTCTGCAATGTCAATTAAGGGCAATATTTTAAATTCTTGGTCTTCCTGAACTAATGCTTTTGCTTTATATGGTAGATGTGATCCAGTTTGCTGTACTTTGGGTTTTTTTTTTTAATGTTTGTTTTTATTTTTCAGGGAGAGAGAGACAGCACAAGTGGGGGAGAGGCAGAGAGAGGGAAATAGAGGATCTGACGTGGGCTTGGTGCTGACAGCAGAGCCCTATGTGGGGCTCAAACTCACACACTGTGAGATCATGACCTCAGCCGAAGTCGGACACTTACAGACTGAGCCACCCAAGCACCACTGTCTTTCTTTCTCTCTTTCTTTCTTCTTTCTTTCTTTCTCTTTCTTTCTTTCTTTCTTTCTTTCTTTCTTTCTTTCTTCTTCTTTCTTTCTTCTTTCTTTCTTTCTTCTTTCTTTCTTTCTTTTCTTTCTTCTTTTTCTTCTTTCTTTCTTTCTTTCTTTCTTTCTTTTTCTTCTTTCTTTTCTTTCTTTCTTTCTTTCTTTCTTTCTTTCTGTTTTCTTTCTTTCTTTCTTTCTTTCTTTCTTTCTTTCTTTCCCCTTCCTTCCTTCCTTCCTTCCATTTTTTAAATCACATTCTTGGGACACCTGGGTGGCTCAGCTGGTTGAGCATCCGACTCTTGATCTCAGGTCATGATCACAGGGTCATGGGATTAAGCTTCACGTTGAGCTCTATGCTGAGCCTACCTGAGATGTTCTCTCTCCCTCTGCCCCTCTCTTGCTCATGCACATGTTTACACATGCTCTTTCTCTCTCTCTCTCTCTCAAAAAAAAGTAAAAGATAATATTCTTCAGTTATTTTAACCTGAGTTTATATTCGCCAGAGATACACCAACTCCTATTTTTTTTTATTAGAAGAGTAACACTCCAAGTTACTGGTATTCCTATTCTCTGAATTTAAGTATGGGAAGCAGAGCCACAGATCCCTCAAAGACACTAGACACCATTCCTGTTTGCTGACTCTCCTCTCATCAAGCTCCCAGCCTTAACAGTATTACACCCTATTTGTCATTTAACAAGCTCTAATGGGGAGGGAGACTGGAGGATGAGGAACAAATGTTGAAAGGCGTCAACTCATCTTCCATTAGTGCACTGAGTTACTCTGATAGTTATCTATGAGCTCCAGTGTCATGAGCTAGACAGGCTGTTGCCATGATATTCCAAACTTAGAGTTATAATTGATGATGGCCTTCTCAAGGCAATGTGAAGTAAAAGCAAGTGTTATTCTAAAGGTCTATTCCAGTCTATCCAGCTCTTCCACCCAGAAGTTCAAGGCAACCTTTCACCACTTTAGTTTTCTAATGTTTGTATTTTCTTCAGAGAGAGCTAACAGCATTTCTGTGGGCAACATCTCAAACCCTGATACCTCCCTGAGATACAGAAGTTCTTCAAAGACTTGTCCCAAGCCATGTTGGTGGGGAGAGATTTGTGATAGCCTCAGAACCTAAAATCAATTTAATCTTCCTAAGGAAAATTATTTATAACCAAAAATTATTTACAGAATTCCAAACTTATGAACTTTTTGGAAAGGAACCAAAGACACAGTGCTTCTACTCACCCATTTTCAGGATGAGGAAACTGAGTTTAAAAAAGTAACCTCAGTGATTTCTTGAAAGTAGAATTATGACCCAAGTCCTCACTCCTACTCAAGCGTTTTTCCACCAGAATCTTCTCTAAAATTTAATTTCCTCATGAAACTAACTGTGATAAATATTTTTAAATGAAAAAACTTGTTTATGACATCCCCAAAAAAAGACACATCATAATCTCACATTTCTCTAAAGCCCAATATAATTTGATGGTGTGAATGGACATGCAAGTGCTGATACTAAATAATCTAATACCAACCATCAATAAGGTAATGCTTTTCAGAAAAAAATACTTATTTAATTTTACCATTCTTCATTCTTTTAAGATATGGTTTTATATTGATTGATTGATTGATTGATTGATTGATTTTTGACAGAGAGTAGGGAGGGGCAGAGAGAGAGAGAGAAAAGATGAGAGGGAATCCCAAAGCAGGATCCACTCTGTCAGCACAGAGCCAGATCCGGGGCTCCATCTCATGAACTATGAGATCATGACCTGAGCCCAAATCAAGACTTGGACACTTAACCAGTTGAGCCACCCAGTCACCCCTAGCATTCATCATTCTGTAAAAGTACTTGCCATGACAAAAACAAAACCTATAATCAGGAACATTTTGAAAGCTGTCTTCTGGGTCCACACATGATTCCAATTCTTGCAGGGAACAGATGGTAATACTCAAAGAGGTAATTTTTAAAAATGTAATGAATGCAACACAGGGGACTATTTGCAGTGGTAAGGTCAAGATTGAAGAAACTAAAGTAGACAAAGCACCTACACCCAGCAAAAGCAGAAAGTCATTACCTCTGTTTTGCCTGATGTGACAAGAGGAGGGAGATGCCAGAACTTGACAAGAACCAAGAGCTGGAACCATAGCAGAAAGGTCACTTAACAGGATCTGAGGTGACAGGCAGAAGAAAACAGCCACTGTGGAGGCCTAGCAGGGAGTAAAGGAAAGAATACACACTCTATCTACCCTTTGCTTTCAAATCCCAATTTCCTGCCAGTACCTCCAATTGACTCAACCCAAGCAGAGTCTAGAGGAAGGAGGTAGAGTGAAGCAGTCTATAAAGGCCACCCACCCTTCCTGGGCACAAGGCAGGCAGGAGAAATGACCTAGATGAGCAAACAAAATAATTAATAGAGTCACTATTACCAATGTTGTGTTTTTAAGCAGCTGAATACAATTCTAAATGGTATCTCCTAACTAACACAATGGGCAAACATCACGCTAAAGGTATGATCAAATTGCTTAAAGGGCAAAGGAAGTAGTGATTAACCCTGCCAACGTGAATTGTCTCAAACTTCCATTGTTTTAGACAGTATTATGAAAACTGGATGCTGAAAAGAGAAAATAAATAACTTGAACAGAGAGACAATCAGGGCATTATTAATGAATAGTTTAGTTTGCCTTGAACATATAATTAGTGGAATAAAGAGGTGCTTAGGAAGTGGGGAAGTTGCTGGCTTTTGGGCCAAAAGGGTATGTTGAGATCAGATTCCTAAGGGTTTGGGATCAATTCTATGAATAGGAGGACAGAGAGACTAGACATTAAGAGAGATTGTGACAATATGAGACGTAGTGAGCATGACCTCCTGCAAGTGAAATAGACATCAGAATGCCTTGAAGAAATAATGTAGAGTTAAATTCATTTCATTTATTCTTGTATTTGTGAAGATGCAGTATAGTCTCTGTTACACAGTAGGCACTTAGTAAATTCTGACTGGAACAGGGATGAATCCAGATTTTGTGAGGCACGTATATACTTTGGGAAACAACCTTTAAGAACAAGAATAAAATTATGAAAACATAGATACATGGTTATAGAAGAGGTCATATAATTAAGTGGCCCTGAAGCCTAAGCCTCATTAACTGCACAGGAAAGTTGCCCTCTGTTCTGGAATGGATAAATGGATGCTGTCATATGCATGGGCCATTACATAAGTCAATTACAATAAATGCAAGTTTTCTAACAGAGAAAAATACTATGTAAGCAAGAGAAGCAAGTTCTTCTTCTTTCCTCATTGTTGGACTGGGGGAGCAGTGAGAAATGGTGTTTGAAAATTTTAGGCAAATGGTAAGCTGTTCAGTAGTTCACTGATTCCAGAAATATATATGAATGCATATAATGCACAAGAAATTAGACCAGAAAATTGTAGAGGGAAAAGATATAGTCAGCGCCTTCTAGATAGTGCATTGTAAAGGAGAAACAAAGAACTCTTAAGTTACATACTGTGGTCAATACATCACATGGTGTTTGGAAGATACAGACATGAATTATCTACATTCTCTTGGTTCCCCATCATTATAATTATGAAGAGATATCAAACGGGGGATGTAAGTCAGAGCTCTATTAGCAGGGAACTGATGTGATCACAGTGGAGGCTAGACTGATGATAGTATAAGCAGAGAAGCCACTGTAGGGAAAGAATTGTGGAGTAAGGTGGGAAAGAAAATAATAACAGAACTATGACATGGGCAATGTATGCTGAAGGAGGGAACATTTTAGTAGACGGAATCAACAGAACTTGATTCTGGACAGTTGGACAATTATATGAATGGGAGAGAGCAAAGGAGAAATACCGAGGTTGTGGATTTACTGGGTGTCGGATGATGGCTTTTGCCAAAGTGTAGAGTATAAAAAGAAGATTAGAGTGTGGAAATGTTAACGAGTTTGACTTGTATTGTATATGTTGCGTCTACTCTTCTTGTGAGACATGAAAGTGAAGATGACCAGTATGCCGTTGAACATGCAAATCTAGAGCTCATGAGTGAGATCTGGGTTCAAGACAGAGATCTCAGTAATGGATATACAATGGCAGTTGTAACTATGAGCATGAAGGAACTCACAAGTAACAATTGGACTAAATTCAATTATAAGAAAACAAAACTCTGAGTAACAGTGGCTTAAACATGATATTTGTTTATTTTTCACATTAAAGTTCAGAGCCATTCAATCCAGGTCTTGGATAGAGGCACTAATCTATAAAATCCCTAGCAATCCAGTGTTTCAATTTTATCTGGCTCTGTAAAAAAATCGTCCCACAATTTAGTGGCATAAACCAGATATTTATTGTTTTCGTGTTGTGTGAGTGAGGCATTTGGATAGGTCACGGGGGGATGATGTGTGTTTGCTCTTGGGTTGAGTACCAGAAGATTCAAAGTCTGGGGGCCGAATTCATCTGAAACCTTGCTTAGTCATAAATCCAGTGTTTGTGCCACTCCATGCTGTTCTTTTTCTTTTTTTCTTAATGTTTATTTATTTTTGAGAGACAGAGCACAAGCAGGGGAGGGGCAGAGAGAGAGGGAGACACAGAATCAGAAGCAGTCTCCAGGCTCCGAGCTGTCAGCACAGAGTCCTATGCGGGACTCGAACCCATGAACCCTGAGATCATGACCTGAGCTGAAGTCGGATGCCTAACTGACTGAGCCACCCAGGCGCCCCTCCACGCTGTTCTTTTGCATGTGCTTCCTCATAGCATGGGGGCTGAGTCGTACAGGAATGTGTCCCATGAGGGAATAAGACCCCGTTAGCTGAATTTCCTTTTATGACCTAGTCACACAAGTCCTGCAGTGTCACTTCTATCAGATCGTGTTCTTTGAGGCCAGCACAATCTTACACAGGTGCCAGTGGACAGGAAATTATACTGCCTCTTTAGAGGAACAGGGACAGGTTTTAGAACAGTATTTGAGATCTGAAATATTGCTGTAACAGGGACAGGTTTTAGAACAGTATTTGAGATCTGAAATATTGCTGTGCCCATTTGTTTGGGGAAAAAATCTACAACAGTCTAGATTCTTCCAATTCATTAATTTACCATATCTATAGTGTGACCCTATCCTCATGGTGCAAAGGTTCCTCTCCAATACAGGTATCAGGATACAAGAAGGATTAACTAGGGTTCTGCTAAGGAAATTCCTAAGAAGCGGACACAGAAAACGTCCATTTATGTCCCATTGGCCAGAAGATAGTCATTTCTTCACACGTCGCTGCAAGAAAAATGGGGAAATATATTGTTCTGGGTGGCCAGTTTCCTCAGCTAAAAATTAGACGACATGGGAGAAACCTCAATTAGCAATCTCTACTATGAGAGAGCAAGATTAATAACCGTATGAAGTTTGCTTTGTTTCTCCATAGAATTTCAAAGACAATCGCTACACTTCCATAGATAGTTACACTGAAGAATAGTTCTAGTTGCCATTTTGGTAAGAAATCAATTATTTTACACACACATAGCTTCTACTGTAATGTATAAACTCATGAAAATTATGATATTCATCATTTTAAAACAAATTATTCTTTAAGAGTGTCAATTTTACTGTCTGCTCACTTGACTTACCCCTGCTTCTGAAGCCTGCTTATTTGGTTTGTTTGACATTGAGTCAAATCAGTATTAACGTGAGGGTTGTTGACAGCTGCATAGGTCAATTTTGAAAGACCAATTTGAAATCAATGGATGGAAGACAGAAGTTTACTGTCAAATATTTTTTGCTCAGGCGTGGCAGTGCCATCATTGATTCTGATCAGGGCTAAAAGCTCTATGCTCTTTTTCCATATAAAAACATTTAAAGTGTGGCTTTCTGAACATTGGGAAAAGGTGTAATAAAATGGAATAATAAAACAGACTCCCACTACCACAGCTCTAAAAATGACAGGCCAGATAATAGCGAGAGGCATTGCTGACTTGATGTTCACCTAAACACCATCATTCAACTTGTATCCCTGTATCCCTATTTCTTCAATTCATTAGTATGCAACGCTACAAAATGAAGAAATAAAGTTCTACATTTAAATACTGTGTCATTTCTCAGAACCTTTAGTATTGCAACAAATATAACAAATCACTAATAAGAGACACACTCTGCAAAATTTTCTAAATGTATTTGTTCATAGAACTGCTTTCTCATAAAGCAACTCAAAAGGTGTAAACATTCCTAGATCCCACTGTCTTGGGAAAGAGACAGCTTTGTCCCTATCCTTGCCTCTATTTTATTTATAAGCGTAATCCCAATCAATTACAGTTAGACCCACTCCAGAATTGCTCAAACGTGTATTTAATATTTAATATATTAAAGAGTAGGTGCTAGCTAGGTGGAGAATATACAAATTTAACTGATAATGGATAGTTTAGCCTATATCAAGGAACTCGAGA
Organism: Lynx canadensis; assembly: GCF_007474595.2. Classification (NCBI taxonomy): domain Eukaryota; kingdom Metazoa; phylum Chordata; class Mammalia; order Carnivora; family Felidae; genus Lynx; species Lynx canadensis. Next base: position 40,058,363 of record NC_044311.2, on the reverse strand, counting down.
AGGAGTAGAGGAGACACAGGGCACAGATAATTATATATAATGAACAAAGGTATGATGATAAATAACCGCATGAACTGTGAGGTCACAGAGAAATGGCACCTTGCCCCAAACAGGACCATGGAATGGGGTGGGCAAAAGACATCAAAGGCTTCCTTGGAGATGGTGCTTGATTTGAGTTTTATTTATTTATTTTTTTAATGTTTATTCTTGAGGGACAGAAAGACAGAGTGCAAGTGGGGGAGGGGCAGAGAGAGGGAGACACAGAATCCTAAGCAGGCTCCAGGCTCTGAGCTGTCAGCACAGAGCCCGATGTGGGGCTTGGAGCTCACAAACCCCGAGATTATGAACTGAGCCAATGTTGCAAGCTTAACCGACTGAGCCACCCAGGTGCCCCTTGATCTAGGTTTTAAATCAGCATGAACTTAGTGATTGGGGAGGAGAGGTGCATATTTTAGAAAGAATCAGGAGCAAGAATCACGGACTTGTAAAACGTCACATGGAGCACCCGATGAGAAGTAACGGAAACCAAGGCTGGAGCAACAGACCAGGGTTCCACGTGTACAATTTAGAGAAGCCAGGACATCATCCCGTTGTGTGTCATTGCATGAAGTCAAGAGTGATGAGGTCTGCCAGTGGAATTTACTTTTCCTATTTAAAGATCCTTCCACTCACAAGGTAGAAGTTCATAGAATTCAGTACCCTTATGGCTAGTTAACCAGAAAAACAATTTGCTAAAAGATATTAACTCATAGAAACATCGAGATGTCTGGAGAAACAGGCTGGAGATTACATTTACCAGAGAAATCCTCAGAAGTACATCACAAACTAGGCTGGTGGCCACGCCTCCCCCGATGGTGCTTATCAACCTGACTCTGCACAAGAACAGCCTGGCATTGAAATCTGTTCCACTGCCACTGCCACCGCCCCTGACAGCATGACAGACACTGCACTACTGTCTCCAGAACTAGAGTCTTGTCCACGTGTCTCTCAGTGATGGAGCCTAGATAACCTGTCTGCATACCGACTGCACGCGAGACTAGGAAATCGTGGCTTTCGGATTCTACCTTTAGACGGAGGAACTTACAAGGTGAGAGATCCTATGAAAACGTAAAGAGAAAATTGTTTACAAAATGGAGGCCAGCAAGAATGAAAAGCATTTGCTGAAAAAGGGAGAGACTATAAGAGACAAGAAAAGCCATAGTCCAGACAAAAAAAAAAAAAAAGGTGTCCAGAAGGAGTGCAGTGGGAATCAGTGTGATGCAGCCGGTGAGGAAAGGGAAAGATCAAGAAGTAGTTAGGATATAAAATAGCCAGCAGGTTATGATTGTTACCTGTTGGAATATAAGTCTGACTTTTGATTTTAAAATGCAAGTGATGGTAGGCCTTTCACCAAAATAAGGGGTACGGAGGAATCCAGACTGTTTGAGGGATATTGAAGAGTAAAGGGAGTGATCATTTTTTAGAATATAATAAGTCTTATTTTGAATACAATAAGCTTGGGTTAGCCATTAACATCTACTAAAAAATGTCTAAAAAGCGATTGACAAGTTTGATACTCAAGAGCATTCAAAGATAAGAGAATATATTAAAAAAGCATGAACATATGGGTGAAAGTTAAAACCCTAAAAATGTACGTGTAAGCCCAGTGACCATGAACCAAACTGTAATAATCAAAACGAATAAGAAAACTACAGGTCCAGAGGCGTAGGAAGATGGCGGCGTAGGAGGACGCTGGGCTCACCGCGCATCCTGCTGATCACTTAGATTCCACCTACACCTGCCTAAATAACCCAGAAAACCGCCAGAGGATTAGCAGAACGGAGTCACCGGACCCAAGTGCAGACGAGAGGCCCACGGAAGAGGGTAGGAAGGGCGGCGAGGCGGTGCGCGCTCCACGGACTGGCGGGAGGGAGCCGGGGCAGAGGGGCGGCTCGCCGGCCAAGCAGAGCCCTCGAGTCCGGCTTGCAAAAGCGGAGGGGCCTGACGGACTGTGTTCCGACAGCAAGCGCGACTTAGCGTCTGGGAGGTCATAAGTTAACAGCTCTGCTCAGAAAGCGGGAAGGCTGGAGGACAAAGGGAGGGTGAGCTGCGGAGCCCCCGGATGACAGAGCTCAGTTTGGCGGGGAACGAAGGCGCTCGCCAGCGCCATCTCCCCCGCCCATCCCCCAGCCAAAATCCCAAAGGGAACCGGTTCCGGCCAGGGAAATTGCTGGCTCCGCGCAAACACCCAACTCTGTGCTTCTGCGGAGCCAAACCTCCGGCAGCGGATCTGACTCCCTCAGGCTGCCACAGGGCCCCTCCTGAAGTGGATCACCTAAGGAGAAGCGAGCTAAGCCTGCCCCCCCTCCCGCCGTGCACCTTGCCTTCCCACCCCAGCTAATACGCCAGATCCCCAGCATCACAAGCCTGGCAGTGTGCAAGTAGCCCAGACGGGCCACGCCACCCCACAGTGAATCCCACCCCTAGGAGAGGGGAAGAGAAGGCACACACCAGTCTGACTGTGGCCCCAGCGGTGGGCTGGGGGCAGACATCAGGACTGACTGCGGCCCCGCCCACCAACTCCAGTTATACACCACAGCACAGGGGAAGTGCCCTGCAGGTCCACACCACACCAGGGACTATCCAAAATGACCAAGCGGAAGAATTCCCCTCAGAAGAATCTCCAGGAAATAACAACAGCAAATGAGCTGATCAAAAAGGATTTAAATAATATAACAGAAAGTGAATTTAGAATAATAGTCATAAAATTAATCGCTGGGCTGGAAAACAGTATACAGGACAGCAGAGAATCTCTTGCTACAGAGATCAAGGGACTAAGGAACAGTCACGAGGAGCTGAAAAACGCTTTAAAGGAAATGCAAAACAAAATGCAAACCACCACGGCTCGGATGGAAGAGGCAGAGGAGAGAATAGGTGAACTAGAAGATAAAGTTATGGAAAAAGAGGAAGCTGAGAAAAAGAGAGATAAAAAAATCCAGGAGTATGAGGGGAAAATTAGAGAACTAAGTGATACACTAAAAAGAAATAATATACGCATAATTGGTATCCCAGAGGAGGAAGAGAGAGGGAAAGGTGCTGAAGGGGTACTTGAAGAAATCATAGCTGAGAACTTCCCTGAACTGGGGAAGGAAAAAGGCATTGAAATCCAAGAGGCACAGAGAACTCCCTTCAGACGTAACTTGAATTGATCTTCTGCACGACATATCATAGTGAAACTGGCAAAATACAAGGATAAAGAGAAAATTCTGAAAGCAGCAAGGGGTAAACGTGCCCTCACATATAAAGGGAGACCTATAAGACTCGTGACTGATCTCTCTTTTGAAACTTGGCAGGCCAGAAAGAATTGGCACGAGATTTTCAGGGTGCTAGACAGCAAAAATATGCAGCCGAGAATCCTTTATCCAGCAAGTCTGTCATTTAGAATAGAAGGAGAGATAAAGGTCTTCCCAAACAAACAAAAACTGAAGGAATTTGTCACCACTAAACCAGCCCTACAAGAGATCCTAAGGGGGACCCTGTGAGACAAAGTACCAGAGACATCACTACAAGCATAAAACATACAGACATCACAATGACTCTAAACCCGTATCTTTCTATAATAACACTGAATGTAAACGGATTAAATGTGCCAACCAAAAGACATAGGGTATCAGAATGGATAAAAAAACAAGACCCATCTATTTGCTGTCTACAAGAGACTCATTTTAGACCTGAGGACACCTTTAGATTCAGAGTGAGGGGATGGAGAACTATTTATCATGCTACTGGAAGCCAAAAGAAAGCTGGAGTAGCCATACTTATATCAGACAAACTAGACTTTAAATTAAAGGCTGTAACGAGAGATGAAGAAGGACATTATATAATAGTTACAGGGTCTATCCATCAGGAAGAGCTAACAATTATAAATGTCTATGCGCCGAATACCGGAGCCCCCAAGTATATAAAACAATTACTCATAAACAGAAGCAACCTTATTGATAAGAATGTGGTAATTGCAGGGGACTTTAACACCCCACTTACAGAAATGGATAGATCATCTAGACACACGGTCAATAAAGAAACAAGGGCCCTGAATGAGACATTGGATCAGATGGACTTGACAGATCTATTTAGAACTCTGCATCCCAAAGCAACAGAATATACTTTCTTCTCGAGTGCACATGGAACATTCTCCAAGATAGATCATATACTGGGTCACAAAACAGCCCTTCATAAGTTTACAAGAATTGAAATTATACCATGCATACTTTCAGACCACAATGCTATGAAGCTTGAAATCAACCACAGGAAAAAGTCTGGAAAACCTCCAAAAGCGTGGAGGTTAAAGAACACCCTACTAACGAATGAGTGGGTCAACCAGGCAATTAGAGAAGAAATCAAAAAATATATGGAAACAAACGAAAATGAAAATACAACAATCCAAACGCTTTGGGACGCAGCGAAGGCAGTCCTGAGAGGAAAATACATTGCAATCCAGGCCTATCTCAAGAAACAAGAAAAATCCCAAATACAAAATCTAACAGCACACCTAAAGGAAATAGAAGCAGAACAGCAAAGGCAGCCTAAACCCAGCAGAAGAAGAGAAATAATAAAGATCAGAGCAGAAATAAACAATATAGAATCTAAAAAAACTGTAGAGCAGATCAACGAAACCAAGAGTTGGTTTTTTGAAAAAATAAACAAAGTTGACAAACCTCTAGCCAGGCTTCTCAAAAAGAAAAGGGAGATGACCCAAATAGATAAATCATGAATGAAAATGGAATGATTACAACCAATCCCTCAGAGATACAAACAATTATCAGGGAATACTATGAAAAATTATATGCCAACAAATTGGACAACCTGGAAGAAATGGACACATTCCTGAACACCCACACTCTTCCAAAACTCAATCAGGAGGAAATAGAAAGCTTGAACAGACCCATAACCAGCGAAGAAATTGAATCGGTTATCAAAAATCTCCCAACAAATAAGAGTCCAGGACCAGATGGCTTCCCAGGGGAGTTCTACCAGACGTTTAAAGCAGAGATAATACCTATCCTTCTCAAGCTATTCCAAGAAATAGAAAGGGAAGGAAAACTTCCAGACTCCTTCTATGAAGCCAGTATTACTTTGATTCCTAAACCAGACAGAGACCCAGTAAAAAAAGAGAACTACAGGCCAATATCCCTGATGAATATGGATGCAAAAATTCTCAATAAGATACTAGCAAATCGAATTCAACAGCATATAAAAAGAATTATTCACCATGATCAAGTGGGATTCATTCCTGGGATGCAGGGCTGGTTCAACATTCGCAAATCAATCAACGTGATACATCACATTAACAAAAAAAAAGAGAAGAACCATATGATCCTGTCAATCGATGCAGAAAAGGCCTTTGACAAAATCCAGCACCCTTTCTTAATAAAAACCCTTGAGAAAGTCGGGATAGGAGGAACATACTTAAAGATCATAAAAGCCATTTATGAAAAGCCCACAGCTAACATCATCCTCAACGGGGAAAAACTGAGAGCTTTTTCCCTGAGATCAGGAACACGACAGGGATGCCCACTCTCACCGCTGTTGTTTAACATAGTGCTGGAAGTTCTAGCATCAGCAATCAGACAACAAAAGGAAATCAAAGGCATCCAAATTGGCAAAGATGAAGTCAAGCTTTCGCTTTTTGCAGATGACATGATATTATACATGGAAAATCCGATAGACTCCACCAAAAGTCTGCTAGAACTGATACATGAATTCAGCAAAGTTGCAGGATACAAAATCAATGTCCAGAAATCAGTTGCATTCTTATACACTAACAATGAAGCAACAGAAAGACAAATAAAGAAACTGATCCCATTCACAATTGCACCAAGAAGCATAAAATACCTAGGAATAAATCTAACCAAAGATGTAAAGGATCTGTATGCTGAAAACTATAGAAAGCTTATGAAGGTAATTGAAGAAGACTTAAAGAAATGGAAAGACATTCCCTGCTCATGGATTGGAAAAATAAATATTGTCAAAATGTCAATACTACCCAAAGCTATCTACACATTCAATGCAATCCCAATCAAAATTGCACCAGCATTCTTCTCGAAATTAGAACAAGCAATCCTAAAATTCATATGGAACCACAAAAGGCCCCGAATAGCCAAAGGAATTTTGAAGAAGAAGACCAAAGCAGGAGGCATCACAATCCCAGACTTTAGCCTCTACTACAAAGCTGTCATCATCAAGACAGCATGGTATTGGCAAAAAACAGACACACAGACCAATGGAATAGAATAGAAACCCCAGAACTAGACCCACAAACGTATGGCCAACTCATCTTTGACAAAGCAGGAAAGAACATCCAATGGAAAAAAGACAGCCTCTTTAACAAATGGTGCTGGGAGAACTGGACAGCAACATGCAGAAGGTTGAAACTAGACCACTTTCTCACACCATTTACAAAAATAAACTCAAAATGGATAAAGGACCTAAATGTGAGACAGGAAACCATCAGAACCTTAGAGGAGAAAGCAGGAAAAGATCTCTCTGACCTCAGCCGTAGCAATCTCTTACTCGACACATCCCCAAAGGCAAGGGAATTAAAAGCAAAAGTGAATTACTGGGACCTTATGAAGATAAAAAGCTTCTGCACAGCAAAGGAAACAACCAACAAAACTAAAAGGCAACCAACGGAATGGGAAAAGATATTTGCAAATGACATATCGGACAAAGGGCTAGTATCTAAAATCTATAAAGAGCTCACCAAACTCCACACCCGAAAAACAAATAACCCAGTGAAGAAATGGGCAGAAAACATGAATAGACACTTCTCTAAAGAAGACATCCAGATGGCCAACAGGCACATGAAAAGATGTTCAGCGTCGCTCCTTATCAGGGAAATACAAATCAAAACCACACTCAGGTATCACCTCACGCCAGTCAGAGTGGCCAAAATGAACAAATCAGGAGACTATAGATGCTGGTGAGGATGTGGAGAAACGGGAACCCTCTTGCACTGTTGGTGGGAATGCAAATTGGTGCAGCCGCTCTGGAAAGCAGTGTGGAGGTTCCTCAGAAAATTAAAAATAGACCTACCCTATGACCCAGCAATAGCACTGCTAGGAATTTATCCAAGGGATACAGGAGTACTGATGCATAGGGGCACTTGTACCCCAATGTTCATAGCAGCACTCTCAACAATAGCCAAATTATGGAAAGAGCCTAAATGTCCATCAACTGATGAATGGATAAAGAAATTGTGGTTTATATACACAATGGAATACTATGTGGCAATGAGAAAAAATGAAATATGGCCCTTTGTAGCAACGTGGATGGAACTGGAGAGTGTGATGCTAAGTGAAATAAGCCATACAGAGAAAGACAGATACCATATGGTTTCACTCTTATGTGGATCCTGAGAAACTTAACAGGAACCCATGGGGGAGGGGAAGGAAAAAAAAAAAAAAGAGGTTAGAGTGGGAGAGAGCCAAAGCATAAGAGACTGTTAAAAACTGAGAACAAACTGAGGGTTGATGGGGGGTGGGAGGGAGGGGAGGGTGGGTGATGGGTATTGAGGAGGGCACCTCTTGGGATGAGCACTGGGTGTTGTATGGAAACCAATTTGTCAATAAATTTCATAAAAAAAAATAAATAAAAAAAAAAGAATATTTATATAGTTTAATAAGTAATTGCCAAAAGGTGGAAACAATCCTAATACATTTTATTTTTTCTAAAAAAAAAAAAAAAAAAAAAAAAAAAGAAAACTACAGGTCCTGAATTTATGTGGTTTGTCCAATCACCATCTCAGAATGATATGTGGGTTTATAGCCCCAGGGTTCTGTATTCATTTCCTGCCATTGCTCTAACAAATTATCTCAAATTTAGTGGCTTAAAATACACATAGGTATTTTCTGACTTCTTACTTCTTCTCTTACTCATGATTATTTTTTTAATGTATTTTCTTCTGAAGGTCAGAAGTCCAAAATAGGTCTCACTAGACCGAAGGCAAGGTGGTACTATGCTGTGATCTTCTGGAGGCTCTGGGGCAGAATTGGTTCCTTGCTTTGGTCAGCTCTGGGAAGCTGTATTTTTGAACACCGACCCCTTTCTCCGTCTTCAAAGCCAGCAGAATAGCATCTTCAGATCTCCCTACTCTAAGTCTTGTGCTTCCCTCTTCCACTTACAAAAAAACAATGTGATCACATTCTGTCAACTGGATAATCCAAGCTAATCTCCTTATTTTAAGGTCAGCTGACTAATATTTTTAATTCTATCTACAGTCTTAATTCCCTCTTACCATAGTCACATAACTCATACACAGCTTCCAGGAATTAGGACATAAACATCTTTGAGGGTTCAGAGGCAGTATTCTGCCTCTAACACGGGTGGCAAGAGGTTTTAATATTTAGGGAATTTTCTCTCCAACTTGTTCTCCAAGCCCTTCCATCTCTTCTATCACCATGTGCTTGCACCGAATCTCACTCTGTGTGTGAATTATCTAGAGAGGTTTCTAGATTCTGGACTGGGCATTGACTGAAATAAGGGACTGAGTTCTAGGTTGATCTGATCAACACAAAAACTTTCCAGGTAGAGGAATTAGGACAAAGTCCCTGAGGCTTGAGAGGATGTAGTGTGTTCAAAGACATATGTAAAGGCTATTTTAGCTGAAGACAGAAAGGGGAAAGAGAGATCAGAGAGACAGGTGCAGATGAAAGCCCAGTCAAGGACCTGTTTTTTTTTGTTTTTTTTTTTTGTTTTTTTGTTTTTAACATCTATTCACTTTTTTTTTTTTTTTTCAGAGACAGAGTGAGACACAGAGTATGAGCAGGAGAGGGGCAGACAGAGAGGGAGACACAGAATCTGAAGCAGGCTCCAGGCTCTGAGCTGTCAGCACAGAGCCCGATGCGGGGCCCAAACTCATGAACTGTGAGATCATGACCTGAGCTGAAGCCAGAGGCTTAACCGACTAAGCCACCCAGGCACCCCAAGGACCTGGTTTTAATGTGAATGAGACAGGAAGCCATTGGAAGGTTTTGAGCACAGGAGTGACTTCATTTGACTTAGAATTTTAATAGGATCATGTGGAGACTGAACTGCAACTGTTCTTTTGTATTGTTTAATTTTTTAAATGTTTATTTTATTTTTGAGAGAGAGACAGCGCATGAGTTGAGGAGGGGCAGAAAAAGAGGGGGGCACAGAATCTGAAGCAGGCTCTAAGCTCTGAGCTCAGAGCTCCAGAGCTCTGAGCTGTCAGCACAGAGCCCCACTCTGGGTTTGAACTCAGGAACCTTGAGATCACCACCTGAGCCAAAGTCAGATGCTTAACCCACTGAGTCACCCAGGTGTCCCTGTTGTTTTATTTTAAACTTCAAGATTCCTCCATGAACATGTTAATAGCACAGTTACAACATCGTATTATATATACCTGCACTCACTCTGACCTCAACACCGTTTTCAGTCCTTGTTAGCATCAAAATCCTTTAAATATTTTATATGATTTGATTTTTTAAGTGTTCTTCTGGCCATTGAACTTTATTCAAATTGAAGGCACAATATGCCTCATGCCCATCCTGTTGCTTTTCTTTTCCTATTATGTGCAACTAAACTGTGTGCTAAAAAAAACACCTTCAAGTTATCATTTCTGTAAAAGACATCTCACTCTCTATAGACTGCAACAAAAAAAGAAAAACAACACAGAAGAAACATAAATAAGCTCTTCGAGAAAGGGAGTGATTAGCATCTAAGTTTCTAAAGTGTTGAAATTTCTTTCTTAGTCGTCTATAAAATTAGAATGATCAATTCAGTTTAAACAGGAAAGTTTCATATATTTATACATATTTATATATGTAAATTTATACATATTTATACATATATACTTTACTGTCATATCTTATTTGTGACAAAGTTTTTGTCATCAAAATTTTAGGATGGTGAGTGTTTTTCTTTCAGAAACATTGCTATGTGGTTAGTAAAATTCCATTAAATTTCTGGAAAAAAAAAGTTAAAAAATTCAGATTTACCTTAGGATAGAAAAAAGAAATGAACACCCACCTGAAAATAAATTTATTAGATAATTAGATTTTGTCTCTTCTCATCACCTCTGTTACTCTATTTTATCTAAAGCAATTGTATAGAAATTCAGTTAAATAATATTCTATAATATTTGTCCTCCGGGTGAGGCTGTTGTGAAAATTCTCTAGTTTTCACACTGTATATGAGAGTGAAAATTAAAGTTAAATAGGAATGATGAGTCATTTTCAGTATGATGACACTGTTACAATTGTTCATAGATATCCAAGTATTTAAAAGGTTATAAGGGCATTGCAAATGTTATATATTGTTGGTATTAATTTTATAACAGTATTTAACATATATATATATATGTTTAACATATATATATATATTGTTTTCTAACATATATTTGCCACTCGATATTAAGAGTAAGTTCCAAAGAGTTACTTATGGATTCCCCCAAAAGACACACAAAGTCAGGAAATGATAAATACAGTAGATCCCCAGGGCACCTGGATGGCTCAGTCAGTTAAGCATCCAACTCTTGATTTTGGTTCAAGTCATGATCTCACTATTTGATCTTGAGTTTGAGCCCCCAGTTGGGCTCTGTGCTGACAGTGGGAGGCTGCTTGGGATTCTCTCTCTCCCTCTTTCTCTGATTTTCCACACCCCACTCCCCAATCTTGGCTCACGCTCCTTAGCTCTCTCTCAAAATAAATAAAATAAACTTTGTATAATATACATAATACATATATTATATAAATATGTGTATATTATATATGTATTTTATATATATATATATATATATATATATATATATATATATATATACATATATATATTCCCTCTTTTTAGAGTGTGGTAAGCTGTTTTAATTACTTCTGCCAAAGCAGGGGGAAAAAACCTTTCATCTAGAAATCGCTTTGCTGACATGCTATTTCCGGTCAGTTTATGTCTTTATTTTACAAATTAAGTGTTAATTCCACATTGCATTTGAACTGCAATAATGATTTGAATGGCATTAACACGCTTCTTAAACAAAGATCTTTATGCTATTAATTAAAAACTAAATACACAATATCAATCTTCAGCATTGTGTAAAGGATACATTATGAAAGATGATGTGAAAGTGAATATATTTGAAACTCCTTATCAAAAACTATATTACATAATGTGGCTCATTTTCCTCATCTGTAAAGTGTGGATAATAGTAGTACTTATCCTTTAGGTTATTTTGAATATAATTGAATAAAGAGCTAAAGAGGCAAGAGAATATTGAAATAAAAAGTGACAAGAACACTATTTAAAATACCTTTGATTCCCAACAACATTTAAGCATGTATTTACTTCTTTACATCTATGATATGTTATAAAAATCACGGTGTCATTTTCTACTCAGTGTGGGAAATCATAATTTCCAACACTAATGATTTATCTCATTTGCATTAAACTGAATAAAATTTATCTTTTTTTAAAAGTTATCTTTAAAAAAAATTGTTCCCGGGGCGCCTGGGTGGCGCAGTCGGTTAAGCGTCCGACTTCAGCCAGGTCAGGATCTCGCGGTCCGTGAGTTCGAGCCCCGCATCGGGCTCTGGGCTGATGGCTCAGAGCTTGGAGCCTGTTTCTGATTCTGTGTCTCCCTCTCTCTCTGCCCCTCCCCCGTTCGTGCTCTGTCTCTCTCTGTCCCAAAAATAAATAAACGTTGAAAAAAAAAATTTATAAAAAAAGTTGTTCCCTTTCATTATTTTAAAAACCAGGGCTATAGAATTTGGTTAATCATTACTTCATGGTTAAAATATTTTCTTTATTTCTTTTTTTCCTTTCTTAGCTATCATTTGCTATTATAATTATTACTATTTTCGTTATTATTATCTTTTCCTTTTTTGAGACAGAGGGTGCAGGAGGATGAGGGGCAGAGAGAGAGAGAATCCTAGGAGGGACAGAGAAAAAGAGAGAGGGAGAGAGGCAGACAGAGAGAGAAGTGGGGTTCACCCAACACAGGGCTCATGCTTACCCGATGCGGGGCTCGAACTCCCAAACCATGAGATTGTGACCCGAGCCAAAGTCAGGTGCTTAACAACTGAGCCTCCCAGGAGCCCTTGTTATTATGTTTGACATACCATTTTAAGCCTGACAAATATGAACAATTGGGTCTTAAATGACCAAACAAACTGAAAATCTCTTCAATTGCTTATGGAACACATCAATGTTTTCATAGAAAAAGTATCAAACAAGAAACTTTCCTAACAAAAAGAAGACTGTCAATTTTATTACCTACCTAGTCCTAGATCATATTAAGACTTTCTAGGAAATGAGTGTTTTAAGGTCTATTTTAAAACATAGCTGAAATAATACAATGAAAATGAGAGCATTTGAATAAAATTAAGTTATATTTTGGGACTTTTGGTAGACAAATCATCAACTATATAAGCATTCCTGTTAGTTGTGCCTACAAACGTTTCTGCTCAAATGTTTCTTTAATGGCTACTGCAGAGAGCCTGGTATGCCTGGTAATTGAATCAGCAAAATATAGGGACAGTACTTAGTCTAAGGCAAGAAGGGCCCTTTCATAAACATTAGAGAAACCTGTCCCAACGGGAAGAGGAATTCCCAGGGCCAAGGGAGTGTGCCCGTTCTGAGGCTTGGGCTCCCCCTCCTAAGCCGTAGTTCAAGAGCCCAAGAGGCTAGATTTTGCTGCTCAGATAGCTCCAAGCCTTCACTCAAGGCTGCAAGTGTCTCTCCCAAAGGGTCTTGATAATAAGGATGGATGGTCGTGGATCCAATGGCAGGCACACTCCTAAACCCAAGAAAGGGTCAATGGGCAGCTCTTGATTAGTGGAGATTGATGTGTGAACAGAACTGGAAAATGCAACATGGGATGTCAAAACGCTATGTACCGAGGCCTCAGAATGCTGAATGAGACAGCTGAGTCTATGGATTCTAAACCTGAATTTGGTCTGTCAGCCTCATCTCCTATGGAGAAACTCAAAAGCACAATGCAGGTAGAGGGGACTGTTAGAGGAAGTCCACTGATAAAGAAGGAGAACACTGGCAGAAAAAAAATGGAAGTTTGGGCCCAGTTCTTTCATTTTTAGGGTCAGACATGATGTGGACCACAACCAAAACTGAATTTCACAGTTTTTTTTTTCTTTCTTTCCCCTCATAAATGAGAGTGTTCTTCCATTCCCCCAGGATAGGTTTACTCTCTCAGGGCAAGTCTCAGAGTTTAATGATACACTTTTTAATATAATTTTTTTACAATGCAAAATGTATAGGCTCAACTTGATAATTGTATGTTTTGAACACCTTATTCAACCCATTACTCTTTGCACCTCTCTGCCCTTCCATATTAAGTAATAAAGTAATGACATTTCTGTGGTTTGATTATTGTAGACTAATTAGTTCCCGCAATATTTACCACTTATTTGAAAATACTTTATCATATACAGTGTTGTATTATGTGGGCGTTGTTTTGGTTAAAATATAATCCTGTGCAGCTAGCGTGTTAACAAAGAATGTATAGTCTATACATGGCCTAGCATGTATCTAGCGTTATTTCACAAAGGCTGTATGTCAGAGATGGCTACTGTAAGAGTTTTGTATCTTAATCTGAGCAACAACCTAACAGTTATAGAATTAACATGATGAATGTCAGAATGGGTTTTTATAGGTGACAATAATGCTCTGTAACCAGCATGATAAATATTGCAAACAAGTTCTCTTGTACGAATTTAAATGTATCCTAATTGTGTGCAATGGCTAAAATATTTTGAAATGTTTCCCACTCTTGGATCAGCAGGATATAAAATCCAGTGAGGCAGGACAGCCCATGGGGATGGCCCTAGAGGCTTAATTCTCAGAAAGTCCTGTGTCCAGCTGCTGGTTGAGTTGTATTTGCGATGCCAACTCTGGTGGGTTATAAAGTCCTGCTTAACTCTGGAAAGCTGAGGGTCTGCTTCATGCGAACCTTTTAAGATGGGGTCGGGACACCCAGAAGGACGGAGCCACGTACGCAAGCTGACAGAACGGACTGTTTGAGCTGTTCTGTGCTTCCCAGCTAATAAACACATGGTTAATAAAAGTCGGCACGGGTGGCAGAGAATTCATTTGGGGACCTGCTTGTATTATAATCTGTTGAGCAGTTTGTGGGAGAGTAATTAATTTCCACTCGCCTCAAACTTTTTGGAGACCACAGTGTAGTAGCCAGCTTTGAAACACTAAAATGTCCAACTGTCACTCCTTCAGATGAAGCAAAATGTAAACCAATGTGAAAGGATCTGTAGCAGAGATAAAGCTTCAACTGGATTAGAGAATATGACTTTTACAGTGTTCAGAGGGCATGATTTTTTTTCAACGTTTTTTTTTTTTTGTTTTTTTTTTTTTATTTCTGGGACAGAGAGAGACAGAGCATGAACGGGGGAGGGGCAGAGAGAGAGGGAGACACAGAATCGGAAACAGGCTCCAGGCTCCGAGCCATCAGCCCAGAGCCTGACGCGGGGCTGGAACTCACGGACCGCGAGATCGTGACCTGGCTGAAGTCGGACGCTTAACCGACTGCGCCACCCAGGCGCCCCAGAGGGCATGATTTTTAAAAAGAATTCCCTAAAGATTTATCTCAGTATGAGAACACCAAGTTCCTCTTGAGCACCCATTTCCAAAGGGGTTTGGAATTTCACACACGGACACCACTTCCGCTCTCTCCTCAAGTAATTCAAGGTCACCTCAACTTCCAGGTTCCACAGAGACTATAGTCCAGAAATGGGCCTTGCCAGAGCCGTCCAAGAGCTTTCCACGGTGTCAGAAACAGGAGCACTGTGGGAACTCACCTTCTGGCCTAAGGGCGTTTCTGCTTGCTCTTTCTATGCAAAGCAAGCAATCAGCTTCTTTTTTTTTTTTAATTTTTTTTTTAACCTTTATTTATTTTTGAGACAGAGAGAGACAGAGCATGAACAGGGGAGGGTCAGAGAAAGAGGGAGACACAGAATCTGCAACAGGCTCCAGGCTCCAGGCTCCAGGCTCTGAGCTGTCAGCACAGAGCCCGACGCGGGGCTGGAACCTACAGACTGCGAGATCATGACCTGAGCCCAAGTCAGACGCTTAACCAACTGAGCCACCCAGGTGCCCCGCAATCAGCTTCTTTCTAGAAGCCAGAGAGTGAGGAGATTTCCCTGAGTCTCCCATTAAAGCATGGAACAATGACCCCAGGCCCCTGATTTATATGGTCCATCAGATTCTGTTCCCTGTCTTGTGGGGTGTGTAAGGTCTCTCAACCCACATGCCCCAGGGTGGAAAGTCCCGGCCACGCCTGACTTTCTAAGGGAGGTCTAAGGGCAGGTTTATAATTAATCTGCCTCTCTCTCATACACACCATAGAGTGTCTCCTATTCCTTTCTGTTCCTTTTTACCTTGCTGTATAGAGTCCTCCTAGCCTCTGTGATCTTCCGAAGATTCTGTATCAAAGCCTGAGAACGTTAAAAATCATTGCATTTATTCCTAAATCTCACTCTTTAGAAACCTGTCATTTGCTTCAAACTTTCCTAGTAGATGTGTGAGACACAGTTTTATAAAACTCATCGATCAGTGTTATTAATAAAGACTTTAGGGTTTATTAGAATTTAATGGGAAATAAAGAATTAACAATGATCTATTCATTTGTGGTAAAATGTGTTGGGTTATGTTGTAAGTAGATCTGTTTAGATTTGACTGCTGTTGACTTAAAACACCTTGATCCAAAAAATGCATAGGTAGGGGTGCCTGGGTGCCTCAGTTGGTTAAACGACTGACTTCTGCTCAGGTCATGATCATGTGGTTTGTGAGTTCCAGCCCTGCATCAGGCTCTGTGCTGACAGCTCAGAGCCTGGAGCCTGTTTCAGATTCTGTGTCTCCCTCTCTCTCTGCCCTTCCCCATCTCACACTGTCTCTCTCTCAAAAATAAATAAACATTAAAGAAAATTTTTTTAATGCATACGTAGTGTTTTTCTAAACCTTTGTAACCAAGAACAAACTTCAAGCACTTTACACAAACTAAGATCGTAAATACAAAGCCATTATAGTTAAGAAAGTGTAGAACTGGTGTAAGGATAAAAAGGCAGGCCAATAGACTTAACAGAGTTAAGAAAGAGATCTATCCATACATGGCCATTGTCATTTATGACACAGGCAACAAGGCAGTGAAGGGAGAATAATACTTGAAGTTAATCAGGTGAGGTCAGTTGGATATTTACAAACATCAATTTCAGGTGGACTGTCAATCTAAATGTAAACAATTAAACAATAACCTATAAGACTATGTAGGAAAATGTTTTTCTGTAGCTGCAGTAGCAAAAAATCCTTAATCAGTAGACAAAAATTGTTAGAAACAAGAGGGGAAAAACAATAATAAATTGGGCTACACTAAGTTCAAACTTTCTGTTACTCAAAAATATACTCTTAAGAAAGACAACATTCAACTACTTAGTGGCAAAACATTATATATATATATGTAAATTTGATTTGTTTTTAGAAAAGGAGAAAAATAGGAAACGGGAAAAAAAGTGACAGACACTTCACAAGAGAAAAAGAACTCATTTGGCAAAGACACACATATAAAAAATGTTTAACTTTTTTTGGACTTTAGGGCAAAACAAATTAAGGTTATCACAAGACACTACTATAAATCTACATAAATAGCTCAAAATGAAGCATATGGAGCAAATAGAATTATCATGCACTGCTGATGAATATAAATTGGTGAAAAGACTTTGGGAAATCATTTGATAATATCTACTAAAATAAATCATATGCATACTTGCAATCCAGCAATTCCAATCCTTGATAGTCAACAGAATTGAGTATATATTTATATCTATATCGATATCAATACCTATGTCGATATCGATATAGATGTAGATATATACCTAAGACATGCATTCTGTACATAGCACTATAAAATCGTCAAAAACTGGACACAACCTAAATGCTATGTAGCAGAAGAATAGGTAAATAATTTGTAGTAAAGTATTCATAAAATGTAATACTCTGCTACAATAAAAATATTAATTTTTATGTTGCCACATGCAAAAACACGTGAATATTTCATACACAAAAAGTAATGATGTAAAGCAAAAGAGTGAACAAACAAGAATTCAATTTCAGGTATATAAAGTATGAAAACTTCATAAACAGGTAAGTCTGTGGTGTAAGAAATGAGTGTAGAGTGTAATTTGGGGGGAATAATGCCTCAGAAGGGCATAAAGCGAGTTCCTGACCTACAAGAAATGTTGTATTTTCCAATCTGCATCCCAGTGATACAGGTGAATTCGTTTTGAGAAAAGTCATTGATGGTCTGTATACTTTTTGCTGTATATGATAACATAAATTTTACTTGAAATTTTATTTTTAGGTTTTTTTAACATTTATTCATTTTTGAGAGACAGAGACAGAGTGCAAATGGACGAGGGGTAGAGAAAGAGGAGACACAGAATCTGAAGCAGGCTCCAGGCTCTGAGCTGTCAACACAGAGTCTGACACAGGGCTTGAACCCACGAACCCACGAACCCACGAGATCATGACCTGAGCCGAAGTCGGATGCTTAACCGACTGAGTCACCCAGGAGCCTCTTACTTGAAATTTTCTAATTTAAAAATTAGTTGAATTGACCACAGACACAAAACCACCCACCCAAGTAATTCTGAGAAGACTAAAAAAGGCATATAGAAAACACACACATATACACAGAAGTATATTATATTCAGCTACTAAAAACAAAAGAAAATTTTAAACAGTCTTAAAGTCAGCATGAGTAGAAACACACATTACCTACAGAGAAAAAGGAAATAATAGTGGTTGTCTCATTAGAAACAATGCTGGCTGCAAGACAATGGGGCAATATGTTTAAGGGGCTGAGAGAACAAAACTGTTAAACAAGAATTCTGTACCTTTCAAATATGAAGGAAAAATAAAGTCTTTCCAGGCTAATAAAAACTGGAAATGTGTCAGCACCTCTATTCACAAAAAATGTTAGAGAGAATTCAAGCAGAAGTAATATGATAAATAGCCTCCATTGCTTTCATATCCTGGACTTCCCAGATCTTTCTGGAAAGTCAAGTTAATCAATGACTTCAAATAATGAGTTTCCCTTAACTGAATAAAATACTTTAAATTTTATTTATGCAGGAATAATGCTTTGTGCAAGGCACATAATTTTCATAATACAGTAAAACAGCAATTTATCTTATTGGACTATTCATTACTCCCTTGATCTTGGGCATTTGTTAAATAAGGCATGGTGCTAGATGAATCCTTAATATACTCGCTCCTTTATTCATGTATTTAATGACTAAGTATCGCATGTCAATAATATTCCAGGTTGTATACTAGCTAAAATGTGAGATATACATTAATAATATGGCATTATTCTTGTCCACATGGATCATTAGATTCTAGTTGGCAGATAGATAGATAGATTGATAGATAATAGATAGATAGATAGATAGATAGTGAGCCAAACAGCATAATGTTTCAAATTATCCTATCCAAGTATATCCAAGTTTATAACCATCAAGCTATTTTCACTTAAATAATATGTTTCATTAATATATGAATAGCCAATAAATTCCATACTGTAGGTGTTTGTTCCAGCTGGTATGTGAGTATGCTTGCGTATACTCACATATACGCAGTATATTTTTGTGGAAGTTAAGGTCTGCTCTTTTTTTAAGCTAGCCCTCGTAGGTTTTACCATCCACTCATTTAGTGAGCATACCTCTGCAGATTTCTTCATATTATTGAGGAGAACGCTACTGGTTCAAGTACCGACTCTTGAAAACACAGAAGCAGAAACTGTATTCTAGTCCAGAAGTTAGCAATCCTCTTCTGTCAAAGGTCAGATGCAGATAATAAATATTTTAGTCTTTGTAAGTAACATACGATCTCTGTCTGATATTTGTCATGTGTTTTCCTTACAACTTTTTTTAATGTTTATTTATTTTTGAGAGAGAGAGAGAAAGAAAGAGAGAGAGAGAGAGAATCCCAAGCAGGTTTCATGCTGTCATCACAGAAAATGACATGGGGCTCGAACTCACCAACCCTGAAATCATCACCGAGTGGAAATCAAGAATTGGGTGCTTAACCGACTGAGCCACCCAGGTGTCCCTCTTTACAACTCTTTAAAATGTAAAAAACATTCTTAGTTCATAGAGTATACAAAAACTAGCTACAGGCTGAATTCAGTCTGTAGCCATAGTTTGACAGTCCCTGCTCCAGACCATGAGATTCATTAGGGTGTATGCCACAGCATCTTTGAGATACTTCATTCTCCAAACTTTAAAATCATGGAATCCACTTTTAGGATCTTAGGCTGTCAATATATGGTATACTTACAAGGCTATGTTATAATACAAATATATTAAGCTAATGGTAAGTATCAGTTTGCTAAATTTAGTAAGAAGGCTTAAAAACGCTTCATTAAAATCTACCAAAAATTAATGAATGTTGAATTTTGTAACTTTGGCCTCCATATCTAAGTTCTTAAACAGCACTTAATTTGATAATTTTACAGAATTGTATAAGAATTTATTACATGTTTTTCTACACTGTATATTCTACAATCAGCCTTTCACTTCTTCAAAAATATAATCAGACCTTGAGTCTTGGCATGTAGTTCCATGACTATATCCGATATTGTCCAGTACTTGAAATAATATGCCTGGATCTGAGTGTTCACCATTTTAAAGGCATTCAGTTTTCTTACTTTCATTTTGAGTATCTTTGACTTCAATATCTTCTTAACTTAAAACAAAAACAAAAAAAAATATTCTTTACAAGCTAAAATACTTTTTTAAAAAACTGAGTAAACAGAGGAAGAAAATGTTCTATATTTCTCTCAAATATTCAGATGACCCCTTAGCTTAAAATAAACAAAATCTATAAACTTGTTTTTTTGGTTGCCTAAAGTTTTACATGATCTGCAGTTTATTCTGGGTTGTAGGCTTTTCCAGCTGTTTTTTTTTTTTTTAAATAGAATTATGTCTTTGTTTTACAGAATCTCCACAAGCTGTTTTATAGGAAGAGACAAGAAACGATCTTAGAATAAAGAGTTTTTAAGTAATAATGACACAAGATCATCTAGACTACAACCCGGATAACCTTTTTTCCCCCCTTTGCCACCATTTTAAATGATCTATAAAATCCCTCTTGTGAATGAAAGTGGATATTCAGAGATGTGTTTGCAAAGCACCTTGATGGAGTGAGTTTGTATACAAAAGAAAAGAAAAGAAAAGAAAAGAAAAGAAAAGAAAAGAAAAGAAAAGAAAAGAAGAAACCCCTGCTATTCCTGACTTTCAGTATTTGCATGGATTTTTGCCAGGGCAATTAAGAAGAGAAATAGTGACAGTAATAGAAATACAGTTGATAAAATCTGTGTAATTGAAGCAGAAAGTCACTACTTTAACAACTAAATAAAGAGCTACTGCTGAAAGAGAAATCCAAAGGTCTCTGCAATAAGTGAATTACTTCCACTGTCAGGAAGCAGCCATAGTGGGATGGGACAGGGGGCAAAATGTGGAAAGCAGATAGATCAGAAAGTGTGGATAAAGTAAGTGTCAAGAAGTTATCGTGATAAAAGAAAAAAGGGCCTCAAATAGGATCAGATAGCCCTGTGCAGGGAGTTTGCTGGTAGGAGCAAGCTTAATAATGTCACCAACATTTAATCGGGCTTATAAATTAGTACCAAATACAATTATTGTGTGATTGCATATTAGTTATCTGAACTGTAAGAAAACTCAATATGTCATTGATTTGTGGTAGTTCTGTTCTTTAAAGCCACTAGGAACACTAATTAGTTCATACCAAATCATTGTTCTTAGGGGAAATAGAGTTAGAATCCTGCCAGCCTACCATCAAATGACCAATACATAACTTGATTTTATGAGTGTTTCTGTTTAAAGAAACTTAATATATATTGATTCATTAACCTTGAACTCACAGCCGACAGCACTATAATTCATGCCTGAACAAAGCTTATTGAACACACCTGTTGCATTCTCTCTGCAAAG
The DNA here is from genome assembly GCF_007474595.2 of Lynx canadensis. Lineage (NCBI taxonomy): Eukaryota > Metazoa > Chordata > Mammalia > Carnivora > Felidae > Lynx > Lynx canadensis. The sequence goes on along the minus strand of NC_044311.2, from coordinate 40,037,343 downwards.
CACATCACAGCCTTCTTGGGCTAAAGAACAATAAACAGGGGTGCCTGGGTAGCTTAGTCAGTTGAGCATCCAATTCTTGATTTCAGCTCAGGTCATGATCTCGTGGTTTGTGGGATTAGGCTCTGCACTGACCGAGGGAGCCTGCTTGGAATTCTCTCTCTCCCTCTCTTCCTTTCCTCTCCCTATCTCTCTCAAAATAAATAAATAAACATTTTAAGAAAAAAGAACAAAAAAATAGCACTTCAGCACTGTTTAGGGACCATTTTAGCGGCAAAATCACCAAAAAAAAATAAAACCCACAAAAATGCAAAAGACAAACAAACAAACAACAACAACAACAAACATGGCACTAAACAGCAAAAAGGATTCTTGGTTGTGATGTGAGAACTGAAACAAGAAGATTATCATTTTGTTCAACATCACCTGCGCATGTGAGCCTGGGGAGACTCCATCGTTCACCTCTCTGTGCTTGTGCATGTCTGCAAATGACCATTTAAGTGTCACAGATATTGATTGGGGAGTTACAAATATATTTTAGCCAATAGGCAAATTCTCAGATATAGACTCCTCAAATAACGAGGATCAAGCGTTCCCCTGAGCGGGTTTTATTCTCATCATAAATTTGTTATCTTTAGAATGCCATGGTGTTACTAGGAAAAGTGTTCTGAATAGGGTAGATAGAAATCCAGGACATATGTTCCCATATGGAACTGAAGAGGAACATGGAGCTTTTTGGGGATGCTGGAATTTACTTGGCCCCAGAAATGTATTCACTAGATAGTAGATTTCCTTAGTCCAGGATCTGATCTGCCTTCATCATAGTTGTATTGCCAGGCTTAGCACAGTGTTTGGCACAATGAATCCTCCAAAAGACAGTTGTTGAAAACATGTATCTATATAAACATCACCTGCTTGGTCCCATTTGTGTTTGTATTGCTGACATTTTATTTTTAAGCTCCTTCCATCATTTTCCAGGGTTCCTCTTTTTAAAATCTTTGGCATTGAAACAATCCTATCTTGACAAAACACTTGTAATGTTATTTCCTAAACTATATTTTATTCCTTGCCTTTGACTATAATAGTTTCTAACATGTGAGGCTCACCTTCATCTAAACTTCCAGTAACTTGCAATTCTTGTCCTATTGAATATTAGGTCAAGTTCAGCAGTTCAAATCATGTTACCAAAACCATTAAATAATTTCTAAAACATCCTGTTTAAATACCAAATACACATGAATTTCTTACATTAATATTCATATGGGTATTCAAAAGACCAAATCTCATCAAACTGCTCCTTGTCCGAGGAATCACATGAAAATGTACTGTGGATGTGTCATCTATATCCTCCACCTAGCTAGGAGATAATAAATACACACCACGAAGATTCCATTTGTTTCTTTGTCCTTTTCCCCCTTCTTAACTCCTCTTCAACGTCTGATTTCTTGTTTGCTATCCACAAATATTTTCACATGGATTGCTGTTCACTCTATACAAAGGCGGGGACAGTCTACTATATGACGTATATATTTTCTCCAGCCTCCCTGTTTCACTCTTTCCATATACAACCTTAACTATTTCAGGCTCTGATTCCCATGATAACCTAGCTGTTTGAATGTGTGTCTCACTCTGAGTTATAATCAACTCTGAGAACACAACTAAACTTTGTAAAAAAAACACAATAAATTTGCTAATTTCTTACATTTTAAGCATGACAATCAGGCATGTTTTTGTTGTTGTTGAAGGTAATAAAAACTGGGGGTGCCTGGGTGTCTCAGTCAGTAGAGCATCCAACTCTTGATTTTGATTCAGGGCATGAAATCGAACCCCACTCCAGGCTCCCCACAGGATGTAGAGACTGCTCAAGATTGTCTCTCCCTATCCCTCTGACCCTCCCCAACTCTGTTCGCATGCACATGTGTTCTCTCTCTCTCTCTCAAAAATAAATAAATAAATAAATAAAGTTACAAAACTTGCTGAAAAATCACTTAAGCGAAAAGCATAATTTTATTGTTAGAATAAAGGGGTAATTTTTCATTGAAGATGCAAAATAAGCACATATATTTTTTCCACCTCCTGAGAACTCAATATAAACCATAATACAGCAAGTTAAGAGAAATAATACTACAATAAAGAAGAGAAATGTGGTGAGCTATTAGTAGAACCTATTTATAAGAAAATTGGTATTATATTCCTCGTTCAAAAATGGTGAAAACCTAATTGGTTCATACAGGGTCGCACCCTAGAGTATCCAAGATCCCGCTAGAATATGCAGGGTCTTAGGAAACTATTTGCGTAGGGCTCCTGTATATATAAACAATTATCAGTCACCCCAAAATCAGCATTACAGCACTACTTTGGTAGCCTACTATCTCTTGATCCTATCAAAAAAATACCATCCCAGTCCATGGGAGGGACCTACTCATCAAGTCGTCATCCAAAAACTGGAGTCTGATTGAGGTGCCTAAGAGGACCCGTAGAAGTGACTTGCAGAGCTCCTAGAGGCATCTTGTTAACTCACCACATGGGGTAAGAGGTCAAAGAGTGACCTGAGGGGGAGAATCGACTATTAGGGTCCACATACTAGTCTGGGTGAGAATTTACCATGGATGGCACCGTCAGCCACAGCTGCCCTTTGGCGGTAGACAGAAGTTAAAAATGTTAGGGAAAGCAATCCAAAGTAGAGAACACCAAGCTGCCCAAAGCCCAAGGCAATCAAAGGGCAGTAATAGATTCACGAAAGAATCAAATTCATGACTTTGTTCTCATTATTTCATACAATGAAAAGTTGAGTGTGGATAAGGCTGCCGTTAGCCCTTGTGGCAACATTTTTGAAAACTGGGGAAAACATTTCTTTCTTTATTCTAGTTTTATTTGTCAGAAACTTGCTATAAAATAATAGATCTTGTTAGGACATGATACTTTCTGTTGTCACAAATACAGAAATTTAGCATTTTCTCTCATATCATTTAACTGTATGATTCCTAAAGATAAGAATCTGTGGAGGGTTTGTACTGTATCACGCGTGACTATAGCAGAGGATGGCACATAGCTGCCAAGTGTTTTGTTGACAAAGGAATACTAGAGCTTTACTTAAATCATGTCTGCAACAACAATATAATCAATATAAACAATGTAACTGATCTCGGTCAGTTATTTGCAAGAAAAATGTTTGGTGTGATCCAGTTGAGATACGTTAAATGACGTGCTAAATGAGGTCTTTTAAGTTGTTCTCCTTCATGTTCTGCTAAACAGCTTTCCACCCAGAACCTCACTTACTGGAATTAGCTATTTTGACTCAGAAGCATATGCAATTATTCAAGGATAACAAAAGTATGACTATTTACAACTCAAGAATATTCTATTTATGTCAGAGGCACACACTACTGAGCTAGATGAGTTTGTGTGTGTGTGTGTGTGTGTGTGTGTGTGTGAATGGCTTCAAGAAGTAATGACATAATTATTATGATTAAAAAAAAAAACATAAATGTAGCCAGTTGATCTTTACACTGAATTTAGAATAGGGAAAAAAAAAAATCCTTGGGAGGAGTATCAATGGGCTCAGTTTTGAAAAAGAGCACGAAATACCAGATACACCGAGAAAGTTTTTTTTTTTCCTTATAAGTCCGTCTGATCATACCTACTTAACATTCTGTAGAGTTTGTAGGTTTGTTCAAAAGGCACTATCAAACACTATTTGCAAAATGATCTCTTTAACTCTGCAGAACAATAGAAATATATATTAGCAACATCAAGGATTACTATACTTTTATGTGCCTTTTACAATTCCTATTGTTCTAGAAATGTTACAAAGGAAGGCTTTTCTGCTATTTCTAATGACAGAAACTATGCATGAGTTTCTCTGTAAATTACAAAAAACAAACAAACAAACAAAACAATGTGGTTTGTATTCCTAAGCATAATTAGAAATAGATATAAACTATTACAATCTTGCTACTTAGGAATTTACCGTTTACAAATATGACTCACCACACAAAATAATAAAGTGGTCAGCCTGTGGAGCTACTGTGGGCATAGAGCTTGGTGACAACTATTAATGTAAGTAGAGTTAAGATGATGGTCTTTTCCTTCAAGCTAATTGCAATCTATATATTCTTTTGTCTCAGGTTTGCTCTGCATCTCTGACATCTTTACACTCCTTGCCATCCTCTTTTACCCTTTCAGAAGGAAAGTATGTGAATTACTATATCTGGATGGGTTGTTTTTCCCAAGCTACATTTTTTTTTCATTTAATTTTACCTATTTTCAGAGAGTTGAAATGACTTACTAAAAGCCATAAAGCATGTTTGTTATAAAGCGTAACAAACATGATATAAGATATCCTAGGTTCTGGCACTCTTTCCCTAAACATCACCTTACTTGCCTAACTTCAGGTATAAAACATTCAGAAAGTTCTCTCTCTCTCTTTCTCTCTCTGTCTTTCTCTCTCTCTCTCTCTCTCTCTCTCTCTCACACACACACACACACACACACTGGAAAAGCACAAAAAAAATACTAGCAAAAGTAGTAATAATATAAATGCATGCTTCATTAGAATCAAAGAATAAAAACAACAAGTATAACCATACTAATATAATACATTCTACCAATGCTATGATAAATGGTTGTTGTTAGTATAGAATAAAAAGTGTGCCCTGTTCATATATCTTAGAGAGATACAGTCCTGATAGAAATCATATTACTGTTAATTAGCTCTAGAAGCAATGTGCCCTTCACAGCCTTAACTAATCATCTGAGTTATAAAAATGAGTAATTATAGCTGTTAGGCTAATGGACCTTTAAATCCACAAAGAGGTCATTGTTGTACAATATTCTTTCAGATGTGATCCATGGTGCACAAGGATCAAAATATTATGTGTGTGAGGAGTCTTGTGCTTTTAGCTCCATGAAATCTGAACGATAGGGTAGGTCAGAATCCAAGTTAATCTTAACTAAAAAAGTTCTCTGTAGTCAGTATTGTGTGTCAGTGACATGATCAATGAATGGGTACGTTAATTTTATAAGATATGGTTATAAAACGCCACCTAAGGAAATTCAGAGGGAGAAAAGGAGCATGTGCCATTTAAGTCTGGAAAAATATACTGCCATAAAACAAAATGTGGTCAAATTCAGAGATGCCATGCTAAATGCAGGAATACAAACACTGTGGGAAAGATGTAATTATCCTTACTTCTTTTAAAGTTTTTCTGATACGAACCAGAAAGAATTGTAAGTGACTATCAGGTCATTGGCATTCTCATCATTAAATATAATCATTCACTGTGCAAGGTGTAGCCTAAACCTTGCACGGTGGTGAAAAGGGCCACCACTTGCTAGCTTTTTTAAAATAAAATGAGGAAATGAAGGTAAGTATTAACAATGAGATGGGGGTGTACTAACTTATTAAATGTTATATAAACAAAAAAGAAATTTTAGTCCTGAGATAATAAATGAATGTTTCTAAAGAATAGAAACTATATACATGCATGGTTATTAATAATACAGATTCAGAATTAGAGACAGCAATATTCAATCAGTTATGATCCTTCATGTCTCACACAGTAGCTAAAGCTAAGCCATATCATCTAACGTAAGAGAACATTACCTGAAAGAACATGATCATTTTAAAGAAACATTGATAGTCATATGTACACATGTATTCCCCTTTTAGTTACTCCATTCTAAATTGTTGTTTCTACTAAAAGCCCTTCATAATTTTAAGTAAACTTTATAATCACATCAACTTTATTCATCTAAAATCAGTATTTTCAAAAGAGTATGCTCCTACCCCTAAATAACTAATAGTATGATAACTTTTAACATAGGAAATATATATATATGTGTGTGTGTGTGTGTGTGTGTGTGTGTGTGTGTGTATTCCTTTGGAAGAGATAAAAATGAAAATGCTTGTTTTCATGTACACTTGAATGTGAGGAGAGGGTGATGAGTTGGTAAAGATCCTAGAGAAGCAATATTTGAATTGACTTTGAGGGACACAGGGTGTTTTTATATGAACATTCAAGTAAAGGAAACACCATGAGCAAAAAAGTTCACTAGATCAAAAACCATAACACTGCGAAATCACGTAGCTTGGTGATTCGAATACCGTCAGTTAGTTCTGTTGGTTTTCTAATCCTATCCTTATATTGTCATTCACCTTTCTGGCTGCATTTGAGTCCGTCTTGCCCAGGTTGCTACATAAATTTAACAACCCCTTTCTGACGCCTAGTTGGAGCCTAGAATTAGTGTCGTTATCTCACTTTTGCTTTAAGTTTTAAGTGTACCAAGGCAGCCCACATGCCCACTGAGAAGTAACTTTCTGTGTCTTGCCTCATATACCCGGTTGTCATAACTAGTCCTGTTTTTCTTCGCTGCATGAATCCAGTCCCACTCTGAAATACGCTTTCTCATGCATCATCATAGCTCAACGTGCATTTTCAAGGGACTGCTATAAACAGTTCATTCTGAAACATACTGACCATGTTTAATTTTGAAGCGGTGTGGTTGTTTTCTTATGATCAATCTAATATTTTAAATGATGAAACAAAAAATAATACTTTAATCACACAAACCGCTCATTTTTTAGTTTATGTCCTTAAAAGAATTTCTCTAATGGCTTGTCTATTAAAACTGTAACATGTTTCATAAACATGTCTGTCCCAACTCAGTGCTTAGCACATGCCATGTCTCCTCTGTGCATGGCACTTGTCCCTCAGAATGGCTTAAAAGTCATCTCTTTCGTGAAGAGTCTCCTGGCCAATCTGTCATGGCTTCACATTCTTACCCAGGTACATATTACCCATTAATAGCTTTTTTATGAGTTCCCTGAAGCCAGGACTCTGTTGTCTCTGTTGCCACGTTCCCATCCTTAGTACATATTAGGTGTTTAACATGTATTTTTCAAATAAATATTGAGTGAATTTGAAACATTACTTTAGGCTCAAAAGTGGATACATAGTTTAAGATAAATGTTGGCTTTGTTAAAAACGTGACACAGTGGGCAGATTCCTAGATGTGTATGATTAGAGAGAAAATATGAGAAAAATCAAGGAAAGGAAAGACAGTACGTTTACTGAACTATATCCAAAAAAAAAGCTCCCCCCTAGTTTTTTTATTTAATCCAAACAATGGAAAACAATTAGTTAAAATACATTTTTTTTCCTGTTTCCTTTTGTATTACTCTGCCTGGCATCATTCTGTAAATTTTCCCTGCAGAGAACATAGAAAGGAGCACTACTCCTTTTAAAAGCTCATATTGTACAAACCGCTACATACAGAGCAGTTATTATAATAAATGCAGTATATCTGTATTCCTACTGCACCCCAGTGCATATTTACATTATAATTGAATATGTATTTGTTGTACGCAAATCTGTTTGCTGAGACCACAAGTGAGAGTCTCTGAAAGAATACTTTTCTAAGAAGTATTTTGCTTTTCAGTTTCTGTTATATCCAAGGATAATATGAAAATCCATCAGAACATCCAAAAATACGGTCAAGAAATGTAACGTGTGGAGCACCTGGGTGGCTCAGGGGGTTAAGCATGCTACTCTTGATTTCAGCTCAGCTCGTGATCTCACAGTCACGAGATTGAGCCCCATGTCGGCTGTGTGCTGAGTGTGGAGTCTGCTTAAAATGCTCTCTCTCCCTCTGCCCTGCTCGAGCGTGTGCTCTCTCATAAATACCTATCTACCTACCTACCTGCATACATACATAGATATAATTTGTCTTTATTTAGTTTAAACTATGGCATTGATCAACATCTGGGATTCCTAATTGGGAAATTAAGTACACTCCAAAAACAGACTGCACCCAGTAATACTTACATTACCGAATTTTAGTTCATATATCCGCAGTTATGGTTAAACAACTTAGGTGTGTTTTTGCATCCTTTTAATATATTTCCTGTGTATTCTTTTTCCTAAGTTCCTAGTTAAAAATGACAAGACCCCTTGAATTCACTATTCTACTCTCAAAAAACAAACAAACAAAAAGGATGGAATGGGTTGTGTATGAAATAGTCGAATCACCATATTGTACACCTGAAACTAATATAACACTGTATGTTAACTATATTCAAATTAAAATTTTAAAAAACGGATGGAAAATCAATCACTACCATTACCTAGTAAGAGGTGAGAAAAAGACATGTTTTTCTTGATCCACAAATATAAGAGGAAATCAAAAGAAATAAATCTGCCCTGAATAATGGTTTGGCTATATGCAAAGTATTAAAGTATTTTGATATAATTTTTCATTACAGAATTAGAGCTCATGAATTCAAACATGGTATTTACAAATAATGACTGGGGAACCGACAAGATGGAAAAACTATGAAGGGCAAAGGATTTCGTGCAGAGATGAACTGCTCAATCTGTGCCTTAATTAGTTGGAGGTACCCGGGGCATATTCGAGTGGGAATACCTGTCAGTGTGAAGGTCAGCTAAATGGGTAACCCATGAAATGGGATTACAACTATGAGCGTGAATCACACATACCAGGGGGGTCATTAGAGTGAGGGAAGAGAAGAGAAGTGGGCCAAGGATGAAATCAGGTAAAAACAATATCTGAGAAAAACAGTTCCCAAACATTCTCCACACTAATACACATGAGAAATAACATTTGTGCATGAAACTCATGCCTCGATTTTACTGAAAGGCTCCAAATATGTGTGGAGATAGGAAGAACCAGCACCATTAATAACGAACCCAGAGCAGTGTGGATCCCTGTAGATTACGGCACAATTAAATTGGTTTCAGATTATGTGCCATCCCTAGTTGCTGAGTAAAGCTAGACTACCGATGACATTTCTCAAGTGCATTTAGGAATTCAAGTGAATGAGAATGACACTAACGTGGTACCCTTAAGTTCTCTCTAATTTACTTCTTAAATTGATATCTTTTTGCAATATGGAAGAGTATAATGAGGAAAAGAGAGGCTCACATCCCACGTCAGATACAGTGATAAAATAGAGCCTCTGCATATTTGTCTCTATAAATACATACATAATTTATATAGTCTACATAATTTAGCAATACCAATGACTAACAACACATTTAAGAGGTTTAAAGATGGCATAAAAAACCTTCAGGTGCCAGGAACAAAGAAATACTTTAAAACCAAATGCAAACTATACAGTCAATGGAACAACAAGAAAGAAGGATTGGGGTGAAGCAGGAGAGTTAAAGCATTTTTATATTGAAATTTAATAGAAAAGGGAAATAAAATTAGCAGGAAATTTAAACTCATTTTTCAGGGAAATTACTGTACGAATCAATGTGAATACAATTCTAAAGCAAGAGGGACAGAGAAAAATAAAAGATACTGAGTGATATCAGTAGTCATACTAGGAGGGAAAAGGAAAGAACATAATAAATAACACAAGGGAGTCTAAATAAATTTAAATAAAAGAGAAAAATGGAAAGAAAAGTCATGGACTGGAAAGCCCACAAAAAATATTATGAATAATTCCAAATGTATCGTAATCAGAATAATGATAAACGTACCTAACTGCCAGTTATGAGACAATGCCTTTCAGACTTCAGTAAAAAATTAATATACGTGCAAGGGTCACTATGTAATTTTTAATGAGTCAACAAAAACATAACTGAAAAAGAAAGAGTAAAAGTAAAGACATAATAAAATATATAACCCAAAGAGTATAAAACACCAGAACAAGGTAGAACTATATTAATACAAGGAAAATAGAATAGATGGGAAAATGATTACTAGTTTTTAATAAGTATAAATATATCATTACTCCTTGATTTAAAAAAAAAAAACGAGAAAATAGCAATCCCAAACTGCCTGGGCATAACAAATTATCTTAAAATATGGATAAAGTCAAAATGGCTGAATTCATAGGCAACATTGAAAAAGCCACAATCATAGCAAAAAGTTGACCATTCTTAGAAATGGGTAGTTCAAATACATATTTAAGCTACACAGTAGAAAAAGAAAGAAATGAAGAGAATACATTTTCTTTATTAAGTAAACATATAATATTTATTTTCAAAACTCAGTATAATTTTACAAAGTTTCAGCAAATAACTAAGAACCAGCAGTAGGCAACCCATAGCATTTGACTCAAGTAACAGAATACAAATAAAAAACTATCGGAGGCTTCTGCTTCTGACTATGGTGGTGTGGACTATTACAGATAGTGTAACTGCTGTGGATAACTGGAAAGTCACATAAAGTTTTGTATCATGTGGTTGAAGGCATAGGACAGCTGCTGAGTAGAGCATGATTTGAGAGGAAAACATTGTAGAGGAGAAATAGAGTGGTGAGTGATAATTTGTAGCTTCTAATGAATTCCTAAAATATGGTTATTCTAGCTGCTGGACAGGAAACTGAAGATTTACACAAAAGGCAAAAGGCTACTCTTAAAAGGCAGGGGAGCCAGGAAACTTTGGTCCATCTTGTGTGGGTTGGCAGTGAAATAACTAAAGGCTTGAGAGTCAGAAATACACTGCTCAGAGTCATATTTTAGAGGGCTTCTCCTAGAAGGTGTTAGGTCCCTAGTTTTTCGGGCCTGCCACACACTGTGACTGGCACTCCACGAATTTAGTAAAATTTGCCTGTAGGCACAGAGATGCAGATACCTGCAGTTAGAAGTTGACTTGAACACACTGAAATTTTGGGGCATGTGGAGGAGGAACCCTGACAGCATCCGCTATAACAACTTATACTTCCAGCTAATGGTTCCATAGGACCTATACATGCTGGGCATGCTGTGTCATTTAATTTTAAAACCATCATATAATGGTAATACAAATGTGAAGGCAAATTTTAAAATTATATAAAACAACCCAGAGGACATCTTTATACCATCAATAGAGTAAAGGAAATCCAAATCAAGGTGCAAAAATGATAAGCTCTCAACATTCCTGATCAGTTTGGCTGTATCAGAGTTGAATATTTTCTAAGGTAGAAGACAGATAAATACAAACTTCAGACTATGAAAGATGCATATAAAAATAACTATTGTTCGAAATATATAAATAATACCTACAAATAAATAGACTAATAATCCCACAGATGTGTGCAAAGATGATAAATAGGTACAGAATCTATTGATCTGTACAGAATCTCTAATGATGTATGTCATTATTAGGAATGAATTGAGTTAAAATCATCATAGAATACTTTGAGTAATGCAAGTAAGTTTTACTTATTTGACCAGTTCTCCATGTGGCCTTATCTTGATGTATGACAGAAGCCACCTCACTGGGTCACATATATCTCTCTGTATAGTACACAGTAGCACAGAAGCATATAGTGCATTCAGATATGAACAAAATCTTCAGCCATAACTTGCATTTTCCTACATCCTTCCTTATTTCTAAACTGAGTACTATCAAATCAGTTATTTCTGGAAGAAATGACAGCAAGTCCTTAGATCAAGTATATGATTCTCCCTGCAATGGGTAGTTCATATAAAAGGAAACCTAAACTGTCAATAGTTGCATGCAAAGATGTTCAACTTTATGGGTAGGGAATACAAATTAAAATAAGACACCGTTTCACACCTATCATTCCATCAATTGAATACGATGATAATTACACCAGTTGTGATTATTGAGTGCTCACTAGGCATCAAGTGATGTTTCATGCTTGTTCATAGATTAATTCATTAGATCATCACAAACTATGAATTCGGATTATTATAATCCCCTTTTACAGATAAGAACATTGAAGCTCAGGTTAAAATGAATAAGTGTTGGAGCTGGAAGTCAAACTACTTTGGAATACAACCTTGAGAACTTACTCTCTTCACCTAAATTATCTGACAATAACAACAACAAAATGGTTAATCTTTAATCAGCAATTTTCCATGTACCCTCCCAACGCTTTTACATTTATTAGATTATGTAATCATCACAGTAGTTCTATGAGATAAGTATTATACCATTCCCGTTTTAAGAAGAAACAGAGGAAGAGACTTAGATTACTGCCAATGTCCCATTGTTCATAAGTGTCAGAGTCAAGATTCGAACTTCATATGCTCTTACCCTCTCTCTATACTGCCAATATCAAATGTCAGTGTAGATGGAGAAAAAGGGCTATTGTAGATACTGGAAGAGGTAGTACAGTGCATGTGACCACTATGGAAAACATTTTGGTAATATCCAATAAACGTGAAGGAGGTGTGCACATCCTATATATGACCTAGAAATCCTAAATCAGTACATATTAGTTTTCATAAGGAGACCTACCCAGGATGTTTGTTGCAAAATTTTGACAATAATTACAAATCTGAAATGCCTTAAGAGACTTTGAATAAGAAAATGGATACAAATTGCAGCTATTCCTGGGGCGCCTGGGTGGCGCAGTCGGTTAAGCGTCCGACTTCAGCCAGGTCACGATCTCGCGGTCCACGAGTTCGAGCCCCGCGTCGGGCTCTGGGCTGATGGCTCAGAGCCTGGAGCCTGTTTCCGATTCTGTGTCTCCCTCTCTCTCTGCCCCTCCCCCGTTCATGCTCTGTCTCTCTCTGTCCCAAAAATAAATAAACGTTGAAAAAACAAATTGCAGCTATTCCTATGATGAAATACCATATAGCAGCTAAAAGCAGTAGCCATATTTCCATGTTTCACCGAGGTTAAATCTTGTTAAGACAAGGTTGAATATAAATGTCAGCTGCAGAGTATAGTTTATTTAAATTTTTAAAGTAAGCAAATTAATATATGTTATCTATGGATATGTAGTTAAAAATAACATGAATAAGGGTTATATACTTTAGATTATTATTTTTATTTTGGTAGGACAAGAAAGAAAACGATGAAGCTTAGAAGCACTATTTCAATGTGATATTACTGTATGAAGTAAATAATTTAAAATGATAAATGTATATTTGATTCAGTCAGGGAGTCATGGCATTTGTCACATTACTCCGAGTACTTTTTTTGTATTGTTGAAATGTTTTGTATAAAAACGATGCTGGCAACTACAAGTAACATAATTAAAAGTAATACTGTATGACTAATAAACAAATTAGAACTAAATAAGATACACAATCATGCCAAAATGGCACTGAAAATCACTGATTTTAGAGAAGAAAGGGAAGACTGGAGGGAAAGAAGTCCAGAAAGCCAACTGAGGCAAGAAATGCAGAGATAGAGAAGGGAGGAAAAGACCATGAAATTACGGAAGAAAGAAAAAACTTCACATGAGGAGAAAATGATCCATAACATCAAATGTAGGAAGGAGGTCCAATAAAACAAGAATTTAAAAATATCTACCAAATTTGTTGAATAAGAAATCCATTAACTAGTTTCAGTGAAATGGGAGGGGTAGAAACTACTATAATAAGAAATCAAGAGGAAGTAAAAATTTGCAGGAAGTGCAAAATATCTGTGGTATAATAAAAAACATATTTGATCTTTGTCCCTGGTTCCTGCTGTAAATCTCCTAAAATTCTTAGGATTTCCTGACTGATAAGAATGTCTTTTGTTATTCATATGGAGTTCTTTCAGATCACACTTGAGTTTATTGGATGAGTTGACTCAGGGTGGAGTCCTTAGCTAGTCTCTGGATAGTGCTGGTCATCAGAAAACACCAAACACATTGAGGCTGGAGAATGTTAATTCTCAACCCCTACTCCAACCTCAAGGGAGAGGAGGAGGGCTGGACATTTGGTTATAAAAACTCTTGAACAAGATGTTTGGAGACCGGGGTTGGTGGTTTACCCTAACTCCACAGGGACAGAAGTTCTTGTAGGATAGACCTTTCCAGACCTCACCCCTATGTATCTCTTCATCTGGCTGTTCATTTGCATCCTTTATAATAAACCAGTCAATGTAAACAAAGTGCCTTCCTGTACTCTGTGAGCCATTCTATTAAACTATCAAATCCGAGGAGAGGGTTGTGGGAACCCCCCAAGATACCAGTCAGAAGTATGTTGTGATGAGCAGCCCAAGGGTTGGGACTGGTGTCTAAAACTGGGCAGCCTTGTGAGACTGAGCCCTGGACCTGAGGGATCTGTTAACTCCAGGCAGTTAGCTACACAATTGAGTTGTTGACAGCTGATGTCAGGGAATTAGCTGGTGTCAGAAAACACACCATAGCATCCCACCTAAGATATTTGCCTGAGATAAAATGAAGGGAGGCCAGTTAGTAACTGGAGGATAGAAGGAAGCATTTTGTATTTTTTTTGTATTTATAAAGAGGCTTGAAAATATTTATAGGTTTTGGGAGGAGTTATGATAGAACAGGCAGCTAGCTAGGTATGTGCAGGGAACAAATGCTTGCCAACAAGATAAAAAGGGCGGAAACCAAGTTCCAAACAGGAGCAAAAGACCAGAGAGTGGGACCTATGCATTCTTCCCTATAACCTCCACCCTACAGCAACTTATTTCTTCATTATAATACATTTACATTGCAGTTTTGACCCTTCCTGACCCTCCAGACTGGTAGGAAGTGTTCCTTAGATGATTGGAGGCAACCTCAGTCAGAGACCACCCTAGTATGACCTAAAACCTGTGCAAAGGTAAAAGGAAAAGACACCTCTAACCCCAGAGCAGTTGACACCCCAGGGCCCGCCCACTCTCTCTTCAGAGTGTACTTCTCTCTTTAGCTGCTATTAAACTTCTGCCTAGTAGAGAGTTTAGCTCTGAATTCTATCTTGGCCAAACTGAAGAACTGAGTTCTGGACTGAGGCAGAGTAGGGACAGTTAGGAGGAAGAAAATGAAGTTAATTCAGAGGTAATTGACAAAGCTAGATCCCTCAGGATCAGGAAGGGAAAAGGAAGTCATCAGAGTAAATTGGAAAGCTATTACCCTGAATCCTAAATGGAAAGAGGAAGGGATGTAATTATTGTTATTTTTGATGTTTTAAGAAGAGGAAACAAACTCATCTGATTACATCTCCGATGGCTTAAATTTTCTGAGTAAAGAAAGAAGTGAGATCTTCCAGAGAGAACAGGAAGTCCACAACTGGTTAAGAGTAATACAGTTTACAGGGACATTCAGGAAAAAAGAGACAGATGATGGCTAAAGAAAGTGACAGGGAAACTCCCTTTCTTCATGTCTTCCTCTAGCCAACACAACTGAACACAAAGATTTGAAAGAAAAGCAGAAACTTATTTTACAGTAGATTCTCTAAGGACAGAGCTCACAAGCTCATAAGCACAGAAAATTTAAAGGAGAAATGGGCAGCTGATATGGGTATAGTGGGAAAATGTCTTGCTGACATTACCAATAGCTCTATTTTACCCTAACAGAGATTTTTATTATTTTTAATGTTTATATATTTTTGAGAGAGAGAAGGAGACAGAGCATGAGCAGGGGAGGAGCAGAGAGAGAGACACAGAATCTGAAGCAGGTTCCAGGGTCTGAGCTGTTAGCACAGAGCGCGACATGGGGCTTGAACTCATGAACCATGAGATCATGATCTGAGCCAAAGTTAGATGCTTAACCAACTGACCCACCTAATAGCCCCAACCCACTGGAATTTTAAATCTCCATTTCTACTAAGGCAAGTTTCCACTAAATTGCAGTACATTTTCATTTGAATCTTTTCATTTCAATCACCGAACTGATTTTTGTTCCAATTAATTTTTTATTGACAGAATGTGGGGGAACCCCATCAGGTGGGGGTTGGTTGTGTGAGAGGTGTCATAATTCACCCAAGGCAGAACAAAAAAGATAGAAGTTTATTGAATATATTCCACAAGGGAGTGGTAGGCAGGACAGCAAAGGAGAGCATGTAGGTGATGAGGCAATGGTGAGGGGCCATAGTTACAGGGCAGAGTGAGGGAGTATGGGAACATACGGAATTTTCCCATTTTTGGTAATCTTCGGAATTGTGCCTGGTTGTAACTGGCACGTTAGAGCCTATGGCTCTTTCAAGGTGGGTAGCTAATGAGCCGATCTGCATCAATTCAGTGGGTCCTTGCTGTGAGCCCATTTGCCTTGTTCAGGTTTCCATTTTTCAAGCCTGTTGAATGATGTATAGGTTCTAATTGGTATTACATAAATGTATCACAGAATACATTAATACTCAGTCTTTAACTTACAATGTAAGCAGTAATATATATATATATATGTATTTATTAAATGAATGTATCTTTAATACATAAGAATGCATAAATATTGGGAAATAAACTACTTTGAAAAAATTTGAATCTGTATATGATTTATTTTTTCCCATGATATAAATTAATTTGAAAGTGTAGCTCCAGAAAATATCCTCCTGGAGTTACATTTAAACTCCATAATTATTAGCATAATTATATCCATAGCTTGGACTGATTTATGCTTTGAAAAAAATGTTTATAATTTAATTACTCATAAAAATAAATTATCTGCCATATTTTTATGTTGATCATACCTCCAACATAGAAATTCAGTCTATTTTTTCCACTTTTCAGATTATAAAGTATTTCAGTGTCTTAAAAATTTTGTTGCTTTGCTTTGCTCTGCTTTTTAATGACTCTACTATTTAAAATGGCAGCTTGATTTTGATATTTATTCATCTTCTCTCTGAAGGAGGATGACCTTCAAATAGATTTAAGAATTAAGAACATTTTAATCTTCATTAGCTTTTAATTAGAGCACTCTAAATAATCCTTTTTTCAAAGTTGAATTTTCCATAGCAACTATTATAGAGGCCTTATACTCAGTACTTGATTATACGCTTAGCTATTAATTTAAATTAGAAGAAAATGCCAGAAAATACATTATTTCTACAAGTGCAATTTGTGATGTGTTGCAAATGAATATCATTAATAGCTTTAGTGATTTTTTTAAGTGAATTAAAAGGTTTGTTTCACAAAAGAGAGGCTGAAATAGAATTACTCAGTTTTAAAATACAAAAGTTCCAAATTAATCAATTTAGTATTGGTATTTAATTATATTAATACAGAGTTAAGTGATGATTAACATAGTTACTGAGTTTAAATACCTGAGGAGTAAAGCTACAATATGATATATGGATGTGAGTCTTGTATATTCAGATCACTGGGGTAGATACAATTATATCTTCCAGTGTTTTAGTTATGTATGCATATATGTGTGTATATACATGATTTTCAAATATTCAGTTTCTATAGTCACCAGATTACCTACCTATGACAAACTTGAAAGGCTTACTTATAAAAACTTAAGATGTATAATAAGCATTGAGGACTTTAGCAAACTGAATAGTGGCAAATCACAATGATTATTAGAAAAAAACAAAAAACTACAAGAGGTAAAAATCAGAACTCTTCCAAAATCTTACTTTTAAAGTGAAACTACAGTTTCCCTTCTGGCTCTCTATTAAAATAAAATAAAGATATAAAATAAAATATGGGGCGCCTGGGTGGCTCAGTTGGTTAAGCATCCAACTTCAGCTCAGGTCATGATCTTGCAGTCTTTGGGTTCGAGCCCTTTATCAGGCTTTGCACTGACAGCTCAGAGCCTGGAGTCTGCTTTAGATTCTGTCTGTCTGTCTGTCTCTCTCTCTCTCTCAAAAAAAAAAAAATATAATAATAATAAAATAAAATAAACATTAAAAAATAATAAGTAAATAAATAAAATAAAATACATTTAAAAAATAAAATTAAGTTAGAGCTGGAGCCATATTTACCTCAGTCTGTCTTGGTTTTTGGTGTTTTCCAAATGGTGACTTCCCCTCTACAAGTCTAAGCATGATGGGTGTGGTCTGAAGCTGCATGACAGATGTGTCCCTAGCACAACAATGGAATCCTCATCACATATCAGAATTAGAGAAATCAAAATTAATGCATTATACTACCCAGAAAGTACTAGACAAATCAGGGAAAATTAACGTAACTGCAGACAATTATGTTTGTCTAGGTGACAATGGCAGGGCAGGGTTATATAAGACTTAAGATTAGATGATCTCATACCGGCAATATTTCTACGTGTTTCCCTGAATGGATTCTTTTTATCTGAGTGGCTCAGGAAAGAGAGGGAACTCATATTTACACGACATTAATACTCAGTAATGCTGTAATTGACTTCACAGACATTATCAATTTTATTTGTCATGACTAGGAGTGATGGTAGGAATCATCTACAGAAAAAGTCACTGAGGTTCAAGGATGCTAAGTGTCTTGCTTTAAGTGATTGAGCTTGAACTGAAACCCAAGTTTCCTAATTTGAATTGGATTTTTATTTATTACAATCATGTTTTCCAAATATGCTTTTTCATAAATATACCCTAGAAAGTTTAACAAAAGGCAGATACTTGAACCCCACCCCAGACCTACGGCATCAGCATCTGCAAGGGAAATCAGGTACTTTCAGAAGCTCCTACAGTCAAAAGATGTCAGGAGAATTGCACATTTGCTACAGGCACTCTTTTCTGCTCCAAATCACATAAATTGTATACAGGACATCTACAATTTTAAATCAGTCTGGAATCACGCTGGAGAAGAACAAACAAACAAGGTATGGTGGATCAAAATGGTGAAAAGTCCTCGAAATAGAGAATGAAAAATGGATAGGTGGGAAGAAGAAACACTGAATGTGGAAGCAGAAACCACAAACCTAAAACTATTATAATTCATCACTGACTTATATTTAAAGAACTATAGGTGATAATGATAACTGAGAAAATGTTCACAGAGGAGTCTTGCCAGACCAGACACCTTAAAAATGCTAAACTAGTCATCAAAGAAAAAAATGGTGTCATATAGGAGATTGCTGCTCTTACAGGTTATTTGCATGCTGATGTCCATGGTGTCCCAAGAAACAAAAAAGCCAAACACATAGGGATAATTTTTATTAAAAAGTAAATTTTACACAGGAGTTTCTGCAGTAAAGCTGAATTGCTTGCCAAGATAGTCACTGGTACTTCCTGAGATATTCAATATAAACATTTTGCTAGAAGCGTCATTGACTTGCCCTCTGCTGGAATCTTGGTTGTATTTGTTCACTTAATTTGTAATTGATGGGTTTTATTGAGATCCATTTTGTGTACATTGTGCAGATTTTCTCTTATTGATAATGCAAGACCCTCGGGTATGTTTCTCTCCTTGACATCTGGGTAACATAAATAAATACCATGTCTCAAGTAGATTCAAAATCCAGCACAACAAATAGCCTTGTTTACTTGACATCAAAGATCAATACCACACAAGAGGGTACTTATTTGAAGGTGACCATAGATAACATTATCAGAAATAAAAGAGAGCTTGTAGACAAGCAACAAGACTGCTAGTTGAGACACCACAACATGGACAGGTAGATGTTTACACTTTATCTCTGAACCTAGCCCCTCGTGACCTATTTATGTCCTTCTTCTTTGGAGAATACTTGTGGTAAATTGTGCAGAGACAAAAGGGGCTCTCATGAGTAGAAGGCAAAGCAAGGAAGAAATAGACAGCCTTCATTGATACCCAAGGGACTACACCAATATTTACTCTTAACAACAGACTGGCATTCCTCCAGTGTCCCTGAAAGCAGGCTAGTATATAAGCCACAGTGAAACTGCCTATCCCACCCTGCAATGAAGACTTATTTTAGTCTAACAGGAATTATAAACTAAAAATTCTATAATATAGTCAAGAATTAGCTAATTGGGTGTAAACCACTACCATGATAGAAGAAAAAATGCAGATGCCCTTTGTCAATTTTTGACCCCGGGAGAATATAAAACCTAGGGAAGAGTCAGTCCTTGGGATGAATGACGAGAAGCAAGCTGGGGCTATGTGAACAAAATGTAAGGTTTCCAGGTACCTGAAGTGTGAGCCAGAGATGAAAGATGGCCTCTACATAGTCAGGTGTGCCCCTCTTCTTGTGTTGAAACATGGCTCAAAGAAACATTTAGTGGGATCCTTTTTTTTTTCAGTGTATTTATTTACTTATTTTTAAAACGTTAATTCCAGTGAGTTAACATACAGTGTTATAGTACAATACAGTCATCCAACACTTCCATATATCACTCTGTGTTCATCCCAAGTGCATTACTTAATCTCCATCACTTACTTACCCCGTTCTGCCACCCACCTCCCCTCTGATAACCATCTTTTTGGTCTCTATAATTAAGAGTCTATTTCTTGCTTTGTCTCTCTTAGTTTTTCCCTGTGTTTTCTTTCTCAAACTCCACATATAAGTGGAATCACATGGTATTTGTCTTTCTCTGACTGACTTATTTCACTTAGCATTATACTCTCTGGCTCTATCTTTGTCATTGCAAATGGCAAGATTCCATTCTTTTTTGTGGCTAATACTCCATCATATATATATATATATATATATATACACACACACACACACACACACACCATATATATATATATATATATATATATATATATATATATACACCACACCTTCTTTATGCATTCATCTATCAACAGAAACTTGGGCTGCTTTCATATCTTGGCTATTGTAAATAATGTTGCTATAATCATAGGGGCGCAGTATCTCTTGGAATTAGTGTTCTTATGTTCCTTGGGTAAACACCCAAAAGTGTGATTGCTGGATTATAAGGTAGTTATATTTTTAGATTTTTTAGGAACCTCAGTACTGTTTTCCACAATGGCTGCACCAGTTTGCATTCTTACCAACAGTCTATGAGATTCTTTTTTCTCCACATCCTCACAAACACCTGTTGTTTCTTATGTTGTTGGTGTTAGCCATTCTGACAGATGAGAGGTAATATCTCATTGTGGTTTTGACTTGCATTTCCCTGATGACAAGTGATGATGAGCATTTTTTCATGTGTTGGCCATCTGAATGTCTTCTTTAGTTAAATGTCTATTCATGCCTTCTGCACATTTTAATTGGATTATTTGTTTTGTTTGGTTTGAATTGTATGCGTTCTTTGTATATTTTATATACCAACCCTTTATTAGATATGCCATTTGCAAATATCCTCTCCCATTCCACTGGTTGTCTTTTAGGTTTTTTTGATGGTTTCCTTTGCTGTGCAGAAGCTTTTTATTTTGATGGCGTCCCATAGTTTATTTTTGCTTTTGTTCCCCTTGCCTCAGGAGACATCTATAGAGGAAACTTTTAAAGGATGGAGTTCAGCATAGGAGTCCCTCTTACTCAGGTCTAATGTTATTACTATTTCAGATCACCACCCAGGAATGAAGAGAGTCTAGTCTTTGGATTGAGAGGGATTATTAAGTGTCAAAGAGGATACTAAAATAAATCTACAGATAAATAAATCATGGGAAAAATCACATAACAATAACAAAAACAAAATAATATAAACTTTAAGAGGAAAAACAATTGTATTACCTAAAAGGAGTAAAAATCAAAATGCTATCAGTCAAACAACACATGAGCAATTACAACCTAAGACTATTTTTGTGATTCCCTAGAGACTTCCTTAGGAGGAGTAAGTGACACATAATTATTTCCAGAGATGCAGAAACAAGCACATACATTGCCAATTGAAATAAAAAGGCAGTTCCTTAAGATGATAAAGGGCATTTGCCAAAACTAACCATAAAGATCACACTCAGAGGTGACAATTTGAAATCTGTCTTTTAAATTCAGAAATGATATACAACATCTACTGTTTCTGCCTCAATTCTAGAAGGCCTGAGCCAGCACTATGAAAATATAAAAAAAATTAACAATATAACATATATAAGGTTAAGAAAGAGAAAAACAGATGTGAGTGTTGTCAGGTGATATGTCTTCTATGTCTTTCCATAGAAAAGTTTAGGAAATTGATAAATAAACTATTGCAAATAATGAAAGAATCAATAACAATAAACAAAGAAGCAATAGATACTACACAAAATAATGGGAACATAAACAACTGTATACCAATATATTTAAACACTTGACTAGAAATGGATAATGCCTTAGAAATATACAACCAAAACCAGTGTAAGAGAAACAAAGAAATTGGATTGACCAGCGAGTTTTAAATCAATTGAAAAAACAGTAAAATATTTTTAAGAAATAAATCTCTAGACACAGATTGTTTTATAGGTAAGTTCTATCAAATTTCACTTGAAAAATTAATTCTTTTTGCCTTATGATATCCATTGGAAAGAGATTCATATAATCGTTTTTCAACTCTTATAAGAGTTGAATTAGATGTTAAAAGGGAGAGAGAGGTAAGGAATTCCTAGAGTATTTTCTGCTTGAATCTAAATGTTAGCATCCTACTATCCATCTTACATTTCATCCCAGACAATTTCATTTCCTTCAGGTATCATAGGGATTCACATCTATATGTTACGGTACTAAAACGTATATATGATTCAGACTTCCTTTCTGAAATTTCTCTCCTATGTCAATTACCAATGTGAGTTTCCTCCAGATTTCCTCTCAGGTTTCTGAAGCAAAATGTGTCCACAGTCAAACTCGTAATCATTCTCTAAGGAAGATTAGAGATTAGGGATCTCCAAAAAACAACACCATTAAGGGCTCAAAAGAGAAATCTGGGATCGCCTTGATCCCTCTGTCTCCACCTTATCTGACACAGCAAGCATACTTCCTATCACTTCTGTTTCAAAGTTCACTGTAAATTTTATCCACCTCCACATTCCTCTTTGCATTACTTAATAAAGAGCCTCCTGATTTGTTTGCCAACCTTCACTACTGCTATATCCCATTCTATTTTCCATGTAGCAGCTGGGAAGATTTTTTTTTTTTTAATACAGCAAAATCTTATCACACCAATCGCCAGCTTAAAATTTTTCAATAACTTTCCATAGACTTAAATAATATCCCAAATCTTTAGCATGACCTTCAAAGCTTTGATTACACTTCTGTCCTCCTTCATTACACTCCAGTACACTAGTATTATTCCTATATGTTGAAAGTGTCAAGCTATTTCTCATTTAAGGCTTTTGTGTCTGAACTGTACATGTTCATCGTCTTCATGTGAGTAACCTCTCCTCACCTTTCTGATAGAAATACAAATGATGATTCTTCTGTAAGCTCATCGCGAACTTCTTGAAACAGAGATCACCAAATTATATCCATTATATCACTGTTTTTTTTCTTTTACATCACTCATTAGAGATTGAAGTTATGCAATTATTTGGGATTTTATTTTTTAAAAGTCATTTTTACCATAAGTTTTTAATCTATACCATTGAATCTTAAGTATATAGCACTATACGTAGTACATGACAAGCATTCAATAAATATATCTTGTAGTAACAGATGCATGATATAAATAAACACTTATGCAAAAAAAATAGCATATTCCCAATTTTTCAGAAGTCTGTACATTGAATCCTAAGTAAAATGAGAGCCAAATTAAGGAAAACAAAACAAAAACAAACAAGTTAGCAATATAATCATATATGACAAAATTTAAGCTACCTAAAGCATTAAATTAATATGAAAAATTATTTTGTTTTTACTTTAGTTTTAAAAGTTAAATAGCAATCCCTATCAAAATAACACTGGCATTCTTCACAGAGCTACAAGAATCTTAAAATTTCTATGGAACCGGAAAAGACCCCCAATAGCCAAAGCAATCTTGAAAAAGAAAACCAAACCTGGAGGTATCACAATCCCGGACTTCAAGATATATTACAAAGCTATAATCATCAAAATAGTATGGTATTGGCACAAAAACAGACACTCGGATCAATGGAACAAAATAGAGAACCCAGAAATGGACCCACAAATGTATGGCCAACTAATCTTTGAAAAGCAGGAAAGAATATCCAATGGAAGAAAGACAGTCTCTTCAGCAAGTGGTGCTGGGAAAACTGGACAGCAACATGCAGAAAAATGAACCTGGACCACTTTCTTACACCATACAAAAAAAATAAACTCAAAATGGATGAAAGACCTAAACTTAAGATAGGAAGCCCTCAAAATCCTCAAAGAGAAAGCAGGCAAAAACCTCTTTGACCTCGGCTGCAGCAGCATCTTATTTGGCATATCTCCAGAGGCAGGGGAAACAAAAAGAAAAATGAATTATTGGGACCTCATCAAGATAAAAAGCTTCTGCACAGCAAAGGAAACAATCAGCAAAACTAAATGGCAACCGACAGAATGGGAGAAGATATTTGCAAACGACATATCAGATAAAGGGATAGTATCCAAAATCTATAAAGAACTTATCAAACACAACACCCCCCCCCCAAAAAAAATAATAATCCAGTGAAGAAATGGGCAAAAGACATGAATAGACACTTCTCTAAAGAAGACATCCAGATGGCCAACCAACACATGAAATAATGCTCTGCGTCACTCATAATCAGGGAAATACAAATCAAAACCACAATGAGATGCCACCTCATGCCTATCAGAATGGTTAACATTAACAACTCAGGCAACAACAGATGTTGGTGAGGATATGGAGAAACAGGATCTCTTTTGTGGTGCTGGTGGGAATGAAAACTGGTGCAGCCACTCTGGAAAACAGTATGAAGTGTCCTCAAAAAATTAAAAATAGAACTACTCTTACAATCCAGCAATTGCACTACTAGGTATTTATCCAAGGGATATAGGTGTGCTGTTTTGAAGGGGCACATGAATCCCCCAATGTTTATAGCAGCACCATCAACAATAGCCAAAGTATGGAAAGAGCCCAAGTGTCCATCAGTGGATGAGTGGATAAAGAAGATGTGGTGTAGGGGCGCCTGGGTGACTCAGTGGGTTGAGCATCCGACTTCAGCTCAGGTCATGATCTCACAGTTCATGACTTAGAGTCCGTGTCAGGCTCTGTGCTCACAGCTCAGAGCCTGGAGCCTGCTTCGGATTCTGTGTCTCCCTCTCCCTGCCCCTTCCCCACTCATGCTCTGCCTCTCTCTCTCTCTGTCTCTCAAAGATGAATAAACGTTAAAAAATTTAAAAAGAAAAAAAGATGTGGTATGTATATATATATATATATATATATATGTATACCACATATACATATATATATATATATACACACACACACACAACGGAGTATTATTGGCAATCAAAAAGAATGAAATCTTGCCATTTGCAACTACATAGATAGAACTACAAGATATTATGCTAAATGAAATTAGTCAGAGAAAGAAATGTCATATGACTTCACTCGTACGAGCAATTTAAGAGACAAAACAGATAAACATAAGGGAAGGGAAGCAAAACTAATATAAAAACAGGGAGTAGGACAAAACATAAGAGAACAAACAGGATTGCTGGAGAGGTTGTGGTTGGGGGGATGGGCTAAATGGGTAAGGGGGATAAGGAGTCTACTCCTGAAATCATTTATGCACTATACGTCAACTTGGATATAAAGTAAAAAATAAATAAATTAATTTTTTTAAAAAGTTAAATAAACTAAAGCCTATTGAGTTTTTGCTTTTGTTACATTGTAAAGTGCTAAACGAGTCATTCAACCTGAGAAAGAACTTTACCATAGACATCACAGATAAGTCCCTGTAGATAGCATAAAATATTTAAGCATTCAAATTAAATTCGATATTCAAAAAGCATCAAAACTTAATCACCATTTGACAATGCTCAAGTAAATCTTTGAAATATGGAAACGAGGCTTTAACATAATGCAGATTAGTCAGGGACCATCATGTGAGAAGTAAATCTGAGCTTTTTAAAATGTTTAATCACAATATTTTTAGATATTTTAAATCAGTGCTCTATAAAAAATAAGTTGTTCAGTGTTTTTAAATATTTTAAATGAGAAACTGAAGACCACAAGAAATCATCAAGTCTTTTTAAAAATCCCATGGGCGCCTGGGTAGCGCAGGCAGTTAAGTGTCCAACTTCTGCTCAGGTCCTGATCTGACGTTTGGATGGTGACTTAAAGCCCCCCACCTTGGGTTCTGCACTGACAATGCTCTCTGCCCCTCCCCTGCTCACATTCTCTCTCTCAAAAATAAATAAATAAACTTTAAAGAAAATTAAAAATCCCTTGAAAGTGTGCATCACTTATATTTTTTTTTATGGCTGGACTAGTTTATTTTCAGTTTTCTTTCACCCTTAAGTATGTTTCAAAAAAAAAAAAAAACAGGGACTTCCAACTACTCGATACAATTTCAAAGGAAATTCAAGGCAATTTTCCTTGTGCTAAGATAAATTAGGTATTAAAGTGGCAAAGTTTGTTATCAGTTAGTCTGTAGCAGTCTAGAAGATCAGAGATTGGCACCAGAAGAGCTCAGAATTAAAAAGCTTTATTTACCACTATAAAAAGTTGATACTGATGTATTCGGAAAGAATATATATTTTCTACTATAGCTGTGCAAATCTTATAATGTAAAGTGCAAGTTATAGATAGGTAGATAGATATATGGAGGGGCATGGGCAAAAAATTACATACACACACGTATATTTGTTATATATATGTGTATGTTACACATTTTTGTTACATATTTGTTATATATACAAACTACCATATGTGTTTGCATTTTGACTCACTACAGAATATGTCCCTATACACCAAATACTGGAAATAAAAGAACAAGTTCCAACATATTTCCACATAAAAAGACTACCTATTAGAAATGAATGGGTCCAGCACTTTTACTTATTTTCTTCCAAAGACAAGATAAACTTCCTAAGTATTTATTATGAAATTGGCTGCACCACTGCACCCTCTAAATAATCTTGGCTAATCTCTTACTAGAGACATGAGCAACATTTTTCATCTCCCCCTTTATACCTGTATCTGGAATTTGACATTTTCAAATATAAAAAGAATAAAATCTCTAAAAATATAGAAGTTTTATTTAAAAAGTCAAAATATATGAACATACAGAGAAAAGTGATTTAAAGCACTGGTTCTCAAAATATATGGATTCATGATATCTTTACACTTTTAAAATGATCGAGGAAGACCTCCCAACACCTCCCCATGCTAAGCCCTCTTTTCTTAACACTGGACTTCTCAAAGAGCATGAAACACACTTGTAATGACTTTATTGTCCAGGTTTAGGCTCTACTTCACTAATAAATATAAAAATACTTTGCTTCAAATCCTATGCTGGGGAACAAATAGGAAAAATCTTGATGGTTGCTTCAAAATAATTCCAAGTATTTTGAGAATCATTATAATTAATTTGTATCTTACAACTGGAAAGGGAGGGGGCGCCTCAGTGGCTCAATAGGTTAAGCATCTGCCTCTTGGTTTTGGCTCAGGTCGTGATCTCACAATTCATGGGTTCAACCCCCTCATCGGGCTCTATGTTGATGGCAGAGAACCTGCTTGGGATTCTCTCTCTCTCCCTCTCTCTGTATCTCCCCTGTCTGCTCATGCTCTCTCTCTCTGACAATAAATATATAAACAGTAAAAAAAAAAAAAAAAAAAAAGGAACTGGAGGTTGCATGTAGAAGTCTTATTTATCAAGAATTAGCATCTAGCAAAGGTAATATAGAGCAGTGGTTTTCTACTGGAGACAATTTTGCTGCTGGAGACACCTAGAGATATCTGGAGGCATTTTTGATTATCACAACCTGGATTACTCCTTTGGAATTTAGTGGGTAGAAGTCAGGGCTGCTTCTAAACTACAACGCACAGGACAGCTTCCTACAGCAAAGAATTATCCAGCCCCTAATGTCAATAGCCCTGGCATTGCGACTCCCTGTTGTAAGAGTAGACGATTATAAAACAGTGTTCCTGGAATTCAGACTAAATACAGCAGTCTGGAAACATTACATTAGCAGGATTTCTTATATTTGCCTTTATTTTTAGAGACATTTTTAGTTTCCTGAGTAATTCTTAGCTGTGTAGTGCTTGTTTATTTGGTTACATTTCATGCATTGCTCTTTTTCCCTTCACTTCCTGTGTAGGCAGGAAAGGGTGTCTGACACACTTTTTCAGTTCATATACATCTCAGAACTTTGTGACCAGTAATCCTGGGTCTCCTCATAATGGGCAAAGCCATTATTTCACTGAACATCAATTTCCTCTTTTCTCACATGATGGAAATCTGACAGGATTAGTGGTTTCCAAACTGATTCACAGAACCCTAAGTGATGTTTTTCAAGTGTATTAGGGCCAAGAAGCAGGCGTAGCTGAGGGTCCTTGGACCATCAATTTGCGCTTCAAAAGGCTAAAACTGTTCTATGCATATCTAGTGTCCACACTGGTTTACATTTGGACAATGTGTTCCTCTGCTAAAGGATAATAAAGTTGCAAAACCACTGCACTGCAATGTAACTAAGTTCTCTTCAAATTTTTAAAATTAATTACAAGGTATTATAGGAATTTTTTTTATAAATAAATGTTTCCAATATGTTTTAATTTTATTATTATCCTTTGGAAACTCCTTTACATTCAAAATCCTGTTATACTTAGAGATATACTATCTGCTTTTCATTTATTAATTATTTCATACATATTAGGAAGCACAGGGCATTTACTAGGTGTTCTGTGAATGAGGCCTTGTACAGACATTGCAAAGGATGATTTTTTTTTTCTTTTAAGAAGCTGAGCTCAGTTAGAAATATGACATACATCTTTAAATTTGATTAAATTTCAGACTAAATACGGCAGTCTGGAAACACTACATTAGCAGAATTTCTTATATTTGCCTTTACTTTTAGAGACACTTTTAGTTTCCTGAGTAATTCTTAGCTGTGTAGTGCTTGTTTATTTGGTTACTTTTCATGCATTACTCCTTGAGCATATTCATAGTGAGCAGTATTCATAGGAATCAATGTGCCTTAAGGAAGGCATCTAAAGGCTCTCAGGAATGGAATGAGATTCCATTACTTAGCTATTGCCATGTGTAATGTGAGGTCAAGGTGGTCAGGTGCTCTAATTATTTTCTCAAGAACAACTGAAATACAGATATTTTCTGTAAGTTATTCCAACTTTGATACATTGTGTACTTACTAAAAACCCTTTACAAATACTGTGTAGACCAAACCCAATACATCTATATGTCCTCATTGGATCAAGAATGTCAGTTTGACACTTCTGAATTAAGAATCATTCTCTAACGATTTTTTACAAAGTTAGGTTGTGGCTTCATCATACTTTGGTGCCATTATCCTGATTTATATATTTTTATATATGCTCTTTATATATATATATATTTATTGAAGTCATATGCAATGACGTCATTCCAACATGGCTGTGATGATGGGTAGGAGAAAGAAGACTCGACGAGGACTTTCAAAATGGAGGCAAAGTCCAAGGTGGGTCTGGTCTGTTTTCTTTCCTTCCCTTGAGGATTCTGACTTAACAATTCTTACCATTTCCACACTTGAGGTTAAGAACGTATTCCTATGAATACCTGAAGAGCTAAGACCAGTGAACTCAGATGCTTCTCTCACAGAGATACCTTTTCCCTGTGGATTATTCAGTGACCACCAACATGTGTTCTAGAATTCAGAGCAAAATCTGTCAGGTGTGAAAAACAAATTGCCTATCTATTTGTATTTCTTTGTTCAGAAGAGCACTCACAAAAAAGGTAATTCTATTCAAAAGCAATGAATTGTGTTAAATTGTCTCAGGTGGGTTTAATTTTTTTTCTATAAATGAAAAACAGATTATAGCTTTAATATTTTAGCTACATATGGGGCAGTCACAAAGGAACAATGAGTTTAATCAATATATCCAGGAACTTTGTCTGAAAAAAAGAAAATCGACTTATAATAATTACCCATGGTAAGTTAAGATATGAAATACAGCAGAAAAGATGTTGATTGATTGCTATGAATTTTTGGCAGCTGTAGCCTTTGAAGCATGAAATACATTAGCATTGTCTCCTAATGCTTTCAATAATTGTTCTGAGTTGATGTTTGTCTTATGAAAAAGGTGCTTAATTTATTCACAAAACTGCTAGCGACTGAACAACTTAACACGTACAAATAAAATGACCTTTATATTTTCAATTGACACTTAACTGAAGGACAATGTCAGAAATAACCTGCACCCCACATAATTCATAAGATTATAATTTAATGTTAATTTTCAAATACATTTGTCCTAAGTTTTAAATATTACCAAATTCCAGTACAACTTATGGTATCATTATATTTGCAGTATACACAGTTCTGTTGTAGAGAATAATTGTCTTACAGTTAAAAGAAAATAATATGTTGCCTCTTAGATGCTTCATTTGGGTTTTGGTGATTTTTTTTTGTTTTTTGTCATTCTCGTGATTAAACGCTATTCAAAGCAAGATGACAAAATCACAGACTTCACCGCATACCCAGAGCATTTCCTTTTAGGTACAGTTTTCCTTGGCTATTACCTGGTGGGAGAAAAATAAGTGGCTTATTTTAACACAATTAGTAAATGTTACGACATAACAGTGCTTCAGACCCTCGTTATATGGTTTTGTTAATCTTTCTCTTACGCTATAAGTAGCGAACCATCCAAGTTTTTCATGATTGCATAAAATCCTGTAACTCTTAGTGTGTTGCTTTTCTCAAGCAAGATCCACTGAGATAACCAATTTTGGAGGTTTAATCATTGCATAAAACTATAAAGTACTTTTTTCCCCAAAAACCATGTTCACATGTTTCATATTTTTCTGCCTTTGAATCACACTCTAAAACTTTACAGGTAGATATTACTGCCACCAAAGGAAGGGTGCAATCATCAGATTCAAAACTCAGGTTTAACTTTAATCTTTTTCTATTCATGTTGCCAATTTATTTATGCTTTATAAGTTATATTAGTCACTAGTTATAGATTTCCATTAGACTTTCAGCAATTTGAAAATGTTGAAATCTTTGTTCAAGTAACTTCAAAGTTTCACATGTGTATTCGTTGGAGAGACTGAGAAAGAGAGACACCTTTGGGCTGGAGAACTAGAAAACATGATGTGAACCACCCATATATTTTACTATCTGAAGGCTTAGACTTTGAGAAGTAAGTGAAATGCCCACGAATGTATAACTCAGGGATGAACAGTTTAACATAGGACATGAGATGCCTGGGTCCATCTATGTTTTGTCCTGTGCTTAACTGATGCTAATGCATTACACATGACAGGAAGTCAGAAAGAGCTATATAAGAAACTTATAGGAAATATATTGATGAATGTCCAGTGTGGGTGGCAGATAGCTCACCAACATGCTCCATTCAAGAAAAAAAAGTTATTTCTATTTATTTTATTTTTTTATTGTTTTGAGAGAGAGACAGAGAGAGACAGAGAGACAGAGAGAGAGAGAGAAAGCACATGCAGGAGAGAGGGGCAGAGGGAGAAAGAGAATCGTAAGCAGGTTCCACACTCAGCTCAGAGCCCAACCTGGGGCTCAATCTCTCACCACTGTGAGATCATGACCTCAGCTAAAATCAAGTGTCGGCTGCTTAATGTTTATTTATTTTTGAAAGAGAGAGAGAGAGGCAGAGAGAGAGGAACCACAGAATCCAAAGCAGGCTCCAGGCTCTGAGCTGTCAGCACAGTCCCACACGGGGCTGGAACTCACAAATTGCAAGACCACGACCTGAGCTGAAGTCTAATACTTAACCAATTGAGCCACCCAGGTCCCCGAAGAGTAGGCTGCTTAAATGACTGAACCACCTAGGTGCTCCAAGAAAAAAGTCATTCTTATATTACTTTCTGAAAAGAAGAGATCTGTTTATTATAGGATTCTTGGTTGAGAAGTACAGTGGTTTTATGATGCACGTGAGGAGCTGGGCAGAACTAGGTAGCTATGCAGCTATAAGGCAAACAAATGTCAGTTCCTAGAGCAAATGTCAGCGATAAGGGGAAAAAGCCAGTGCCAGGCTTGGGTGAAGGGGAAAGTAAGGAACACCTGCTGCTGGGTGAGAAAGATAAAAGCGCTAATGGAAATTTTCTTCTTGTTTGAGTAGTTTAATTATGTAAACTCTCTTTTTCTATAACTCTTCAAAATCTCCAGTAAATTTTGCACTGAATACTACTGTGTTTTTTAATATGTGTGTGTGTGTGTGTGTGTGAGAGAGAGAGAGAGAGAGAGAGAGAAAGACAGAGAGACAGAAAAGTTTAATAAGTAAAGTGTTCTGCTTTCTTTTCTAATCAATTTGAAGTTGATATTTATCTCACAAAAATTTATTTAGGTGTTTGAGGATAAAGGAACCACTATTATTTGAGGTTGGACTATCATCTATCTATCTATCAATCTATCATCTATCATCTATCTGTATCTATCTATCATCTACCTACCTATCTAACAATCTTAGAATCACAACAATGTTCTGCATCCTGTATTACATAAGTATGTATTAAAAAATATTTTAGATGAATAGAAATGCAACTCTTTAACACTGGGTGATTGTTAGTTTATCCTTTTAACAATTTCACATTTTCTAATTATTAGCAATAAATATGCATGTAGCTTAAAATTAAAATTTAAGGATATCAAGACAAAAAGAAAATTAAGGCTCTCCTTTTGCTATGGTCTGAATGTTTGTGTACCCCTGAAAATATATGTTTAAATCCTAACCCCCAAAGATAATGGCACGGCCTTTGAGAGGTGCTTAAATCATAAGGAGGAGTCCTGATGACTGGGATTCCTGCTTTATAAAAGAGGTTCCAGAGAGACCCCTCCCCTGCCACCCCTTCTTTGTCTCGCAGTGAGGACCCAGGGAGACGGTGCTGACTATGAAACAGAGAGAGGGTCCTCACCTGAAGGCAGTCATGCTGGCCGCCTGATCTTGGACTTCACTCTTCTGTGAAAAGTTATAGTCAAAACTTTACTAGGAGGACCATAACTTTAGACAAAAAGTAAATAAATAAATAAAATCTAGCCACAGTGCATACCACTCTCTCTGAAAATTTGAAGGGCAGCAGGATTTTGCCTTTGAAATATGATTTTTTTCACTTTTTTAAAATCTTAGAGAGAGCTCTCCTGCATTTAGTTTCTATTTGGTGCTCTTTTTAAGACTGAGCGCTTAAAATTCTTCTCAACTACATCTCATATCAAATACAAATATTAGCAATGTCTCTCTTTTCGGGTTGTTTTAACTATTAGATGAGATGCTATGTGAAAAGAGTTTAGAGTAGCATCTGGCACATAGTAAGTATTCAGTAATAACTAAAAGTTTTATTATTAATAAAATTAATGTTTCAGACCAATAATTATAAATATTTCTTGAGGAGGGGAATGCATGGCTTTGCTAAATTCTGACAGTCTAATTTATTTGTAGGAACAAAACAGATGGTTATCATATTTACTGCAAGAACCTTGGTAGGATTTTCTACCTGAAAATAGCTTTGCCTGTGAGGAGTCTGGCTAGTTATTTCTAGCTTGACCCATTCATCTGCCACATAAAAAATAGTCCACGTAATTTAAGTAAGCATATGCTTTTTTTGGCATAATGCTTCTGTCTTAAAAAAAAAAAAGTCAATTTTTCTTGAACGTTGTTTTAGTGCCAGTGAATATGTCATTGATGTAACTTTGCATTTCCCATTTTTTCTAATGAAGGGGCCTGTTGAATTAAAAATAGTAATGTATTGGGGAGCCTGGGTGGCTCAGTTTGTTGAGCATCAGACTTCTGCTCAGGTCACAGACTCACAGTTCGTGAGTTCGAGCCCAGTAGTGTTCTGTGCTGAGAGCTCAGAGCTTGGAGCCTGCTTCAGAGTCTGTGTCTCCCTCTCTCTCTGCCCCTCCTTCTCTTGCTCTCTGTCTCTCTCTCTCTCAAAACTGAATGAACATTAAAATAATAATGATAATAATAAAATAGTAATGGATGGAGAAATAATTTAAGAACTTCAAATTTAAAAAACTACATTAATTCAGTTAATATGCTTATCCAATCTGAGTGTATTTTTGTATAGAAAATGAGTAGATTAGACTAGGTTATCTCTAAGATCTCTGCCATTTAGAAAAACCTATAAATGTGAGGATTTATAATATTCTTGGTACTCCAGGCTTTAACATGGTATGGGGAATATATAGAAATATCATTCTAAAAATTACTGAATCCCATTTTCTAATCTAGACTATTTTTAATCAGCCTGCTTATTAGCAGAATTATGGAAAAAAACATCAAATTATAATGACCAAGGCCAAAAAAATTCAGGGATTCTGAGTCCCCAGATATGACTCTTTCTAGATATGAAATAATTATGATTTCTGTCCAACTGCTTCTGCATCAAAGGGAGTAATTAAGATGTTTAAAAAATCACTGTCATTCAATAACTTCTCCTAAAAACAAGACCCTAGACATTCTAAATTTCAAGGCATGTAAAATCCAAGCTATACTATGTCCAAAGCATTTTTTTCTAACTTCACTGCACTTTGAGGTATACTTTGTAATTTGCATTATAATTAAAATTAGGATAGGGTGTCAAAAGAAATTGCATAGTATGGTTTTTCACTTTTTCCTAACAAAGAAAATTAGCATAAAACTCATTTTTGTGGACTTTTTAGGTAAAGGTGGGAAGTATAGAATTTTTAAAAAACTCACTCCTTGACATCACCTATTAAAATAGTGGTTTGTCTTTTTCCTTGCTTTCTTTGCTTTTGAGAATTCACCATGTTATAGATATAGCGTTTTTGGACCTGGAATGACAAAAGAGTGGATCTACATCTCTTCTTCTTGAACTGCAACACCCTCATGATTTTACTTACACATGGCAAAATTATTCTATGCTCTTAAATTTCAGGCAAATCCACCATATTAAAAATGCTTTCATTTGTAAGATGAGTTTTCACATTGAATGTAAACATTAGCTTCTAATTTTTGACAACATGTTTTAGAAAGTGTTTTCATATTCTGGGAGACTTATTAAACAGACTAAAATCTTCCATAAAAGTTTAAGCATAGGGATTTATGTTTCTGTCTATTTTTGTTTGTATTTATTGAGCAATATATCAATATTTAATAAGTATGAACATTAAGTAGAAATACCTATATGTTTCCCCCAAAATCATTAGAGGTTGAACAATTACGTTTCAAAGACTTTTTTTTAGTATTATAGTAGTTTCAGGTATACAATAGGATGATTCAACATTTCTATACATTACTCTCCCTAGCCAGGACATAGCTATTTGATTCCCCACAGTATTATATTAGTTTAGGGTATACAATATGATGCTTCAACATTTCTATACATTACTCAGTGCTCATCACAATAAGTGGTAAGTATATAAATTAATCCCCTTTATCTATTTCACCCATTCCCCTCCCCACCTCCCCTCTGGCAACCACTAGTTGGTCCTTTGTATTTAAGACTGTTTTTTCACATGCCTTTTTTCTTTGTTCATTTTTTTTTTCTTACATTCCACATGTGAGTAAAATCATATGGCATTTGTCTTTCTCTGAGTGACATATTTCACTCAGTGTAATACCATCTAGGTCCATCCATATTGTTCCAAGTGGCAAGATTTCATCATTTTCATGGCTGAGATATCTGTAGATATCTATACCTGTATGTTTCCCAAATCTTCTATACTCATTCATCTATCAATGGACATTTGACTTGCTTTCATATCTTGGCTATCATAAATAATGCGGCTATAAACACGTGTCCATATATATATCTTTTTGAGTTAGTGTTTTTGTCTTCTTTGGGTAAATACCTAGTAATGGGATTATTGGATCATATGGTAATACTGTTTTTAATTTTTTAAGGAACTTCCATACTGTTTCCCACAATGGCTGTAACAATTTACATTGCCACCAACAGTGCATGCACAAGGGTTCCTTTTGTCCACATCTTCACTAACACTTGTTATTTCGCATCTTTCAGATTCTAGCCATTCTGACAGATGTAAGGTGATACTACATTGTGGTTTTGATTTTTATTTCCGTGATAATTAGTCTCTTTTCATATATCTGTTGGCCATTTATATGTCTTCTTTGAAAAAATATGTGTTCAAGTCCTCTGCCCACTTTTTAATTGAGTTATTTGTTTTTTTTTGGTTTTGAGTTGTATGAGTTCTGTATATATTTTGGATATTAACCCCTAATAGGATATATTAGTTGAAAATATCCTCTCCATTTCAGAAGGTTGTCTTTTAGTTTTGTTGATGGCTTCCTTTTCTGTGCAAAAAACCTTTTATTTGTATGTAGTCCTAACAATTTATTTCTGCTTTTGTTTTTCTTGCCAAATGAGATATGTCTAGAAAAATGTTTTCTACAGCCAATGTCACAGAAATTACTGCCTATGTTTTCTTCTAGGAATTTTATGCTTTTGGGTCTCACATAGGTCTTTAACCCAAGTTGAGTTTATTTTTGTGTATAGTGTGAGAAAGTAGTCCAGTTTCATTCTTTTGTATGTAGCTGTCCAGTGTTCCCAGCACCATTTGTTGAAGAGACTGTCTTTTTCCTATATATTTTTCCCCCTGTTGAAGATTAACTGACCATATAAGCCTGTTTTATTTGGGTTCTCTCAAAGAAAATAGACCTAGGTGTCTATTTTTGTGCAGCACCATGTTGTTTTGATTACCATAGCTTTGTAGTATATCTTGAAAGCTGGGACTGTGATACCTCCAGCTTTTTTTTTTTTTTTCTAGATTGCTTTGGATATTCATGGACTTTTGTGGTTTCACACAAGTTTTATTTTTATTTGTTCTAGTTCTGTGAAAATACTGTTGGTATTCTAATAGAGATTGCATTATATCTGTAGATTGCTTTGGATAGTACGGACATTTTAACAATATTGGCTCTCCCAATGCATGAGCATGGAGTATCTTTCCATATGTTTGTGCTGTCTTCAATTTCGTTCATCAGTGTTTTATACTTTTAGGTTACAGGTCTTTTACTTCCTTGGTTAAGTTTATTCTTAGATATTTTATTATTTTTGGTGTGATTTTAAATGGTATTGTTTTATTAATTTCTTTTTCTGCTACTTAATTATTAATATACAGAAATGCAATGGACTTCTGTATAATGATTTTCTATCCTGTGACCTTAGTGAAGTCATTTATCAGTTCTAGTTTTTTATTGTAGTCTTTAGTGTTTTCTATATATATAGTATCCTGTCATCTATAAATAGTGAAAGTTTTACTTCTTCTCTACCAGTTTGGTGGTCTTTTATTCCTTTTTTCTTGTCTGATTGCTGTGGCCAGGACTTCTAGTACTATGTTAAGTGACATTTGTGAGAGTGGACATCCTCATCTTGTTCCTGATCCTGGAGGAAAAGCTCTCAGTTTTTCACCATTGAGTATGATGTTAGCTGTAGGTTTTCCTATATGGCCTTTATTATGTTGAGGTATGTTTCCTCTAAACCTGCTGTGTTGACAGTTTTCATCATGAATGGATGTTGTACTTCTGAAATACTTTTCCTGCATTTGTTGAGATCATCATATGTTTTTTATCCTTTCTCTCGTTAATGTGACATGTCACGTTGATTTGCAATTATTGAACCTCCTCCTTTTTACACCAGGAATAAGTTCCACTTGATCATGGTGAATGCTTTTTTTAAAATAATGGATTTGGTTTGCTACTATTTAGTTGAGGATTTTGCATCTGTGTTCATCAAAAATATTGGCTTTTAGTTTTCTTTAGTGTCTTTGTCTGGTTTTGGTATTAAGATAATGTTGGCCTCATAAAGTGAATCCAGAAAATATACTTCCTCTTCTATATTTTGAAGTAGTTTAAAAAGAATAGGTATTAATGCTTTTAAAATGTTTCATAGAAATTCACCTCTAAAGCCATCTTGTCTGGGATTTCCATTTTTTGAGAGTTTTTTTATTTGATTACTGGTTCAACTGCATTGCTTCTAATCAGTCTGCTCATATATCCTACTTCTTTCTGATTCAGTTTTGGAAGTTTCTAGAAAGTTATCTATTTCTAGTTTGCCCAATTTATTGGAATATAATTTTTCATAATGTTCTCTTATAATCCTTTGTATTTCTGTGGTGTTGGCTATTTTTCCTCTTTTGTTACATATTTTCTTTATTTGAGTCTTTTTTTTTTTTCCATGAGTCTGGCTACTGGTTTATCAATTTTGTTCATCTTTTCAAAGAACCAGATCCTGGTTTCATTCATCTGTATTTTTGTTTGTTTGTTGTTTTAACTTTCATTTCATTTATGTCTGCTCTAATCTTTGTTATGTCCTTCCTTTCACTGGTTTTAGGTTTTATTTGTTCTTAATTTTCTAGCTATTTTAGGCATAAGGTTAGGTTGTTTTTTGTCTGTTTGTTTTTTGGTTTTTTGTTTGTTTGTTTGAGATTCTTTTTGCTTCTGGAGGTAGGCCTGTATCACTATGAACTTTCCTCTGACAACAGTTATTGCTGCATCCCAAAGATTTTAGATCACTGTGTTTCATTTTCATTTGTCTCCACTGGAGACTTTTTTGTTTGTTAGTTTCAAAAGAAAGTACTTCAAAATAGGATTACTTCATATTGTTATATGACTGCTATTGGTAATTTTTTGCCATTTTATTTACTTTAGTTTACCAAATTATCTATGTAATATGCTTAATACTCTTTATTGTATATATAATATTGCATTAAAAACTGAAAATATAAGAATCAAATAGTTTATATAGAATCTATTTTATTCAACTAATTAATCTCAGAGAAATTAAATAATTAATTTTCTTGTATTTGATAATATAAAATATCATAGAGAACAATATTCTGTAAAGTACTTGAGCTGTGAATTCCCTCCTTCTGGCGTTAAATTATTTTGAGGTATTGATTAAATATACCTAAATCATAAAGTACTCACAGCACACAGAGCAGTTTTTTAATTCACAGAAGATGAAAACATATACTTCCCCAAACCCCTAACTTCTGTCACTCAACAGGGATATGATGAATCTTTAAAAAACTAAACCCAGATAAAATTTTTGTAGTTGAACTGTCTAATGGAGGGGTGTGTATATTGATATAATTAATTTTTTATTATTAGTTTTACTGAAGTAAATACCGTTTTACTAAAAATAAAACTCAAGAAGATAATCTCTGAATTTTAAACATTCTCACAGACACACAAAATGCATTTATTAGTGACAAGGTGAATTTAAACTTGGTCAGGAAAGAGAATAGCTATATCTGTTATCCTCTGGATTTCTTTTTCTTTTCTTCTGTTTCTCCTCAACTCTCACATACATAAACTCAAAATCCACTCCTAAGCCAAATTTAGAACTTATTCTGATATAGTAACTCAAGGAGAATATCATTTATAAGATTAATAGGTATATACTTATTAAGGTAAATGCTATGGTTAAATTGTGAGACTCTAACCCATTACAAATTATTGCAATATCCACATTAGAAATGCATAATATAGGCATTACAGTTTATTTGTTTATTTCACTAATATAAAAAAAAATTTTGCTCTAATTACATGAGAATTAAAAGTGGGAGACCAGCATAAAAATAAATCTCAGAATAGTTATAGGTTTTTGAAGATACAGTCTGAGAAATATTGAGAAAAGTGAGACTTTAATTTTTAAAAGTCAGACATAAAGAATTCCTTGATGAAATCTTTCAAAAGGCATCTTGGAATTCAAGTAAATAATTAAAATAGTTTTGGTAACAGCTAACTCTATGGGAATCAGAAACATATGGATTAAAGAAAAACTCCTTGAGGCCAAACTCATTAAAGGTTTTGCTAATGCAAAACATTTGAAAAACAGCAAATAAGCTAGCTGAATCTAAAACAACTCTGATTTTCACTACATTTAATTATTGAACAAAATGAGTCCACATTTACTCCTTTATAATATCACCTTTTTCTTTACAAACCACATAAAACATCCATTAACTCATTCCAGAAACATTTATTATCTATTTTATGCCATGATTATTTCAGACTTTGTATATGCAATAGTTAATTAGACAAAATACCTGCCCCAAGGAACCTATATTCTAATAAGAAATAATGAAATATCATACTGTCAGCATAACATAATTTAATATTCTTGTGTGTATTGTTGTTCATATGGTTTAACTCAATAGATTCCTGTGGTCTACTATAAAATAAAAATCTTTACAGAGGAAAAAAAAAGAGGCAGTGGTATAAAGGATCCTGTTGGTACATGTACTCTACCTAAATGTGACTTACAGTTTCCAACTAAAAAAATTCCTTACATCTCTTAAGTATTTAAGTACATTCAGCCCCTATTTTGTTAATATCTGGTGCTTTTTGCTCTTAAATTCTTGCACCTCAACAAAAGAAGTCTTTTGAACTGTGAAACCTTTGTCAACATTTCTGCTCCAGGCAATGTTTGAATAGTATCAGCTCCTGTAATGGAGATGGCTGAGCTAAATGTAGGTTGAGATGCAGGAAGAATGGCTAAGAGTGAGAAAAGTCAAGCAGTGTTTCAGCTTATTCTAGCCTGTGCTGGTCTTATATTGCTTGATTTGTAAGACATTCTCATGCTCATTGGTAAGCATGAAATTCCATTTCAAAGGCAAACCTAACCACTTTTAGAATTAGCACTTTTGAATTTCCCTGTTGCAATTTGTTTAAAAAGGTTGGGGACATATTAACATCCTGGTCATCATTTACAGTGTGATTTTTACTTAAGGTCGATAATTAAAACAGGCATTAGACAAAATCCAAACTAACACACTTGTATTGAAATTCTGTGCTCCTACAATGTGCCAGGTGCTACATGGAAAACAAAAGGAGCTTAAGTAGTGTATCCTTCCTTCCCAAAACTTAAGATGATGCAGGTTACAAGGAGACAAAACGGTACAGAGAGTAGCTGCCCCACTCTTCCTTGCTGCCATGGTACCTTGTTGACGTTTATTTTGGGCAATATGTCATAGTGAAATTAAATGCTAGAGGGTAAAATGGCATATATTTATTTCACCTCAGTTCTTCACAATGTGCCAGGAATTAATAAACACTGAACAAACCCTTTTGAACAGTGAGGAGTCCAGGTCCTTAACTGATAAGAACTACAATGAGAGAATGCTCTACAAGGAAAACAAGGAGAAAGGCAGCCATAGGAAGAGAAAACAACGTGATGAATCAGTAGCAGAGATACTTCACGAAAAGGTAGGCATGACAATGAACAAGGTACATTCACAGATTAGTAAAGACTCTTCTAGAAGGAAAAAAAATGAGGGAAAATGTCAGGAGGTGTTTGGATCAATAAGCATGACTGAATTAGCGACAGCCTTACTAGCTAATCTGAGGGATTTTGACAAATTCTGGCAAGCGTTGTGGTGTCATTTAAGGACATGAATGAAGAACCTGAAGAAGGTAGCTTTTTCATTATAATGAACCTTGCTGAAATGAAAATGGAGACAGGGATGAAGACCAGAAGAAGGAGGAGAAGACAAGGAAGAAGAAGAGAAAGGAGGAGGAAGAAGAGGAGAAGCAGCAGTAGAGGCACAATTAGTCGTAGTCGTAGTAGTAGTTAGTAGTAGCAGAGATAGCACAAAAGTATAAATATAAAGGCTTAACCAGCGAAACCACAACAGTAACAGAACTGGAAGAACACATGACACCAACTAGTTCAAAGTGTGTAATCACGGTGCTTGCGATGAATTAATGGTAAATAAAATAATTCACTGGAGATTTCGTTTTTAAGATGGAAGACGAGACACGTTAGAAAACAGAGTTATGGGATAAATAACAGTGGGAAAATCCAGTATTTCATCAGCGATGCAAGAGGTGAAGAATCGATTGTTGACTTTACGTCACTGGTGTTGAGCGATCAGTGAACACATTCTCCTCAAATTAGGCTGCAAGATGAAGGTCTTAATTTGGCAGATAATTCAAATAAGACCCAGAGCAGGAAAGTTGGGTGAGCTCCGAATGATGTCCAAATCAGAAAAGAAAAGTAGCTTTGCTCTTGTCTTAATAGTTCAGCTCGCAGTTAGAGCTTCATTATGAAATGATAATATGTTTGAAGAACTACAAATTGTTCACTATGTATAAGCCTTTTCTACAGTTGGTATAACTAGTTTAGAATATATGCTTCTGTAATATATAACCCTCATTTAGTCATTGTAATGTCTCTTTTTCAATTATCTGTAATAAATTTCAAAGGAAAGTGATACTATTGGTCATTACCAATATTATTTAGAAAACCAAATAGTCTCATCAAGCCTTAAGTCAGTGGGTTTTGCTAATGGACTAAATAATTGTTTAATAAGTAATTTCCCAAGGTAAGAAATAATTTTTGGAATAATAATTCTTCACATAAGGACAATAGAAACAAGTGAGTATTTATCTGCGGGTGTGTTTGTGCACACAGACAGTCCAGGCCTGGAGATGGGCTGCTGAGTGTCAGCCACGGATCTCACTGTTCAGAGTCTCCATGCTACTTGAGTTCACTCTTAGAATGAGTTAAACATGTGGGAGTTCCTGGCTGGCTCAGTCAGTAAAACATGCAACTCTTGATCTCAGGGTCATGAGTTCAGGCCCCACTTTGGACACGGGGCCTACTTAAAAAATAAAAAAAAAAAAAAAGAATATATGAAGCAGCCATTCTAGAACAGAGGAATGTAGAATGCTGCTTAAAGAGCTAGTTATGGTTTCCAAATTCCTGCATAAAAGAGGGTCTGTTTTTATTGTGACCTGATAGGAAAACAAACAAACAAACAAACAAACAACATAAACATGCTGTTATGTATTTAAAGAGACCTATGTAACCATAGCTTGCAGAAAAGGAAACATTCACCTTTTGGAAATAATTTCTTTCCTGTACAAAATCATTAACTACGGGGAAGCAAATATTTGCAGCAAGCATTCATTCAGTCAGTCATTCAGCAGTTATTTACTGGAGATGTACTTTTAGGTATAATTAAAAAGAAAAATGTAAAAAGATCTCTGATGACAGGACTTAGGGAAATATCATAGATAGCAGGGAGACTGTGCTTCTGATGGACTGACTTGCATCTGACCAAACATGCTGCCAATGTCAACCTATAAGTCAGGAAATAAAACTTTGAAGTCCTATTTCAGTCATTGGAGATCATCAGAGCAACCAAGATCTGACAGGCCAATATTTTATTTATAGATTTTTTTTTTAAGGAGTAAAAACACCTAAGTCATCCATGCATTCGGTATTCTAGCTGTATACTATCTGATTTCACTCATATGTGGAATCTAAAAACAAAGGAAATGAATAAACAAACAAAAATCAGAATCAGACCTATAGACACAGAGAACCCACTGATGGTTGCCAGAGAGAAGGGGGTGGGGGGATGGGCGAATGGGTGAGGGGGTCAGAGGTACAGGCTTCAAGTTATGGAATGAATAAGTCACAAGGATGAAGGTACAGCACAGGGAATATACTCTGTGATAGTGTGAATGGTGACAGATGGCAGCTACAGTTGTGGTGAGCACAGCACAACATATAGAGATGCTGAATCACTATGTTGTGCACCTGACGCTAACGTAGCATTGTGTGTCAACCATACTCAAATTAAAAAAAAAAAAAAAAGAATTAAAAAGAAAGAATTCAGGCATAGGGGTAAGAGACAAACTGGGAAGGACCATGCAGACATTTTTCTAGAAATATTGGAAAAAAGGCAAGTCTCTGATAGAAATAAGTGATACAATCTTGGTATTAAATATTTATAAGCACGTAATATTACTTCCTCATTCATGATCCTGAGTCCATTAAGGAATATTCTCCCAAGGAAAACAAAAAAGATCTTCAGAATCTAGAAAAATAACAGTGTGGACAAAAGTATCCCTTTATCTATAATTAAGGCTATCATTAGTCCTTTGGGAAAGAGTAAACTGAAGACTGATAAGAAGATCCACTGTAGCATTTATAAATCATTAAGGCGTTAGGCCAAGAGCTTTATTTTGATCTCATTTGATCTTCCTATGAGTTTCACAAGTAGATGGCAGAGCTAAAGTTTGAACGTGGGTATTCTAAAGTGAATGCCTGGATTTTTTACCC
Source organism: Lynx canadensis (assembly GCF_007474595.2). NCBI lineage: Eukaryota > Metazoa > Chordata > Mammalia > Carnivora > Felidae > Lynx > Lynx canadensis. Next base: position 39,993,760 of record NC_044311.2, on the reverse strand, counting down.
CTATGCATGCTCTAGCATTTACCAAAGTTTATGAATTTGATTTTTTAATAAAATTAATTGGTATATATTATACACCTATATATATTTTACATTATATATATACATACATTTATATAATTGATAAAATTGATATATATTATATACCTATATATTTTTTACATTATATATATGCATATATATGTGTGTATAAATATGTGTGCATATATGTGTGTGTGTGTGTATGTGTATATACATATATATAGACATAAATTAAAGTTGTACATTTCACATATTCTAGACACATAGATATCTGGGCTCTGCAGATCCTATTACAATGCCAATAGAGTGTAGAGGAGGGAAAATGATTTTCCCTCTATTCTTTTGAGTTCTTGACTGCAACTTCTTGTAATAAAGACATATTTACAAGAGAAAAACAAGTTTGCTAACATGAAAACCTCATATACACATGGAGGATACCCAGGGAAAGTGAGTAATTCTCAAAAGATAGCTTTGGAATGCAGGATTAAATACCATGTTCATGTTCATAAAGGTGAGAGGGAATGCAAGTCTCTTAGGGGAGAGTAAATGAGTTCTAGGAAACATCGGTGGGCCCTTAGAAGAATGGTTGGGAGAGTATGATAGTTTGTGGCAAAGTTTGTCTGGGTATGGTGCCAATTTCTTCTCTCCCCTCCTCTGTGATCAAAGTCAATTTTGTCTGGTTGATAAAACTCCCAGGGAGGGCATCGATGCCAACTGAGTTCTGCTTTCCTTGAATGCATCTTTAGGCAGCTAAGGGGAGTTCAGGGAAAGCCTCTTCTAGCATTTGCTGTTTTTTAAGTGCCTACTTAAAAATAATCAATATGCCAAAGTGGCACATTTTGGAGTGTTATGTCCTAAAGTGCTATAATCATATTTTGGGGTAGTATATTCTGCTACTCTTCCATTTCTGCAGCTACTTCTATGGAGTTAATGGATGAAAAATAATATTATTCAAATTCTCTAGTCTACAAAGATTTTAATTCCTTAAACTTGTAGATACTTGATCATAATTTTTATATGCTCCTTTAAAATATATTTTTCAGTTCACTTACATTAGATGAAAAAAACCTGTTTTCATTCATGTTCTTTTTATCACTTATATATCTCATAACCCTTAGTTTTTATTTAAAAAGTAATGGAAAATTCCCACTTTTCACTTAAAGTTTTCAATTTTTAAAAATGTTCGTAGTAACACTCACTCCTTTTAGAAAGAGTTTAAATAAAAATCTGAGTAAATCCACAGCCGGTAGAATTGGTCCTTATGCCATGATCGCAACAAATGTCTTTTCTCAAATAGCTTACAAAGGCTTAACAATAATTGCCTACTTTTCTCAGCTTTACAACATTCCATAAACCTGCCATACCACTGCGCAGAGCTGAATAAAGTCAAAGTTGAATACAATGTGTAAACTGTAGAGGGAACAGAAAAGTAATATACAATTACTGAGAGATTTATGGGCATATTTAATACACGGCAGTGAATCTTTGCAGAAAGAACAAAGCACGGCATTATGAAGTAGGCATGATAGTTTGAGCCTCACGCGCTATTTCTAGGGCAGTTAAGATGGCATGAACAAAAGCAGCGGTTTGGTCCGGCATGGATAATTCAGGGGCTTCTCTTCTTTATGAGAGAATAATACATTTGTCAGCCAGGTTGCCTCAAGATATTACAAGTCATAAAGCATCTCAGGGTGGTATATTTTGTTTTATGACAAACGAAAAAATTGAACAACCCTTGAAACATAAAGGTCTTTGGAGAAAGATCCATCTTGTTAAAAACCTGTTATTCTTTTCACCTTGAAACTGCAACATGGGCATATTGAAGTTAGTTTCTGTTATGGTTCCTACGATGTATTCAGTCTACAGAGAAAACTGCTAGTTAGCATCATGCAAAAACTGGAATTGTTTCCTTCTATAAAATGGTAACATAATAATAAAAAATGGCCATATACTCTTGTTAAAACACATCTAGTACCACGATTTTAGTGGTGTACCGCGGCATATTTACTGAGACTCCTGAGAGAATAATCATTCATAACTACGGACACAACAGACACTGCAGAGATCAATGACCTGAACTCAACAATAAAGCCTGTCTAAAGAATTAAATCAAGTGTGCACAAACAGGAGGAAGGAAATAATATTAGTCTAGAGCAGTACTTCTCTAAATGCAATGATAGAAATTATCTAAAAGTAAAAATGCTCTATGACTATTTGGGAAGGGGGTTAGTTGATTACTAAACAGTACTTTTGTGAGAGTTCACTTCTCCACCATCTCCTTTCACACAATAATAATCTTGCTTCTCACCTATACTTTCTGCTTGTAGTTTATCCATGACATTTCATTCTGTTAATCAGTTCCTGCCCTAACAATGGACTCATCTGGCTTCTTCTCTTTTCATTATTCACAGAAGTCCTAAAAGGTGAAGATAAAGGAAATACTGTTTACTCTATATTTTTGAATATCACAGTTGATGTACCTTCTCAAGGTCTTGAAATGCTAAATGACCTAATGAACATTCCATTTAAACTCCTGAAATTGTTACAGCCTATTGGCATTCTGAGGTACTCTTTCATGTGGCTTAAGCTCTTCAAGGAATTCTAGCCCCTACCTCATGCCCAGCCCCCACCAGGACTCCCACAGGGTCTAACCAAACAGACTGAAAGCACCACAATTTAAGGAAGGATTCCTTAAATCTCATGAATAACCGTAACTATTACAAACTTATTAAAAACATGGCCTCATATAATTTACATAAAATATGATCCAATTTAAATGCCTTGGCCTCTCAGTCAAAAAAATCCAAATAACACTTAAACATTTTCCCTATTAATATTCTGGATGTTAGCAACATTTTAGTTACTATAAGCCCATTATAAGCTCACAGATCAGTGAGGATTTGAAAACCTGATTATACAAATGTATAGAAAATCAAGTCTATTCCTTTTCCTAATACAAATATATAATAAGATTTTCCAAAGTGAAATCAACTGCAAATACATATATTAATAGTTTAAAATGTAGTAGAAATATACTATGTGTCTATTAATTTCACCAAAGAATTGTGTTTATTACTTTGTTTGCTTTCAAATAAATACTTTGCTCATAAAATTTGAGTGACTTGAATAATATTGATTATTGTCATAAAAACAAAATAACTTTGTATTAATTCTCAATATTTGAAGAAACATATATTGTGAGACATATTAATTATCAAAAACTTATCACTATATATAATGATGTGCTATAGCAATGTTTAGAGAAACAAAATTATTTTCTGGATTATTTTAAATGACTGAACATTAAAGTAACATATTTATGTGTAATGACTCAAATACATTTTCTAGGAATTACAGTATTATAAAGCCTTGTTTTTGTTATGTTTCAAAATACGAAATGTGGAAAACTAACTTTATTAATTACATTAATGAAAGTATCTTTCCTATTTTGTACACGCTAATTAAAACCAAAATGTTAAATTATAATAATTAGAAATAAATTGATATTAAGTACCAGAAAAATCATTCAAAAGAAATATTTGAAAGCTAGAATTAGAATAATGTTTTGCACAAATACAGGTTCACTAAATGGACCCAATACTTTTAAAATGTTTTAATGAGATTATCCAAAAATAGCTACTTACATTATAAGCTAAATGACATGGAGATCCTAAAATTTACATGTTTGCTAAAAGCCTGCAGATAATTAGTTTTTAAGCCTACACTACAACACATTCAAAATATATGCTGCTTTCCTTCAATCCCTCTTTAAGCAAATAAGAACCAATAAGAAAGAAAACTCAAATAAGTTATTTTAATAGAGTAGTTATTCCAATTATTTATGTTACCCACAATAAAATACAAATTAATATTTCCAGAAACTTGAAGATGTGGAAGAAGATCATTTCCCCAGAAGATGTCTCGAAAATAGAAGTGTAATAACTTCCCCCAAAATTAACAATGACTCATCATGCTCAAAACTGTCAGAAAATTCATATAGCATCTATCATGTAGTCTGAAAGCAACATTTTTAATAATTATTTTGCATAGTTATAATGGATACATTTTTCCCTCTGGCAAAGCTTACAAATGATGTGTTTTTTTTTTCATTCCTTGAAAGTCAATGGAGATTAAAATTACTTTTTTCTCGATAAAATTTAATTTTTATGATATTTTCTTGAAATGAGAAACTCACTATCTTTGTATAGATATGTTTTTTATATGTATCTCTACCAGATACATTTTGGAATATTTACACATTTTACACAATCCTTTGATCTTTACATAAAATAATTGTATATATTTCTGCATTTTGAAAGAACATAATTTGGATGTAATTAGTATTATCAAGGTTATTAACTCCAGATAATAAGGCAAAAAAAATGACTCCCCATTAAACAAATCTAAAATCTAGGGGTGCCTGAGTGGCTCTGTCCATTAAGCTCCCAACTCTTGATTTCAGTTCAGGTCATAATCTCAAGGTTGGTGAGTTTCAGCCCCATGTTGGGCTCTGAGCTGACAGTGCAGAGCCTACTTGGGATTCTGTCTCTCCCTCTCTCTGTGCCCCCCTCAAATAAATAAATAAAATAAACTTATATATCTATGTACATAGATTAGGTATAGATATAGATACAGTAGTTTCTGCCTAGATAATTGAATTATACTTGCTATTTTTTTTTAGTTTCACTCAATTAGTATCAACTTTAGCCAGTATGTAAAATTTGATCATCACATGCCCTTATATCAATATTTTTGAGTATCAATTATTGAAAGGAAAGTGTTAAGTATACAGATTAAAAATGACAATTCTGTTGCCTGGGGAACGTTATATAAAAGTTAGGGAGATAGGAGCAAAAGGTTTCAATGTTTTGGAGAAAGTAGAATAGAGGCACACACAACCTGGCATATGAATACTGTTGAAGAATTTATACATGGGTGGAGAAGTTGTGACCATCTAAACCAAGGAACTAAAGCTTAAGTCTGAGCCATATAAAGATACAAGGTAAAAATGTACGTTATTGCTGTGGCGTGGAATCAGCCACGTGGAAATTAAGGTGATCAGGTTAGTTCCACCGAAATCTCACTTAAGGCTTCAAAAGCAGCAAACACTAAACTGCTGTATGGCGAGACTTTCAAATCCTACAGAAATAACGGCCTAGGCAATAATGACTTAGCAGTGAAGCACTACAAACCACTAAGGAAAAATCATCATAAAGGATTAACTTGAGACCTTACAGCCTCAGAACTATAGATAAGAGAAACAATTCAAAGAATTATTTTTTAAATGTGGGTTAAGAAGCATTAAAATAATATAAAAATGTAATATAAAAAATACTGAATGAATAGGGCGGCTTGGAAAAACAAGAAACATATTTTAAGTAAATCCAAGTTATAAAAACTTCTAAAAATGATATTTAGGGCCATTAAAATTAAAACCTCATTGGGCATGATAAATGGCAGATTACATACAACTACAGAGAAACTGAATGAACTGGAAAACAGATTAGTAACAATTATAGGAAATAAATGACACAAATATAAAGAGCAAGTGGAATTGGTGTCTTCTATAAAGATTGAAATCATGGAAGGTCCAGGAACTGACGCCTCATTCCATTTCAGTGGTATCGAAAAATATTTCAACTCTTATACTCTTACAGGTAGAATGAATTGTGTACTGGCCACATATCGAGGCATCGCTTTGATGGTCTTATACTTCAAGTTGAAGTATAAAAATACACCAGCTATGAACGGAACATTAACAGATTTTAAGCTGTACCTCATCTGTTAAGTTCCCATGCCTGGAGAAGCTAATGCCAACTCATCATGTAATGCTCAATTAGTACGATAAATTATGCGCCTTGAAAAAAATATAAAACAGAAATATAGAGACACAAAGAAATGGACTCATTCAAGAGAAGACAAAAGAATAGGATGATAAGGTTCAACGTATGTTGAAGTGGAATGAGGGGGGGAAATGCAAACAAAAAGTGAATAGGAGAGAAGCAGTTCTTAAAAAGTCATTACTCAGAAAAGTTTCCCAAATGGATTAAATCTCTGAGTATTTAGCTGGAAGAAGCAGAGTATGCAGGATAAAGAAGAACCGACAAGTGCATTGTGCAATAATTGCAGGACACCAGGGCAAAGAGTTAAAAGAAAAGTCAAATGAACTGTAAGTATATGACAACTAGACTTTCACCAGACTTTTGGGCAGCCGCAGCAGACGCCTGAATAGAAAGACATTTCTTCACGGTGCAGAGGGAAAATAGCAAGAAATATAAAATTCTATATCCAACTTATCCATCAATCAAGAATGAAGGTGAGATAAAACACTTTTAGATGTTTATTTGGAAATAAATATATTATTCTTTCACCAAAGGACTTCCAAAAAATGTGCTTTAGAGTGGGGAATAAGCTTAGAAATTCCCTGGGTTTGCAAACTCCATGTGGAGTTTGAGCCCCACATCAGGCTCACTGCTGTCAGCCTGTTAGCACAGAGCCTGCTTTGGATCCTCTGTCCCCCTCTCTCCTGCCCCTCCTTTGCTTGCCCTATCCCCAAAATAGACAAATCTTTTTAAAAAAATTAGAGAGACAATGGGGGTGAGGAGGAAGAAGAGAGAAAAGGAAAGAGAGAGACACAGAAAGAACCACAGAAAGAAACGGATGGAGGGAAGGGAGGCAGGGAGAGAGAGAGAGAGAGGGAGAGAGAGAGAGAGGCAGGCAGGCAGAAAGAAAGGGCTTATAGATTAAAAAGGAAGGCATAAAACTGTTTTCTTTCCCAGATGATGTAGTGGACCAAAGATGCTACAAGAAAACTCCTGGAATCAATAAGCAAGTATAGAAAATTTGCAGTATATTTAAGAGCAATATACAAAAGTCCATTTTTTTCTATAAACCAGCAATGAAAAAATAAAATAAAACATTTAAATACCATTTGTAGTACTTCCCAAATGAAATATGTAGGCATAAAGCTAACAGAATATGTACAGAATGTATATGTAGAAAACTACAAATTACTGATGAAAAACATCAAAGATCTGTATGGACCAATATACAATGTCCATGAATTGGAAAATTCAATATTGCTAAGATAACAGTTCTTCTCAAGTGATCCATAAATTTAATGTAAACTCAATCAAAATGTCAGAAAATTATTTTTATAAATAGCTATAAACTGATCTAAACTTCACATGGGAAGGCAAAAGATCTTAAATGTCCAATGCAATATTGAAAAACACAGAACTCAAAGGGTTGTGATATTGGCAAAATAATAGACATATGAATCAATAGAACTAGATAGTTCAGAAACAGTTTTACATAAACCTAAGCAACTGAATTTTTACAAAGGCAATTCAATTGAGAAAGGATATTTTTTCAATAAATTGATATCCATCTGCAAAAAAAAAGAGAGAAAGAAAGAAAGAAAGAAAGAAAGAAAGAAAGAAAGAAAAAAATCTCACCACTTACCTTACACTTTACAGAAAGACTGACTTAAAATGGATCAAAGACCTAAATGCAAAACTCAAAACAATAAAATCTCTAAAAGAAAATCTCTGTGACCTTGTGCTTGGTGATGAGTTTTATATGTAAAACCCAAAGAATGACACATTAAAGAAAAAAATTGATAGTTTGGACTTTTTTAGAATTAAAAACTTAAGCTCTATGTAAGAATGAAAAGACAAGCCATAGACTGGAGAAAATAATTGGAGATCAGATAGCTGGTAAAGGATTTAGATGCAAAATATACGGAGAACACTTAAACCTAACAATAAGAAAATAATCAACCTAATTTTAAAATGATCTGAACAGACAACTTGCCAACAAAGATATACAGGTAGTAGAAGAGCTTGTAAAAATATGTTCAACAGCATTTGTCGTTTAGAAATGCAAATTAAAACAAGATACCACTACAACCCAATTACAATGACTAAGATCCAAAAAACTCACAATATTATTTTTGATCAGAATTTAGAATAAGAGGAACTGTCATTCATTATTTTTGAGAATGCAAAAAAAAAAAAAATAGCTACTTTGAATAACAGTGTTTGCAGTTTCTTACAAAGGTACATGTAATTTTACCGTAGGATCCAGTAATCTTACTGCTAGGTATTTACCCAACTGATCTGAAAGCTTATGTCCACAGAAAACCCGCATTTAAATATTTTTAGCAACTTTATTCACAATCACCGAAGTCTGTACAATCTTCACAATTTTTCCATGAATCTAAAACTATTCTAAAATTAAAGTCTTTGTTAAAAAGTAATGTCAGTCAATATTCTGAAGCTAAATCAAGAATAAACTTGAGCCGGAAAGATATATTACTTGCATTTAATGTGTTTGTGAGACAACTGAGGAAATAAAAAGTGATTCACTTAAGGTGCTACCAACCTCACCGGCCTCAATGACAGAACAGCGTAAGCTCTTTCATTGTATCGCCAACTTTCATTTCTCGGAAACTTCCACGTTGTGAAGAATAAGCCTCCAGCTTGAGTGGCCTCAAGTCTTCCGACATTCTGGGGCCACCCTTCCTAAAACATCCACATAAAATAGTTGCATGCTCATTTCCTGAGCCAAGAGAAGCCCAGAGACCTTGTGCTCATCTCCAAGGGACTCCAGAGGAGGATGTCCTCTGAGTCACCTCCTGCTTCAGCCTCAGACTAACTGCTGCCCATTTCCTCCACCGGTCTCCCTCCTACAGCCTCCATCTTTTTTCTGTTCCCACTCCACTCCATGTTGGGCACAGCTCTTCTTACTCCATTTAAGCCTCGGCAATACTAACATCGTTTTTCATTCTACCATTTAGCAGAAACAAAAACAACTTCAATTTCAGCGCACCTGGTAGTTGTCTTCTGTTTTCCCCGCCATGGATTTCTTAGAAACCAGCATCTTCTCAGGCCATAATAATTAGGTGACAAGATTTCTCCCTTACAGTTCTGCGTCATCTTTCACCCTTCATGGCAGGTTTGATAATAAAAAATCTCAAAATTCTACTTTTATTATTCGGAGGAACTTACCCCTTTGCTTTGGCCTCTATTTCAGAGTACCCCAAAAGAGGAAGATTGATCATTTTTACATCCAAATACATTCATCAAGGTTGTTTTCAAAATGAGGACTCATCTATTCTGACGTGAACCATGCCACTTCAGTCGTTTATTTTCAAAGATCAGAAAAATGTAAATATAAATACTAAATATAAATACTACAAGTATAAAAAATAGTCCACCCACCCTTGAAATAATAACATCCAAGTTACCAAAAACAACAGCTAGTATCTGTGTGCACTAAATTTCAACCCCTATGCTTATAACTGCTTGGATTTGGACCTCAAAACTAACCTTGCCTAACAAGCAAAAAGAACATTTATTGAAAGCATAGTGGGGTCACTTTAAACATGAAGGAAAATGATCAGTGAATCCTTAGAAACCAGGCAAGTTCATGGGCAAAAGGTGGGTGGATTTAGGGTTCTTCTCCCAGGGGCACTGCTATGAGCTTCTAAGAAGACTTGCACCTCCAATTTTGTCTCCGTGCAAACGTCAACCCACCACTGAGAAGAGTTCATTGATCCAGCTTGGGTCATAATGCTAAACTCTAGAGTTTTCAATCTTAGTCACAGACTATGGGAATGAAAGGAAGAGGCTAGAAGCACTGACACGGACACAGGAGAAATCTCTGGCAGTGAGGTAGCCATGCCAATTTGGGTCTAATCACCTCACTGAAATGCTTGTGAAGACATGAATATCAATATTTTTGCATATTGTAAGATTACATGTGAAATCCATTCTGCTGGTATAAGGGAAGAAATAAGTTTTACTGCAACAAACTTTTCATTTAACGATAAAAAAATGGGATCCTTTGAAATAACTTCTAAAAACTCCAAATTGAGCTGAAGGTAAAAGAGATAAAGAAGGACAAATTGGAAGTAAAGTCAGACTAAACACCTTGATGGGTATATTCACATAAATTGTATACCAGTTTAGAAAAGGAAAATAGATCTCTTTTAGTTGACAAATCACAGGAGAAAAAGAAAACAAAGTGAAAGACTGTGGCACTTAGTTACAGATTTCAGCGAAAATGAAGATGAAATTTTTAGATTAATACACCTTAAATGTATACAATGTTATATATTAAATAAATTTCAATAAAAAAGTTGTAAAAAAAAAAGCCTGCTAAGATTCATCTGACCTCAATATAAAGTATTCCTAAACTTTAACCTTTCTAAGTCAACCTTGAAAAAGAAAACCGAAACTGAATTATCAAAATCCGAGATTTCAAGATATACTACAAAGCTGTAGTAATCAACACAGTATAGTATTCCCACAAAAAATAGACACTTGGATCAATAGAAAAGAAAAGGATAGAGAGCCTCCAAATAAATCCATGCTTATATGATCAATTAATCTACAATAAAGGAAGTAAGAATATGCAATGGGAAAAAGTTTCTTCAGTAAACGGTGCTGCGAAAACTAGAGAGCTCCATGCAAAGGAATGAAAGTGAACCACTTTCCTACACCACACACAAAAATAAACTCAAAATGAACTAAAGCCCTAACTGTGAAACCTGAAATCATAGAACTCTTAGAACAAAACAGGTGGTAATCTGTTTGACAATAGCCTTAGCAACATTTTTCTAGGTATGTTTCCTTGGGTAATGAAAACAAAAGCAAAAATAAATTACTAGGACTATACCAAAATAAAAAGTTTTTGCACAGCAATAGAAACTGTCAAAAAAGAACAAAGAAAAAGAAAAGAAAAGGCAACCTACTGAATGGGAGAAGATATTTGCAAATGATACATCTAACAAGGAGTAAATATACAATATATATAAGGAACTCATAGAGGGGCGCTTGGGTGGCTCAGTCAGGTAAGCATCCGACTTAGGCTCAGGTCATGATCTCTCGGTTTGTGAGTTTAAGCCCCACCTTGGGTTCTGTGCTGACAGCTCAGAGACTGGAGCTGCTTCGGGTTCTGTGTCTCCCTCTCTTTTTATGTCCTTCCCCTGCTCTTGCTCTGTCTGTCTCTCATTCTCTCTCTCAAAAGTAAAGAAATAAACATTAAAAATTTTTTGAAAAAAAAAAAAGAACCCACACAACTCAACACCAAAAAACAAACAAACAAACAAAATAACTGATTAAAAAATGGGCAGAAGACTTGAATAAACATTTTTCTAAAGACGACATAAAAATAGCCAACAGACACCTAAAAACATGCTCAACATAACTAATCATCAGGGAATTGCAAATCTAAACCACAGTGAGATACCACTTTATACCTGTCACAATGGCTAGAATAAAAAAGACAAGAAATAAAAGTGTAGGTGAGGAGGTGAAGAAAAAGGAATGCATAGGTACTGTTAGTGGGAATCTAAATTGGTGCAACTACTATGGAAAATAGTGTGGAGTTTCCTCAAACATTAAAAACAGAAACACCACATGATCCAGTAATTCTACTACTCTGTATTTATCTGAAGAAAACAAAAACACTAGTTCATAAAGATATATGCACTCCTATGTTTCTAGCAGCACTATTTACATTAGCCAAGATATGGAAGGAACCCACATGTCCACTGACTGATGAATGGATAAAGAAGATGTGGTATATATATGCAATGGAATACTACTCACCCATAAAAAGAATGAGATCTTGTCATTTTCATCTGCAAGACAACATGGATGGACCTAGAGAGCATTATGCTAAGAAAAATAAGACAGAGAAAGACAAATACTATAGGATTTCACTTAGGTGTGGAGTCTAGAAACAAAACAAGTAAATAAACCAAAAAATCAGACTATTAAATATAGAGAACAAACTGGTCGTTGCCAGAGGAAAGGTGGGCAAGGGGTTGAGTGAAATAGGTGAAGGGGATGAAAACGTTCAAATTTCCAGTTATAAAATAAGTATAACTGAGATGAACAATATAGCATAGGGCATATAGGGTCAATTATATTGTAATAATGTATGCTGACAAATGATTGACTACACTTACTGTGAGCATTGAGGAAGGTATATGGAACAGTTGAATCAATGTTGTGCACCTAAAGAAATTTACCTTTTTATTACCAAATATTTAAAGAGGAATATGTCTAATTACACAGTTTTTATTTAGACACATGTTCCCTGATTTTGTTGAAAGATATCTTTGAACAACAACAAAAGACACACTAATAAATCTATTTTTCATTGCTATATAATGAGCTTTGCATAATAAATTGAGTTCTCCAATTATGTACATAAACCACAATATGCACATCAGAACTATATATATAACTCATTAGGTATAATTATACGTATATAAAATTTTTAAATAGCAATTCCAATTCAAAGAATAGAGTATAAGAACTAAGGTAATTTCAAATATGGAACTCTAGTTTGGTATTTATTTGGAAACTGAATTAGAAAGTTTAAATATATTTATTTAAAATTTCAGAAATTGACAATTTGGGTATTTAAATTTTTTAATGTTTATTTACTTTTGAGAGAGAGGGACAGAGAGAGCATGAACACAAGCAGGGAAGGGGCAAAGAGAGAAAATCCCAAGCAGTCCCTGTGCTCTTGGCATTGTGTCTGACAGGGGACTTGTTCCCATGAACTATGGGATTACCAAGTGAGCCGAAATCAAGAGTTGGACACTCAACCGACTGACCCAACAAGGCTCAGTATATATATATATACTATATATATTATATATATATAATTATATATATTAAAGGTATCCATATATATATATATATATGTATATATATATATATATGGATACCTTTAATCATACTTTATCCACATTGAAGTAACTGCATCTTATCTAAATTATGTAGAAATACATAAGAGTTTCTATAATGACACAATTAAGGGCAAATATATTAGAATTTCTTTGTATAGAGAGGTTTTGATTTCTATTCCTTGTTTTATTTTCTTACAGAAAATTTAATATGTGTGAATAATAAATGCTCTGATAGCAGTTTAGGAAAATATTTGTTTATTCATATTTTGTATGTTTTGTATTATTCATACTTTGAATATAGCACCAGAAAGAGAGAATAATCCACTTTGGAAAATAATTAAAAAATCAAATGGAGTCAAGTTAACAAAAGTAAATTATTTATTACTTTATGATTGTAACAAATGACTTAAGAAATAAAAGAAATGAAAAATGTGAACTATAAACTTGAAAGTGTATCTTTGTAAGAAAAGAGTTGACTTAAGAAATATTGGAATTAAATAAGCATCAACAAATGCATTTAAAAAAACAAAGAATTTTAGATGGATATGTGGAGAGGTGGCATGTACGGGGAATTTCTTAGATATTAAGCTAACTTTTATTCACTTAAAAAAATTCCAAACCCCTTAAATTATATGTATAGGAAAATTAGGCCTTTTTCTAAACACAGACACACACAGACACACACAGATTTAGAATTTTAAAACTTCATTCATCTGAGACTCTTCTTTTAAATTTAAAATTACATTTTCAGTGAATGTTTAACTATCTTCTGGCTCACAATGTACCAGGATCTATGAGGGAAGTAAAAAGAATGAAATGCATTACTTTATTGAATAGTTTGTCCCATCTTAAATTAACACCCTTAAGGAGCAGAAAACTCTCAGTTTCTTCACTGCTATATGCCTCATGTTTATCAGAATGATGAACATAAAGGAGGTATTCAATATATGTTGAAAAAGTAAATAAATGAGAGGCACTTGGGTGACTCAGTCATTTGAGGGTCTGACTCTTAATTTCAGTTCAAATCATGGTCCAGGGTCATGGGATCAAGCCTGCATTGGGGTCCGTCCTAGGTGTGAAGTCTGCTTGGGATTCTCTTTCTCCCTCTTCCTCTGCACCTTACCCCACTCACGTGTGTGTATGTGTGTGTGTGTGCATGCACAATCATGCTCCCTCTCCCTCTCTCAATAAAAATAAATGAATGTGTGAATAAGTGAACCAAATTAGCAATATATCACTCAAGTTGAAGAATATACATGTATATATACATACACACAGATTGTATGTGTGTGTTAAGTATTATGCATATGTGATGTTAAATTCTTGTCAAGTATGCAAATTTATATTGAGAAATAGAGACATAGTTTTCAGCCAGAATAACATGTTTAAATCCTGACTCAATCACCTGAATGATTATAAATGAGGATAAATCAAAAAACATTTGAAGGGGATTTATAAGTCTGGTCAAAATGACCTAACAGGTTGGGGCGCCTGGGTGGCGCAGTCGGTTAAGCGTCCGACTTCAGCCAGGTCACGATCTCGCGGTCCGTGAGTTCGAGCCCCGCGTCAGGCTCTGGGCTGATGGCTCAGAGCCTGGAGCCTGTTTCCGATTCTGTGTCTGCCTCTCTCTCTGCCCCTCCCCCGTTCATGCTCTGTCTCTCTCTGTCCCAAAAATAAATAAACGTTGAAAAAAAAAAAAATGACCTAACAGGTCAAGATACTCCTACCTGAAAAATAAAAATATAGATAAGATATAAGAGACAACAGTTTTCAAGACAATAAACATCCGGCAGTACAGGAAAGTGATCCCTGGAGACAGGAAATAAATGATATGAGTCCAATAATTGCTCCCACCTTACTGCCTAGATAGTAAGGGTTCAAAGGTAGACTACTAGAGAAAGTAGACAGAGATAGAAATTCAGAGATCTGCAGAAAGTCCCTGTCTAGAATTCAGCTGAGTACAGACCAGCAGATATATGTAAGGAGATTATTTGAATCCAGAGAATAAATCATTCTCAAAGAATTAGTGGTAGTAGCCCAGTGCTCACATACCGCTAAGAATAATGTTTGTTTCTAACAGGGAGAAATGAAAAATTCTAGTATTCACGAATGTTTGTTTCTAACAGGGAGAAATGAAAAATTCTAGTATTCACGAGTATTTGGGAAGAAAACACTTCGGTCATACAGAATAATTATCCTCACGCTGATTGCTACTCCTGTGCTACCTAAAACCTAAAAATAATATTAAGGATAGCATGTGAAAGTATCAAACTGTTTCCAAGGAACTTAATTGCATCTCAGAATGAAGTTCAATATTTATAGGGATATAAACTATCTGCAAACAACAAGTTAAATTCACAAAGTCTAATTCCAATAAAAAATGATCAGGCTTGCCAGAAAGGCAGGGAAAATGCAACCCATAATAAGGAAAAAATAGAAAATAAGTCAGAACAGATGTAAGAATTAGCAAAGATATCAAAACACTTTTGTAAACTACATTCTATATGTTCAAAAGTTCAGTTAAGACATGGAAGATAAAATAGTCAAGGTAAATTTATAAAGAAGTAAACTACAATACATCAGATGAAACATGGACTGAATAAAATCAATAACAATAGATTTTACACTAAAAAGATGAATGAACTTGATAGCATAACTCTTAATACTATTCAAAATGCAACATAGAGCAAAAAGAGAACTTAAAAATATGAGCAGAGAGAAATCAGGGGAATGAGAGAAACTTCAAGTGGCCTAATATACATATATAATTGGAACCACTAAAGAGAGAGGGAAGAATGACACTAAGAAGAATTATTTGAAGAAATATGGGTTGAAAATCTTCCAAATTAGAGTATAATTATAAATCCAGAGATCCAAGAATCTCAACAAAACTCTAAAGAAAGATACAAAGGAAACTACACTAAGATACGACTAAATCCAATTGCTCAAAAATAGTGTGAAAAAAGCTCTTAAAGCAGAGGGACAAAATACATGTTATATACAAAGGAACCAAGATAAGGATGACAGCATATTTCTTATTGGAAACAATGTGAGCGTAACATGTTTAATATACTGAAAGAAAAGTGCTGTCAACCTAAAATCCTACACCTAGTTAAATAATCTTTCCAAAACAACATGACAGCAATAAAAAAATAAAGACTTTTACACACATAAAATATCTGAAAATATCATTACCAGCATACCTACTTCAAAAAATTTTGAAGGAAATCCTTAGATCACAAAGAAAATTACCCCAGATAGAAATGTGGACCTTCCCAAAGGGTAGAAGGGAACTGGAAATAGTAACTGCATTGGTAACTATATAACAATTTTCTTAGTATGTAAATCTTTCTAATATATGATTTACTATTTAAACAAAACAATAACAATGTATTGTGTGTTTAATAACATATGTAAAAATTAAATATATTATCTCCATAGCACAAAATTTAAGAGGAGACTGATCTATACTATTGAAAGTTTCTTATGCTGACCCTTGGATGAGTGAGAACTTACTCTTCTTATACAGTGTTTATGATGACCATTTTTATGATGTAACAGAAGTACCTTTCAAATAATAACTCTGTACAAAAGTAATCTGTAATTAATGGACAGTATATGCTTTATAATTTCTTCAGAGGAGCAAGAAAGCCCCTGAATCTAGAATGGAAATGACACACATCTTGAAAGAGGTAGGACTTTGACTCAGCCCTGATGAAAGCTTATGATTTTAGGGGAAATAAAAGGAAAAGGAAATACATGCCCAGAAAACCAAGAATAAAAATTGCTACTATTTATCAGTATATACTGTATGCCAGCCATTGGCACCACTTTTAAGGTTCATTTTTTAATCATCAAGCAACAGTTTAATGTAAATATAATTATCCAACTCTTACAGATAATAAAACCTACGTTTAGAAAGATTAGAACTTATTCAAGGATAGTGATTAAATAGCTAAGCTAAGACTACCCTGGATGTGTCTAATATAAACCCTATGCTCTTAAGCTCTCACAGTGATGGTCTTCAGGCAACTAATAGATTTGGAGGTGGCATGTATATACAGCATAGTTGAAAAACAGTTACTAAACCAGCCTTGGAAAAGGAAATGTGTTGTGATCAAGGAGAAGAAAGCAAACAAGGCAGGGGAGTGTGGGTGGCTCAGTCACTGAGTGTCAGACTCCTGGTTTAGGCTCAGGTCATGATCTCATGGTTCACGAGGTTCAGCCCTATGTCTGGACAAAAACAGAACAGAGTTAACCAAGAGGTGGGAAGAGAATTAGAATAATTGCATTTCACTAAATCTGTGAGAGAAGGAAGCATCAATAAAGAAGGTGTGATCAGAGCCAAGATTTCTGGAGATGTCAAGGAGGAAGGAGAAAAAATAATATTCTCTTTCATCTATTAACAGGAAATCAACAGTGTCCGTAGTCACTAAGACTAGTCCTTAGCTCTTAGGTATGATTTCTGAAGCTACGGAGAACACAGAAGAAAAGGAGAGAGAAAAAGAGGTAGAGAAATGACGGCAGGTACTGTAAATCTCAATTAAAATGTCTGAAAAGGGACAGAAGTTGAATGAATACCCAGAATAGAGAATACAAAATATTCAAGTACATTCAATTTACTCCTTCTTTTAAGAAGAGCCAAAGTTTGCATGTTTATAGATATAGAGGAAGAATCACTAATGAAATTGAGATTGAATCAGCTGGGACAAAGTAGAATGTTTGAAATATGTGGACTCCAAAAAAGTGAAAGGAAATGGGTTCATGATCAGTGGTGGAAGTTTTAGTTGTTATTTTAGTTTAGTTTAGTTTAGTTTAGTTTAGTTTCGTTATTTTAGAGAGAGAGCCTGCATGTGAGTGGAGGAGGGGCAGAGAGAAAGAGAGAGTCCCAAGTAGGCACCACACAACAGCGCAGAGCCCCAGGCAGGTTTAATCTCACAAACAATGAGATCATGACCTGAGCCAAAATTAAGAGTTGGGCACCTGACCAACTGAGCCAACGAGGTGCCTTGGAAGTTTTAGCATCTAAAATTATGATTACAGTTCTGCCTTAAAGGAAAAATAACAAGTTCTTTAAATTACCTTGACATTCCAAAAATGTGATGAGAGACTAAGCAGACACTGATGCCGCACACAGTGAACAAAAAGGCATGGTCCTTGCTCTCAGAGCTCATAGTATGTAGCTTTAAACGTTTATTTATTTTTGGGACAGAGAGAGACAGAGCATGAACGGGGGAGGGGCAGAGAGAGAGGAAGACACAGAATCGGAAACAGGCTCCAGGCTCTGAGCCATCAGCCCAGAGCCTGACGCGGGGCTCGAACTCACGGACCACGAGATCGTGACCTGAGCTGAAGTCGGACGCTTAACCGACTGAGCCACCCAGGCGCCCCATAGTATGTAGCTTTAATTGTTAAAGACAATTTATTCACACCACACTTAGATAGGCAAAGGAATCTGTCTTTTTAATTCCCCATAACTAAAATTATCTCTCTTGTTAGCTCCCAACCCTCTGGCAAGGGCCAGGGATGTTTTGGAGTTGAGAGACACTGGTTGAATTCTGATCTGGTTCTCTCAGCCAAGCTCAGCAATTTGGATGATCTCTTTAGGAAGTTAGTATCTGTCTACATGACTCAGTTAAATGTACCTCCTTTTAGAAGTATTCCCATTTCTACCTTTCCTTTTTAAGATGTTATCTGGATATATGGCGGGGGGGGGGAGGGGATGAATATGCAGGGGGTATAAGCAAATGAAATTTAAGGGTGGAAGCTACTGAGATCTATTCTACATTCTTGGGACCATTGCTAGTCTTTGCAGAGGTGTTATAGATGTTCTTAGAGGTGTGAAAGAGATATGATGATCTATGTTCTTAATTTAGACTATGCTCCTCTTAAATCATCCGTATCCTTTTGTTGACTGATTCTACTGATAGTCCTACTTGCCCTGATATTTCTCTTTAGCACCTTGTCTATGAAGCCCATCCTTCAGCCCTCCTCTCTAAGGGCATTTAATCCCCTATAACATCTGCTTCTGACATTCTCAATTGCCAGCAGACAAGGCTAACTACCACATTACCTGCCCAGTTTACACACACACACACACACACACACACACACACACACACACACACACACCAGGAATAAATAGTTTGTTTTCCAACTATAGAGTGCCAAAAAAAAAAAAAGGGGGTTAGGAGAGCTAAATAAACCCTATCTTCTCCCCAAACAATCTAAGCCTGCTTTAGTACAACCACATGAAAAGGATACTCTTGTTAAAAGCTCCAAATAGAAAGTGAAATAAAAGACCTCTTCTCCCTGAGAAATTGAGAATTCTTCTAACAGGACTCTCTTCTTTGGATCCAGAAGTAATCAGAAAATGCAGGTCAACACATATTTATTCCCATAGGTCATCTTCATGGAGATTGAGGGCTTTTCTTCCTGTTCTCACAGTTCTAAGACATGATACTAAGAAATAGCTAAAATAAAGTCCATTGACCTGCCTCTAGACATATTAGCAGATAAGAAAGAAATTTTTAAAACTTATGTCTCTCTTGACTGCATGGGCTTTTTATCACTATTTTCTAGTTAAAGCGATCAAAAACATAAGATCTGAGACTCAAAGCTGACCAACAGCTAGCTGGTTTGTTCTTGGTAGTTCCCACCTTCTTCCTTCCCCAGGGCAGTAAATCTCACCGTTCTCATTTGGAAATAGGGAATCACACATGATAATACAAATGATATTAAGAAAATAATAATGTCCAAACATCATACACTTTTTATTGGCAGTCACCTCATTTGTAAAATTGAATTAATAATAGTGTTTACCGTAGGATACATTCAGATTAGTTAACATCATACCTGGCAGTTAATAATAATAGTAAACAATGTAGAAAATAAGACTATTTGCTGAAACCTAGTGGAAATAGAGGGACTACTTGATAAAAGTAGAAAATATAGAATTGTTTTGGGAAAAATAATAAAGGATGAAAGAGCCATGAAAATG